>NC_088801.1:72938137-73580666 GCF_011386835.1 Chrysemys picta bellii | reverse complement strand
GCTAATAACTGACTGCTTGAACCTTAGCAGCCAGGTCTATGAGGTAGACCTGTGAAGGTATCATATACCCTCGTCTAGCCTGTTCTGGGCAACTGGAGTGAGGTTTTAGTGAAATCCTATAAAAGTAAAAAAGCAGGAAAACAGAATTTCACAATGTAGTTTACTGACATACACTAGTATTTTGAATGAACAAAATACATATTTAGGCAGTTTCTCAGCACTCGTATAGAAATGAGCCATTTTTGCATGTATATTTTATATATTTCACTTGAGCTCTATTAGTCGCTGAGTAAATCTTAATGTTGATAACCATAGTGACAGAAAAGATGCTTTAACAAACAATTGTTTTAGTCTGTCTATGATAGAATATATCCTAAAGCAACAAACCCATTAGTTTATCATATATATTCTTCTTTTTTGGATTACTGGCTTATAGAATGTAAAGTCCCTGTAAAAAGTATCTGTAAAATTAACACCAAAGATCTATGCAGAGCAGGTTAATGCGCTGCCTTGACAGTATCTAAATTAGGGCCCAGAGCTCTAGTACTCAGTGTCCAAGCCAGCTAGGCCAACACTACAGAACCAGCATGCTCAGCTCCCGGCATTACTCTTGACCCACTTTCAACAACCTATGAATATCTGATATATTTCAATGTAAGCAATGTCAAACCTTCCTTAATTGCAAGGAGGCATTGGCATGAACTGGGGCCTCTGAAGGGGCAATGAAAGGAAGAAAACAGAGAGGATCTTAATGGACTCTACTCACATTTCTAAAAAGTAAAAAAAAGTAACAGGGACATTTACATGTTTTCGTTACACATTAGCTTTCTATTCTAAATGCCCAGTAGTCTCTTGATACCCACATCCCCTCCAAGCTACGTGAGGAAGAAGCAGGTTGATGGGATAGGGTTATGGTGAGTTTCTTGGTGGGTTATTGAGATCAGTTTTATTGTTCATTATATGGACAGTGTATTAAGTGTGAAAACTTCTGCATTACTGAATTGTTTTAAGTCTAGGGAAGATGCTACAAAGATTTAAGTTGATAACTAAATAGACAAGTTTATAAAACAACGGGTCTATAAAATATCAGTTTTAAGATAAAAGCACAAAAAAGCAACAGAAATTACTAAATTTTCATTTTTGGTCCTTGTACAATTAAAAGAAATGAGTATGATTTTCAAACATAAAAGAAATAAGAATTTTCAAATACCCTTTCGTCCTATTTCTCCAATTGATTGTTTCTCAGCTGGGACCTTGTATTGTTAAGTTTCAGCCCTGAGCTAATTTTTATAGCTGACTTACAAACCCCTAGAAGCAGGGGTAACAAAGAGTAGTGAGAACAGCACCTCTGAAATTAAACTGGCCAATCCTTTGCTAACTGTTAGTCCATATATTTTAAAAGAATTCAGAATTTAAAAAAAGCACTACGAGAAAGAAATACAAAATCAATTTTGTAGCATTCCACTACTAGCGAATGTTTTATTTTCCTTTGTCAGTAATATGAAAACTGCAGAAAGCTCAAGCAAAGCTTTACACATCTAACAACATTGCTAGGGCACATGATTTTTTTTCCTTATTGGAGGACAATGGTAGCATCTTATGTTGAAAAGAAATATGAAACAAAACCATTTTTTCCTCAACTTCGAAGACAAAATGTATGAACTCATGTGTAATGTGACAGATGAAATACGGGCGAAAAATCAGGGCTTATAATAACATAGCATGTATTAATAACAAATTAATGTAAAGTAAACCTGACTAATCAACCTTCATAATGAACACCAAGCTTGCAAAGGGATGTGGAATACAATACCAAGAGGGAAAGAATCAGAACAGGTGTTCACGTAACCCTGGACCAAAGAGAATGCGTAAGCTTTATAAAGCCAAGGATAACAACAGTCCTTCTATAGCAATGGCTATACTCACCTTGTGCCTCGCAGTCCACACAGTGAGAATTGCCTCTGATGTTTCTTATTGACTGAAGGGCCATGGCCTCATTCTGACTTGTCAGTCGGGACTGTGTATATTTAAAGAAACACACACACAAGAAATAAGAACCCAATGAAAAGGTTTAGACACACAATTGTCAGCAATGTGAAAAGCAAAAAGAAAAAGAAAAAAAAAGAAAGTTCAGATCAGGGTTGAATGAACATGATCAGGGAATTGGACATCTTTAGTTTGCTTCTCAAAGAGTTGATCCTTTGGCATCTTTAAGTACTGCAGCTCAGTGCCTGACAAGCATAGCTACCCATTTTCATCCATATTTCTGACAGCTCAAACTTTTATTGAAGCTCCCTGCATAGAACACAGGAAGTCTGTGCATTTATGAGATATTGGACTGCACTCTGACCAATAATGGGATTGTGTAGAGGAAAGCTGAGCTGAAAAATGAAGCACAGCATTCATGATCACATGTAAAGTACTTTTTGGAGATAAATTATATAACTTTATTTATAAACCCTTTTTTTTTTTTTTTACTGGTATGTATGCTTGTGTACAGGAAGACTAAGGGATAGTCTGCAAAGGAAGCTGAACTGAAAGCCTTTTATCATCAAAAGATCAGATTTAATTAGGTGGCTACAATGGGTGTTTCTTTCCACTGTGGCCTGCCCATAACCTCTACTTTGACCTGGAAAGACAATTGCCCATGTAGAGGTAGCTTGGCCTCAAAAACCAGCTAAATCTTGCAATCTCTCCTAGGCAGAAAGTGCGAACTGCACCAAATTATTTGCCACTGAATTAAATGAGAGCTCCATCAGGTCATATATATGATAGTTTCACATATATACTTCTGCTCTGTCAACAGGACACGGAGTACTGAGATAATATAATTCATTTCACTTATGCCTTCCAAGTGCTTCTTGAGCCCTACTTCCAGAGGTGAATGATAAAAACTTCCTAGAATATCAGGGTTGGAAGGGACCTCAGGAGGTCATCTAGTCCAACCCCCTGCTTAAAGCAGGACCAATCCCCAACTAACTTCTCCCAGAAAACCTCCATACAAATATAACTTTTAAGTGGTTTCTTTTTTGTGTCTCTCTTGCCTTTATATAACCAAAACGTAATTCTCTCTTCAGTTACTGTGTTAAATATTCAAACCAGCATTCTTTACCTCCTATTATATTAACATTTTGTACTAATGTTCGCAGCGTAATTTTCATTGTCATCTTGTTGTAATGTACTGAGCTCAATGAAGACAGGCCAGAGAAATAAATGGGCAGTGATTTTTCTCCACCTCAGATATAAAAAGTCAATTTTTTAAAAAATGGGAAGTAAATTACATTACTATGATAATTACTTTGGTCTGGTTTACCCTGATTATAGAAGTAATAAAAAAAGCCAGTCATTTCAAAATATAGGTCCCCTACTTAATGACAAAACAGAATATAAATCATTAAGAAGTTTCTTTACATGGATAGCAAAAGGATCTACAGGTCTGTGAAAAGAATCTCCCCGCTCACCTCTTGTTTTCTAGTTATTAAATGTTTGAAAAATCAAGAGGCTCAAGAATAGCAAACTGTCAGCCCTCTACAGAAAGAACCTGTGGGTTGGGGGAGGTTTTTTCAGAGAAAGCAGAAGAAATTGCTTGTGCCAAATATGAACGTGATGGGGGAAGCCTATCCCCAGGACACCATAAAAAGGACCAGGCTTTTGCTTCCTGATTGGTTCCCCCTGAGACTGGCCTAATAACAAAACCACAAAGAATGAATTACATTTAATTCAAGGAAAGAAAAACTACACAGTCGCTTCACAAAAACAGTATTTGGATACAAGAATAATTGATCATTACTTCTGAAATGTGTACCACCTTATACACAAGTCTTCTCCTACTCACAGGGATAGCAGTGCACATTACTATTAAGTAATCCAGAGCATTTAATGGAATACTGCCATGGAGAAGCCCAGTAGCATCCAGTAGAGATTTGGCTTTAAATAAGCTGTTCTTTTCTCAGCCCTTCAAGGCTTTCCCATAGACCTCCCCACCAAAATACAGTTTGTATTGTTAGAGCAAATGTTCCAATCAAAAGATTAAGATTCTACATCTGAAATTATGAGAGATGGAAAAGACAAAAAAATAAAGAATAATTTAAATGATTTAAATATAAAATCAGAATGTGCAACAGGATAAAATATGTCTCATATTGAATTATTTTGGAGGCATACAAATTTGCCTGGTTTACTTTTCCTTAGCTGTGTCCAACAAGTACACGGACCTTGCTGAATATGTTTACTTTTCACAATACCCTAGATCCTGAATTCTCTCTAATGATCAATAGCCCTAGCTCACTTTCAATGTGATGTTGTGCACCTTACCTTATTCTTACTGCTCTCACACGACTGTAAACTGGCCAGGATCTGACTCTCTATGGCTTGTACCCACGCATCTCTTTCTTCATATGTGGTCGCTTCAAAGTGCCAGGTCTGGCCGGTGAGGGAAACGATAATAAACTCAAAGTTTTCTTCTTGTTCTGAAAAACAGCAGTGGGATGAACAGTTTACATTTAATGAAACCAGCAATCAGCTCTAAAAACTGTCTTACTTGGACAGAACCTCTATGGTGTTACACGCAAAGGCAAGTTTGCACATCTGATTCTAATCCAAACACATTTCTCCTCTCGTGAAGCATCATGTTTGCCAGAAAATGCCTCAAAGATTTTATAGCTTTTTATTTGTTCTTTCCTGGCTTCATAAATTTATTTCATGAGGATGAAATACCAACTATTTTAGGGAGATCTGTAAATTTTAGTAAAAAAACCCAGCCTAGATTCCGCTAAGCCTCAGAGGTAGCTAAGAACCAATATTTGAAGGGAAATCAGTCTCTTGTAAAATCTGCTGAAGCACTTAGAAAAATAACTTAAGATGAATGTTCTACTGAATAAAAAAATGTTTAATACAAATCCTCTGGAGTAAATTTTTCTCTCGTGTAGATGTTATATGTATGTATCATATACAATATACATAATACATTTTAAGTGTACACACACATGCACATACACACAGCTGATAACCATCTTGAATAATCTTTTCTCCACAGCTCAAATAAATTGCAATACAGGATTAATATTAGTTCAATACTTTCTTCTCAGCAGCTTAGGGAGACTAAAGGAGCAGTGAAAATGATTTGAGGAGCCAACAGAAGGGGTCACTGGACTATCCAAGGATAACAGGAACATAAGAAAAATACTTCAGGGCCAGAGGAACACACTATAAGAAAGTATCAGCGATACTGCAGGGATGGACACACAGATTCCAAACACACTTGGGACACCCAAAGCCAAATAAAAAAAGTCAAGGAAGCTGAACAAAGCTCAAGGAATCATTGAACGACTAGAATAAAAGAGTACAATGTACCAGTGAACATAAAGTATAATGGGTTTGCTTTAGAGAGACTTATACATTTACAGCCAAGGAACTTTTGCGTTATTTTGTCATTCATAAACACGTACCGATAAATGACAAGTCTAAAAATCAGTCCATTTAAATACAGCTTTAGTGCTCACTGGAAATCATTCCTTCAATCTCTGGGCAACAGTTTTCCCCAATAAATTCAAACTCCAGTCCACAGGCCAAGTGTCCACTCATGTAAATTGGTGGAGCGCCACTAACTTCATTACAGCTTTGCCAATTAAAAATCAGTAGATAATTTGGCCCCAAATTTAAGATGCCCAGGGTTCACTTTCACTTAAATGACCTGTCCAGGATGGGTCAGGCCCAGCCTGGCTCACAGAAGAGATCTATCAAAAGCTGGTCAAAAGTTTCCCTCAGGCGCAAGTCAGCTTTGAGATAAGGCCTGTGATTGCAAGGGGAAGAGAATGCAAACATTATTCTGTGGTGAATCAGGACACCTCAAGTTGGCCTTTTAAATCAAAACATAAGGGGGGCAAAAAAACCCAGCAAAGGCTTATGAAAGCCATAGCTGTTTGGCAGGCTCATATTTGTAACCAGCTGCGGCTTTCAGAAGTACTCCCCTGGGGCTGGCCCACAGTTTGAATTATATGTTGCAATTATTGATCATGATGCCACATCAGTTAATTACAAGGAGTCCCAACTTTGTGATTCATTGGTTTGGCATCAAAATATTGTGAATTACAACTTTTAAAAACATGATTAAAAAAAGAGAGAGAGACAGTCCCTCCTATCCATGCAAAACAATGATATACTGTTTAACCTACAAGTAAATCTCAAGGGATCACTACTTTACACTACTACATACATTACATAATAATATACTACCCCGTTTCCCCCTACACCTCAAAACAGTGTAGCCAGAGACCACCACCCAGGAACCTCAGGACTCACGTGACACCATGCCCCCTCTTGTCATGTGAGCTCCAAGAATCTTCCCACTTCTAAAAAGTTAACAAAAATCCAAAATAAAAAAAATCATGGAACTAATATGGCACTAGGAAATCACTACATTATGCACACTGCTTGCTTGTTATATCCCTTGCCTCTCACCTTTTTCTGTCTTGCTTATTTTGATTGCAAGCAATTTGGGGCAGGGATTGTCTCTTACTCTGTGGCTATGTCTCCATTACCAAACAGGTGAGATTTTTACAGCAAGATAACTAACATGTATTTGCTATCCCACTGTAAAACCCTAGTGGAGACAAGGCACCTGTAGTTTTTACCACGAGGTAGCTAGGTGAGGTCAACATTCAGTCCTGGCTATAGTTGACCTCACAGTAAAAACTACAGATGCCATGTCTCCTCTAGGATTTGGCAGCAGCATAGCTAAAGCACATTAATTATTCTATGGTAAAAACACACCTTTTTTAGCAGTGAAGGCATGGCTTGTGTCCTCAATCTCTGTGTGCCTAACACAATGGGGCTCCAATTTCAAGTGGGTCCTCTAGACTACCATCATCACAAATAACAATTAATTTACATAAATACTGGAAGGAAGACTTCATAATCTACACATGTGGTGCCATATAACTTTAGTGGGAATTTGCCCAACGAATGAGTAAGAACTGAAAATGAGCTCAAGAACTGACTCAGAGAACTGTAAGGGACAAAATCAACAGTTTTTCTCCTTAATTTGAGCCCTGATCCTACAAATATTTCACTAATGCGGAGTAGTCTTATTGACTTCAGGAGGCTTACTCAAGCAAGAATGAAAGCATGAAAAGGATCTGAAATCCAGCCACATTTAACGGTAGCTCTCATCAGGGTTTATTTATTTAAACTTCTGTAAGAAGATTTAACTCTGCAACCTCTTAGTTGGACATCTATATAACTACTCCTTCGCCAAAACAAGATGGGTAATGCCAAAATATATAGCCAGATTCATGTTACATAAAATACTGCGTAACCTGCATTTACTTCTCACAGGTCTTAGTGACATCAAACTCGTGTGATTATGTCATCCAAGCTGCTTTCTTTAATGATCAGATCGTTGTTCACATCTCCGATATATAATCCTTATCAAAACTAAAGTTACATTAACAAAATAAGTTACCTTACAAGTGCTATTGAGGGGGAAGAGAGCCAGAACAAAGAACGGGGAAGGCTAGTTGAAGAAGAGAAAGGGAAGGATCAAGCACCTGTTTTAGCAGCTTCCTGTATTAATAAGTCCAACTTTGAGAGTTTATCATTACTACTCTTTTTAATGGTCTCTAAGTGATTAATAGGACTTTCCTTCAAACATGCAAGTATTGAAGAAGAATTTCTAGAGGCCCAGTGGCACCACCTCTGCCCCTTAAGAAAAACCTCCTGGTGTATATTCTATAAATAGGCTCCCATCTATTTGTACAAGAGAAATATATCTGCACAGTTACAAGATGTGTTGTCAGAGAAGTGAGAAGCAACAGCGTATGGTAAAATTTTCAGTAATGCCCCTTTCAAAATGAAAAAAAAAATGCATGTTATTGGCACTGAGGCAACTCCTTTGCTAAGTATACAGAAGGTCCTGTGGAGATCCCAGAGATCTTCATAGAAAAATAAAAACTGAGGAGCATAATGATACAGAGGGGAGATCCCTTCATACATAAGAAATAATTGATTTTTGAACACATATACAAGTTATGGAGCTGTGTGGACGATAATCCTACTTGTAATTCAACTATATTTTAACTTGGTATGGATTTGATAAATCTCTGCTAATTGCCTGGTGACTCAGATGAAAATTAAAAAACATGTATGATTAAATTCTCCTACCTTCCATTGGTGATAGCCTAGATCATACTATGGCTAGAGAAGCGAACTTCGTAAGTGGGAACAAGGGATTTGGAATTAGGAATAAATTCAACAATTCAACCAGTTTTATATCCAGTACAATTTGGCATCAACATTTGATTATGTTTAGGTATTTTATCTGGTTTTCTGACAGAGCCAACTGCTCTCTGATTACTAATTATTCCTCCTCCTTCCCCAGTCCCAGAATCATAGTCAGCTCTGAACATCCATAGTCAATGGCAGGGAATTTAAAATGGGAGTAGTTTGCAGGCAGAATGTAGTCCTCACACATTAGTATTCAACCATCATGTTGGCTTTGCATTAAAGACTTTACAACAATTCCTGTTATATTCTAGGCAGGCATTCTTGGCAGCCAAGGTATTGCACACACTGTATCCCTTTCTAGACAACCAGAAGTTAGAATCTCATTTGGCCAATGTGATTTTCCATCAACATGTGTCTCAACTGCCAGTTTTGCTTTTCAGGAATATTTCAGTCAAATTATACATTTTTCCTTGTTTACAGAAATGTCTACCAAATGCATTATGTTCAAAACAATCTATTAAGAACATTACACGGTGTAGTACAGAATCACCTTTTGGCACATTCCATTTTTACATGGAAACTTTTTCCAAAGAATAGTTTTTGACACACAAATTTCTTGTTTCATCTCCTGACCCTCTTTGCTGTGATCAGATGACATTGTGCCAGCTGCCATCTTGGCTGACTCACTGGGGTACGAACTGGGAACCTCCAAAGCTAAACACAGAAGTCTCTGGCTAAGCGCCATACTGTGGGCTGTAATAGACTCACACCCTTTGTGGCTCAGGCACAGATAACACACACAACCAGCAGGTTATTACATGTATTCCCATCTTGGTAAAAGGGGCTATGTAATCTTTTGGTCGGGCTACAATGCTATTTTGGTCTGAAAACTTGCCCAAATGTTCACCACAACTGGCTGAGAGAAGCAGTCCATGAAGGAAGTGGAAGTCCGTATTCTTTTTCCCATGCCCTCCACTTCTGAATTTGCTCCCCACCCCAGAAAAGAGGGGAGGAGGCTAAAAACAGAAGATCAGAAATAACTGCACCAGCTGAAGATTCGTCTTATAAGAAGTTTTCTGTTTAAACTATTCCAAATATGGTAGACTATGGTTTCAAACCTGTGATCTTAAAATAACAAATAATACAGCATATTATATGTTACTGTGATTACACAAAGCAATGCCTACAGAGCAAATGCATGCGCTGCTACGTAGTGTATGTTTAAAATTTTTAAATACTACATACACAGTCAGAAGAATCCATGTAACAAAATAAAATGAAACTGTTCGGTTTTTTTATCCAGCAATATTATACGTTGAGCTGTTTAAACCCCTCCAAGCCTAATCACAAAATTTTATTAAACAGTTTTCCATGTTTAACAGTTATTCATAGAAAGGTCCACTATAATAGTATTTTAGCACCATCAACCTGTCGAAATCAACCTGCCCAATTACTCCAAACTACATTAATAACACCGGATATTACTCTAATTGTGTCCAGTTTCTATGCAGACGAGGTCCCACGGGGCTAATTTTGCATCCTCAGGGGCAAGCAACTCAGCCATCAAACTGATTTCACAAGGAATCCCTCCTCATTACACAGGTCCAGGCTGTCAAACATTTTTTTTTAAAAGGTTAATGGGCCAATCAGTCATCAATTATTTCCTGGAAGCCTAGCAGACAAAGGGTTAAAGTGCTAAAAAACAGCTGCAATTGTTTTACATTTGGAAGTTGTTGTCAACAGGAGATGTCTGACAAGAATACCTTTTTGGATTGGAAAACAGGAGTTGGACAGAACTGGAGGGAGACACGTACGTACGGATTAGAGTGCATCATAATTAAAGAGTAATGCATCACTGTGATGCTTTTTCAAAGAACCAATGAGAACTGGATATCCAAGACAATGCATATAAAAAAATCTGTAGAGTTCTCTTAAGTTTCAGTGTAACAGCTGCCCTTCATGTTAGAATATCACCTCTTATATTGCAGATCTGGCTTTTACTATTTTCCTACACCACCACCTTTGGTTTTTAATTTTGCCTAACTCATCTGCAGTTATATGTGGTTATTAATTACTTTCATTGGGGCAACAGGAATGTTATTGTATCAACAACCCACCGACCCTAGGAAAGAAAGAAATATTCCTTATATACCAAGTACAACACAAGTGAAAATAAACATTGATACACCATATATAAATGGATAACACGTCCTATGGATTCAATGAAATAAGGCTTGCAATAGGTTATAATGTATTATTTCAGGCTACCTCAGTGGACGGATCCCTTAACGCTTTCCTTTTTGGATAAACTTTCTTCTTTGTCAAGACATACCTCTGGTATCCCTTCTGTGTAAGCCCATAAATGCTAAGTGAGAAATGTTTCCCCAATGGAAAAAAGACGAAGGCAGTGGGCCCACAATGAATGCCATGTCTTACTTCTTCTAACATTCTGATAGGAAGTGGAGAGGCCTAATTTGATTAATTATATGGAACATGGCCAATGCATAAGATTGACTCAAATCACTTTATATTCATAAAGGCAACACCTCTTCCCAGAAAACTTTTCAATGTCGGTTGGCTTTTTATCTGAAGAGTAATTCTAAAATCATGTATCTAATCTAAATGATGTGAGTTACCTCAAACATATGCTACACTATGCATCCATTAGTGGTGGTTTGTATCATGGTAGCTCCTAGAGGCCTCACCTCAGATCAGAGTTCCATTGAATTAGGCATCATGCAAAGACATAGAAACAGGGCCTGCCCTGAAATACTTACAATCTAAACAGACAACGGGGGAGAGAGAGAAAGAAAGGAAGATTTTGCAGATTCGAACTAAAGCATAGTGGGAGTAAGGGACATGTGGTCACGTGTGAAGTCTCTGGAAGAGGCAGGAAGTAAAACCAGACCTAGTCCAGTGCCTTAATCATAAAATTAATCTTCTTTGTACTGGTACCAGGTTTCGTATTTTTGGGATGCTGATCTTACTATAACGTAGCCATTATCACAGGTACATCAGGCTGGCTGCTTACTTGGTAATTAATAACAGCACTGCACATTTAGATTGGATGAGTCAACTAACTCTGCAACAGGGACCATATACTTTCCCTTTAAATATAGTAACAAGTGATGTGTAGGACTAAAGATATTGACATATTTTTAATGATCCAAAAACAACTTCAACAGTTGGGACTGAAGCTTGAAACCCATTCTATTACACATGCCTGAAATGACATATTGCAAGCTTAGTTTTCATAACAATGTGGTATCAAAGACTGATTTAAACTCCCCCAGCCAAGCCCTCCCCCACATAAAATTCCTACCCACCCACACTTTTGAATCAGTCATTTGAAAAGACTTAGGGTTGCAGCAAAAAACTATATTCATGCCCTAAAAGAGGCAGTAGATATTTATGCCCTACCCATGTAGTTGTGAAAGAAATACAACACCAAAGGTATTTGTTTTAATTTATTTAGGTACCTGATAATTTTCGCCATCATTACCATTTGTCACTCAGTGTAATTTATCTTCATATCTTGGAAGATTATAAGTATGTTTATTAGCAGCTCCAATTAAGGAAATAAATTTGTGCCATGTCCCGCTGGGCATGACTATGCTAATACTTCTCTCCCCTCTCCAAATCCAGTGGTCTAAATCTAATTAGTTTTGAAATCCAACCCTATCAGGACAATGTGACTCTGCCATTAGTCACCCACAGGTATTCTGGCCCACAGCTCTTGATAAAGATTGTGATCTATTGGATGAATTATATCACCACCCTTACATGACAAACCGGAGACAAAAAGTTTGTTATTAGCTCAGGGGAGTGGATTATTTTATTGTAGGCATTCGTTGTTTTTGTAGGACACTTGGGTTTGAGGAAATCCATGAAATCATTTTCAGTCAGTTTATGCAGAATCTATGTCAATGCTAGACTGATAATTTTCCTAATACTTTTAAAAACAATTTCACATTTCAGTTTGCCGTTCTATAGTTTACATTTCAAAGTGGACATATAATTCAAATGTTAAGAGCTTTCTTAACACTTAAGTACATTTAAATGAGGCAATGATAGTGTCAAGGCAGCAAAGCCATGGTTACAGCTGAAATGTCACTTCTGTATTACTTTTTTAAAGGGAGTGTTTCATAAAAATCTGTTCAGGCATTTTGGAGTTAATGAACATGGACAATTTTTTTCATATGATTAGACATTTTCAGATTTTTTTTTATACTTGGTAACTCAAATACAACTTGGGTTTAATACTTGAAACTTGTCATGCATGCAGCCCTGAATGAAGACTAGAAGAAATGTGGTTTTGATATAATTATAGATGTTTAAATATAGCATACTGAGCAAGCACAGCATTAGTTTCTTTAATTTTAGAAAGTTACACTGGTGTACAATGCTCCAAATGTGCTGATCTCTGAAAAATCACATTTGTATTTAAACAGCATAACGACGATAACTGAAATTACAATGGTGAGAGGGGTCAGGTGTCTTTTATAAACATACCAAATTTACATTATATACCTTCCCCTCTAAACATTTTGGATCTTTCACTCAGAGTGACCATTGCTTTGCCTGTAATAAGAATTCAACTTGTCACTTCTCTATGGTAGAATAAAATCTTAAACCTAATGTTTGCAGCAAACCCTAATAATGGCCTTGCAAACGTAGAATTAAATCAGCGAATAACTATATAATGGGAGTCTCACTAAATTGCAGGTAAGAGGGAGGGGGCAAATCCCAGACGACCTTATTGGTCTAACCAACTTTGTTCTTTTCTGATTATAAAAGTTAGACAAATTTAGTCCCTGTTATTACTTGGACTGGTACCATTGCCCAAATTTTGCCCTCAGTTACATCCACATAACTCCCAATGAAATCAGCATGGTTGATCAAGTCTAAATGAGGATGGAATTTGGGCCCTGGGGTGTAAGGATGTTGAATTGCTGGGATTCCACTGATCACTTTTAGCATATATTACCTATTGTATATTAATGACCTAATGGTAACACGCTAGGGAGTGAGACCTGGTTTCGCTCCAGCTCCTGTTAGCTCTCTTTCTCTATGGGACTTCTCTGCATGTCAAAAAATTAATAGTCTAAAGCAATGGTTTTCAACTGTGGTCCGCAGATGCTTGGGGGTCGCAGACTACGTCTAAAATTTCCAAAGGGGTCCACATCTACATCTGAAATTTTGTAGGAGTTCGCACATGAAAAAAAAGTTGAAAACCACTGGTCTAAAGCCATGCTGTCATGGGCTAGGATAGTGACAAGATCCCCGTTAAGAAATGATGAGCCTAGTCAGTTTGTGGATGCAAGAGTTCCAACAGAATACAATAACTCCTCACTTACCGTCCTCCCGCTTAACGTTGTTTCGAAGTTACGTTGCTGCTCCATTAGGGAGCATATTCCTTTAAAGTTGTACAATGCTCCCTTATAACGTTGTTTGGCTGACTTTACAAGGGAGCAGTGCACAAGATCCTCTTCTCCACTTCCTCCCCCTCCCTTCCTCCCTCCCAGCACTTCCCCTTGTTGTATGGCACTTAGGACTTGTTGTATGATTAAAAAATATATATCACTATTGCCACCACAGTTATGTAATTATGACAAATTTATATGAAATATGTCAATGGAAAAGTTACAGTCTGTCAAATATGATTATCCTATTTGTATGCATGTTTCATCTTTGTATCTAAAGTTATGAATATTAACTAGTATTAGTATTTCAAGTGTGTTTACTCCTGGGATAACACCCACAAGGTAATTTACATCCAGTCTGGCCAGCACATTGTGAATGGACTATTCAAATTGATGGTCCATTAAAGGACACTTAGCTCGGGTAACAGACGATGGAAGAAGCCTGTCCCCGCCTGATGGGCCTTCCTGGGGATGTTTTAGCCAGAATATGGGTAATGACTGTTTTCATGACTCATCGAAGCATGCAAGGGCATGTGACTAGCTCATGTGACCCTGGACTCCTTTTTGTGCCTGTTATTTTCCACAACCTAAGACTGAGAGCAGTCCCTCCACATGGGAGAAGATATAAAAAACCCTAGAAGCATCTGCATTTTGCCTCTTTCCTGCTCTGATCTCTGGACTATGGAATTACACTAACAGGAGCATTCTACTAATGGACTGAGTACCTTTCAATCATCAGTGACTGGATCCCCAGAGACCATATGCGATCGCTGGGCAGACCGAAAACACACTGGGCTGATCCCATGACTAAGCTCTTTGGCCAGAAATGGAAGGAACGTGCTTGCAACAAAACAGAATGGTGTGGTGTCGACTTGCGTTTGTGGAGGGATAGACGAGGATAAGCCGGACAAAGATGGCCTTTTAATCTTTTGGAAATTACCAGAGACTTTACAAGCCTGCAGTTTATAACATCATTGCTTCAAACCTGATACAAGAACTTTGCAATGAGTGTATTTGTTTTCGCTGACCATTATAACTCTCTCCTCTTTCTTTCCTCTTATAACCAACCTTTAGATATTAGATACTAAAGGATTGGCAACAGCATGATTATTGGGTAAGATCTGAGTTCTATATTGACCTGGCTATGTGGCTGATCTCTTGGGATTAGAAGAACCCTTTGATGAAATTGGCTTTAAATAACCACTCATCATTAAGTTTACTGTCTGGATGGTGAAACAAGGGCTGGGATACCCAAGGAGACTGCATTTATGACTTCTTGTTAACCAGTGTGGTGAGACAGAAGTTTACTTTTGATATTGGCTTAGTATATTTTATGAAGGAATAACCACCAGTTTGGGGGAGGGAGGTCTGCCCCATTTCTCAGCAGTTTGTCCTGAATCCGGTATTTTCAGCTGTGACCCACTGAGGCACGGTGACAGACTCCTATTATGTATACTCCTGATTAACTGCGCATTCCCCAGTTTTGCAATGCCGGCCATTATCCAGAGACTTTGTTTAGTAGCTCAAAGATGCACGATTATTACTCACAATTTTCCTGGACTCTCTCTTTCCCACGTGGTGAGTACTTCTGAGAAAGACCACCCCTCCCCCTTGCCTAATCAGTTACAATCTCATTGGTGCTGCTAGTTGCAGTCTTAGGAGTTCAACTTTTACAGTTATGTTCTCCCACAGATGAACATACCCCTAGCATACCCATATATTAATATGAAAGGTATCAGTATGTTAAATGGCACCTAAGTTTGAACAGGCCCCCAAATATGAACTTCCTTTCTGTAAAATATATGCAATTATTTCTATTTATTTTATTGTTAAAATTTTAGTAAAAATAGAACAATAAATCCAATGCTTGTCAAGAGTCATCCTACAATAGCAAACATGCCTGCATGTTTGATCTGGGGGGGAAAAACATGTCTAAAAGAGATCATCAGTGAAAAAAATAAGAACACATTTTGCAAATTACAAAAAAGTATCTCGGAAGTTTCCTTTTAAATAGCAAAATGCTTAACTATTCATGTTCAGCAACTAGTATTTATTTCTCTCCAATTCATTTCACACTTTGCGCTTAAGTGCTTTAAAAGGTAACACAACAGTATCACAATGGATATAGCTCTATTGTTGTTACTTAGAAGGTGAGAATTTTAAGTTTACAACGAGGAATAAAACAAGATTATAATAAAATGTGTTTCCTTAACAAGCTGCAGTAAAAAACACACTTTTGTTTCCCAGACACATTTTATCTGTCGGTGAGAGCAAGGCATCCGACAGCAATACGGTAGTAATTGTGCAAAAAAAGGCTGGTGATATAAATCACCAAAGGTTAATGATCAGGATGTGAACAGAGGGACTTGTTTACAGAAATAGCATGCAATTTAAAATTTACAAGAGATTTAATGCCACTACTTGGCAATCGCTAAAATCAACAGCCCAGAAAACAGTGACATTAAGAAAAATATTACAGTTATAATCATTCCAAAATAAGTCAATTAGTGTTAGGGCATGCGCTTGCGATTACTTGACCCATTTGGTTCGCACTTAAGTGAAAAAAAGATTTCCCCCCTATAATACCAAGATTACCGAGATGTGACCTATTTTGCATTCCATATTTCATACACCATCCCCTCTTACTCGCTGTCTGAGATGGTGGCCGAGGGTTTTTCTCCTTGCCTGGCTTCCAAGTAATTTTGACCTCTGACATTTGTAATAATAAAAAAAAAGAAGACAGTTTATAATTGTGTTGTTCAAATGAAGGTGGGGAAAAATTCAATCTGCTATTATACAAAAGGCATGACGGCTGTCTTCAGTGAAAAAAGCAATGTAAGTCAATTTGTGAACTTTGGCACCAGGCGACCTTTAGAAATACAACAATATACAGAATTTACAAGCAAGAGTAGCACATGCAAATGACCTGGCTCTGTCTCGCCTTTGGATTAGAGCTGCAAAGAGCATTATGGAGAACGCTTTCACAAAACAAATTAAGACTGTTACTTAAATGTCACGGCACACTATTGTATTTGGCTACAGATCATTACACCTGATACTAACACTTTTAAAAACTGTAATAACTTGGGAAATATTACATTGAGTGCCCACATGTATAAAGGGGGAAAAATAAATAAATAAAAGAAAATGGGTTCCCAAAGTAATTTAAACATCACCACTCCACGACTAGAGGGAAAGGTCAGAATTTAAGTAAGCTGAAAGGAACATGAATGGCAAAATAAAACGCACAAACAAAAAGATGAAAAGACCATGGGAATGACTCTGCAAACAAAAGATGAAAGCACGCATGCTTTGGGCAAATTTGATTTCCATTCCTGCATTTGGAAAGTGAGAGGAAAGGAGAACAAGTCTGGAGAGGCAGGTAAAAAGGGGAGAGAGGGTAAGGTGTTCATCTAAAACGTGTTGTTTTAATTTGTTACCTTCAGTGTTGGTGCTGCTGCTGCTGTATATATTTCGCAGGCTACCAACACGGTTTAGTTTCCATGCTTTGCGTTTGGCTGCATCCAGAGAGCAGAAGGGGAAGAGAAAAAAAAAAAGAGAAAATAATAAAATATAAAGAAAAGAAAAATATGAAAAGGGGGAGAAAAGAAATGTCAAAGTAGCACGTGAAGTAAAATACCAGCACAAGCCTGTTATATGTGAAGCAGCTACACAGACACACACACAAAACGCACACAGAACACCACAGCTTCTCAGAACCACCACCAACACAGAAGGCCTTGCTCCTCCCCCCCCACCACTGAAAAAGATACTTTCAAGACTTTACAACATGACAAGACTTGTCAATAATAATTGGATCTAAAATAGCAATGACAATGGAATAGAAAATGCACTCAGTACTTCTTGTATACATGATGCACTATTAGAGGCAAGACAAATACCGAGGTATAATGCTGTTTAAATCATAGCAAAAATTGCCAAACAAAGGATTTCCCCTTGTGCTAAGAGGATGCACGAATCACTAGATACCTGTAACCGTAAAACCTTTAATTCCAGGTGATGATGTAATAGGTTCAAATAATCTAAACCACCATAAGCATTATTTCTAATGTTATGCTTAGCTGTTCTACTTTATTATTATTATTATAAATGTCAAGTAGACATTGTTACTATGCACATCTTGGTTTTTCAGAGGCAGGTTATTGGCAAAGTATAAATTCTTGTTTGGAAGGTAAACTGTAATGCCACCATTGCTTTATTAGAATCCCATCAAACCTTTAAATCTCTCTCAGTTTCAAGTTCCTGTTTTTGACGTTAATAGACAGAACGGTACAAAAAGCACTTAAATCCTCTGCTCATTATGGGAAATTAATTCTCTCACTGTCTTTTAGCAGAATCTAAGTATTTCTCCCCAAAAGCTAATTCACAACATGAGAAATACACTAGACTAACAATATTTTTAGAGTAACTTTCATAGGGCAGGGCCTGTATCTTTCTTTTCAAAACAACACCAGGCACAGAAAAACACTGTTGGCATTTAACAACCACCAACATTAACACACTGGAAAATCTTATCTGTTATTTATCCACCAAACTTGTATGTATGGACAATAGCAGAGCAAGCTTCCCCGTCGCTATCCCAAAATAGGTCTCAAATGTTACCTACTGGGGCCACGTCTCAGGATGAGGTGGTAAAGCAGCGTAGCAGGCATTGCGATTGTCAGGTAACTATATACATGCAGCGTGGAGAACAGACTTCACAATACTAACAGGGATAAAGGCAAATCTCCATCAGCTGTCAGCAGTATTAGAGCTCATACCTATCTTCAAGAGAATGAGACAAGTACCAACTGATAGACACTTCAGCAGGCCTTATATTCCACCTAGTCTCTCCCCACGTTCAGATCTTGGTCTAAGGCGGTCAAATACTGCAGGGTTAATTGTGAGGGTGCATCGTAGTGCACACTTTGGAACTGGTTAGTCTACCATCTCAGTCAACGTGGGATCTGTTGGTAACAAATCTGTCATAATTAGGTGTATATATTGTTTCTCCCACTCCTGCCCAGTATGCCCCTTCAACCTTTGAGACGATATGCACACAACAAATAAAATATGCAAACTTTGAAAAAGTCTTTTACTTGTTTTCTTTTCTAGATGTGTATTTTATAATGCCAAGAAGCACTTCAACCAAAAGATTGTTTATACGGAAAAGTACCATGACAGTTAACTCATTCAAATGTTTAACAAAAAGCTGTATCTTCAGTTGAATGGCTAAGAATAGAAAAATACTTGTTTTCCCGTAATGGACAAGTAGCTCAATCAGAAGATTGAGCATGTAACCTGATTCGTACAGTAGGTGACGTGATCATTCGCTGAATCCAGTTTAGTGCTGTAAGGAGAAACCCTGTCCTACTATCTTGTATTAGGAAAGTTGCCTATTTGGAGCAATTCCTCAGGTACAGCATTGAGAATGATAACTACCATCTGCACACAACCAGTAACACTATTATAAAATGGTAATTCAACTGTAATTGAAGAGCAGTACCCAGCCACCCTAGAACGTTAACAATATACATTCTTTCAATGCAGTGGCATTCAGTTTTTAATACTATGCATTGATAAGGGGGAAAAATGGAAACCTGGACACTCGACTGCCGTCACCCATCCCCTTAACTTTAAAAAATAGATCATCTATTACTGAAATGAAAATCTACAATATTATCCAGAAGACCAACCGATTCAGTCAGATTTATCTACACATTTAAGTTGGTCAAGCCTAAAAGTGTCTGTGTCTACTGTGTCCTTTAATATTATGAACCTTTAGTTTTAAGAGACATTTAGCAAGTCACAGCAGGAAGTAACAACTAAAGAGGCTCAATCTCCCCGCTGAAAACTTACTTTTTCTGAAAAAATTTGCATATAAATAGCAAAGTCTAGACTTGGCACCCCTCTGAAAGGGGAAGCTGTCTCCAGTACATAAAGCCCCTTTCCCAGTCTCCTTTATGTCTTTCATTTTTCATACTCTAATCGCACATTAGAGAATGGATGTATAAGCAGGAAGTGAACTTGCAGCCTGGTTTTCTATTAACCTATTGATGAAATAATCAATTTTAAATGTGTTAAATGTCATGCCTTTTTCTTCCTTTAAACAAATGGACATTTTCTGGCTGAAGCTGAGGTCCTGATACATCCTAGTGTGTCTTGCAGCATTGATTGGACTTCAGTCTACTTTTTGCGGTGCTTCACTGCCTCAGATAATACAATACTGTTACCATCAGCAGGCTTTGGACAATGCCAAATGCAGCCTCCAGGATTCTGAGTGATGTATGTGAGAACACCAAGGCCCATCTTAGACAGCCTACCCTGACTGCCTTCACGATTACACACCCACTATAAATGTTTGTAAGTTACAAACAAGGCCTTAAAAGGCACTGCAGGTAGTTTTGTGCCTGATATGTCACTGACTCACATCCCAGGACATTCAGGCTATCTAGTTTGGACTCGCTTTCTAATTCAAAAGCCAGTTCAACAGAAGATGATTATATCTCCAGCCTCTGATGTGCACTGCTTATTAAATCTCATAACAAGCTTTCTATATAAAGAATCTAAAATAAATATTTATTTTCTTTTGTTTTTAATGGTAACTCAGCTTCCTATTTTGAAAGAATCTTCAAATAGTTGGATTTGCTAAAAAAATTTTCCCTAGGCCTCTCCTCCATTAAAAAACCAAACAAACTAGTTTCTTCTTTTAGCCTATTAATTTAGCAAGAAATACAAATTTTAGCTCTTTAATTTGCCCTGACATATCTAGCTTTCTGTCTACAATGTTGAAATACCATAACCTGCATTATTAATGTATTATTTTAAAGGGTTTCAACAAACTCTTTTATTAATGTCTTTGAACTTGCATTGATTTTGGCTTCATTGTCTATCAAAAACAAACCAAAAAACCGAAACATTCCAACATGAGCGCACAGCTAGATTACAAGTATAATTTTGATCTCATCCAAACTAATTAACATCTAGAATTTAGACTGCTGAGATTAAATTTCTCTCTCTTCAGTCAGGAAAATTAATTTGTGCTTTCTGACTCCCAATCCGGACTGGTACAGTAAGTCATTATATGTAGCACGGCAATACAGAGCTATGTTATTAACTACAGAGCTGCATTATGATACCACACTGTGAAACAATAGCATATATTGTTATAATATTTTACTTCAGCACAAAATATAGCCCAGCAATTCCTGTTATAATTATCATAGCAAGAGATTACACAATGATAAGCCATAAAGACTTTGAATCCATGGCTCTGAAGCATGTTTTCTAAGATGAAGGGGTCAAAAAGACTTCTTGAAATCTTGCAAGCCAGCCACTTTTGATTAAATCATTTCATTCTGTGATTTGATTTATTGCTTCTGCATGGCACAAACTTACTTGACTACGTAGGTCAAATACACTGTTTAAGACGGTTGAATCCAGCAGAATGACTGATCCATAAGGAGGGAAGACTGATGAGTAGCTTGTATATAGATGTTTTCATGTCCAAAAGAGGTAGTGAGTGGTTCCTTTATTGTGTTTAGGCATTTTAAAAACTCTGTTAAATATTTCCCTAGTTAAATTCAGCAACTGCTGTGACCTATACCCTGTGTGAACAAGTTTCTGAGGAAAAAGAGAAGGACCATTAATATGCCCTGTTGTAGCATGCGATACAGCCATATGCTTCATGAAAACTCACTGGTCTTTCCTCTCTACGGATTGCGTAATATTCTATCTTTTGTCTAATGCTCAAGTTAAGAACCTGTTCCCCCCCTTTCCCCAAAATTTCTGTTGCAACTTTAAAGGCTTAGCAGTGCCCTCAGCACACTGTCGCTATGTCCACATTGCAGCCGGCGACATAAGTCAATGGCTCCATGTCTAGTTGGCAGCCGGTTTCGAGCGGAGTGCCCCAAGGATCGGTCTTGGGGCCGGTTTTGTTTAATATCTTTATTAATGATCTGGAAGATGGTGTGGACTGCACTCTCAGCAAGTTTGCAGATGACACTAAACTAGGAGGCGTGGTAGATACACTAGAGGGTAGGGATCGGATACAGAGGGACCTAGACAAATTAGAGGATTGGGCCAAACAAAAAAAACCTGATGAGGTTCAACAAGGACAAGTGCAGAGTCCTGCACTTAGGACGGAAGAATCCCATGCACTGCTACAGATTAGGGACCGAATGGCTAGGTAGCAGTTCTGCAGAAAAGGACCTAGGGGGTCACAGTGGACGAGAAGCTGGATATAAGTCAACAGTGTGCTCTTGTTGCCAAGAAGGCTAACAGCATTTTGGGCTGTATAAGTAGGGGCATTGCCAGTAGATCGAGGAATGTGATCGTTCCCCTTTATTTGACATTGGTGAGGCCTCATCTGGAGTACTGTGTCCATTTTTGGACCCCACACTACAAGGAGGATGTGGAAAAATTGGAAAGAGTCCAGCGGAGGGCAACAAAAATGATTAGGGGTCTGGAGCACATGACTTACGAGGAGAGGCTGAGGGAATTAGGATTGTTTAGTCTCCAGAAGAGAAGAATGAGGGGGGATTTGATAGCAGCCTTCAACTACCTGAAGGGGGGGTTCCAAAGAGGATGGAGCTCGGCTGTTCTCAGTGGTAGCAGATGACAGAACAAGGAGCAACGGTCTCAAGTTGCAGTGGGGGATGTCTAGGTTGGATATTAGGAAACACTATTTCACTAGGAGGGTGGTGAAGCACTGGAATGCGTTACCCTAGGGAGGTGGTGTAGTCTCCTTCCTTGGAGGTTTTTAAGGCCCGGCTTGACAAAGCCCTGGCTGGGATGATTTAGTTGGGAATTGGTCCTGCTTTGAGCAGGGGGTTGGACTAGATGACCTCTTGAGGTCCCTTCCAACCCTGATATTCTATGATTCTATAATTTCTGGCTCGGTACACCTGCTAGCTTTGACTGAGCTGGCATGCAAAAAATAACAGTGTAAATATGCCTGCGCGGGCGGCAGCAGGGACTAGGTGCCCGAATACATACCAGAGGGGTTGGGGGGGGGAGTTGGGCGAGACCGTACATGGGGCAGCTAGCCCAAGCCACTGTGGCTACACTGATACTTTTAGTGCACAAGCTTGATTAAAGAGCGCAGCTATGTCTACCCAAGTTGGAAATCGCATACCCCTGGCTGCACAGTTATGCAATAGTATACACCATTTATCAGAGGTGAAACTAGGAACGTCTCGGGTTATTTCTGTACAGTTTTAAGACCTCCTCCCAATCTTCAAGGAGGATCAATGTAAAACATTAATTATAAGGGTTCTTATATGCAGTAATTTTCATTGTGGCTAAATTGCCCCAATTTCTTTTATATTTCCTGATAGGGAATTGTGTACCCAGACGACAGGACTGTATGATTCTCTTTCCTCATAAATAAGATGTGGTTATTATAGAGGGAGTGGCAGCAACCCCTGCTTGTTACTTTTCTTATTAAAAGAATTCCCTGGCTGGCTCGTAGGAGGATTTTGAAATTTGCCATCATGGAGATACCTTTCTTTGGTGTCTCCATTTACACTGACTTGCTGCCAGAAACCTCTTTTAATCCTTACTGAGTGGGGTTGGATTCATACCAGCAACCAAAGAGGCAAAAGGCTCTGACGCTCATCATTAGCAAATATCCTCAGGCATCCAGGTCCCCTAATCTGTACTAATGTTACACCTTCAAGTGTGAAGCCTGTTTTCTGGAAGATAAATTTATTAAGTCAAGTTATGACCTTTTCTGGAGTTTACACACGCAGGGTCTTATACAGTCTGTAGTCACAAGCAATATCTCCCGCATCCTGCTCTCAGTCTTCTTCAAACAAAAAATGTGTCCCACCCTTTCTTAAACGGATTGGGCCCATTAACCAAAATACATACAAAACAAATGAAACAAATATTAACAAAACCTCCAAATTCACCTCTAATGTTGTTTTGCAATATAAAATAATTGCAACAATTATTCCAGTGTTTTCACACTAACTTACACATATTCGTCTCTCCGATGGGTCATCGACTGCATTTGAACCTATAACCTTCAGATACACAGCAGAGACCACTACTGCTACTGAGGCAGGCCAGTGCCAGGAAAGCTTAGTTCCACCTCTGTCAGAAACTTCTAATGTAATTCTGGGCAAATCACTTAAATCAAAATTCCAGGTGTTCCACTAATTGTGCGCTCCTCATTTTCTGATTACCGCCTGAGGCAGGTGGGGCCTGACACACACAGGTGCTGAGCACTCACCTGCAATCAGAATGAATGGGACCTGTGGATGCTCAGCCTTTCGACCAGTTTGACAGTGTAGTCTGGAGAATGAGCACAAGAGTGGGGAGTCAGGAAGGCCAGAGTTCTAATCCAAACTCTGCAACTGATTCACTGTGTGGCCTCAGGCAAATCACTTTTGTCTGTGTCTCAGTTTTCCCATCTGTAAAATGGGGATAACTCTCACACTGGGGACTTGTAAGCAATAATTAGTTTGATCTTTGAACATGAAGTGTTATACAAATACTGAATACAGGGGGTTTCTCAAGTTTGGTTGTAATCACTGGGCCCCCCCAAATTAGTGAAGACTATAAAGCTTTGGCCTGTCTCCTTCTGCATCAGGTCCCTCTCTGTAAAATGTGGATTATAATTCTCTGCTATTTCACAGGAGTGTTACAAAGATAAATTCATAAGTATTTGTGAGGCAAAGGCAACATTAAGTCTGCCATTCACTAACTTTCAAGTGCTCGATTTTGCAAACTGAACACAGGTGTATTTTGTATGTAGCATGGATTTCTATATTTTAAAATATATATGCATACCCCTTACATATTAAAGAAAGAGAGGGACAGTGTGTCTATAAGAGAGAAATGTTGCTTTTGCTAGGATATGGAGTAATTGGGAATCATTTAAACTTAATGACTCCCAATTACTGCACATCTTTGTATTTGTTCAGTCAACAGCTTTACATCTGTGACCATCCCATGGCAGACAGGATTTTTGTGTGTGCTTGCTTTCTTTAATAGGGATCCCAGGTATTTCGCTTTTATGAATCTATTTTTCCACTGCTTTTTTATTATCTAGATATTATAGCAAATACGTTTACCACCATTACTACTACAACGTGATTTCCAAAAACTGTGTACCACCTAGGTGCTTGTATATAAATTCATTTAGTACCTGGAACACTCCCTAATGGAGCCTAAGAATATAATCTCCTGTAAATCTTATTAAAAAAAAAACTCATTACAACTCATTGCTTTTTTTTTTTGGTAAGTGAAATAAAAATACACTTCCATTCTTAGGAGTGTTCTAATGTCTACAGTTTGATTCTAAAATCTTCTTCCATCATTGTACCAAGAAACTACAGACTTGTTAATGTCACCTCTGGTCTCCATGTGACAGAGCTCTTTGTTGATTAGATAAATAGTCCTCAGATAGCTGATTAAAAAATGATGTAGCCGTTAGGTTGTGTGCCCAAGCCTTGTCAGCCATGTTGGATGTTAAAGTGTGCATGAATTACATCCCTGGAGTGTGCTGAACAGTGCTGATTAAATGAGGCACGCCACAGCCCTCAGCATCAATTATCAGAAATAATAGGATCTTTTCACCTACACCGGAGGAAGGGGGATGGGGATGTAGTTGGTGTGCCACTCATTTCTGAGAATATCTCATCATCCCCAGCACAAAATAAATAACCCTGTCCATTCATATAAAGAAGTTTTATTTTTTATGAAACACAAGGTAAAGCAAAAGAAAATGTAAGGTAACCTTTCCAGATAACACATACCAGCCTAACTTGTATATTTTAAATATCTATGCTAGACTTGTATAAATACCACATTTGCAGAAAGGCAGGCCTGCCTGAGAGAGGGGCATTTTAGGGTGACCCCATGCTCCAGGACAATCTGCATAAAGCTAACACATCACAGTGGTGAACGGATTCTGCTGTTTTGTTCTCCTCTTACATTTTTTAGTGTGCTCTGCATCCCATGATCTTTTATCAGTTGTCATTTCATTGAGAAGCTGCAGATTGGGGATCTCTTTTATGTTGGCCATCTGAATGTTCATTTGCTCAACAAGACTGTAAATGTTCTGTTCTTTCATAACAGGAGTAGAATTATTTCATAAGATGCAACCCAGAAGATTCTTACACTATGTGAACTCCCTACTTCAACTGCAAAGGGGCTTGACACAATGGTCTTTTCCTAGAGGATGCCATACAGGGAAGTAGTAAAGTTGAAACATCCATTAAAAGGTCTTTGAAAGGATTAAAAAACTAAGACCAAGCAAATACAACACAGGACACGTATTCAGAAAGTAAAATAACCCGGCTGAACTGAGTTTCTGACTCTGAATAACATTATGCCTGTAAATTCTACTCAAAATTAATATAAAAATTAATCCTAATTAAAAAAATTTCAAAATAGTGCAAATATCTGACAACACACACGAAGAATTATTGTCACTTTTCTGCATTTCCCAGCAAATTCTCAGAATAGCTCATGTTGCAGTTCATACTAAACTAGATTTTCACAGTAAAATTGCTTTAAAAACTTGAAAGAGATTTGAAAGCTTCAAAAGATTTCCATTTAGCGGGTTAATGTGGATTCTAACAGACTTGCCACCAGACCAAGGCAAGAGCTGCAATAAAAACAAAAGCAAAGACAACTGGGTACTTCATTAAATCAGAAATCCAAGCTTGGAGGGTGCTGAACTATTTGGAAAATTTGGCCCCACTTTTAAATAATCTGGCTCTGAATGTTTTTGGAAGGATGGTGATTGAGAAGGGAAATTGGTAGGAATACTGAATTCTGGATTTGAAGATCACCTACACGCTACACTAAAATTTCACATCTGACAACAAAATGGAAATTGACCATCAGTGCTCCATTTTACAATCATGAAACAGTTTAAGGGTAATAATTGTATTCATATTAATATTTTAATTAAATTTGGTTTACAGCTTTTTCATCTTCATATATTTCAAAGAGAGAAAAGATGAAAATTGGGAGAAGAAAAGTTCATCTTGATCACTTAACACGAATTTAAAGTTTTATATTTACTCATTTACACGAAAGCTAATCTCAAACTAATATTAATGAAGAATGGTGTTTTATATTAATGATTCATTCTTCTTTCCTTCTGAGTAAGGTTTTTTCCCCACTGAAACTTCTGCAGAAGGTAAAGGATTGGCCTATTTATCCAGTGTATTAGCAACGTACTATAAACATTCAAGATTCACAAAGACAGAAATAGATGTTAATTGGAAACATTTTTATTTTTTCTCAGCTTTTTCATTTCCTGCAGCTGGAAATTACAGTTCTTTTATACACACACACAAATCTTTTTCAGCCACCTAGAAAAATTGTCTTTTAATAAAAGCTTTAATTTGTGCTATCATATTTCAAAGGCAACGAACAGCTAAAGCAGCTAATCAAAGGTATAATTATTTAATGACTAGTACTCATGCTATCTAAGAGGGACATAATTGCTTGGCTGTGATCACTAGACCACCAGCTTCTATACTGGAAAACAAGTACTTTGCTTGTAGCATTTGATCGACCAATTTCGAAGGTTAGTTTCGACAACTGAGTTAGCTGAATTATGAGATTAGATAATCAGTTGATAACTCCACCTCCATTTTTGTTGCACATATTTTAACTAGAGAGAATTGGTGGGGAAAAGAAAAACCTCTCTAACCACCACCACACAAAAATATTTCCCTAGACACACCATACTGGGGGTCAACATCACCAAGTGTTTTTTAATGGTACTTGGCAGCTTTCTATATATTCCGGCCCACCTTATTCCAGTAATTATAATGTAAACGAAGAAACTGCTAGTTAAAAGAGATGTTTGTCCTTAACTGCATTTTGATATTTACCATCAATATTCCATTTGTTCTGAGTTAGTGGAACAGCTTTAGAAAAGTTTTAAAAGATCAGTCTATCAGTGACTTATACAATTAGGTATGTTGCAATATAATGCCTGATGGTACATTTGTCATTGTTAAACCTATCAACAATTTGCATTTATTTACATGATCTGTGCTTTCATGTGTTTAAGAACAAGATACTTAACTAAAGATATTCCATCACAGAAAAGCTTCTTGAACTTAATACCAAGCGCTAAATATATAATATGCATTGTTACCATTACTGACTCTCACACTTCCTTTTAGGGTACATTAAGAAGATATCCCATGTAAATTCTGGTATTCCAAAGACTGCTGGGTTCCAAAACCATACCTAATCAACATTCTTGTACTTGTGCCAAGGTGAAGGTTCAATCATGTAATTAATACAGAATAAGCTTCACAAACACAGGATGCCACTATCAGATCTGGATACTGCACAGACAAGTCACCGCTTGAGCCAAATTGCTTTCTCATGTGCCACTGCTTTTTTCAAGTCTTATAATTTAAGGATAATATACTGTTACGCAAGTCAGGACTTCTGTTCACACTGCTAGAAAGGAGATTAAAGCCTTACATTTGTAACAAATCAAGTACGAACCTAGATCACAAATGAAATTGCTTTTGGTAGTCAATCCTCAACTGGCAATCTGCCACTGCATACAGTAAAATGTGTTAGCATTACAAGCAAACAGATATACTCCAAAAGAGGAGGGGAAAAATAAGAGATGGCAGCAAAGAAAGGGAGTGAGGGGAACCCCCCACCTCCATCGGGGCATACTGCCCGAAATGGACTTAAAGGAGATGAATACTAGAAAAGCAAGTATGGAACATAAGTGAACATGTTCATCTCAATAAGCTGATCTTATTTCCTCTGTTTAGACTCAGTATTGATTCACAGCAAAGAGAAAATGCTTACTTGCTTACCCTACAAAGACCCACTACTTTTATGGCATGATGGATTTATTCTTGGTTTGGACCATCAGTTTCATCTACAGATAGGGAGCCTGCAATCTTGCCCGTTATAGGCTGATAAACAAGCAGCATTTAAATCCAGTAACCAAAGATGCATTGTTCTGTACTTTTTCTTTGAACAAAACGCAGCCACATTTTGTTGATAGTGCAAGCAATTACTGTCAAGAAAACAGTTACAAAATAGCAGAAAGATGTTTCTGCTAAAAGGAATTTTATTCTCAAAGCAGGGATCCTGAAATTTCTGAACTTATTTTGCCACCACTTTTTTATGAAATTTCTTTTCCAACGTATACTAGGTGTCAATGTGAAAAAAACAGTAAATTAAAAAAAAATTACTATTCATTGGGCTACCATGATGCAAACAAAGCCATGAAATTTAGAGACAAGCCTCCAGGGCACCCATTCTCTAACATGGTATAAAAATAATGTGCTCTTCAAAGACTGACAAATATTTATGTACAATGTGAGTTAAGAATGTGCTTTCTGAACTGAAGTTTTCCTTCAGATACTCTGCTCAAGTCCAACTCCTGTCATGGTTAAGGCTACACCAGCCAGTACCAGACGCTGCAAAAGTCATGGAGGACTTTCATGATAGACTCAGCCTTAGTCATGGTACCTACAAGAAATAAGGCAATGTTTAATGGTGTTGCTGAGGAGCCATTTAGGCAGGCATTTGAAGGGAAAGTAATACATGTAAAATAAAGTTTCTACTAGAAGGTTGTTAAATCTCACTTCAGCCCTGTTTTGAGGTCGAAAGTGAAAATTAAGTGGTGGAAAAGAGAGCCATGTGTTAGCCATGTGAGGGGTTTGATGGTTCCTAGTATCCATATATGTTGCAAAATCTAGCATCATTTGTAGTTTGTTCTCTAAAGACGCAAGGCTGGAGTTTCTTTTGCGATGCAGATAAGGACTGAGGTGCCCTGGAAGAACTTTGTGGGAAAGCATGCACAACACTAGTTTGGACTATTCTTGATGGAAAAACATGCCCAAACTTTTGTCATGACATACTAACAACTTCCATTGGATCTGTATTAACTTGAATTTTCCGAAGATCATTTTTCTCATTTGTCAAGTGAGCATAAAAATACCTTCCCCCCCACTTGAAAAGTGTTTTGAGCGCTAAGGATGAGACGCACTGTATAAGAACTATTATGGAACCACAATTAATTTAACACCTCAGAACAGGCATTCTTCACATGAAAAACTCTAAATAGTAGAGATCTATTTTGGCAAGGCCTTTTCAACTTACAGACTTATTGGCATTTGTAACAACTACTTGTGTGTGTGTGAGACATACTATGTAGTCAATACCAAGTTTAAGGTAGGTGTGAATTGTTATGGATTGCTTATATGGCCATGTAAATAAGGAATTATCATAAAGGTAGAAGGTCTAATTACAGCATGTTATTGTGCATTTCTATAAATTATAATCTTCTGTTTCTACTATAAATGAAGTCAAGCTACCATCTATTCATGTAGTTAGGACAGAAGACAAACTTGGGAAATTAAAACACAGGAGTAAGGCTGACGTTTATGTTAACCTACATGTAAAAGATAATAAATGTAAATCGATCTCTCTCAGGTAAATCATTGGTTTCATGGTGCATTTGTCCAGATGTTCTGCCTCAAGGTGACCTGTAAAGAGGTGGGCACATTGGGGAGTGATCCTAGTACTTTAGACACTAGACATGTAACTAGACATCCTAGATACTGGATTTATGATTTAATACAAGAATCTGTAACCCACTAACTTAAGTTGCCACCCCCCAAGTGACGTACATTACACCGATCTAAGCGCCAGTGTGGACAGTGCTGTGTCAGCAGGAGAAGCTCTCCCATCGACAGAGTTACTGCTGCTGGGGGAGTTGGAGTAATTATGTTGACAGGAAAGCTCTCTCCCATTGGCATAGAGCATCTGTACTAGCAGCACTAGAACAGCGAGCTCCATCCACAGGCGTGGGAACTAGCAATGCAGGGGGGTGTTGCAGCACCCCCACATTTTACATGGGGCTCTGCACCGGGTCCCACACCTGGGGCTCCATGCCCTCGCTCAGCTGAGGCCCCAGCCTCTGCCCCCTTTCCCCTGTCTGCGTCCCCCCTCCCAGAGCCATGGCCCTGCTCCCGGCCCCAACTCTAGGGTGTGGCACGTGTGTGCACAGGGGCAAGGGGGGGGGGGTGCATCACCCCTACTATAAAAAGTTTTTGAGAGCCACTGGCTACATTGGAACAGCTGTGCCACTGTAGCAAACCTAGTGTACACTAACCTTAAGTACCTTTCTCAGACCTGAAGCATAGCTCTGTGTAGCTGTCCAATAGAAGGTATTATCTCAGCTGCCTTGTTTCTCTAACATCCTGGGACGAATATGACAACAACAACATTGCAAACTATAACATCCAATGGATATCCAGGGACATAGTTCTTACTGGTAAGTGTCCAAAAAGACCCAGGAGCTCCACAGGGAGAAAGAACTGCTGTTTGGTTGCTCCTTTGTAACTGCTGGGATTGTTCCAATTTAAGGTTACAGACAGGGTAGGAAAATGTTCTTAAATAAATTAATGGAGATATCCTATGTCCTAGAACTGGAAGGGACCTTGAAGGTCATAGAGTCCAGCCCCCTGCCTTCACTAGCAGGACCAAGTACTGATTTTGCCCCAGATCCCTAAGTGGCCCCCTCAAGGATTGAACTCACAACCCTAGGTTTAGCAGGCCAATGCTCAAACCACTGAGCTATCCCTCCCCCCATTAATAAACTAGATTTGACTTTGTGTTTTCTATTAATTATGCCTGTTATTTTAAATTTCACTCCGTCATGTGTGTATTATTTAGGGTTCATCTTGGATAGGACTCCTCAGCTTTACTTATGTCCTATTGTTGGTTCTCTGGACCTTTCTGATGACATACCTAAAACAAACTATAATGAAGTCTGGTGAGGGCACACAATATCCAAGCACACACTGAACTCTGAGTAATATTTGAGATAAGCCAGCATGCTCAGGGTTAATTTTTCTCTCTACTCAGTAGTTTTTACATTAATGTAATACTAGCAGTGTTATAACTCCGCTTATATAGAAGATAACTGGAAGGGCAGAAAAAAAAACTCTCCATGAACTACAGTGATTAGCCTTTTGAACAATTAAAGTTAAAAAAGGGAAAATTACGAGGCCAATTTTATATTCACATTTTTTTAACATATCTTGTCAAAACATTTGCGTGGAACAGACTATTTGTAACTGAATTCAAAGTAGCCTTTTGAGAAAGCACAACCACCATAAAATTAAGAGTCTCAAGTCTAGGGTTGATTGTCTTTAATCTGTCAAAAGGCATTAAGTAATTGACCAGCAGGTCCAATTGAGTTTCACCTGTATATTAAAACTTCCTTTTACATCAGATCCTAGTGTCAAACAGTTCCCTTACTAGCCAGAAATCTGAGTTGTTAACTACTAAACAGCTAAATGACAATGGCTGTTACTAATCGCTTATTGAATAATGAAACTGACACAACTGATAAAAGGTTTCAATCCTGGAAAAAAAATGATTTATAGTATTTCACTCTACCGGCACTGTTATTTGTATGACAAATGGTTGGACAGACACCAGTTAATCTCTGCACACCTCCAACTCTGATGTGGCAGCTTCTACTGGAGCATCCAAATAATCAAGAACAGCTAACAATACAGCTATGATGTTGTGAGGGGCTGAATACTGGTATTTTATCAAGGCTGATCCCCAAATCAATTTACGCAATGGATTTTTTTTGGTTACGGGGGAGGGAGAGCGTGGAAAGAAAGAGGAGTATCATAAAAACAATAAGCTGCAGCTTGCAGCTAGGTGTCTAGGCCACACTCCTGTAACAGAGAAATGAAATCATCAATACAACTAAGGCATTAATGATTTCAGAAAGCTCAGTATAGTTTATAGATTTCCTTGATGGCAAAATCTGAACTGCAGCATCATACAGACCTGTCAAGGTTGTTTGTTATGTTGTAGTGTAATATTACATTTCCTGCTCTGTGCAGCGAATCCCATTTTCTCTCAGATGGAGGAGAGGGATGTGGCTTCTTCTGAAGATGTTACGATATGTGATTTTTTTTTTTGGAAAAATGAATGAAATATATTTATAAGCAGCACACCAATAGAAACTTTATCTGGATGGTACTATAGCCTCATTCTACTTCCTGCAGAAGTCAAATGTATTTTATCATTCTTTTCCTTCTTTTGAAGACAGTTACTATGCTTTTTCTCTCATTAGAAGCACACTTAAGAACCTAAGAACTGATATGTTCGGTCAGACTACTGGTCTCTTTAGCCCAGTAACCCGTCTTCCAACAGCGGCCAGTGCCAGATTCTTTAGAAGGAATGAACAGAACAGGGCAATCAGCAAGTGATCTATCCTGTCGTCCAGTCCCAGCTTCTGACAGTCATAGGTTTAGGGATCCCTGACATCTTGGCTAATAGCCATTGATGGACCTAACCTCCATGAACTTGTCCAATTCTTTTTTGAACCCAGTTATGCTTTTGACCTTCACAACAATCCCAGCAATGAGTTCCACAGGTTGACTGTGCATTGTGTGAAGAAGTACTTCCTTATGTTTGTTTTAAACCTGCTGCCTATTAATTAACCCTGATTCTTGTGTTATGTGAAGGGGTAAGCTGATGTTCCTTACCTGTAATTGGAGCTTCTTTCAGATGTGCGGTCCCTATCTGTATTCTACTGTGGGTTACACATGTGCACTATGTGCCTGGAGCTGGAGAATTTGAAATCCATTGGTCCACATATGTGCCTGGGCTCACCTTCTGCCTCCAACTGAGGGGATAAAGGGCGGGGCGGACCGCCTTTCCAGTTCCTTCTCTACCACGAATCATATAAGATACAAAGCAAAGAGGAAGGCATCTCAAAGAACTTCCAGTTACAGGTAAGTAACCTCCTCTTCGAGTGATGGTCCCTATTGTATTCCACTGTGGGTGACTGACAAGAAGTACCTAAGTAGGAGAGTGTGAGGTTGTTGATGGTAGGGCTGAGCGGAGTACCACCATCCCAAAGGAGGCATCAGCAGAAGAGTCCCACACCAGGGCATAATGTCTTCCAAATGTGTGAATGGAGCCCCACGCAGCCACTTCACAGATGTCCAGGAGGGCACCTCCTGAAGAGATGCCATAGTTGTTGCTCGTACTCTGGTGGAATGAGCTCTTATCCCATGGGGGTGGGGGCAAGTTCAAAAGCTGATAGTAGAATACAATGGAGCAAGAAAATGAAAGCATTTCATTTTTTTCAAACTGAGAAGTGATGTGTCAAAAGTTTTTATATTCACAAAGTACAGCTTGGCTACTCCCTACAATACTAAACCTCATGCCTTATAAATTGTTCAAAAATCTACAAAGGCAGATACTAAGTTGAGCTCTCATATCACAAACATTTCATGATGTTAGCTCATCATAAATAAAACTAAACAATTCACAAAATATGGCCCTGATTCAGCAAAGTACTTAAGCCTGTGTTGAACTACCATTGACCGAATAGAATTACTCTCATATTCAAAGTTAAGCACATCCTTAAGTGTTTATCTGGACTGGGGACTAAACGAACAAGTACAGTTTGTTATGCATTACTCTTCTTAGTATTTTGCTCACCTAGGCCCTGATTCAGCAAACCACGTAAGCAGAGATTGATAGATTTAAGGCTAGAAGAAACTATTATGATCATCTAGTCTCACCTTCTGCATAACACAGGCCATAGATTAAGCAGCGGTCCTCAATCTGTGGGTCAGGACCCAAAGTGGGTACCACCTCATTTTAATGGGGTTGCCAGGGCTGGCATTAGACTTGCTGGGGCCTGGGGTCAAAGCTGAAGCCCGAGCCCCACCGCCCAGGGCCGAAGCTCCACTACCCGGGGCCAAAGTCAAAGCCTTCAGCCTTGAGTGGCAGGGCTCAGGTTACAGGCCCCGCACCTGGGGCTGAAGTCCTTGGGCTTTGGCTTTGCCACCTCCCCCTACACACACACCTGGGGCGGGCTCAGGCTTCAGTCCCCCCTTGTGGTGTCATGTAGTAATTTTTGTTGTCAAAAGGGGGTCATGGTGCAATGAAGTTTGAGAACCCCTGGATTAGAGAGCTGTCTACTATCAGAAATCTCTTCCCCATATACATACCTGCAAATCGTGATCAAGTAGTCTCTTAACCTTCGCTTGAACAAAACTAAATAGACTGAGCTTCTCTCACTAAGGGCTGGTCCCCACTTAGTCCGGACTTCGGACTAAGGTACGCAAATTCAGCTACGTTAATAACGTAGCTGAATTCGAAGTACCTTAGTCCGGACTTACCGCGGTCCAGACGCGGCCGGAAGTCTCTCCCCGTCGACGCCGCGTACTCCTCTCGGCGAGCTGGAGTACCGGCGCCGACTGTGAGCACTTCCGGGATCGATCCGGGATCGATTTATCGCGTCTTAACCAGACGCGATAAACCGATCCCAGAACATCGATGGCGTGCCGCCGGACCAGCCGGTAAGTGAAGACTAGGCCTTAAGGCATGTTTTCCAGACCTCGAATCATTCTTGTACTGTAGCTTATTTCTGAACTCTTTCAAATTTGTCAATATCCTTTTTTTGAAATATTGACACCAGGACCGGACACAGTGTTCCAGCCACGGTCTCACTAATATCAAAGAGCTAATTCCACCTCCCTCTTCCTACTTGATATTCCCTTTGCTTATGCATCCAAAAGATCACCTATGCCCTCTTTGCTACACATCACACTGGGCATGTTCAATTGACCCCCAAGTCCTTTTCAGAGATGGGACCTTTAGATGGGACAGGATGTAAAATAGTCACAGGTGGATGAGAGAGAAGCGTGGAGAGAATCAACACCCATACCAATGGAAGACCGGGAAGAGAGAGCAGGCAGGAGAGCAATCCAGGTCACTCTGTATAACTGACCTATCCCAGTATTTATTTACCTCTCCAGTTTTTGTCTACTTTTCAAACAAGGATTTTTTACAGATCACTGACAACGAAATTGAATAGCAGTGGGCTGAGAACAGATCTCAAAAACATCCTCAGTGGATGACAGTTACCAGTTTACAATTACTTTTGTGATCTATGGGTTAACCAGTTTTTAATCCATTTAATATGGGCTATGTTGATTTTGTACAGTGTTCGTTTTTTTATTTTTATCAGGATGACACATGGGCTAAGTCAAATGACTCAGAGAAGCCTAAGTATATTATGCCAATAATTATCTTTATCAACTAAATTTGTAATTTGATCAAAACACACTCTTTGTTTTATAAGACTTATTTTTCATAAAACCATATTAACTGGCATTAATTATTCCATCATCTTTAATTATTTAATGATTGTCCAAAATCGGCCTTTCAATGCTTTTGCCCAGGATCAATGTCAGGCTAACTGGCCTATAACTTCCTAAGGCGTTCCATTTACCCTTTTGAAATACTGGCACAGCATTAATCTTTATTCCAGTTTTTTGGAACTTTAAGAGGGTTCTCAGATTTGTTAAAAAGAGAATCAATATTCATGGCTCAGACAACTCCTCAGCCAATTCTTTTAATACTCTTGGATAGAAGTTATCTGGTTCCGTGTATTAAAAAATAAGTCACTTCAATCGATGGTGTTTAACATCCTGCCTACTTACTTATGGAACAGAAAGTATTTCATGACCACTGTAAGATATTAATACATCATCCTGCTTCTTTCCAAATACAGAACAGAAATATGAATAGAATACTTCTGCCTTTTCTGTATCATGATAATACTCTTACCACTGTTGTATACCATCAGACCTACAGCACTGTTAGGATTCCATTTGTTAGTGGAATATTTCAATAATTCCTTCTTATTGTTAACACGATTGGCCGTTTTTTTTTGTTTTTTTTACTGATACCTTCAGAATCCTCTCTCAATTGTCTACACTGCCTAACTGCTGATTTATACTCATTGCTGTCACCTTCCCGATTTTTCAAATTTTCATATATATATGTATTGCTTCTCACTTCCCCTCCTAACAATGGTGCTCTAACCAAAGAAGCCTGCTTTTGAGTGCGCAGAATTGTGGTTTATTTGAACATTTAATAAAGGATTCCTAAACAATTCCTAATTACCATTCACATTTTTACATTTAAAGCATTTCTTCCCACACAAGTTTGCTCATGATCGTTTTCATCTTTTTAAAGCTCCGAGTATCTATCTATCTATCTATATAGATATATTACTGAACGAGACTATATTTTGTTTGCACATAGCAAATGAAACTAGACAATCGTAACTTTAAGCATGTTTAAATGCTTAGCTAAAATAAGACCTTACTTAGTAATTCACAAAATTCATTCCTTTACAATGGATTGCTAGGAATCAGGGAGATTCCACTGCTATTTTGAGAGCGAAGTGTGGTGTTTTTTCATATTGAGTCAATAAAGATGTGGACAGTGGTACTAAACAACAGTAGTACATAAAATCCCAAAGACACTTAATAGTACAAGATCAATGTCAAATGATATTAAAATCAAATATCTATTAAAACGCACTTATGAGCTGGGAAATGTGTATTATTTTTTAATAAACGTGCATACCTCTGTGTGTTGATGGATGACAGATTACTTGCTAAGGGGTGAGATCAACAAGGAGTTGTTAGAGGAATCAAGCAGGAAAGAAAAACAATGGAAAATATAAAGTACTATCACAAAGAATACTAAGGCTCCTTATTGGAACAAGGGGGCAGCTATTAATTGGAGAATGTCTGTTTGGCTCTCTCTAGGCTGGCAAAAAGACTGTTACCTTTCATAACTGTTGTTCTTCGAGATGTGTTGCTCATGTCCATTCCATTGTAGGTGTGTGTGCTTACCACATGCACTGGTGCCAGAAGTTTTTCCCTCGGTGGTATCCGTAGGGGACCAGCTCTGGCGCCCTCTGGAGTAGCGCACGTATGTGCCGGTATAAGGGGCGCTGCCAGCTCCCCTGTCCCTCAGTTCCTTCTTGCCGGAACTCCGACAGTGGGAAAGGAGGGTGGGTTATGGAATGGACATGAGCAACACATCTCGAAGTATACCAGTTATGAAAGGTAACCATCTTTTCTTCTTTGAGTGCTTGCTCATGTCCATTCCATTGTAGGTGACTCCCAAGTAGTACCATTGGAGGTGGGTAGGAGTTCATGGACATGTCGATTGCAACACAGCTCTGCCAAATCCAGCGTCATCTCTTGCTTGCTGGGTGATGGTGTAATGCGTTGTGAATGTGTGTACCAAACACCACGTTGCGGCACTGCAGGACATGCGCCAGGAAGGCAGTCGAAGATGCCTGAGCCCTTGTAGAATGAGCCTTTACTGTTGGTGGAGGCACAGCCTGCGCCAACTCGTAACAAGTATGGATATAGGTGGCGATCCAATTCAAAACCCTTTGAGAGGACACCAGAAGACCCTTCATTCTGTCAGCTATCGCGACAAAGAGCTGGGTCGATCTGCAGAAGGGCTTGGTGCATTCCAGATAGACATCTAGAGCGTGCAGTTGCCTCTCTTCATTGGTTGTGTGAGGCTTTGGACAGAACACAGTATACAGGGGCTCCAAAGCGTGGGATTTAATTTCGGAGACACGTCTTGCTGAGGTAATAGCTACAAGGAATGCAACCTTCCACGACAAGTGGGAAAAGGAACAAGAAATCATAGGCTCAAAGGGTGGGCCTGTGAGCCTGGAGAGGACCAGGTTGAGGTCCCATCGGAGGACCAGTGGAAAGAGTCTTTCAAGGCCTTTCAGGAACGTAATCGTCACATCATGAGAATACCGATCTACCCTGGACGCGAGGGTGGAAGGCTGATACAGCCCCCAGGTGAATCTTGATTGAAGAGAAGGCGAGCCCCTGGTGCTTTATGTGAAGCAGATAATCCAGAATGGACCGCAGAGATGATTGGGTCGGGGAGCTACTCTGCTCAGCATGGGAATCACTTGCACTTTGCCAGGTAAATTGCTCTGGTGGAGGGCCTCCTGCTCTCCAAGAGAACCTGCTGTACCCGACTAGAGCTGGCTTATTCCTCTGGATTCAGCCATGCAGCATCCAAGCTGTGATGTGGAGCGAGGTGAGGATCGGGTGCAGCAGCCAACCGTGATCCTGCAAGAGCAGGTCCGGGTGGCTGGGAAATGCCCACAGGACTGCTACAGCCAGGTCCATGAGCATACCAAACCAATGCTGGCAAGGCCATGCTGGGGCAATCATAATGACCCGTGCTGCGTCCCTCTTGATCTTTAGGAGGACTTTGCTGATGAGCGGGACGGGTGGAAAGCATACATCAGGTCTCCTGACCAATGCAGGACAAAGGCATCGGACAACGAGCCTCTGCTGAGGCCTTGTAGGGAGCAGATCTGATGACATTTTCTGTTCTGCCTGGTGGTGAACACGTCCACTCAGGGAGCTCCCCACTTCTGGAAGAGCATCCGGACAACGTCTGAGTGGAGGGATCACTAGTGGTCAGAGGAAAAAGACCTGCTGAGGTGATCTGCTAGAGTGTTGCGGATGCTGGGGAGGTGCAAGGCTTCTAGGTGGATTGCATGTCAGATGTCCTACATGCGAAGGGCTTCCTGGCACAGAGCCGACGAACGAGCTCGTCCAACCTGTTGACACGGAACATGGAGGCCGTGCTGTCTGTCAACACCTGCACTACCCAACTGGATAGGTGGGGAAGGGACACCGCACAAGCTAGATGAATGCCTCTGAGTTCCTTGACGATTATGTGAAGTGTGAGCTCCTCTCTTGATCATAGCGCCTACGTTCGCAGTGTACCGAGATGCGCGCCTCATCAGAGGTCGGACACCTCTGATATCAGTGAGGCTGTGGGTCGTGGCTTCGCAAATGGCACACCTTCCAACACCAGCGCTGGGTTGAACCAGGGAAGTAAGTACCCGTGTGGGATCATGAGGCGCTTGTCCAGGTGATGCCTGGCCGGGGAGTAGACCAACGCCAGCCACATCTGGAGGGGGCATAGAGTGAGTCTCACATGCCGAACCATGCACATGCATGCGGCCATGTGCCCCAATAATTTGAGGCACAACTGGGCAGTGGTGAGCGGGTGGGCCATGACTTTGGCAATCAGATCTGACATTACCCTGAACCTGGCCTCTGGCAGAAAGGCTCTGGCAGAGTCGAGGACCACTCCGATAAACTCTATTCTTTGAATCGGAACCAATGTTGATTTTTGCTTGCTTATCAGGAGGCCCAGAGCTTGACAAGTGGCTTGCAACGTCTTGATGCTGCATTGGATCTGGACGTTGGAGCAGCCCTTGATGAGCCAGTCATCGAGGTATGGAAAATCTGGATACCCCGACATCTGAGGTAGGCCGCCACCACTGACATGCACTCGTAAACACTCTTGGTGCTGTTGCTAGGCCAAAGGGGAGTACTGCGAGTTGGTAAGAAACGTAGGAACCTTCTGAGTCTGTGAAAGATTGATATGTGAAAGTAAATGTCTTTCAGGTCAAGGGCAGCGTACCAGTCTCCCGCATCCAGGGAAGGAATGATGGATGCCAGGCAGACCATGCGGAACTTCAACTTCTTGAGATATTTGTTGAGGCTCCGCAAGTCGAGGATGGGACATAGCCCGCTCTTGGCCTTTGGGATAAAATCCTTGCCCCCTCAAGTGCAGAGGGACTTCCTCTACAGCTCTCACTCACAGAAGGCCTTGCACCTCCTGCGTGAGCAGATGCTCATGAGAAGGGTCCATGATAAGGGACAGGGAGGGAGGGTAGAAAACTGGAGGGTGTACCCCATCGGTACTGTGCTGAGGACGCACTGGTCCAATGTTATAGGAACCCAGACAGGGAGGAAGAGGGACAGATGGTTGAAAAAAAGCAGGGGTGCTGGATCCAGGACAGGCTGGAAGGTCGTCCTCGAGCGCACCCTCAAAATGCCTGCTTATTACCCCGTTGGTTGCGGGTAGAGCTTGAGGGAGCTGAGGGTGCTGGATGTTGGTCTTGGCAGCGCTTGTAGCTCCTATCCCTTCTGTGGAAGGGCTCTGTTTGGGATTGGCCCCTGAACCTCTGGGAGAGCTGCAGTTTGAACCGCTTTCTCGCGGGAGCCGTCATGTAAAGGCCCAGTGAGCGCAAGGTAGCCCTAGAGTCTTTCAGGCCATGCAACTTGCTGTCTATTCCGTGAACAGTGTCAGGCCGTCAAAAGGGAGGCCCTGGATGGACTGCTGAACCTCCACCGACAGGCCCGATGACTGCAGTGAGGACGCATACCTCATGGAAATGGCTGAAGCCATGGTCCGGGCCGCAGAGTCCACCGCATCTGAGGCCGCTTGGATGGCAGCCCTGCCCACAGCTCTGCCCTCATCCAGAATAGCCAGGAACTCATTCCTGGACTCCTCTGGCAGCGAGTCTGCAAACTTGGCCATGGACGGCCAAATGTTAAAGTCGTAGCAGCCAAGTAGGACCTGGTGGTTGGCCATTCTTAACTGGAGGCTGGCTGTTGAAGACATTTTTCTTATTGACTGTTGATATCACCAGTGAGCTAGGAGTGGGGTGTGTATATAGGTATTCAAATCCCTTAGCAGGGACATAGTACTTTCTCTCTGTTCGCTTGGGGTTGGGGGGCAGGGAGGAGGGAGTTTGCCACAAGGCTTTGATCAGCTTTACCACTCCCTTGTGGACAGGCAATACCAGCCTGGAGGGGGCTGCTGCACTTAAAACATCAAACAGGGAGTTGGAGGGTTCTGCCAGCTCCTCGGCCTCTAACCTCAAGTTTGAAGCCACCCTCTTAAGAAGATCCTGGTGGGCTTTATCATCATCCTGGGGGAACATGTGGAAAGGTCCTGCTATCGCCTCATCAGGCAAAGAGGATGAGGAGGTGGGTAAAGGCAAGTCTGCCACCTCCGTGGCTCTGCCAGGGGAGCCCCAGCCAGGGGTGCCTGACCCTGGGGACCTTAGTCTGACTCTGCTTCCGAGTCTGGGGGCAGACAGGAGACTGTCACCGACCGTTTCTCAGACGCACCTGAGACTGATTGGTGCCCTTGCAATGGTTGGGGAAACCCCCAGGGGTTACATAGCTGCCAGGGAGTCTGCCATTGACCTTGGGGCCTTGTGGACATTGGTGGTCCTGATGGGAATGTCGATGCCCCTGGTGGGTGGCCCTGGCCTGCTGGTAGATCCAGGGCCGGCTCCAGGGTTTTGGCTGCCCCAAGCTGCCAAAAAAAAAAAAAAGCCGTGATCACGATCTGCGACGGCAATTCGGTGGGAGGTCCTTTGCTCCCAGCGGGGAGTGAGGGACCGTCCGCCAAATTGCCGCCGAATACCTGGATGTGCCGCCCCTCTCCGGAGTGGCCGCCCCAAGCACCTGCTTGCCAGGCTGGTGCCTGGAGCCGGCCCTGGGTAGATCTTCCTCCTCACTCTCTGAGCCTGAGGAGGGAGAGATTTGTCTGGGGGACCACCCCGTGACAGTGCTGCTGCCACCTATCTACCCAGATACTATCGGGCCTCTCCGTAGGTCTCCACCCACCAGGAAGACATCTCCCGGTGCCGCGCTTCCGGTGACCGGCGGCGGCATTCAGCGGATTGGCGCTGGTATACCAGCGATCGATGCCTCATGCTTTGAGAGTGGTGCCACTCCATGGATCAGGAACGAGAGGACTGACATCCCGGCTCAGGGAATCGACACCTTGCATGCAGGGATCTGTACCAGCGAACTGGAGACTGGAGACAGGACTCTGGGGACCAGTGTCTGCTGTGAGCTTGGAGATCAACCCCGCCACTCCAGGGACTAGTGCTGGGACTCCACGGACTGGAAAAGCACCTGCACAGGTCTGCGCCAGACCACTGGTGAACAATGCCGGGATCCCAGGGAACGATACTGGAAACTCTGACAGGTAAGATAGTGGCGCTACTCTGGTGAGTGCTGGCGGGGCACTATCTGTGTCAGGGAGCTGTGCTGCACCGATGGGGACCACTGGAAAGGTTCCAGAGCAGATTTTCCCCTCAAACGGGGCACCTTGCTGGCCAGCGTGGGCATCACCAGAAGGGACAATATGTCCTTAGCAGCCTGAAAGGTCTCCGGCGTAGACAGCACTGCCAGGTGCTGAATGTCTCTGCTGCTTCCCGGCATGGCAGACGGGTCACGAAGGGGGCTCAACAGCCTGGCTACTGTCCAGAGGGGAAGGGCTGCCCCACACGGGTCTTTGTTCTCCTCCAGCTCTCTCCTTCCCTTTACAGGACATAGGAGAATGCCCTCCTCCCAGCCTTTGTCTGCTTTTTAGCCGGTACTGGGGAGGGGGATCGGTGCCGGCGAGAGGCTGGTGCCGGCGGCATGCTCCACACTGAAGCTGTGGTGCTTGGAGCCGAGTACGATCTGGCTGGCTCCAAGGCCGGTGCAAGGGCAGACTCCATAAGGGGGGCTTGAGGACGAATGTTCTGCTCCTTTTTGGTTCAGGACTTGAAACTCTTACAAAAATGCGACACTTGTTGCTCATGTGGGTGTCCCCCAAACACTTAAGACAGCTTTGATGGGGATATTGAATGGCATAGGTTTTTTGCAGCGGTTGCCAGGCTTAAAGCCCTGTCCCTAGGCTAAATGCCACAGGGGACTAACTATGTCTAACTTCTACACTAAGGGAACTAATACACTACTCAAACTTTCTAAGAACTATATACAAGAGAATTCACAACTAGGCATAGTTAAGAAGGAAAGCTTGCCGAGGCAAGGAGACATTCCAGCACCGTCACTGGCGGTAAGAAGGAACTAAGGGAGTGGGGAGCCAGCGCTGCCCCTTATACCGGTGCATATGTGCGCCACTCCAGAGCCCCTACAGATACCACTGAGGGAAAAAACTTCCAGTACCGGTGCTTGTGGCGAGCACACACACCTACAACGGAATGGACATGAGCAAGCACTCGAAGAAGTGTACTCAAAGATCAAAGGTGATATAAAAACCTTAAGCCTGCAGAAAGCCAGGGGGAGAAAGCCTCACCCTGCTGACAAACCTAACACGCAGACTCAGAGAGAGCGCAAGAGAGAGAGCACGTACTGCAAACAGCACAGTTGACTTCTACAAGGAAGGGATGGAATAAGCTGGACCTACCTGAGCTGGAGATAGAGAGATGAAGTTTAGGTAAGGAAACATGCACACAGGATTTTGTTTTAACCCATTTCCCCAAAAGCATAGTTCCTTTTAGCAACTAAATACTACTTAGTTTTCAAGATGTTCCTGTGCTACTGCAACCTTATTTTGTCACAGATACGGGAGGGAAATTAACAGCAGAGCCAAACACCCATTAGGACTGGCGGGGGTAACACAGCTGGCAAAGACAGACTGGATCTCTTGGCCTCAGCCTAAGGGTATGTCTACACTGAACACTCCTTATGGTAGCTTGTATAGTACATACACTGCACACCCTCCTAGCACGGGGAATACATGGCAGTGTAGCCGGCGAGCCTCTGCTTAGATGAGTAAAGACGCTTGAATCTTAAAAGTATGTACCCTACATAGCTCTCTGGGCACACGCCCAAGTAGTGCCTCTCCCATTTACACTGCTATTTTTAGCAGTACAGGGTCCCGTTGCCTCCCTGCTGCAGGAGCCTTTCCACATCGCAGGGAAAGGATCTGGCAAAGGAGACACTGCGCAAAGGCTCTGGCATCTCCCTGCTCCTGGAGACTTTCCTCGCTGCAAGGAATGACTCTGCCAAGAGAGGCAGCAGGGAAAGACTCTGGCAGCTCCCTGAGGGAAGTTTTCCTGCTGAAGTGAAAGACTCCAGCAGTGGGGAAAGGCTCTGGCAGGGAGAGGGCAGCAGAGAACAGCTCCAGCAGCTCCCCACTGCGGGAGCCATTCCGTTGCCCCCAATCTGTCAAAGCCTTTCATTGCCACGTGTAGCTACAAATCGCACTGAGGAAACAGTCTGCATTTCACTATGGTGTGTAGTTACCCATATCCTACATGCCACTGCCAGTGGTGTGCAGTGTGGACATATAAGGGGACGGACTGTGTGGTTCCACCTAGAGAGGGGGAAGGTGGCGAAATCTATTCCCAAAGGGGTCTAAGGCATGGCTTCTCCAGTAACCATGGCAAACACAGTGCACTGCCTTCTTATTTCAGTCAAATCCATTCCTAGGATGTCATAAGGAGGAGGGAGAAAACTTGTTCACCTTAGTCTCTAAGGATAGAACAAGAAGCAATGGGCTTAAACTGCAGCAAGGGAGGTTTAGGTTGGACATTAGGAAAAAGTTCCTAACTGTCAGGGTGGTTAAACACTGGAATAAATTGCCTAGGGAGGTTGTGGAATCTCCATCTCTGGAGATATTTAAGAGTAGGTTAGATAAATGTCTATCAGGGATGGTCTAGACAGTATTTGGTCCTGCCATGAGGGCAGGGGACTGGATTCGATGACCTCTCAAGGTCCCTTCCAGTCCTAGAATCTATGAATCTGTGAATCTATCACCTTGATGGAAAAGTGAATTATTCCCTTACCTATATTGCCCCCAGGGCACACACCTCTGCTTGCATAGCATTTGACAGTACTTTTAATTACAAATGGGCAAATCTGGAAACTTTCCAGCCCCTAAAACCTTTAGCAATATAATCAGAACGGAACCTGGATCCCAACCATGTTGAGATCAGTTTTACAAATCAAAATCTGAGGCTTATAAAATTACCGTGGTTTGCCCACCATAGGAATGGGACAAAACTATTACCGTTACCTCTTGGGGGAATTCTGTGCCACTGCTTAGAATTGATGTCCCTCACAGATTTCCCCCCACTCTGCAGAAAATAGATTCTGCCAGGGAGGTGCTCCAACCACACCTTTTGCCCACCAGGGGCTGCTGTGGTGCCCTAAGAGTGGGCAGCTGGCTCAGGGCCGGAGTAGTGAGCTGCGGAGAGGGAGGGGGCAGTGACCCACAGCGCCTTTCCCGTGGGGCCGGGTGAGGAGGCACGGGATATGGGGGGGGGGGGGGGGGGAGAGGGCGGACTGTCAGAGTGGCTGGTGGGGATCACATAGACTGGGAATCAGATAGACTAGTGGGGGAACAGACTGGAGTGGGGACACAGGAGCTAGTGGGGTGACATCACTGAGCGAGGGGCTGAATGGATGTGGGGTGCAGGACCACATGGGGCTGGGGGGAGAGAGGGATGTAGGGACACATGGGACAGGGGCAGATGTGCCTGACTGAATGGAGTAGGCTAGGGGTTATCTGGGGTTTGCATGAGGGAGGCTCCCCAATGCCCTAACAAGTGCTTACCCCCCAAAAAACCTGTTCCATACTTCTCCCATCCAAACCCAACAACCCTCCAGGGTCACTCCCAGGCTCCTTCCCAGCAATTACTTCCCTCTCCCTCAGCTCCTCCATTACCCCTGACTCCCCCAAGCCTTTGCATTGCTTGAGGGGTGTTGGAAATACCTTTCTGTATGGTAGTTTAAATGAATTATTACTCAAAGTTCTGTATTAATATGCCTAGTAAAGAATCTATTTGTCAAAAACATTTCCTGAATCTTTTTTGTTGTATGTATTGTTAGAGACATACTTGCTGACATGTATTTTAAAATAAATTACCAAAATAATTGAAACTGGTGTGATTATATTGTGTTATTTTAACAAATAAAATATGCAGAACTTTGCAGGATTTTAAACTATTGTGTGCAGAATTTTTGATGTTTTGGGCGCAGAATTCCCCCAGGAGTAAATCATTTGTAAAGCAACAGATGAAAAGTACTATATAAAAGCTAGATCTCATAATTCTTAAAAGTTAACCGACTAGCTGTCCTTTGGATTGCAAATGCATGCACATGGGATTATCTCTCCAACCTACCCCATTCTTATGAGTAAAGGAGGGTATTTGACAAATACAGGAATCCTGTTATCTAAGTACACTGTAGAGTAAGGTTTTTTTTGTGTTTAATATCTTCCTAAAATCGTGTTGACAGGCAGTGACAAGGTACAGAACAATTTTCACATGCATATTCTTGAAGAAACCAATATACTGACTTTGCGAGTTGCCCAGCAGATGACTTTGGATTTTATCCAGATGGCAGCTTTAATTTTGGAAGCTGTCAGATTTTTTTCAGGCTCTGGGGAGTGATTTAAGTTAACCTTTTTTTCTTTTTTTCCAAAGGCACTGTAGGTTAAACTTTGGACCTAACAACCTTGACAGTATTCCTTTAAATTTTTGAGATGAGCCATTGAGTAGTATTATGACAAATTATGGGACCTGATGATATGTAACAAGAACATCAAAGCCTACAGAGGAAATAAAAAAGCTTAAAAGAAATATTTCTGGCAAAAAGAAACTTTTTCCTCTTCATTAGGATAAAGAATTGTAGACATGAAATACCCTGTTTCATGGGTAATTAAGGTATCTTTGTGCAGTGATTGCATTCACTTAAAGATAGCTGACCACTAGAAAAACTGATATATGAACAATTCATATGCACTCTGTCCTGTTCTTAAAGATCTATGGACAACTCATGAAAACCTTTGAAAATCATCCTAGTTAGAAACAAAACTGTCGTTACATCATATTTTCTATATTTTTAATCTTTCATTCTTTATTTCAGAAATAGTTAATGTGAAAGCAAGATTTTGTTTGAGTTCAGCCACTTCTTGCTGCCCTTTGCTCACAGAAAGCAATAATTCTCCATTTGTGATATCACCACCTGTTGCTGAGGAAAGTACTATGATGTCACAAACAGAGGCTAATGTTTGCAGTTTGAGAGCCAGCAGAAGCGGCAGCCAAAATCCTAGGGGTATATTGTTTTCATTCAGTAAATGTAGAATTAAAGACCTGAAAATATATTGGAATATAAGCAGAGTTCATTCTAAACAGAATATTTTAAAGTATTTCCTAATCGTCTTCAGCTGTTTGCTGAGGAATACACTAAAAAATAATAGCAAAATAAAGCTGAATCAAAGAAAAAGCATATCAATTGTATTGCTACTACACAAAAAGTGGATCGTTTACGCCTCTAAAGCTGGTGAATAATTAATACTATGGATAAGGACAGGCTCAATTTTCCCCTCTTATTTATTTTTCTCATGTCATTGTTAATAAAACCTGTACAGAGACTTTGATGAGAGTTTTGTACAAATGTCTCTAAGTGTATGATAAACCGAAACCTGTACCCTGAATATAAACCCCCCTAAATTTTGAGCACGTTCCAGTTTGGAGAAGCAGATCCGGAACTGGACTTCTCCCAGGAGTCTGGAACCAGCTCCGTAGCTCAGAATCAAACGTTTGGAAGGAAGGGAAAATTAGTTATTCTGTTTAGGTGGCTAGTTATAATTCAGACTATATCTTTTTCCTGGTAATTAGTCTAACAGTGTCAGTAAGTGTCCTATAGAATTACCTGCTGATTGAATTAGCAAATATTTTTACCACCTACAGGTGACTGTTAGAATACTACTCTATTACTCATGTATTTTAACACATGTACAGTTAGATCAGAGGATCAGTCTCCTTACTTTAGTCAAGAAAGAGCTCTCTCAGACCTTCTAGAATACCCTAACTGTAGCTGAAGTCCTATAAAAGAACAGGAGTACTTGTGGTACCTTAGAGACTAAAAAATTTATTTGAGAATAAGCTTTCGTGGGCTATAGTCCTATAGGCACTAAATATCCTGCATCCTCATTGTTGTTTTTGGTATTAGGAAACTTAAATGATCTGCCCATGAGCACTAATAATCTAGTTACTAATATGGACTTTGGCTTGGTGAGCTGAAGTAGACTAATGAATAGGAATCCACATGATGTGTGTTTACTATTTTGGAAATTTATCATGGAAGGGAGGGAAAAATCAAGTAAAGACAATTATCCACCTCACAAAATATCTGCTGAACCCTCCTCTAGTAATTATTTTGGAGCATCATACCACATGTACATAATTTTTAAAGCAAGGTTTGTTATAACACAATTAGACTACACTTATGCACCCTCCCCTAGGGAGTGGAACAATTCAGTTGTCTAGCAAATATGGTTTTTCGAACATAACTGTGTTGGGAACTTTCAGGATACTTTGAAATATTTTTTGTTTATATACACCAGGTGAGTTCTTAGTGCAGATTTCACTGTCTGAACGATTTTATTTTTTTACTGCAACTTATAAGATCATACTTAGCTAGTATGCATATAAAAATCAGTTTTCCCACCCAATCCTGACCACTAGAAAGTCAGTGTCACAGTCTCATTGATTTTCATCTACTTATATTAAAATTCAAATCAAGGGAAAATCAGATGTGAGAAAACCCATGTGGAAAAACACGTTTCACACAATTTGCAACTGCATCTACAGGTTTCATGCAATAAAATGACAGTGTAATTAGCAGGGTGGACTAGATCCAGAGGCCCCCTGCTGGAGGCCTCATGGCCCTGCATCACCCTGCCTCAGAATAGAGGAGTGAGAAGTCCTCCAGACAGCCTAGAGTAGTTGCAGAGGAGCAGCCAATCAGAGGGGCTGCTGGAGCGACCAATAAAGGGCCAGATAAAAGGTAAGCAGCAGAGCAGAGCCTTTATTTGCTGTGTGGAGCTCGATGAGGGAGGAGTGGATACCTGGCTGGCTAGATGAACAGCAGGACTGCGGACAGCGCACTGCAGAGAGCTCACCAGACAGAACCGAGCCCAGGGAAGGTGGGCAAAGACCGTGTGTCTGTCTGGATAGAAGAGTAGCAGGCCCATCGAAAGGTCAGTGTGGGCAGGCTGACCCCAGGGGACTAAGCACAAAACCTGGCCAGACCAGACAAGAGTACTGAGAAGTGCTCTGCTGGTCTGGTTTCAGACTGAGCCCAGGGAGGGCTGCTGAAAAGGACACCAGCTGACGGTAACGAGATGGGCCCCGGCTGGGTAATTGAAGAAGGTAGTGCCTCTGGGAAGAAGCCAAAGAGCTACAACCCCATACCAGGCCAGATAAAAGGTAAGCTGAAAACCTGCCGAGAGAACCATCAGCTGGGAGGGCGCTCACCAGAGGCGGGTGCCACCCCATTGAAAGAACAAAAAACCAAAAGCAGGCTCACACCCAACCAAGCAAACCGGGCTGCCCATGAGAGGTGGGTGCTGTCCCGTTGGAAAGACTGTGTTTGCAGGCATATTGCCCAGAGAAAGGGGATGCTCACAAGAGGTGGGTGCTGACAGATTCTAATAAAATAACTTTGTTCAATTCTGTCTTAGTGTAATTTGCAGAAATAATACTTTTATCTGTCCTAAAACAATTCTGAATAAATTCTCATTGTAATATTTTACGTATGTGTTAAATTTTAACCATTCCCAACAAAGATTCTTGTTTATTAATCTCAGCCATTACCCTCACTATATTATGTACAAAATCTCACTCAGTGCACCCCCATATTCAATTAATAATATAGAGAACAGAGTAATTTTACTCCTGTTTTCAGTAGAATCATAATGTAAATAGAGAGTCAGTAATGATATCTCTACAATATGTATATGCACACAGGGAAATGGGAGGGAGAGAGAGAGAGAAAGACTCTGCATGCTAGTGTGTGGTAGTTAAGAGACTTAGGGCCTAACTTCCTGCAACCATATTTGGTACAAGGATTCTGAAAAGACGTTGACAATAGATGATACTGAAAATAGATATCATTTATGGAGAAGCTGGGCCAGAAAGGCAAGTTTTACAGGTTCACTGAAGTAGCTGGGTTCTTGCCCATTTAGGCATAAGTACAATAGATAATAATCAGCACCTTGAATTTCATCTGGTAGCTTACTGTCAACTGCTGCAAAGTGCAGATACATAGATACCCAAACCAAAATGGACAACTGTGATCATCTAGTGAGCCTTCCTGTATAACAGAGGCCACAGAAAATAATTCCTAGAGCAGACCTTTTAGAAAAACACCCAATCTTGATTGAAAAATTGTCAGTGATGGAAAATCCACCACAGCCCCAGGTAAAATGTTCCAACAGTTAACACTCTTACTGCCAAAAAGTTATGAGGCAACAATACCAACACCACTTTCTCCTAAGAGGAAAAAGTTCTTACATGATCTAGCCAGCCAGCCATATTCAGATGGCATGCTGGCACATTCTGCAACTAGGTGCACAGTAGCCATTGTAGTTAGTCATATCAAGTAAATTGTGTTGTGGTAGCTATTTTGGATAGCACAAGCATGTGGATGAACCAAGTGAGATTTTCATCAAAAAGAAAATATTTTTGGCAGGCCAGAATTTTAAGTGTTTCGGGGCACTGATATCATGTGGCAGTCTAGGACAATATGTCAAGAATACAGGTAAATGGGAAGAAGATGGAAACTTGCTCTGAACTGGTGGAACAGTAACATAGTATGCAATTCCTCAACATGTTGCTGCTTCCCCATCAGCATTATTCTGATTCTGGTCCAAACAGAAGTTCATCCAAGCCCCTACTCTGACCAGTAACAGAGAGTAGGGAAACAGCTTCTTAGGGCAGAGAAAAGGAGACAGAGCCAAATGTCTCAAAGGTACTATAGATGATAGGATAGTCCATACATCACATCACTAGAGCCCACAGACAGTACCACTTATGAATCTGATTTGTCATAATTTGTGTGGTATAAATATCCTAATTTCATACCTGGAAATTTGGTTTCCTTGACAAACTAAATCAATGGGCTACAGATCAGGTTGCAATAAGAAAATAAATGTGTGCATCTTTCCCTCAACAAGAGAGCTACTGTGTGATTAATTCTAATGTGTTAAAAACACCCACCCCGCCCACAGAAAGACATACCTACCCAAGTTCCTCAGACTTTTGGATAAGAACTCCACACTGAACTCCGTTTCCTTCACGGAATGCACCTTTCTGTCCACTCTGCTGCAATCTGACAGTTCACTCCCGTTAAGCACGTCCCACCATAAATCTGAATTGGTTTTTGAGAAACAAGTTATTTATAACTGACCAGTCACAGCCTACTCATTGCCAGCCATCCAACCAAAAAGTAATTATGTGTGTGACAATGACAATATTAAAACTCTACGTAATAGGATAGCTTCCAACCAATTTCAATGCAGGTTAAGTAAACCGTGAACTGAACTTTATATATAAATTTATACTTTTTTTTTTAAATGATTGTTAAAAGTTGGTTGGAAAATGGTCTTCTACATAGTTATCTTTATGATGTCACAAATACCACCACTTTCAGAAATCAAGGTACCACCAACAGTAGCCTGAGATTGCTAATTTATTTCTAAAATAAAATACTTTGATTTGTATCTCAAAACAATAAAATATTAGACGAGCACTTACATCACGCGCGTCATTCACTGTGCACAAACATAGGAGGAGGAGAACTCAGTGCATTCAGTAAAGGGAATTGGGGAGTTGTTTTAGGGTTAGAGCTGCAAATTTTAAGTAAAATGAAGCATAACTGAATCACAAACTTGAGCCGAATGATTTCTAGTTCCCTGTGAACCGTGGTAATTCCACCCCGACACTGCAAAAGAAGTGGACTGAAAGGATTCGAGGAGGTGAGGTGAGAAGGGAAGCACACATCATTTTGAGAATGGTAATGAGGAAGATGAATGTTTGGCTGGTGCCTCTGCCCAAAATGTTTTATACTGCCTGGCTTCTTCTGATGTTATGAAGACAGCCTTTTCTGGAATTGACACTGGAAGTCAGAGGATGTTGGGTAAGATCTACAATGTCATAAGGAAGAGGACATGGATGCCTTTCACGTCTACGCTGGCACAGAAATATCTTAGTGCCTTTCATTTTTGGCCCCACACATCTTGAGGCCGAACACACCCTCCTGGCCAAATGGGAGGTCTTCCATATGGGCCCGAACCTCACAGAAACCTCTGAGGCCACCATATGAGCCAGAGTATCTGAAACATCATAAGACAGAAAGAAGAAAATAAACAGTATCTGCTCCACTGTTGCATTTTTCTTTAAAAACATAAGAACGGCCATACTGGGTCAGACCAAAGGTCCATTTAGCCAAATATCCTGTCTTCCAACAGTGGGCAATGCCAAGTGACCCAGAGGGAAAGAACAAAACATGTAATTATCAAGTGATCCATCCCCTGTCACCCATTCCCAGCTTCTGACAAACAGAGGCTAGGGACACCATCCCTGTCCATCCTGGCTAATAGCCATTGATGGACCAGGGTGGTTAAGCACTGGAATAAATTGTCTAAGGAGGTTCTGGAATCTTCATCATTGGAGATTTTTAAGAGAAGGTTAGACAAACACCTGTCAGGAATGGTCTAAAAAATACTTAGACCTGCCATGAGTGCAGGGGACAGGACTATATGACCTCTCAAGGTCCCCTCCAGTCCAGATTCTATCCTCCATGAACTTATCTAGTTCTTGTTTGAATCCTGTTATAGTCTTGGCCTTCACAACATCCTCTGGCAAGGAGTTCCAAAGGTTGACCGTGAATTGTGTGAAAAAATACTTCCTTTTGTTTGAAATCTGCTGCCTATTACTTTAATTTGGTGACCCCTAGTTCTTATGTTATGAAAAGGAGTAAATAACACTTTATTTACTTTCTCCACACCAGTCATGATTTTATAGACCTCTATCATATTCCCTCTTAATCATCTCTTTTCCAAGATGAAAAGTCCCAGTTTTATTAATCTCTCCTCATATGGCAGCCAATCCATACCCCTGATAATTTTTGTTGCCCTTTTCTGAACTTTGTCCAATTCCAATGCATCTTTTTTAAGATGGGGTGACCAAATCTGTACGCAGTATTCAAGACATGGGAATACCATGGATTTACATAGAGGCAATATGATATTTTCTGTGTTATTATCTATCCTTTTCTTAATGATTCCCAACATCCTGTTTGCTTTTTTGACTGCCACTGCACATTGAGTGGATGTTTCAGAGAACTATCCACAACCACTCTACTATCTCTTTCTTGAGTGGTAACAGCTAATCTAGATTCCGTCATTTTATATGTATAGTTGGGATTATGTTTTCCAATGTTCATCACTTTGCATTTATCAACATTGAATTTCATCTGCTATTTTGTTGCCCAGTCACCCAGTTTTTGAGATCCTTTTGTAGCTCCTGGCAGTCTGCTTGGGACTTAACTATCTTGAGTAGTTTTGTATCATCTCCAAATTTTGCCACATCACTGTTTAGCCCTTTTTCCAGATCATTTATGAATACGCTGAATAGGACTGGGCCTAGTACAGACCCCAGGGGGATACCACTATTTATCTCTCTCCATTCTGAAAAACTGACCATTTATTCCTACCCTTTGTTCCCTATCTTTTAACTAGTTACCAATGCATGAGAGGACCTTCCCTCTTATCCCATCACAGCTTACTTTGCTTAAGAGCCTTTGGTGAGGAACCTTGTCAAAGGCTTTCTAAAAATCTAACTACACTATATCCTCTGGATCCCCCTTGTCCACATGCTTGTTGACCCCGTCAAAGAATTCTAGTAGATTGGTGAGGAATGATTTCCCTTTACAAAAACTAAGTTGACTCTTCCCCAAAAAATTATTTTAATCTATGTGTCTGAGAGTTTTGTTCTTTACTATCATTTCAACCAGTTTGCCTGGTACTGAAGTCAGACTTACCAGCCTGTAATTGCCAGGATCACCTCTGGAGCACTTTTTAAAAATTGGCATCACATTAGCTATCCTCCAGTCATTTGGTACAGAAGCTGATTTAAATGTTAAGCTTACAAACTGCAGTTAGTAGTTCTTCAATTTCACATTTGAGTTCCTTCAGAAGTCCATCTGGTCCCAGTGACTTATTACTGTTTAGAAATATTTCTTTAGCTGATTAAAGGAAGCACCTCTTCCCAAATATTAAACTCATGCTAAGTTGACAGTTCAGTAACTGTCCATGGAGACACTCAAAGTACCAGAGAAGTCAACTTTCCTCCCTTAAAAGTCCATCTTTTCAGAGTCTGTAATACTGCAAGGTCTGACATGCCTTAGACTTTCTCACTCTTTCACTGATTGTGACCCTGGCCAACTGTTTGAGCACCTGCCATTTCACCTGATAAAGTTGATTTTTCATGTCCACCTTTGGGAACATGGAGAATGAAGCATGTTGCTTAAATCCATTATTCTGTAAGTGTATTTGAAAACCTGATTAGCAATGACCAAAATCTTGGGTCTCTATGTCCAGAATAAAAACTAAATAAGAAAGCAGACCAACACTTATTAACTAATTAGCTCCAAATTAATGGATTTTTGTCAAATCCCCCAGATATTGCTTTGATTGGGGGAGATGGTCCCCAACACCTAGAGCTGGCCACGGAAAGTAAGCAAAGGAGGTGGTTGGACACTGCCTGATCTCTATAACCTGGTCTTTGAATGTTTGGTGCCACAAAAAGATATTAATTTGGTCCCAGTGGACCTTGCTTTCCAGAAGGTTGCTGAAACTCCATGACACAAGGGTATGCATCCCACAAGTGGGAATATACAGAGGCCACCTTGAAGGACTTATTTTTCTGTCAACAGATAGCGGATTTTGGGAGAAGATTTTTCTTTCAAAGAAAAAAGGAACTATGAACCCTTGTGGCCTACATAGGAGCAGTAAAATGTTATCCATGGTCTTAGGTTAAAAAAAAACCCAAAATCTTAACCTTTGGAATTTAAGACATCAGTTGAACCTCAAATCCTTGGAAGAACATTGAAGGGCTCTGTTTTGAAAAGCTTGAAGAAAGGAAGCGACTTTGATGACCTTGCTTAGAATTGACTCTGGATTGTTCTCTAAACAGGAAGGAAGTCACAACTGGCCTTGAAAAAGAATAGTGGAAATCTACATAAGTCAAAGCTGCTTTGTAAGAACTTGGTCAATCTATGCTCAATTTTACAATGCTCTCTACAAGAACCACAAAATTCTGATTAAAAAAAAAATGGAAACAATAGGCAGTGCTATGCTCCAAAAGGGAAGTTTGTTTTTAAACTTGAGTGCTGAGCTTTTGTTAACATCCTACCAGTTTCAGGAGCCCTGTAGCTTCTGATGTTCCATCTGTTTTAGTGGAGCAGTCCCATGATGGAGGGCTTGAAGAGGTGTACCACATTCATTTACTTGCATCATTTTCACTCTCCTGTTGTGGGGCTGTTTTATTTCACAACTATATGTTTTAAGCTGTTGATAACTGGAACTGAATTAGACTGAAGAACTGAGATAGAAAATGTTGGTGCTTCCAGATTACTCTGATCCTATATTCTCACTGACAGTCACTCTCTGAATGGCAAATTCAGAGGATGGGCAACATCAGTGCAGATCTGATACATTGATAAAAAAGCATTTTATTCCAGTTTATAATAAAGTCTCTCTCTCTCTCTGTCACACACACACACACACACACACACACACACACTTTGTAGAGAGTATATGTCCACACTGGCAGAGGATTTATTTCTTCCACTATTCCAGCATATATTTGTTTCTCTATTTCCTAATCCACAGCTCATATTTTTTAGGATATTCAGATATAAAATGCCAGCTTTTCGGTGTTGGAAAGGTAGTACTGCTGCATAGAAAATGGCCAAGACAGATAGACCAATTATTTAAAGTGAGATACCCAAGCCCCCGATGTAAAATGATCAAGCAGTGATCTTCTGATTTTAGGAGTAATCTGTATGAAGAGAGAGTTTTACTTGTGATAAATTACCAAAAGTCATAAATGTCTCTACATATAAGAATCTAAATCAAGAATAAAACAAAGCAAACCACCAATATTTTCCCTTGATTTTTAACAAAATTTATACAGATTACCCTCACTGTGAGATTAGAGTTTGTTCATTCTAAATCATAGAATATCAGGGTTGGAAGGGACCTCAGGAGGTCATCTAGTCCAATCCTCTGCTCAAAGCAGGACCAATTCCCAACTAAATCATCCCAGCCAGGGCTTTGTCAAGCTGGGCCTTAAAAACCTCTAAGGAAGGAGATTCCACCACCTCCCTAGGTAACGTATTCCAGTGCTTCACCACCCTTCTAGTGAAATAGTGTTTCCTAATATCCAACCTAGACCTCCCCACTGCAACTTGAGACCATTGCTCCTTGTTCTGTCATCTGCCACCACTGAGAATAGCCGAGCTCCATCCTCTTTGGAACCCCCCTCAGGTAGTTGAAAGCAGCTATCAAATCCCCCCTCATTCTTCTCTTCTGGAGACTAAACAATCCCAGTTCCCTCAGCCTCTCCTCATAAGTCATGTGCTCCAGACCCCTAATCATTTTTGTTGCCCTCCGCTGGACTCTTTCCAATTTTTCCACATCCTTCTTGTAGTGTGGGGCCCAAAACTGGACACAGTACTCCAGATGAGGCCTCACCAATGTCGAATAAAGGGGAACGATCACGTTCCTCGATCTGCTGGCAATGCCCCTACTTATACAGCCCAAAATGCCGTTAGCCTTCTTGGCAACAAGAGCACACTGTTGACTCATATCCAGCTTCTCGTCCACTGTAACCCCTAGATTCTTTTCTGCAGAACTGCTACCTAGCCATTTGGTCCCTAGTCCGTAGCTGTGCATGAGATTCTTCCGTCCTAAGTGCAGGACTCTGCACTTGTCCTTGTTGAATCTCATCAGGTTTTTTTTTGGTCCAACCCTCTAATTTGTCTAGGTCCCTCTGTATCCGATCCCTACCCTCTAGTGTATCTACCACGCCTCCCAGTTTAGCATCATCTGCAAACTTGCTGAGAGTGCAGTCCACACCATCCTCCAGATCATTAATAAAGACATTAAACAAAACCGTCCCCAGGACCAACCCCTGGGGCACTCCGCTCGAAACCGGCTGCCAACTAGACATGGAGCCATTGATCACTACCTGTTGAGCCCGACGATCTAGCCAGCTGTCTATCCACCTTATAGTCCATTCATCCAGCCCATACTTCTTTAACTTGGCGGCAAGAATACTGTGGGAGACGGTATCAAAAGCTTTGCTAAAGTCAAGGAATAACACATCCACTGCTTTCCCCTCATCCACAGAGCCAGTTATCTCATCATAGAAGGCAATTAGGTTAGTCAGGCATGACTTCCCCTTGGTGAATCCATGCTGACTGTTCCTGATCACTTTCCTCTCCTCTAAGTGTTTCATAATTGACTCCTTGAGGACCTGCTCTATGATTTTTCCAGGGACTGAGGTGAGGCTGACTGGCCTGTAGTTCCCCAGATCCTCCTCCTTCCCTTTTTTAAAGATCGGTACTACATTAGCCTTTTTCCAGTCATCCGGGACCTCCCCCGATCGCCATGAGTTTTCAAAAATAATGGCTAATGGCTCTGCATCTCATCCGTCAACTCCTTTAGCACCCTCGGATGCAGTGCATCCAGTCCCATGGACTTGTGCACATCCAGTTTTTCTAAATAGTCCCGAACCACTTCTTTCTCCACAGAGGGCTGGTCACCTTCTCCCCATACTGTGCTGCCCAGTGCAGTAGTCTGGGAGCTGACCTTGTTCGTGAAGATAGAGGCAAAAAAATCATTGAGTACATTAGCTTTTTCCACATCTTTGGTCACTAGGTTGCCTCCCTCGTTCAGTAAGGGACCCACAATTTCCTTGACTTTCTTCTTGTTGCTAACATACCTGAAGAAACTCTTCTTGTTACTCTTAACATCTCTTGCTAGTTGCAACTCCAAGTGTGATTTGGCCTTCCTGATTTCACTCCTGCATGCCTGAGCAATATTTTTATACTCCTCCCTGGTCATTTGTCCAATCTTCCACTTCTTGTAAGCTTCTTTTTTGCGTTTAAGATCAGCAAGGATTTCACTGTTTAGCCAAGCTGGTCACCTGCCATATTTACTATTCTTTCTACATATCGGGATGGTTTGTTCCTGCAACCGCAATAAGGATTCTTTAAAATACAGCCAGCTCTCCTGGACCCCTTTGCCCTTCATGTTACTCTCCCAGGGGATCCTGCCCATCTGTTCCCTGAGGGAGTCAAAGTCTGCTTTTCTAAAGTCCAGGGTCCGTATTCTGCTGCTCTCCTTTCTTCCTTGTGTCAGGATCCTGAACTCGACCATCTCATGGTCACTGCCTCCCAGGTTCCCATCCACTTTTGCTTCCCCTACTAATTCTTCCCTGTTTGTGAGCAGCAGGTCAAGAAAACTCTAATATCTGTGGCTAACCAAGTACCCACTAATACAGGCACCAACACACATTCACTTGTAGTTTGAAGGTTAAACTGGACTAATTTGGAAAACCTGAAAATTGATACGCTATAATTTAAGACGCGCTCAACATGTGTGCTCAGCAGCAACTGAAATGAAATATCTCAAATATTATCAAATGTTACATCATTAAATATAAATTAGACGGGAACAGTGGAAAGCTAAAAATTGACTAGGAGTTCAGATACTCTAAATGGCTAATATGTCCATTTTTCACCTGAAGCCCTCTCCAATGCAGTTTTGCTATTAAGCAAAACCCAAAGAAAGGTAATCAATTCCAACTAAAAAGCACTTATCCTGGAATGACTGTGCGTAAGGCACTTCAAACCCCTGGCTGGCTGCCAAAACCCAGACAACAGCTATCAATGTTTCTGACTATCACAGGAGCACAAGGGGCCATGCATAATTGACTAGAAGATGGGCTAAAACTGTGCCCAATCAGTGTGTGATCAAAAACGCGTGGAATATTCAGCGCCACTTGATTACATGGAGGCACGTCCTTTCACTCTCCTCATGAAATCTCTTCAAGGTCCAGAGTACTGTAATAAGATCATTACTGTCAAGCGGTACGAATCGCAGGCAATGAGTCTTGGGATAGGAAGTCATACTTCACAAGCTCCTCTGGTCTTTTTTTTTTTTTTTTTGTATTTTACTGTGTGTTGAGGCAGCAAGGCGACGAGGTGACAGATAATGATCACATCACTGTGTGGCAACTAGAAAGGCACTTTTAAGAAAAAGCAGAGAGAAATCAGCTGAAGAGAAACTCAAACAATTTTTCTTTGCTTTTTTTTCTTAAAAATTAAATAGAATTAAACTGTGTGCTGTATTCTCTTTTCATGAACTCTGATATAATGTCACCGAATTTAATCATTTGATGGATTTTCATATTACAGCAAAGCCTATTACCTCACACACAAATGGCCAGTGTTCTTTATTTCTCACTTACAAAAGAAGCCTTTATTAATTTTTGGGGGGTAAATGGCACGACCTGTTGAAATTTTCTTTTTACCTATTTTTATGGAGATACACAGTGCGTTTAATGCCTGGTGTCTATTATAAGCAATCCGTATCTATGAGAGAACATCGGGTGCAGAGGTGGAAAAGGAAGACAAGTAGATTAATGAACAGATTACTAAACAAACATGCAGCAGGGCAACCAAAACTACACACAGCTACGGGATGAAAGGTAGACTGCAAATAGATAGATACAGAGTACTGCTGATTGAACCTGACAGCCAATTTAAGGGAAGTAGTTGATTAAAACTTAGAACAACAATGTCGTTTTGAAATGACTGAATGATCAGGAGTTTGAAATAAACAACAGCGATGTGGATTTTTTTTTAAAGGTTGTCTTACAAATGGCTCTCTGTAATGACAACATCAATACCATGAGAGCTTCAAAAACAGAATTGCTCTTGTGCTGCATTTCTCAAATGGGGAGGCTGGTCTGTCTGAAGAAGCACCTACTGCTTCCCGGGGAGGCATAAGTCAGAACTGGGAGCATTTAAAAACACCACCACATTGTTTTTTCTGTTTGTTTTTCCTTCAGGCAGAAGGAAACACAGAACTGTCTCTTGAACAGTGAATATGTCAAAATCCACCATTTTCCTACCTCCTGGGCCCACTTTTTTAAAACACAATTCTTTAAACCAAAGGGCCATCTCTCTCTCTCTCTGTATCTCTATATCTTAGATGAAAAGTATCAGGGTAAAATTTGGGATAATAAATTCCACACATCACTCTGGACATTGGGTGTCTCCCTATCACAAAGCTTATTTATTAATGTGGCACATAATTACACAAATTAGTAGTACTCAGGCTCTCCTCTTCCTAGGGCAGGAGGAGGAGCTTAGCATCTCCCACATTTTAGATTGTGCCAAATCCCACCAAAATAACTGTTAGTTCTAGGCACTATTACCATGTTCGAACCACACAGTAATACATGCAGAGGTGTACAATGTATAGTCATCAAGCTACGTGCACCATGCTTGGGACCCTTGTGGCCCATAAAAAACTGATGCATCAGCCCCAGTACACCCAAATTCACCCCATCCCAGATTCTCCACAAACTGATTCACACAACCAGATGGGAGAGGGGAACAGTGAATGGATGCAGAAAAATTAAGTTATCAATAAGTAATCATCAGTGTAGATGCATCAGAACTACAAAGATGCGGGGAATAAAAAAAGGGACAAAAGGGATGGGGGAAGAAACTCTACTTGTCTGACCAAGGGAAAGAAAGAACTTCATTTTGAAGCCCCAATAAATCTGAGTAAATTGCCTACACCCCAGTCTTAAATTGATACTAATGGAATCACAAGAAGGAACATATGTGGGCAAAGAAAATGTAAGTCAAAAGTTTTTTTTATGTACTGACAGCTCTGGTAACTGGTATCTCCAGAATGCCTCTTCTACAAATCAGCAAAACGAGCTCCACATGAACCCAAGAGGTGGCAAGAGACTGGTTTGCCTTGATATTTTATTTTATTTAATGGATACAGACTCATTTTGCTCAATTTAGTATTTTATCTGCCTTCAAAAAGAAATCACAAACACTTTGACAAACTGAATGGGAAGAAGAGTGGAAAAGGACAGTAGACTCATTGGATTCTGAAGCCTAGGGGAGAGAGATGCTCAAAGCAACCCCATTCAGAAACACCCTACTGGAAGGAAACCTGGTTAGAACTGCTGAAACCTAAAGTGGGCATCAATCTGCAGTGCAACTCAACTCATGCTCCAAAGGCTATAAATGCCTATGGAATGGTACTAAACAAGATGTCAGATCTGAGGAGCCTGTCAATACTGAGAAAATCTTCTACATAGACTTCTGAATCTGAACTCTTTGAAGACTTCTGAATCTGAACTCCTTGAAAACATCTTCACTGTCACTCCCCTAGAATCTAGGTGGCACCAGAGTACACCTGGATCTGGAGTGCCTCCTCTGTAAAAGAGAGACTTGCTCACAAAGACATGCTTGGAATGATTTTAGTTTAAACTCAGAAGAAAGAACTACTGAAGTGTTCTGGTATACAGAAAAGACATATCCAATTATTGTCTCAGTTGGATCTATAGACTTTTGACCAGACATTGTTTTGGTACCTACTAAGGAACTGAGCACACAAGTCTTCTTCAGTAGGATCACCTTCAGGTGATGCTCTTACTAGCTCTTAGCCCAAGAGCAAGCTGACGAATGCTGCTCACTAAGGCACCAAATATACATTAACTTTATAGCAGGGATATACTTATTTATTAAGTTCTATATGATTATTTAAAAAAATCATAGAGAAGGTCATCACTATGATAATTGTAAGTGTAATTTTTGTAGGATCAAAATAGAACCTTGTTCATTTAATTATTTTACATTCAACAGGACTTCTCCATAGTCTATTAGGAAGGGAATTACCTTCTCCTGAATGGGTCACAGCAGACAAAACAGTAAACAGGAATAGAATTTTCAGGTGTTTTTTTTGCCTAACAAGGAGACTTACTTATTCATACGCTGGTAACTTCTCTTCCATATTTCAGTTCACATTCTGTTGTATTGTGTTCATCCTATTTAAGGAATCTTTTGAACAAACTGTCAAATATGTGCTTTATAAATCCAGTGTATAATTAGAAAGGTCCACATATTTCCCACTGAATTCTATAGGACTTTTTAATAAGGGTATCAAACTGGTCTCCTGTGTCCAGAAGGACAAAACAGGACACATTAGCAATGTACTGTATATTTCCCCGCAAAAAGGCAGGAAACCAAATACAAAGATGTCAAGTACTCTGCCATGGACTTTGAACAAATACGTGTTGCATCATATTAGGTAAGCAACTATCTAAGGGCTGGTCTACCCTGGGGTGGGTGGGTGGGGGGAAATCGATCTAAGATACGCAACTCCAGCTACAAGAATAGTGTAGCTAAAGTTGACGTATCTTAGATCAATTTACCTCGGGTCCTCACAGCACGGGATCGACGGCTGTGGCTCCCCCGTTGACTCCGCTTCCGCCTCTCACTCTGGTGGAGTTCCAGAGTCGACAGGGAGCACGTTTGGGGATTGATTTATCGCGTCTAGACGAGACACGATAAATCGATCCCCGATAGATCGATTACTGTAGTGAAAACATACCCTAGGAGAATATAAAGGTAATGACTCCCTATATAGCAGTCATCCCTGGAGAACAAAAAAAGATTTCCAGGGTCATAGTATTGTAGGGCTGGAAGGGACCCCAAGAAATCATCAAGACCAGACACCCCTGTACGGAGGCAGGACCACATAAACTTAGATGATTCCTGACAGGTGTCTGTCCAACTTGTTCTTAAAAACCTCCACTGATGGGTATTCCACAACCTACCTTGGAAACCTAGCCCAGAATTTAAGTACCCTTATAGTTAGAAAGTTTTTCTTAATTTCTAACCTAAATTAAGCTCATTACTTCTTGTCATACCTTCAGTGGACATGGAGAACAATTGAACACCAACATCGTTAGAACATCCCTAAACATATTTGAAGATTCTTATCAGGTCTCCCCTCAGTCTTCTTTGCTCAAGACTACATATACCAAACTTTTTTTTTTTTTTTTAAAAACCTTTCCTCATAGGTAGGGCTATGATTTTGTCATGGAGGTCATGGAACCCGTGACTTCCAGAGACCTCCATGACTTGAGCCCACCCCGGTGCCTGGGAGCTGTCGGGTTCCCCCACCACCCCTGGCAGCTGGGAAATGTGGGAGCCTGAGCTCCCGGCAGCAGGGGTGCCTGGAGCTCCCAGGCGGCGGGGAGACTCAGAAGTGTGGGCAGTGGGGCTCCCAAGAACTCCCAGCCACTCGTGGCAGCGGGGGTGCCCCACAGCTCCCTGCCACCGGGCAGTAGGGCCTCCAGGAGCTCCTGGCCGCCACAGGCTCACAGGTGCTCCGCAGTTCCCAGCCATTGCAGGCAGCATGGCCCCTGGGAGCTCCCAGCCGCTGCAGGCACGCGGGTGCTCCACAGCTCCCAACCACTGTGGGCAGCAGGGACTCCAGGAGCTCCCATCTGCCTCCAGGAAGGCCTGGAGCCGTCGTGGGGGGCCGGGGGGCCCCAGGGCAGGGAGCCACTGGAGGCGGAGAGGGAACCCCCTCCGAGCCACCGCAGGAGGTGGGGGTGCGCTGGAACTTGGAGACACAGCAGGTGGCAGTGTCCCAAGCCTGGAGACATCTGCGGTGCGGGGACCCTGCAGCTCCTAGCTAGGCCTCCCTGGGTAGTGTGGGGGAGCCTGCAGCTCCCCATTTTGTCATGCATATTTTTAGTAAAAGTCAGGGATAGGTCACGGGCTTCCATGAATTTTTCTTTATTGACCGTGACTTTTACTAAAAATATGCATGAGAAAAATCTAGCCTTACTCGTAGGTCAGGATTTCTAAACCTTTTATAATTTTTGTTGCTCTCCTCTGAGCTCTCTCCAATTTGTCCACATCCTTCCTAAATGTAGTGCCTGAATTGGACACAATACTCCAGCTGAGGCCTCACCATTGCCAAGTAGAGTGGGATAATTACCTCCTGTGTCTTACATATGACACTCCTGTTAATACATCCTAGAATGATATTAGCCTTTTTCAGAAATGCATCACATTAGTGACTCATTTAATTTGTGATCCACTATATGATTCTATGATAACCCCCAGATCCTTTTCAGCCATACCACTACCTAGTCAGTTAATTCCCCATTTTGAAGTTGTGCATTTCATGTTTTCCTTCCAAAGTGTAGTACTTTGCACATGTCTTTACGGAATTTCATCTTGTTGATTTCAAATCAGTTCTCCAATTTATCAAGATCCTTTTGAATTCTAATCCTGTCCTCCAAAGTGCTCGCAAGCCCTTCCCCAGCTTGGTGTCATCCACAAATTTTATAAGCATCTATCATCCAAGTCATTAGTGAAAATATTGACTAGCACTGGACCCAGGACAGAACCCTGTGGGACCACACCCAGTTTGACAGCAAGCCATTTTAATTACTTTGAGTACACTTCCTATCAGTTCTGCACTTACCTTATAGTAACTTCATTTAGACCACCTTGCCCGTCATTTCTAAGCCTTTTACATGCAAGGACTCCTTTGGATCTATGTCGTCGTTCTTATGTTATGTTCATAGCAGCAACCAGGGGAGACTGAGATGTTTCCACACTGCAATGTCACCAGTTAGCTAATGATACTCATCTCCTCTTCATCAAATCCAAATTCTATATCATTACTCTCCCGGTTTCTAACAGGGATGAAGATGTGGTTGAAAATTAACTAGCTGTGACCCAATCTGTAAGGTGAAAATGGTTTGTAGGCAGGGGATAATTTTCAGAAGTAAAAGAGGTGCCTGCACCATCGGTTGAAGATTTATACCAAACTTCCACCAGAAGTGGTTTGTGGCCTTAATTGCAGACTGTAATGAACACACAACAGCTGTGTTAAGTCAACAATGACTCCCCCTCTTCACTTCCATGTGTAAGTTAAGATGGAGCTGGTAACCTTTAAAGTCCTAAATGGTCCGGGAGCTGGTGTGACGTTATCTAATTAAAATATGACCATGCAAATCATTGTTGCTACCACTGTTATATATTTGAAACAAATCATATACAATGTGTGACGTATGGCCAGAAAGAGTTAAGCACCCTGCAGGATAAATGACCCAGATTCAACTTTTAGAGACAGGTTAGAAAAGTATGTGAATGGTAATTAACGCCATTCCATGTTAGATAGGCTAGAACTTTGAAGTGCAAAGCTGTATTGTTAAAGAATTAAGGTGATACTAATTGTACATGTTTACTTATATCTCGTTAAATGTTAGTCATGTAAACAGACAATTCTGTCTGTCACTATAGCTATTGATTCAGAAATCAAAAGGAAATATTAACATTTAGATGAATCTTGGGTGCAATAAAGTCACTGTCTATATGTCTCTTTAAAGTTTGTGGTAAACTGCCTAAAGGATAAATTGCCTTATGTTAATTTGTGTAGTTAATTACCCGCAAGGTTTGGGAAACAGTAGATTACATCAAAAGCCTATTGTTCACCCAGGACTGTATGGTCAAGTGGTTGCTAGAAATCTGTATAAAAGATCCGTAGGTCCTGATCCTGTCATCTTAGATCTGCTTGATGTACCCTCCAGCATATCTACCTCTCCCCCCAGCTTAGTGTCATCTGCGAACTTGCTGAGGGTGCAACTAATCCCATCATCCAGATCATTAATGAAGATGTTGAACAAAACCGGACCCAGGACCGATCCCTGGGGCACTCCGCTTGATACTGGCTGCTAACTAGACACTGAGCCGTTGAGCCGGACAATCCAGTCAGATTTCTATCCACCTTATAGTTCATTCATCCAATCCATACTTCTTTAACTTGCTGGCAAGAATACTGCGGGAGACCGTATCAAAAGCTTTGCTGAAGTCAAGATATATCACATCCACCACTTTCCCCATATCCACAGAGCCAGTTATCTCATCATAGAAGGCAATCAGAAGTAACAGTGGCAATACCATACCATGCCATCCTTACTTCTGCGCTGCTGCTGGCGGCAGCTCTGTCTTCAGAGCTGGGCTCCCAGCCAGCAGCTGCTGCTCTCCAGCTGCCCAGCTCTGAAAGCAACGCCTCCGTCAGCAGCAGCGCAGAAGGAAGGGTAGCAGTACTGTAACCCTCCCCCACAATAACCTGTGACCACCTCACAACTCCTTTTTGGGTCAGGCCCCCTACAATTACAACACCGTGACATTTCAGATTTAAATAGCTAAAATCATGAAATTTACTATTTCTAACATCCTATGACCGTGAAATTGACCAAATGGACTGTGAATTTGGTAGGGCCCTCATTATACAGCATGAATTAAAGAACAAGGTTCTAGTCAGCTGACATCTTCTGCCCACAGAAGAGGCCACTGCGTGCCTTCAGGGGCAAGTCTGTACTACATAGATTGCAGTATATGATCAGTTCCCAGCAATGTTAGCAGCTTGCAATCCGCACTGACTATCTGTGTGGTTCTGTGTGTAATTGAAGGCATTTGGTTTTGACCTATAAAACCCTACATAGCCTGAGAACTGCATACTTGAAAGACTGCCTCTTTCCCATGCCACACTGAGACAGCTATGATTAGCGGAGGCACTCCTGCTGGTTTGCGCAAGGATAAAACAGAGGGAGTTGCTGGTAGGACACCATCTACAAGGGGCCCTCAACTTTGGAATTAGTTTCCCTGCTTAGTCCAACATCCTGTTCATTTGCAGGTCATACTGGAAAATCCATCTTTTTGGGGGATGGGTACTGCAGATCTTGTTGGTACCAGGAAATGCTCTATATCTTGAAGATGTAATATCCCCCTTCAGGCTGAACAAAACAAATTATGTAAAACACATTTATACAAATAATTGATATATTGTAAAGTTCTAGTTTTACCCAGATTATAAAAGCAGAACCATGTTCTAAGTTCCATGTTATATAATGTATAACTTTTAAGTTACTGTAAGTTTCTGTGAACGCAAAAGATAAAATGCGAAACCAATATGCAATGAACCCTTCCTTTCTGTAGATACCAAAATTTATGTAATTACAAGAGTCCAGTCACATGTAATCTTATTCTCCTCAAAGGAAGCTGATTTTATTTATTAGCATCTTTAGTACTATCTTTAATTGCACTATTGTAATTTTAGATAGCCACTGCTGCACACTGAAACTTTGCATCAGGGTTCATAGAATATCCGGGTTGGAAGGGACCTCAGGAGATCATCTAGTCCAACCCCCTGCTCAAAGCAGGACCAATCCCCAGACAGATTTTTACCCCAGTTCCCTAAATGGCCCCCTCAAGGATTGAACTCTCAACCCTGGGTTTAGCAGGCAATGCTCAAACCACTGAGCTATCCCTACCCCAAAAATTTAAAATATTATTGCCAAATTATTCTATTACTAGTCCTTGATCACATCAATGCTTTATATATATATAGAGAGAGAGATATACCTATCTCATAAAGCTGGAAAGGACCTTGAGTCCAGTCCAGTCCCCTGCCTTCACAGCAGGACCAAGTCCTGTCCCTGACAAATTTTTGCCCCAGATCCCTAAATGGCCCTCTCAAGGATTGAACTCACAATCCTGGGTTTAACAGGCCAATGCTCAAACCACTGAGCTATCCCTTCCTGCCCCCTCCCCCCATGTCTGTTGGAAGTTCACTGTACAAATAGACATTTACTTGGGACAAGATGCGTAATTGTCTTTAATATACACAACGTGTTCTTTTCCTACCTGAGGAACTGGCAAGGAATATTATAATTTCCAAGACAGGGCAGAACAAGAGGCACTATGGGAAATACTCTGATCCTCTTCAACAGTAAACTTAAAATTGGGTATATTTTCAATTCCCATTTAAAATGCTTTCCCCTTCTATTCCCAGTCACCCACCTTGTGGGCAAAGAGCCGCAAATCATTTCCTGATCAGGGCTGCTGCCTTTGACTGATGGAATAGTTTTAAGTATACTGTAGTACCTGAAGTTAGTAGGACTCCAAAGGTATCAGTTATCTACAGAGAGTACTTTTATTTTAACCTTTACTCACCAAGAAAAAGATTGGTCAAAACATAACATCACAGCAGCAGTCAGTGCCCTACCCCATTCAGAATACATGAGGTCCTGGTGCTGGACACCAAATTGTTGCATAGTTCCTAAAATGCCACAGGGATACTGGGATCACTTCTCTGAGACAGACAAGTGGTTTTTTTATTCTATATCTTTTTGGAGATATCCAGGTATGCAAGTACTTGCAATAAGCACCTGGGACTCACCCTTCCCAGAATCCCCTTTTCTGCTGACCACCACTGTGACACTTTTCCCTCCAACCAGGGAGGCGGAACGTGCAGGCCCTTCTGACCCTGAAGTTAACAGGACTTTTAAAGACCAGAAGGAACCTTTCAACTTGTTTGGTCCGCAATGAAGTAGGTTAAAACAATAGATGAGCTTCACCTCCCTTATCTTCCGCTCCTCAGCATCAACATAAAGGCCTTTCAGCAGCAAACCTTTCATGTCAGATAGGCTGTGACAACTAAGGCTGAAGGTTTCCTAACTTGTGACCTTTGTCCCATGGTTAAAAGTGAATCTCTGTAGATTTGGTCTAGATTTTATTAATTTCTGCCCTCCTGTTTCTCAGGTGTGCAGTGATAGTCCACTCTTATATCTCCTACAAGACAGTGAATGAAGTCATTATGATCAGTTGAATTAGAGCTAACACTGAACACTGAATAGGTGGAAACCTTTAGAGACAGTTGCAGTACCCTTAAAGATACATGTACATTCAATATCACAGATTACAATATAGTCAAATGCAGTTTATATTGCCTAAATGTCTATGTAGGCAAGGAAGGAAAATGTCGTTAAACCCTTTGCTACTTCCAATTTTTTTCAAATGCAGAATTAGAGCCCCATTTTTATCTCTTAAGACATCAAAGTTTCTGCACAATTGCAGAGAAAAACCTCCGGCTCAGAAAAGAGCTATAAATGTTCTTAGACAACCTGTTTGCCAATGAAACAAATCTACTCCAAATCAGTTTCATTCTTTCATGTAATTTACAAGATGCCATAATTACAAAACACTGTTAGCAATGTATCGGTGTAACAATTACCTTTGTAACTGCAGTAAGTAAAGGGCTTGAGCTAAATCATACAGGCACAATGGCGGCCCTGGATAAATAATAAAAATACAAACTTACCTTTGGTAAAAGTTTTGGTGGATGGAGAATTTGATTTCTCTGCTACATGGTTTTCAGAAACTGCTCAGTACCTGCCTTTGGAAAATCAGGCATGCTTTGAAGTGTCCAATTAGGCACTTGAAAACTTAGAAACAAGTGAAGGTTTTAGCAAGGAACAGTCCAAAGCTAGATGTGTATTAATACAGACTAAGAGGGCTGAAAAAGGAGAGGTTACTCACTTTGTGCAGTAACTGGAGTTCTTCAAGATGCGTGTCCACTTCAGGTGCTCATGTGCCTTTCATTCGAGATTTCTGGTAGCAGTGCCTGTTTGGCCCGCTTATCTGCCCTACACCTCTCCTCCTTATGCCCCGCAATGAGGATATACAGGGCTGTGTGTATGAACCTCCCTGAGTTCCTTTACCACCACAAAGTCCCTTAGAGGAAACTGAAGCAGAGGGGAAGACAATCCGGTAGTGAAACACCCATGGGAACATACATCTTGAAGATCTCCAATTTACAGCACTAGGTGAGTAACCTCTCTTTCTTCGTCAAGTAGTGTCACTATGGGTGCTTCAGTTCATGTGACTTCCAAGCAGTATTCTCAACAGGAGGAGCAATCTTCAGAGGACAGTCCAAGACAAGACTGCCTTCCCAAGGGCAGCATCTGATCTACAAGAATGTACCAATGCATAATCCTTGAGAAAGGTATGAATCGAAGACCAAATTGCAAGCTTTGGATCTTTCAGCAATGCAGATGAACGTTCTGGGATGCTTTCTCAATAACCTTGTTCTGTCCAAATAGAAGGCTAATGCCCTCTTAACATTCAGTGTTTGGAAAGCCACAGCCGCCTTATTCTGATGTACCTTCGGGGGGAAAAAACCCAGGGAGATGAATAACTGGGTTGATATTAAATTAAGACGATACCTTAGGTAAGAATTTAGGATGCGGTCATAATGAAACTTTGTCTTTGAAAAACACTGTAAAGGGAGGGTCTGACATTATATTCCCTGATTCTTTGGGCTGAAATGATAGGTGAAGAAGCGAACAGCTGGCCATCGGTTTGAAAGGGGGTTTCATAAGGCGGGGGATCGAGCTGGTTCTGTGTTGTATTGTTAAAAAGAACCCCTATATATTGAACCTGGCCCTTGTCGCTGCCGACTCCACCTGGTGGAAGGGTTACAGCAGAAAGAACTTCATTATAATACTGGCCTTTGATCAGCCACTCTGAGTTATGGGAAGACTATTGTCCCTAGGTGATGCAGATAGGCAGCAATCACTACTAACACCTTGGGGAAAACTCCTGGGGCAGAAGAAAAGCTGAAAAGAAGAACTCGATACTGAAAATGGTCTTGACCAATCATAAATGGAAGAAATCTCTTGTGGGAAGGGTGAATCGTGATATGAAATTACGCATCTTAAAGGCCAAGGGCCAAAAATAAAACTGACAGATCCAATGATGGAATTATAGCTACCAGTCACCATTCTGAACTTTTGTGTTTTCACAGTGTTTTAGGAGTCTTAGATCTAGAACTGGTCTCCATCCTCCATTTTTTTTAGGAACAAGAAAATACTTGGAGTAAAAAACTTTCTCCCTGTGCGGAGATGGAACTGGTTCTCTCTCTCCCAAGTATACGAACAGCTGATTTCCTGTCTCAGCAAGCAATTATGACAGGGGACCAGAGGAGGGACGGGGAAGGGGAGGTGAGATGGGTGGAGAGATGTAAAATGGATGGAGTAACCTGATTTTATAACCTCCAACCTGAAGTAATCTACTCCCATGCCAGCTGGAAACAGGAGAGGTTGCTCCCAGTGGGTAAACTGGTGCAGCTGAGAAATTGCAAAGCGGGATTGATCCAGACCCTTGATCAGACCACCCAAATTGATGCTTTGATGATCAGCATGGTTGTTGATGAAGGAGATGTAGTGGATGGTCTTTTTCTTTGAAACATAGGTCTCTTCCTAGGTGGCTTAGTGAGTCTCTGGAAACCCAAGAATTGTGAGGGGTGAGAGCTCTGTGCCAATTGAAAGTTACTAAATTTTCATTTGCTTGCAGGTGTGTAGATCCCTATAGTCCTTCAAGGTGTGTAATGACTTGCCAAATGGGAGGTCTTCAACAGTATTTTGGACCTCCCTCGGGAATCCTGATAGCTGTAGCCAAAATACCTGTCACATAACATCCATGGAGATGGAACAAACTACCATATTACCTGCATCCAAGGAGGCACATAGGATGAACTTTGGCTATGGTGCCCTGAAACTGCTCCCAATATTCTGCTGGAAGGTGTTCAATAAAAAGTGAATTTTGAGTAATTGGTGTGACTTTACTTTGCCATAAGTACCTTAATTCACACATTGCTAAATTGTAGGTTATAAGTTTTATGGCCAAAAATGTCAAGGAGCTTTTGGTGCTGTCTGCCACATTCATTTACAGCTTCAACCACCAAGGAGTTTGGTGCAGGGTGTGAAAATCAAAATTTGGAATCTTTGTCTGCTACTTTTTCTCAGCTTTTTTACACAAGGATTGTACCATTGCTGGGGTTTGCCACATTGTTTTGGCAGGATTTAGAAGGGGCTCATTTAGGGGCAGAGCCATTCTTAAGAAGGTGACATTTGCAGAATGTCCAAGAGTTTATGTTGAGATTCTCGGAGTTCTTTTAGTGGATCTGCAATGAGTCCTCAATCCATTTCAATAGATCCTGGAACTGCCTGAAATCATTAGCCAAGGAAGGTAAAGAGGGCATCACAGCCTCACTTGGGGAAGATGAGGAGATGTTGGTTATTGGAGTAGTCTCATTATCTACTCTGGCTTCTTGTTCCTCAGAGGTTTCCTCTTGAAAAAAGGAGGCTGAGGAGGAACAAATGGAGCAGATGACTGCCTGTTCCGACTGTCCTGATCAGAGAGGCTGGGGGCTTCTGAAAACTGTTGACAGTAGGCAACCCAAGGGTCTCAATATGGCCACTGGGGGGAACATAAGGCATTGGAGTTGGCACCCACCGATGCTTATACCATGGAGGAGGAGCACATCTCTCACGTGAATAGTCCTTCCCCCTGTAAGTCTCAGGAAGGAAGCCCCTCTGATGGTAGGTAGGGGAATCTTGGATCGAGACATGTGAAACAGATTATCCTCCTCAATGTCCAGAAGGGGAGCCCTCTCTAGCTCTGAAATTGGTAAAGAATCTGGTGGTACTGGAGAGACATGCAACTGTGGTGACCATGATAATCTCAGTATCAATATGTGCTCAGTACCCATCAAGAAGGAAAACTCTGGCTCATTGGAAACATGCAGAGTCTTGGAGTAGCTAAACTCCAGTGGTACCGGATAGATATTGGAGATGGGAGAGAGATCTGCTTGATGAGTCCCTTATAGCTGATGTCCATGCCAATGATACTAATGGCCTCAGAGCGTATAGCACGAGGCAGCTTAGACCTCTGAGGTACTGAGGTGGACATCCAATCCCTGAAGGAGACTATGGGCCCTATTAGAAATTGATCAATACAGGGAACCACACCAGAGAAGAACCCCATTACATTTCTGCTACTATGCATTTTACTAAATTGTGTATCTCTAATTTAAAATGGCACTATATAAATTTGCCCTTTGGTATCAACATCCCCATCACATAGACCCTGTTCCCAGATTGCAAAATGCAATACTGCCTAAGGTCACATATTTTATATTGTATATATTTCATCTGCTTTCTTCTACTTTGGAAACCAAGATACTTCTTTACATTTAGATACAGCAGGTCAATGTGTTAGGTACTTACCTCAAATTACACTGCTTGTCTTGATAAGATGTCAATTACTACACATCCTATAACATGTAATCAATTGAGACAAATAACTCTGACCCTCTCTGTATGAAGTTGAATGAGCTATTATTTGGCACTTCCCACTTACTTATCCCCAACCTTAACGCTGGTATTATATGAATTTTCAGCAAACTGATCAGAACATCTCACAAACTCACTAGTAATCATGGCCTTCCCTGAATTTTAACTGATTTACCTAATTCACTGTGGCTGTAAAACTACGAAACAAGACTCCACTTACTAAAATAAGAGAAGTTCTTCAGTAATGCCTCCGCATCTGCTCCTCCTATCCAGTGAACTTACCGTCTATCACAATTGGTATGAAAGGACTACCAGAAATAACTTTTTACTGTACAGAAAATGATTATTTACTTATACAAATCACAGTAATATTCCTTATTTGGATGTGGTTAATCTGGAAGACTTTTAAATTTTAAACATTAATAATGTTACTCAATTTTAGACATTATTTTCAGCAACATAATCCAGACATGACCTTGACATCTAACAGATTTGAGCTCAAAGGTTATAAATTCTTTATTAAGTGAGCAGTTTCCCCTTGTATAGCAACAGGTCAAGACATATTTCACATCTTCTTTCTTGTGAAAAGGGAGTGATAAAGAAATTTTTGTGCTGAAGAGATTTCTAAGCAGGACATCACACTGTCCTCTGACAATGTTACAGAAGACATTCTGCCAGGGCGTGGAGGGGACTCCTCCACACTTTGAAGGAATCTGAAGACTGCCCTTTCCTCTCCAATGTTAACCAAAGATCTTTAGACTCTGCATTCTGCATTTTAACCCTTTGGTGTCAGAAACTGGAATTCCCTGGGGCTAACTGCTAGTGCAGTAGAAGAAGATTTAGTGGTCATACATTAAGTACCATTGCATCTACTACAAGGATGCTGAATTGTGAAGAGACAAGGTGGGTGAGTAAATATCTTTTACTGGACCAATTTCTGTTGGGCCAACAAAAGATATTACTTCACCCACTCTGTCTCTCTCAGACCCTAGGACCAACACAGCTGTAACAACTCTGCAAATATACATGATATAGGAAGTTATAAGTACTTTTAGATATAAAATTTCCCCCTCTTTCAATAGAAAAATTCATTCCCCTCCAATCACGCACATCTATTATTGCTCCTGTTAGAAAACTGTGTAATGGAAGAGGTCTCAGTGGCATTTGCGTTGACCTCATTCATATAGAATTTCCTTGTATGCCTCATCATAGGGGGTGGTTTGTTTCTTTTAAAGCTATTCTAACTATAATGGTACTAACTATTATTAGTACTGTGTATCGCCTGGTAAATGTGCTAACTTTATATTTATTGTATAACTTACTGTAACAGGGAATGTCTGCATTTTGCATCTTGCAGAGAGCTAAGCACTCTTAGCATTTAAATAAATAGTAGCACTTATGAACGAATATGGTATGGGAAATGCCTGGGGTCATGCGGAGCATGGAAAGGAAAGTTTAGGATAAGAAATATTACATGTAACATTTGTATTTGTTTTCTAGACCACTTCTGTTCATGTATCATGGAGGAGGGAGGGATAGCTCAGTGGTTTGAGCATTGGCCTGCTAAACCCAGGGTTGTGAGTTCAATTCTTGAGGGAGCCATTTAGGGATCTGGGGCAAAAATCTGTCTGGGGACTGGTCCTGCTTTGAGCAGGGGGTTGGGACTAGATGAGGTCCCTTCCAATCCTGATATTCTATGATATATGTGAATAAATGCAGTATTTTTAGTTTTTCATATCATGACTGTATTGTACAGTATTAGATATCCCATGAATTCTGGATACGGAGTTTGAGGAGGGCATTTCCCTACTCCCCCTTTCTCTGTGAACCATTTTGGTTTGAGTGTGGGGACAAGGGGGATATAAGTATTGAAATATATGGGTTAATACATTCTGATAAGACAAAATCTATGTTATTACCAGTAACTGGGGTTCTCTAAATATATTGCCTCGCACAGCCATGCATCTGGAGCCCATGAGCTGGGCTGCACAGACATTAGGACTATTGAAATTAGTTAGGTCTCGGAGGGGGATTCATGTCACAGTGCATCTGTGTGTCAAAATAAAGACTCCAAAGGGAAGCATATAAAGGTCCTCCCTCTCTGCATAGGAAACCAAAGTTCTGAAGAAGTGGGGAAGAAAGAACGGTAAGGGTGCATTTGTGGAGGAAATATACTGAAATTGAAGTACTAACCACCAATCCCCCCACCCCAATACAGTAACTCCTCGCTTAATGTTGTAGTTATGTTCCTGAAAAATGCGACTTTAAGCGAAACAATGTTAAGCGAATCCAATTTCTCCATAAGAATTAATGTAAATGGGGGTGGGGGGGTTAGGTTCCAGGGAAATGTTTTTCACCAGACAAAAGACACACACACACACACACACAGAGTATAAGTTTTAAACAAAACAATTTAATACTGGTACACAGCGATGATGATTGTGAAGCTTGGTTGAGGTGGTGAAGTCAGAGGGAGGGATATTTCCCAGGGAATGCCTTACTGTTAAATGATGAACTAGCAATTGGCTGTGCCCTCAAGAGTTAACTCGTTGTTAATGTCTACAAGGCAGCACGAATGGAGGGAGGGGAGACGTCATGGCAGACAGAGACGGAGACACACACCGTGTGTATGAGAGAGAGATGCGCATTGCACCTTTAAATACGCTGACCCCACTCTAAGTACATTGCCTTTTTAAGTAGATCAGCAAGTTGAGACAGCAGCTGCTGCTAGCAAGCTCCCTCTGTCCTGAGCCCTGTCGTGTCCCCGCCCTGCTCTATGGAGATGGGGTAAGTGGGGGACAGGAGCAGGGGGAAGGGGGGCACCTTGACATTAGCACCCCTCTTTCTCTCCCCCCCCCCCCCCCCCGCACAGCAAGCAGGAGGTTCCAGGGAGCAGCTCCGAGGCAGAGGGCAGGAGCAACACATGGCAGTGGGGGGAGGGCCAGCTGAACTACCAGCAATTGATAGTCTGCTGGGCAGCTGCCGCACAGGGAACTTAGGGGAGCGGGGAGCTGATAGGAGGGCTGCCAATCCATCCTGGTTCCAAGCCCCCACGAGCCAGCTGCAACAGGCTGCTCTTTCGGCAAGCGGTGGACAAAGCAAGCGGCTGCCAAACAACGTTATAAGGAAGCATTGCGCAATTTAAACGAGCTGATCTCTAATTGATCAGCAACGTAATAATAAAACAATGTTAATGGGGACAACTTTAAGTGAGGAGTTACTGTATTTGCTTTCATATAACCCCACTGTTGATGATATTAAACAAGCAGCAAATTCATCCCAGGAGGAGGCAATTTCTAATACCTTCTTGTATAACTTGGACTTCATTAGCGACAAAGAGTCCTGTGGCACCTTATAGACTAACAGACGTTTTGGAGCATAAGCTTTCGTGGGTGAATACTCATTTCAGCAGATGCATGTTGGACTTCATTGAATTTTACAAGCAACAAGTCCAAGTATCCTGGGTGAGTTCTCCTATCGGAGGTTTTAAATCCATCCCTATTATGAAGGTGGGAGAAGGCTAAACAAAAGGAGACCCCCTCCCCTCCTTTAGGGCATTGGATAGGAGAAATTTCTAGACAAATACTGGGAAAATCAGACCTTTGTTGAGGTTATTGAATCTGGGAAGATATTGAGTAGTAAGTCAGGCCTGAAGAGGGTACATCCGGAATCTAGCAGAAATGTGCATGATGCACCTGCTGACCCTGAGGCACAATCAAATTGTGACCACTATTGGTGACTGAGTAATTAAACAGGAAAAAGAAGAACAGGAGGACTTGTGGCACCTTAGAGACTAACAAATTTATTAGAGCATAAGCTTTCGTGGACTATAGCCCACTTCTTCGGATGCATATAGAATGGAACATATATTGAGGAGATATATATACACACATACAGAGAGCATAAACAGGTGGGAGTTGTCTTACCACCTCTGAGAGGCCAATTAATTAAGAGAAAAAAACTTTTGAAGTGATAATCAAGCTAGCCCAGCACAGACAGACAGTTAGATAACAAGTGTGAGAATACTTACAAGGGGAGATAGATTTCAATGTTTGTAATGGCCCAACCATTCCCAGTCCTTATTTAAACCGGAGTTGATTGTGTCTAGTTTGCATATCAATTCTAGCTCAGCAGTTTCTCGTTGGAGTCTGTTTTTGAAGTTTTTCTGTTGTAATATAGCCACCCGCAGGTCTGTCACTGAATGACCAGACAGGTTAAAGTGTTCTCCCACTGGTTTTTGAGTATTTTGATTCCTGATGTCAGATTTGTGTCCATTAATTCTTTTGCGTAGAGACTGTCCGGTTTGGCCAATGTACATGGCAGAGGGGCATTGCTGGCACATGATGGCATATATCACATTGGTAGATGTGCAGGTGGTTATCATCATTAGGTCCTATGATGATGTCACTGGAATAGATATGTGGAATAGACATGCCTCCAGCTTCCATCCAGGACACACCACACGATCCATTGTCTACAGCCAAGCTCTAAGATATAACCGCATTTGCTCCAATCCCTCGGATAGAGACAAGCACCTACAAGATCTCTATCAAGCATTCTTAAAACTACAATACCCACCTGCTGAAGTGAAAAAACAGATTGACAGAGCCAGACGAGTACCCAGAAGTCACCTCCTACAAGACAGGCCCAACAAAGAAAATAACAGAACACCACTAGCTGTCACCTTCAGCCCCCAACTAAAACCTCTCCAGCGCATCATCAGAGATCTACAACCTATCCTGAAAGATGATCCTTTACTCTCACAGATCTTGGGAGACAGACCTGTCCTCGCTTACAGACAACCCCCCAACCTAAAGCAAATACTCACCAGCAACCACACATCACTGAACAAAACCACTAACCCAGGAACCTATCCTTGTAACAAACCCCGATGTCAACTCTGTCCACATATCTATTCCAGTGACATCATCATAGGACCTAATCACATCAGCCATACCATCAGGGGCTCGTTCACCTGCACATCTACCAATGTGATATATGCCATCATGTGCCAGCAATGCCCCTCTGCCATGTACATTGGCCAAACCGGACAGTCTCTACGCAAAAGAATTAATGGACACAAATCTGACATCAGGAATCAAAATACTCAAAAACCAGTGGGAGAACACTTTAACCTGTCTGGTCATTCAGTGACAGACCTGCGGGTGGCTATATTACAACAGAAAAACTTCAAAAACAGACTCCAACGAGAAACTGCTGAGCTAGAATTGATATGCAAACTAGACACAATCAACTCCGGTTTAAATAAGGACTGGGAATGGTTGGGCCATTACAAACATTGAAATCTATCTCCCCTTGTAAGTATTCTCACACTTGTTATCTAACTGTCTGTCTGTGCTGGGCTAGCTTGATTATCACTTCAAAAGTTTTTTTCTCTTAATTAATTGGCCTCTCAGAGGTGGTAAGACAACTCCCACCTGTTTATGCTCTCTGTATGTGTGTATATATATCTCCTCAATATATGTTCCATTCTATATGCATCCGAAGAAGTGGGCTATAGTCCACGAAAGCTTATGCTCTAATAAATTTGTTAGTCTCTAAGGTGCCACAAGTCCTCCTGTTCTTCTTTTTGCGGATACAGACTAACACGGCTGCTACTCTGAAACCTTTAATTAAACAGGTTGTTCCAAATCTACAAAGTTGTCCCACAAGACACTTCTACAAAGATAAGCAAAATGAAGAATCAGCTTCATCTTGGTCAACTGAAGCCTCAGGGAGGAAGACAGAAAACAAGTCTGGTCAACCACGAATGATATCAAGCCATGAACCAGATCAACTCAATCTGGATATCTGACAATAAAGATAATCTGCCACTATGAATGAGTACACCCCAGATGCTGCAGCACAATCTAAACACCCTTTACAAGTAAATAGTTCAAGTGGACTACACCTCCTCCCTTTTCATCTACTTCTGACTTTGGCATAGAGGCTGAGTAAAAAAATACCACAGATTATCGTAATTTTAGATGTAGACTGGTTTGCCCTGCAACATGCTAAAGGCCCAAAGAGTGCCACGAGGGTACGTGTTTGGAAGAAGGGTACTGAGGGTTACTTTCTGACTGATGAGGAGGATTCTACAGGGAGCTGACCCACTTTCTAGTTGATGTTGAGGGACAAGTTTATGCTTTTGTTCTTAAAATGGCTAGATGGTGTCACATCCTAGATAGCTGAAAGTGCCAAAAGCATAAGAGAATGCCCACTTGGAAGCTAGACCAGAGACCTTACGCAGTGGCAGGAACAGACAAAATGCATTGATACTTCAGGGGAGAGGCATGTAAAAGTGGCTGTCTGTGCTGGGTGCTACTTTTATGGGCAGCTGTCAAAGATACTGTAGCATCTTCTAATGCTTGACAATCACTTCTTGTCCTTTCAAATGTGCTTTAAGGCCTTCGGACAGGAGGAGGCAAGACTTGTAACTGCCCTCAAAAAGGTTGCAGGCTAGGAAGTTAAGGTCTCTTCCATGGGAAATTTGGAGATATTTCTCTTGAACCCCGTAAGCCTGAGAGTAAATCAAACACTCCTTTTGTGTATCAGTGAAACATGTTCCCAGGCCAGACTTACCTTCAGCCATAATGAGCCAACAATAACAAACTGAGAGCTAAACCCAAGCTCCACAGTCTCCTAAGAAAACAATTATGACTAAGATTTGAAAAACAAGAACAGAAAAGAACGTGTAACGTTATAAGGAAGCATTGCGCAATTTAAACGAGCTGATCTCTAATTGATCAGCAACGTAATAATAAAACAATGTTAATGGGGACAACTTTAAGTGAGGAGTTACTGTATTTGCTTTCATATAACCCCACTGTTGATGATATTAAACAAGCAGCAAATTCATCCCAGGAGGAGGCAATTTCTAATACCTTCTTGTATAACTTGGACTTCATTAGCGACAAAGAGTCCTGTGGCACCTTATAGACTAACAGACGTTTTGGAGCATAAGCTTTCGTGGGTGAATACTCATTTCAGCAGATGCATGTTGGACTTCATTGAATTTTACAAGCAACAAGTCCAAGTATCCTGGGTGAGTTCTCCTATCGGAGGTTTTAAATCCATCCCTATTATGAAGGTGGGAGAAGGCTAAACAAAAGGAGACCCCCTCCCCTCCTTTAGGGCATTGGATAGGAGAAATTTCTAGACAAATACTGGGAAAATCAGACCTTTGTTGAGGTTATTGAATCTGGGAAGATATTGAGTAGTAAGTCAGGCCTGAAGAGGGTACATCCGGAATCTAGCAGAAATGTGCATGATGCACCTGCTGACCCTGAGGCACAATCAAATTGTGACCACTATTGGTGACTGAGTAATTAAACAGGTTGTTCCAAATCTACAAAGTTGTCCCACAAGACACTTCTACAAAGATAAGCAAAATGAAGAATCAGCTTCATCTTGGTCAACTGAAGCCTCAGGGAGGAAGACAGAAAACAAGTCTGGTCAACCACGAATGATATCAAGCCATGAACCAGATCAACTCAATCTGGATATCTGACAATAAAGATAATCTGCCACTATGAATGAGTACAAATAGGTAGACACCCCAGATGCTGCAGCACAATCTAAACACCCTTTACAAGTAAATAGTTCAAGTGGACTACACCTCCTCCCTTTTCATCTACTTCTGACTTTGGCATAGAGGCGGAGTAAAAAAATACCACAGATTATCGTAATTTTAGATGTAGACTGGTTTGCCCTGCAACATGCTAAAGGCCCAAAGAGTGCCACGAGGGTACGTGTTTGGAAGAAGGGTACTGAGGGTTACTTTCTGACTGATGAGGAGGATTCTACAGGGAGCTGACCCACTTTCTAGTTGATGTTGAGGGACAAGTTTATGCTTTTGTTCTTAAAATGGCTAGATGGTGTCACATCCTAGATAGCTGAAAGTGCCAAAAGCATAAGAGAATGCCCACTTGGAAGCTAGACCAGAGACCTTACGCAGTGGCAGGAACAGACAAAATGCATTGATACTTCAGGGGAGAGGCATGTAAAAGTGGCTGTCTGTGCTGGGTGCTACTTTTATGGGCAGCTGTCAAAGATACTGTAGCATCTTCTAATGCTTGACAATCACTTCTTGTCCTTTCAAATGTGCTTTAAGGCCTTCGGACAGGAGGAGGCAAGACTTGTAACTGCCCTCAAAAAGGTTGCAGGCTAGGAAGTTAAGGTCTCTTCCATGGGAAATTTGGAGATATTTCTCTTGAACCCCGTAAGCCTGAGAGTAAATCAAACACTCCTTTTGTGTATCAGTGAAACATGTTCCCAGGCCAGACTTACCTTCAGCCATAATGAGCCAACAATAACAAACTGAGAGCTAAACCCAAGCTCCACAGTCTCCTAAGAAAACAATTATGACTAAGATTTGAAAAACAAGAACAGAAAAGAAAAAATACTCAAATTTTGGAATTGATGTGAAAAAAAAAACAACCACATTTGTTGAGAGACCAGAAGTCCTGAGCTGTGTGGATATGAAGAGGACAGGGAATGAGGAGGAAGGAGTCATTTACTCCTTTACAACACTGATCTTCTCACCAACACATATGGCTCAAGTGGTTCTTGGAACTCTGGGGAATCTGTGGAGATAATATTTAACCTTTTGTCCTTCCCTTGAGAAATTAAGAGTGAGATTTTCAAATGCCTTTGGTGATGGCTAATCTCAATTCCCATTGAAGGCAATGGTAAAACCCCTGTTAACCTCAATGGGAGCTGACTTTGAGCACTTTTTGAAAAATCCCATTCTTAATCTCCTGGTGTGCAAATAAGTGTAAATGGGTAAAGTGGAGTAGAAAAAGAAATCAAATAAAAAATGAAAGTCTAAAATAAAATGTGGCTTTCCATGGTCAAACTAGGGGGAGTCCAACGGTAAAGATGACATATAACATGGAGAGAAAGCAGCAGGAGCTATTATGGACAAAGCCAAGTTTTTCAACGAAGAATTCACACATGCAGCTATGGAAATAAAACATAACTGAGAAATTAAAGTAAATGGAAAATAAGGATGACTAAGTAGTATTTATTATGTCCCTTCACAGTTGTATACTATTATCCCATCTCTATTTTAATGTCTCCTCAGATGCCTGCAATTGTCATCCCGTTTCCAGAACTTGCCCCTTTGTTCTTCAACATTGAATTAGCTAGTTTTACCCGCCAATGCTTTTCTTAACACTCCTCTTCTTCCACATTGTTATTCCACTCTCTCTCTTTTGACTCTCCCGTTTCTATGCTTCCCACTACCCTTATTCATTTTTTTTCTGGAGCTCATTCAGTTGAATTGTAGCATGTTTCTATTCTTTTCTACAGATATAAGTAAGTTTTGATATCATATCTAGCTACTGTGTATATGTTGCTATCTCTTCAGCAGGATATTGAGCTACTAGCACTGATAGCACTGAAAATATTAAGATAAAGTAAGGGAATAAAATAGCTCTTTTGGCTTTTGCTGTCTAGTTCTAAAAAATGAACCCAAACATTTAACTCTCCCCTTTCCTTTAGTGCTCTTAATAATGCAATCTTTCCACGAGCAGCTGAATAGTCAAACAAACAATAGCAGGCATCAAAAGCATTGACGACTGGCTCTGGAACATGGAGTGTGCTTAATGAGCAAAGATAATATAGGATTTAAGCTGTGCTTATTGGAGATGTATACATTTTAATATGATGCACTTGCTACTGAATATATGTTAACTTAATCTCATCTGTGCTTCCCATGATGACAGACACACATGCACATGACTAAGGAACAGGTTGGGTACATTTCTAAAAGCAAACACCATTTGATGAAACAAGATTTTAAGATCACAGAAATTTGTCTATTATGATGTCTCTTTTACCATACAGCTTTTCATGAAAAGGTTGGATTGCTGGATTTCTCTTTACATGTGTTTCTGTTCACCTTTAAAGATACAAATCTAGCAATCAAGTTAAAATAGTATCCAACAACAGAGATCCAAGACAACACTTGGAGGCTTTCAGGACAATGAAAGAACACTGGGAATCTGGACCTCCCGAGAGCATAGAAAGCTTACCTTCAGCAGTGCCTGAGATACCGTCAGCTTTAAAATTGCTAGTGCTTTTCTTCCTACGATGTTTCTTTCTGTTGGCATGAGGGGAGGGAGGAGGATCCAGTTTGGGACTTGTGGTACTGGATATACTTGGACTTGAACACACAGAATCTCCCAAACCAGTATCTGCAATTTGACACAAAGCAGACAAAAAGTGAAAAACTCTATGAATAATGCATAATTTTAAATAAATGCCTGAAAGATCCTGCCAAAATAAGAATGTTGTGAGAGATTACAGTTCTGTACTGCCTAGTAGTTATTTATATTAGGACATATTCAGATTCTTTTTAACTTACCATCCAAAGATTACAGGAAAATCCACTACTTTTTGCAAAAAATATTCACTAGCAAATTGGTTAAGGACTGATCCAACTCCCACTAAATCAATGGGAGTCATTCCACTGACTTTAATGGGAATTCAAATGGGACATAAAGGTGGGAGATTAGTTTAATAGTTCCAGGTGTTCTCCTAACTACAGAGAGCTTACTGCTACCCAAAACACTCAGTTCATACTAGGAAATCAGAAAATATATGGGAAAAGGTGTGACTGTATGCTTCCATTGAGTATTGTTCATTTGTCTTCAACAATGCTAATCAATCAGAAGAAAGATAAAAATGGTGGGGTTGGCCAAAAATAGAACAACCATTTTTCTTTCTAATGTGAATAATTATTAAAAAAAATCGAAATGTGATTTTATTAAAATATCATTTCTCCCATATGACAACGATGGGGTATCTGATTTGTGTATACTTACAGATAGCCGATACATTACAAAAAATAACCTTTTCTCACTACTTTCCCACTACTGTAGTATTCTAGGATAATATACAAAGTTTTCTGAGCAATAATGATGGCAAGTAGTTTTTCCCTCCATAATTAAATAAATCATGAGGCACAAGGTGGGTGAGGTAATATCTTTTATTGGACCAAGGTTTGTTAAAACAGAAATTGATCCAATAAAATATATTACCTCACCTACCTTGTCTTTCCTGTCCCGGGACAACACAGCGACAACACTACAAATATAAATCAAGTCATCCCTTTTGTATTCAGCCAATCAAAGGTAAGATTACTTAAACATAGCAGCTATGCCATCTCTCATACTTTCATAAATACATTCCTATTCCTGCATGTCTATTCTATATCCCATGCTTAGGTACTGAGGCATAATGATGTGAAACAGAATGACTCATCTAAAAATCTCTATCATTCTTAAAGCACATGTGCTGTTGGTGGGTTGTTTTATAGTATACACGCTCTTAAGTGCCAATTTCACTGATAGGAGTTGGCAAATACAGAGAAAGGGGAAAGTCCCTCTGATCTGCTGGTTTGGCAACTCAGTACATATATGGCAGCAATACAGTATAAAAATTACATCATCACGACCATGTATTTCATATATTTTTAAAAAATCATTACCACCACCACACTGATTCAAGCCAAAAAATGCAAGGAACCCACTAGTCACAAGTGGTAGGAATTAGTAATACCACCTAGACTTGCCATACTGTCGAAGCCATGCCATTTTGGATTTTTAACTGACACTAGATTTTCATAGGCAACCTTAATTTTGGTATTTCTTAACTATTGAGTTCTTGCTTTGTAACTTTAATCTTCTTTTAATGTATTTTTTGTAATGGAATATATAAATATGTCAGCAGAAAAAAATAATGTAATAATCCTTTACAGTAAATATACTATCAATTGAAATAGATTTTAAAATTCCTCTCTCTTGAATAGAGAAAAATAATATAATCTGTGATTCATTATCACTGGGCCATAGTCTCATGTGAAAAACTTGCAACTGGATCTATTAATGAGGACTTCTCAATTATGTGCAGTCCCACTGAAGTTCAAATTAATCCCCTTAATAAAGTCATGGGACACAGCACAGGCATGGGGCACTACACGAGAAGACCCTATTAAAGGATTGGGTCCCTCTGATTGAATGGATCAACACAATCAACAACCAATTGACATGAGATATATAATGCACAAAAAAGGCAGACTATATATTTGTAATATCTAATGTTCTATTATTGTGTTAGTTTGTTGACATAATACAAAAAGAAAAATGAAAAAAGCATATTGGAAATTAGCCAATAAGCACTAAAATACTAATTCAGAGAACATCTGTTTTCCCCTTGTAAACTTGATAAAGTATCTACAAATAAGCAAAGCCAAATATGAAACTCAAAGAAAAAGTTCAAATTAAAGTATTTGCTAGCTTCCCCCCCTGGCCCTTTTTAGCATATCAGTCTTAAAAAAATAAAACAGGAATATCATTTAACCAGTTTTAATTATATGATGGGATACTGTGTTGAAAGAAATACTTCTACTGTACTTTTCCTCTGAATCTGTAGGTGGTTTTTTACTGAGGATATACTTCTTAAGAGTCCTTCATTCAGTCTCTGATCAATGGTAGATAAGACTTCAGTTATATAGCAATTAATGTTTTGGCTAAGAACAGTGTTAAATATGTATATTTATTTTTTATTTACTCAGTATAATGTCCCACACATTAAGAAAATACTCTAAAAGATTAAAGAAAATGGAACTGCTAGAATTTCTGTGTTCAAGAACAAAGATGAATTCTTTTCCACTCAGCATCTAAAACTGCTTACACCTGATTTGAGAGAGACAAGGTGGGAAAGGTAATATCTCCTACTGGATCAGCTTCAGTGGGTAAAAAAGACAAGCTTTCGAGCTCCACAGAACTTTGTGGAGCTCAAAAGCTTGTCTCTTTCACCAAGAGAAGTTGGTCCAATAAAAGATATTACCTCGCCCACTTTCTCTCTCATAACACACTGGTCTACAATTTTTGAGAAGTCGTCTGCTTCAGAGATAAAATGTGCTATTTATTATGTATTTTGATGTGCTGACTTCAAATATGACAATTAAAACAACTGATTGGCTACTGTTTCTAAGATATTTAAGTTTTTACATTTTATGTCTATGTATAATGTGTAGATAGTAGAGTTTTAATCATAAATTGTAAACCTAGGTCTTTTCATGTGTTTATGGTTGCTTTACATGATAATATTTCACCTGTCCTGTTTATGTAACACTTTAAAAATCAGCAAACGGGTTATATAAATAAAATTGATTATGAAACAAAAGGCAAAAAACGATTATGTACATAGTTTAGTCCTATTCAGTGTCTACTCGGCGCTTCTTGGCTTGTCTCTTGTATTCATTAAATGGAGCATCTCTTGCCACTCTCCAGCAATAATCTGCAAGCACTGATGGGCTCCATTTGCCCTGATAGCGTTTCTCCATTGTTGCAATGTCCTGGTGAAATCGCTCGCCGTGCTCATCGCTCACTGCTCCGCAGTTCGGTGGAAAAAAATCTAGATGAGAGTGCAAAAAATGTATCTTTAGTGACATGTTGCAACCAAGGCTTTTGTATGCCTTGAGGAGGTTTTCCACCAACAACCTGTAGTTGTCTGCCTTCTTGTTTCCGAGAACATTTATTGCCATTAACTGGAAGGCTTTCCATGCCGTCTTTTCCTTGCCACGCAGTGCATGGTCAAATGCATCATCTCGAAGAAGTTCACGAATCTGAGGACCAACAAAGACACCTTCCTTTATCTTAGCTTCACTTAACCTTGGAAATTTTCCACGGAGGTACTTGAAAGCTGCTTGTGTTTTGTCAATGGCCTTGACAAAGTTCTTCATCAGACCCAGCTTGATGTGTAAGGGTGGTAACAAAATCTTCCTTGATTCAACAAGAGGTGGATGCTGAACACTTTTCCTCCCAGGCTCCAATGACTGTCGGAGTGGCCAATCTTTCTTGATGTCGTGGGAATCTCTTGCACGAATATCCCATTTGCACAGAAAACAGCAGTACTTTGTGTATCCAGTCTGCAGACCAAGCAAGAGAGCAACAACCTTCAAATCGCCACAAAGCTGCCGCTGATGTTGGTCATAGTTTATGCACCTGAAAAGTTGTTTCATGTTGTCATAGGTTTCCTTCATATGGACTGCATGACCAACTGGAATCGATGGCAAAACATTGCCATTATGGAGTAAAACAGCTTTAAGACTCTTCTTCGATGAATCAATTAACAGTCTCCACTCATTTGGATCGTGAACGATGTTGAGGGCTGACATCACACCATCGATGTTGTTGCAGGCTACAAGATCACCTTCCAAGAAGACGAATGGGACAAGATCCTTTTGACGGTCACGGAACATGGAAACCCTAACATCACCTGCTAGGAGATTCCACTGCTGTAGTCTGGAGCCCAACAGCTCTACCTTACTCTTGGGTAGTTCCAAATCCCTGACAAGGTCATTCAGTTCACCTTGTGTTATGAGGTGTGGTTCAGAGGAGGAGGATGGGAGAAAATGTGGGTCCTGTGACATTGATGGTTCAGGACCAGAAGTTTCATCCTCTTCCTCGTCTGACTCAAGTGAGAAGGATTCTGGTGCATCAGGAACCGGCAGTCCTTCTCCGTGGGGTACTGGGCGTATAGCTGATGGAATGTTTGGATAATGCACAGTCCACTTTTTCTTCTTTGACACACCTTTCCCAACTGGAGGCACCATGCAGAAGTAACAATTGCTGGTATGATCTCTTGGCTCTCTCCAAATCATTGGCACTGCAAAAGGCATAGATTTCCTTTTCCTGTTCAACCACTGGCGAAGATTTGTTACACAAGTGTTGCAGCATATGTGTGGGGCCCACCTCTTGTCCTGATCTCCAATTTTGCAGCCAAAATAAAGGTGATAGGCATTCTTAACCATAGTGGTTATACTGCGCTTTTGTGATGCAAAAGTCACTTCACCACAAACATAGCAGAAGTTATCTGCACTGTTCACACAAGGACGAGGCATCTCTGCTCACTTTGGCTAAACAGAAATGTGTCCCTTTGCAAAATCAAACACTGACAAATAAGAGAGCACGACACTATGATTTCTAGAGCTGATATAGGGCAATTTGTTCAGCAGAGTGATGTAAGCTTCGTTATGATTGCATCATCCATGACTTCTAGGAATAACATGATGCAATTCATATCATGTATGATGCAATACCAGCTTCAGATTGCATCATTCATTGTTTTGCCTAAAAAGCAAGTACTGTCCAAACCCAGTCATAGATTTATCATAGATCCAGTCAAAGATGTATTTTAGTCATTTCCGGTTAAAACTGAGATCCCTTCCCTTTATAACTCACTTATCCTCCGCCATTCCCAAGTCAAGGGTCGTATATACTGACCCAATAGCATATCTTGAAAACTAGAGCCAATCAACAATGTTAAGCATCATTTTCGTTCTCAGTGACCCAGAATTAGTAAAGTTTGACTACATTTATTTCAGAAGCATTTTGGCTGTAGAGCAGTGTAATCAAGGACCAACACAGCCACAATAACACTGCAATACTGCTGATTTGATGTATAAAAAAAAGGTTAAGAAACACCTTATAAGAAAATATCTGATTTAATTATTGAATAAATAGTTGTTTATTAATTACATGCTTAGTTTGAAAATACTGAAAGAGCTGTGGGTAGCAAATGACACAGGCATATTTCAAAAAGAAGAACAGGAGTACTTGTGGCACCTTAGAGACTAACAAATTTATTAGAGCATAAGCTTTCGTGGACTACAGCCCACTTCTTCGGATGCATATAGAATGGAACATATATTGAGGAGATATATATACACACATACAGAGAGCATAAACAGGTGGGAGTTGTCTTACCAACTCTGAGAGGCCAATTAATTAAGAGAAAAAAAACTTTTGAAGTGATAATCAAGCTAGCCCAGTACAGACAGTTTGATAAGAAGTGTGAGAATACTTACAAGGGGAGATAGATTCAATGTTTGTAATGGCTCAGCCATTCCCAGTCCTTATTCTCTAATATTCCTTATGCTCTAATAAATTTCTTAGTCTCTAAGGTGCCACAAGTACTCCTGTTCTTCTTTTTGCGGATACAGACTAACACGGCTGCTACTCTGAAACAGGCATATTTCAGGGATTTTAAAAAATTCCTGTAAAAAGCCTCATTATTCCTTTTTCCACGTCTGTAGGAGTATTTTTAAATTAGGCAATTTATGATGTAATCTGAAAGAGAAGCATGGGGTACATATTCACTGTACAGTAGATCTAAGTATCTGTAAAAAGAGGTGCTTGAAGCAGGACACAGCTTTAAAGACTGTGACTTCTCCAAGCGCAAAGAAATAAGAAAATAAATTCTGGATTAGAACAAGAGAAGATTCAAAATCCATTTGGAGAAGGGTCTTTTCTCTTTCCCTCTCCATTCGATACTGGGAGAAGGTGCAGCAAAAATAAAATGGATGAAAAAGATACAGATGCAAAACCAAATTAGCAAAGCAAACAGACAGATCATCACTTGTTCTGTATGTTTTCCTTTATGTTTGATGCCAGGAATGATCCGTACTTAGGACACTAAAAACATGACATTGCCAAAAAAGAAGAGGCTCCTATGTTTAAATGCAACTACTCATAGTTAAGGCTGAGAGTGTGATGGAGGTCATGGATTCCGTGACTTTCCGTGACTTCTGCAACGGCTGGTGCTGGCTCAGGCAGCCCCTGGGCCAGCAGCAGCAGTTTGTGTGTGTGGGAGGGGGCTCAAAACTAGGCACAGGGGGTTGGAGGGTGCAGGGGGCGCTGCTTACCTTGGGGTGGAGGGGCTCCAACTGGCATGTCCCTGCAGCTCCTAGGCAGCGGAGGGGCCGGGGGTGGGCTGGGGGTGGCTCTCTCTGCGCTGTGTGCTGCCGGTGCCCGCAGGGCCGTCCCCTCCCATTGGCTGCGGTTCCTGGTGAATGGGAGCTGCGGCAGCCGGCACTTGTGCCCCTCCGCCGCTTAGGAGCTGAAGGGACACGGAGCTGGGAAGGGAGCCCCTGCCAACCCTCCCCACCCCAGCACGAGTCCCGTGCCGTGCCCCATCTCTCCCTCCCCCAGCACCAGTGCCCCCTCCCAGACCACCCCCTCCCCAGAGCACCCGTGGCCCCCCACCCAAGTTTTAGTCACAGGCATTTTTAGAAGTAGTCATGGACAGGTCACAGGCCATGAATTTTTTGTTTACTGCCTGTGACCTGTCCATGACTTTTACTAAAAATAGGCTACATTTTAGTCATGGGTATTTTTAGTAAAAGTCATGGACAGGTCACGGGCAGTAAACAAAAAATTCCTGGCCTGTGACTGTCCATTACTTTTACTAAAAATACCCGACTAAAATGTAGCCTTACTCATAGTACAAATCATGGTTAGTGTTCTTATGGCTGTTAATATTTGCTTATGCCTGTGTGGGTGTCTTAATTACTCCTGGGGGCCTTCTGCGCCAAAACATTAAAAACTGCAAATTTTGTCAAAATAAGACTACATAATAACACCAGTTTCAATTATTTTGGTAATTTATTTCAACATACCTGTCAGCAAGTATATTTGTAACAATACAGACACACACAAAAATCCACCCAGGAGTAGAGAGTTAAAGAAACCCCCATGACAACCCAATTCCTGTTTCTTTTCTCCCCACCCCTCCCAGAGCCCAGCTAGGGGGTCAGATACCCACAACCCCTCCCCCTAAGAGCCCAACTGCAGGGCCCCCCTAGCCCAGATACCCACACTCCCTCCCCCTCAAAGCCCAGCCTCGGTGTCCGTCCCCCCCGCCCCAGATACCCACAACCCCCCCACCAGAGCTCAGCCATGGCCCTCCCAGCCCAGACACCTGTCCCCTTTCTCCCACCCCAGAGCCCAGGGATCCAGAGGGAGAAACAGCCTGATGCTTGGTCCCAGGCTTGCAGTTTCCTGCGTACTGCCATCTTCTTCCCTCAGGGCATGCTGGGAACTACAGCTGCCAGGAACCGTCTACCTGCCTCCCCACAGCAATGTCTTCTATGTGTGAGCTGGGCTCTGCCGGGTTAAGTGGCCCCTACTGTCAGCTAGCAACATTGCAGCCCATTTCTGTGGGGGAAAGGAAATTCTGCACGCTCAATGTTAATTTCTGCAAAATTCTGCATTGTGCAGTGGTGCAGAACTCCCCCAGGAGTAACTAATGATAAGGTGATGAATAAAGTGTCCTAATTGTTCATTTTCACTTGGTTGCTGAATCGAAGATTTGCTAAAAACATCACATTGTTGAGACTGTTGAACCTACACACTGGAGAGTACGTTGAGTCTGCAAGGATTGTTTGTTTCACAACATGTCCCCCTGGGAATGCGAGGACGACTACCTGGGGGGCATGGACAGGCCTAACAGTCCTCCAGAATTTCAGCTTTCATTCTAAAAATAGGTATCTAGTTATGATTGCAAAGACAACATTCAAAAGGTGACCTGAGTGTAACTGATTCACAGTTTTCCTGCCTGAGTTTGCCGAGAGCCTGAAACAATAGCTTTGAGGCATGAACTGCCATATCCTTCTCAGTGGGTACTAGCTCAGATGCCAGTAATGATATTTTACATGTTGACATTTAATATGTTAATGGAACCATACAGTAACATAAAATGGTACATGAAGGATTATATTTTGTATTAAAGTGTTTCTGAACTAGCTTGGCTTGGTCTTTGTAAATGAGGACTGACTCCCCCGCCCAAGAATTTAGCCTGGTTAAATAAATATTTTGATTGAAAATTTCACTATTTCACTCAGGCACTTGTTTTTAAAAAAACATAATTCTATATCCTTGCTTTGCCTTAGTTTAATTTCTTGAAGATAGGTGAATTACATAGAAGGAATCTGTGGTAAAATGTAAAGATTGTTTTGCCCTGAAATATGCATAATCTAACTTCTCTCGTATACGAGACCTGGAGAATTACCCTAATATGGTAAATCTTTATGATCCAACAATCCTTTTCAGATAATAACCTACTATCCTTGAGTCAAACAGCTCTAAAGTGAAGAATCTGAGGTACTCCCTCCTCCTCAACCAGAAAAGAAATGTGAATCTTTGGTAAATGGATGCTGAACTTATATTGTTAGTGTATTAAAGCCCTATATTCTAGTTTCAGAGACCACCTTTTGAAGATGGAAGTTATTTAACATTCTACTGGTTTAAAATATGAGCAATCAAAATGTACTAGGCTCATATGCTGTGCTTTCCCATCTTCGACTACTTCTCTTGCCTGACAAGGTATTCTTCAAATTGAAAAGAGGGCTCCTGAAAACCTGGCTTCGGAAAACTATAAATGAGTTCAAGCTTCAGCCCACTGAATGCAATTTCTTACTCCTGACTGAATACAAATAATGCATTTTATTTTGTATCAATTACTACGCGTGAGAACAGACGACCACTGCCGATGCTATTAAATATGAAAAAAGGAAAAGAAAAAGGCACGCCAAATTAAAAAAAGCAAGCGCCTCATTACTCCACATCTAAACCAGCTTTGACAGAGGCACTAGAACTCATAAGATGCGTTTCACTGATTTGGGATGGGCTGTTTTGCAGCCATCCTGTACGTTCAATGTCAGCCATTAGTTCTTCCCAATCGGGCATCAATGTTCAATGCACACCCAAAAAAATATATAATACTAGTAATAATAATAACAATCTGCAGACTCTCCAAGCTTCAATACTTGAAGTATGAGTCAAAGAAGCAGTTTCACTTTTCACTCGGGAAGCTGACAAGCATGACTAGAGGGGGAATAAAATAACATTCAGTTCGCATAAATATCAAGCAGGCTGCTTGAGACTGATGGGCCAGGAATGTATTCTTAGCCATCATTCTGGCAGACAGGCCCAAGGACACTCATAACTTATTTTACAATCATTTAGTTTCAGCTCAAGTGGAAAACGTGACAACTTATCTCTACTGACAAGATGCCATATCGAACCTTACAATTAACTCTCCCACGATTATCTGCCCAACCCATCATTAGCTCTGCAGTTTTTGATGGACTGCACAGGCAGCTTTGCTTGATGATGGTCATCATTTTCAGGAGTGTATATCTATATTAAATAACATTAGGGACAAAATCCTGTCCTGTTCACATTGCTAGGGAACCCGGTATGTTGGCCAGTGCATCCTTTCCTCTAGAACTCCTATGGCAGATCTGTAAATGGCACCAGGGGTAAAATCCACTGAAGAGCACTTTTTCCTCTGAAAAGGAACACCATGTACCCCTGGCTAGCACTGGCTGCTGACCACAACATACACTAGTTGGCTGTGGATGGATATGCCCCCATATTCATGCTCCCTTCGAAATCTGATACATGGGCTGGTGCAGCTGTTAGCCCTAATCAAGCAGTACTTTGAGATTTGAGACATAGTGGCTCCTTACATCTTCTTCATCGTAATATACCCATGAAGCAGAAGGCAGGATCTATACTGGATCCGGAATCTCCCCTTGACAATGGCACACAACTTCTGCTTCTACTCTACACAGTCACGAAATAATAGGAGCATATACCAAAGAAAAGGGCAGAATCATTTTCCTATATGGCACCCAATAAAGGCTTCAAGCCCCCCAAAGTCCCAAGGTACTGAATATTTTTCTATAAGTGTCACAGTTATTTTAGAGTAGCAGCCGTGTTAGTCTGCATCCGCAAAAAGAACAGGAGTACTTGTGGCACCTTAGAGACTAACAAATTTATTAGAGCATAAGCTTTCGTGGGCATCCGAAGAAGTGGGCTGTAGCCCACGAAAGCTTATGCTCTAATAAATTTGTTAGTCTCTAAGGTGCCACAAGTACTCCTGTTCTTTTTACAGTTATTTTAGGTCATTTTTAGAATTTTTATGGCTGCACTTCAGTCCTGTACAATGACACTTGATAACCAAGGCCCCTGACTTACCAGGCAGAGGGAAAACTGGTCCTGATGATTTCAATAAAAGTTCTTACGTTTGTCTATAAACTACGGCATAAATACTATGTTTGAATTGGCTTAAGTTTGACACAAACTGTGTAACTCACTTGCTATGAACAACAAGATCAAACCCAAACTCATCCAGATAACATCATTATTGTACCCCTACATATTCCATACCTTACACTATATGTATGTACAGTCAACCACACCCCCATGCATACATTTAGTACCTATTAGTCATCTTATACTACTCACATCTCTTGACTTATATGAGAAAAAATTGGGAGGAAGAGGTGAAGTGTACTGCTCACCCAAAAGCACAGAATAGCACTAAGAGGAATAAATGATACCAATAATCAACTAATCCTCCTCAGATTAAACTAGTTTAAACGATCACGTAGGGGACACCTGTAGATGCCAAGTAGGTCTTTGGAGGTTGAGTTGCAGTCCAAGGTTATCTGCCATTCTTAAGCATTTCTGAGACCCTCTCTCAGTACAGTACAGTTGTGAAATAGAAAATTAAAAATAAGTCCTCTGTATTACATTTCTTTATGGATTCTATTATTCAGAACTGTATGTGCTCCAGGATCAGGAGAAAAAGACAATTCAATTTTCACCAGCCAAGGACAATGCAAGAGCCCTCCTATGGGATTTGTGGAGGGTGAGGAGGTTAGTTCAAAGCCATTCTCTGCCTATTGTCCTCTGGTGCAGGTGTTTGTAGCACAGTGAAATTGACTTGAATCCCAATCTCGGAAGTGCCTGCATAAAGCACTTTAAGGATTGGCATTCTAGTCATTTTTACTGTGCTGCTTGCAGTGCACAGAGTGGAGCAACAGAAGATGCTAACGCAAGAATGAGGGATGGGGAAGAAAATTAGTGACATTGGGTGCGGGGAGTGCGACCATGGGACGACAGGCAACATGGGATGGACAAGAGATATGCAACACAAAGGATGAGCTGACAGATGAAACACAAGAATGGAGTTTCTTACTTGGACCATAGTTCCCATTCACACACACAATCCTGTCTCTCCCATGTAACAATTTCAAATGGAAACAAGGACATTCTGACCTTTGCTATCCATTTATCTTTTGATTTATTTTATATTTTTGTCAAATCACCTATTTACAAAACTTGAAAAAAAACCCACCTCAACAGGTGATGCTATTCTCCAAAGACCAAAATCTGGCTTGATCTGGTTTACATTTTTCTTGCATCTTCTTGTTAAAATTTTCCAACAGGCTTTCAAAGTGAAATTAGACTTTGTCAAAGCCTTGTTCCCTAATGCGGTCTTATTCTCAGGAGGCAGGAGATTGATTAATTTGGTTTTTGATTTTCTGAAGTGGCAAGAAGTCAGATATTACAAAAGCAGAACCTGTGAATGGGATCAATTAAAGCGCAGAAGCGGCAACACAATTAACACCACGAGGTTCAACGGAAAAAGAAAGGACCGATGACGAAAACAACAGCAACAGCTTTGACTTCAGCAGGAATCTTCACCATGAGCCAAGGAAGGCTGAATCCAAAGAGAGCATTTCAGAACTTTTACTATGCTATTAGTGTTGTAGACCAAAGACATCTGTAGCTGCTGGACAGAATAATAAAAAAAAATAGCTAGACACTTTCATCTACTGTATGTGTGTTTTAAATAAAGAGGTGAAAACAGCAACCTTTTATTTAAAGAGGGAAGAACTAGACTAAAACCATCTATAGTTATATTTCAGACCCATTTTCCTGAGCTGTGGTTTTCTGACTGTGAAATCCAATGCTCTATAGTGTCCCTTTACAGTGATCACCGTAAATGTTCTATCAAGCTCTTTATATTCCCATTCTGCCTCAAACTTGAGTTAAAGGGATGCTGCAATGATACAAAGACTGTGCTCAAAACAGCTGCTGCAGAAGTTAGGCAGGGAGGTATGGGTGTCAGTACTTAAAAGTAAGAAACCTGACAAAATTGTCCCTTGGTAAAAGTCAGGGTAGTCACTTAGCTTTTTTTTTTTTTTTTTTTTTTTTGAGGGGTGGGAGGGGGTTCTGAGGAGACGGAGACAAAGAAATAAAGGTGAAAATATTTTAAAGATGGGTGTAGGCCAAATTTGTAATGGAATTATGTACTGGGCAGCTGGTCATTGTTTAGCTGAATGTGGTTCCAGACTCAAGCTGTAGAGGGTTTAAATTAACCTGCTGCACTTGAAGAAATTAAGAGAGAGCTCTGAGCTTGATGGAGATGAAAGAGCCTCAGGAGTATTCTCTTTCCATTGCATCTACCATTTTCCTAGTCTCATGCCTAGAGCCGATAAATCACAAAGCTATCCTGTCATGTACAGAATGCCCAAGTTACTGACTGCCTTTCCTTCCTCTAATGGCAATTTCAATTAAATAAGAAAAAACAAGGATCTCTCTTTGACAACACAAATCTCCCTACTTTTGTGGCTGTAGCTTTTGAGATATTCTTGCATGCCTCAAGCAAAAGACATGGAGTCAAGTTTAGAACACAAGGATCGTTTAAACACGGAAGTATATTGTTACTTTATTTGCAAAACTGTGGGAGGAAAAATAGTCTTGTAACTAAAGTATACACATTAGAATGACTGTCTTCAGTGACTTTTGTGGAGGAAGACCTCTATGAAAATTATTTTACATGTAGGGAACACTAAGGCAGTTCTATTTAAGATCTCAATTTCCAATTGGCCTGTGATTTCTGAATATCTGAAAGGACTCATGAAAGTAAACAATGAAGTGTGCAAGTTTTTATCTTAGTAGGTTGTTTTCAAGAAATCTCCTTCCCAAAAGATACATTTTTACAGCACTAGTATGAGACCACTCGGCCCCTGGAAATCTGAGCATTGGGAGGAGAAGATGAAGGTTAAAGATCATATCAGTTAAATTAGTTTAAAAGCTCGCTAACCAATAAAGTAAATTCACTGCATCATTCAGGAAATAATGATCCTTTCTTCACCACCAGGAAACAAATCCATCCCTAACTCACCCCACTGTACTGAGATATTGCAACAAGCATGAGCAGTGAAGATCAGCCACATTTTGGAGAGCCTGTGATACTTAGCATCACAGAGATGAATAAGGACAGAATTCCAGCCCTTCACTCTGAATTACTACCATGTATATGATTTAGTTCAGATCCTTACTGTCATATAAATCAACTCCTAGAGTTGAGTTTGGAGACTTGTCTTATTCTATATTACATTGAAGCATTTTTGTGTTTGCCTTGTTTGCCATTATGTGTTGAATGCTCCATGTGGTGAGATCAAAAGTGACAAGTGATTTGGGTAGATGAGGAAAATGAGCAAATAGTGTGATTCTCTAAGGAGAGGTAAGTCTCAGATGTTCTGAGGATATGCCTACACTGCAATTAGACACCCACAGCTGGTCCACGCCAGCTGACTTGGGCTTGCGGGTCTCAGGCTAAGGGGCTGTTTAATTGTGGCCTAGACGTTCAGGCTCAGGCTGCAACCCAACGTTTGGGACCCTCCCACCTTGCAATTAAAAAGACCTTTAGCCTAAGCCCTGCAAGTCCAAGTGAAATGGCATGGACCAACTGTAAGTTTTTAATTGCAATGCAGACATACCCTAAGATATCATAGCATCTCAAGGTAAATTCCATGGCCCTCACATAGAGCATTAATGGATAACTCAGATTCCTCTTGTATGATGCTTTGGTTGGTCAGTGTCAGATCTGTTCTGAATTTGTCCAGCACTCTTCATGATTCTACAATAGAGTGTTGCCTTGAACGTTCATTGGGTGGATGACAGACACTATAGGCATAGCTTGCTCAGGCCACCAACTTCATACAGAATGAAGAAATGGGAAGTTATACAAATGACGACTAATGGTGGAGATTCATTTATTTGAGCAAACGATTCTTACCTATGCTCTTAGGTAGAACCAAAATGTATGGACCTGCTTATATATAAATCATGAGGTTATATGAAGAGTTTCAGCGCTGAGCCCTCTGAGTAGGTGCTGGCACCAGTGTTTGAGTCATTGTGGAATATTGTCCGCTGAGATATCAATGTGAACATGGTATCTACTCAGAAGGATGCATACACAACTCTCCTGAACGTAACTGACTCTAGAATTCATCCAAGTGGTGAGGAGAGGCCCCACAGGACTGACCTGTCTGACTCCGCTCTCTTGAGAGTGTTGTTTGATATTTGGTGTCCACGTCACCCCTGCTGGCTGGGTTATCCATCACCTCTGCATTTCAATGGTCATGAGGCACACCTAACACACCCTGAAGCCAGGGGGTGGAGCAGCTCAGCAACAGCTGTTATTGCTGCTCTGGGGGCTCAACACCCCCTCATTTACACCACATTATCTTCTTATACCCAGAGACCCCCATAGGTTAATGGTGTTCTGTAGGAGTGGAAGCAGCTGGGATGCAGATGGAGGGATATGTCTAGGACATTGCTTGGTGTTTGATCGTCTTCAAGCGTATAGAAGATTACATGACCAAGGCCAAGAGACATTTCCTATCCTTCGCCATAAACATCTATAACTAGTGTGTTTCTTCAACAGATTATGACGACGAATTTGCTATGTGTTTTATGAGTTACCTAGATCATCTCCAAGCTTTTAGACTCTGAGAACTGTGGGCTCACAATGGGCTACTTCTATTTAATGTTGTGAAGGATGTCTTCTGCATTCCTTGAGATCTGCCCCTTGCATATCTGACCTTTGCCCATTCTCAGTGTTTGCAGGAAGTGATGGAATTGGGAAGCAATTACTGACAAACATTATTAACCCTTTGCTTAGCGAGACAACAATACTGATCAACCTCACTTATGTGGAGTTCTTTCCCCTTCTCCAATTTTCTTATGCTGGTGTACATGTCAATACTGCCAACTCATGAACAACTCCTTTTAAGGGATAATGATTGAGAAAGCAGCAGCTATTCAATTCTAGATGCATTTGGCACCAGTGAGCCCTTGTGGGTTGGTTCAATCTGGGTTCTGGCTGTCTGCTGTACAATTAGTTTCCCACAATATTTATTATAAACAAAACAAGCGTTGTGTTATTTTCTTTAAAGACAATTCCAGAATGTCCATTACCGCTAAACCCTGCAAAATTTTTTTCTTTTGCCTTCCTTTAATCTTACAAGCACCTGAATGTAGAGGAAAATTTTTTGAGTGGAAACCTTAGTTACCAAATTTCCATGTGAAGCAGTTTTATTGCTAAATTTCAACCTTCTAAAATATGGGGTTTATAATGGCAACACTGGCAGACTCCTAACAAAAGCAAGTTTTTTTTGGGGGGGGGAGGGGTTCTTTTGTAATCTAACTAGTGCTGTCACTGCAAGTGCTTTAACAGTAGCAACAATCATTCAAATCACTTGAAAATATTAATGCACGTCTTGCTAAATAATCATTTAGTAAAATATCCTTACATTACAAGATGGGCTAATAAAAGCCGAAAGAGATGAAGTAACTTTCTCAGGGTCATACAGGAAATCTGTGAGAGCTAGAAACAGAACCCAGGTGTCTTGACTCCAGACCTATTCCTTAATCACAAGTTTATCTGACCCTCCATATAACCTATGGATAACCACCAGCATCAAAAAATACACTGGTAATTGAGAAGAGGTTAGGACAATCTTAATTGTCTGCCCACAGGACTTAAATGAGAAACCCTTGATGCTCGGGTTTCAAAATCAAGAGACATTTACTATTAACATGTTACAATTAAAGCTGAGCAACTGCTATATAACGAACAAGCAGCTAATTTGCCTCATCCTAGGTAGAAAAAGGTTAAGAACCTTCTGGTAATGTATGTCAAGAACATAAGCATCAGAAAATAAAGGAAATACGGGAAGAGACACCAACTGAACTCTTTTCAAACTAGAAAACTTGTACAATGGCACGGAAACCATGTTTGCTCCAAAACAGCCGAGCAGGGTTGGATCCAAACAAAATTATGCTTTTAAATAGATACAATTAATTGATTCAAATTAGTTGAACTTTGTATTTTACTTTTCAATTATAGTATCTTGCTCTTAGTAGAAAGATGTTGAGTTTTACTGATATGACATCCTCATTCTCTTTCTATAAATGTCAGATGCTACATGAGTGTACATAATTGTCATTGGCAAGCAGAATTTTTTTGGACTGCATCACTTATTTATTCTACCTTTGCAGAAATTACTAACTCACTTGAGTGTTTAAGCTGCAAAAAGTGCTAGTCCTGGATTCCCAGCCCTCAGGAGTTCCCTCCTTGCTCTATGAAAGCCCTGCACCAGGAGAAACAGTTGCACAGTATCTCTGCTGAGAGATGCTGAAATTGGATATTTTATCTCTTACGCCAGCCCGGATTGTGGGTAGCACACCATGATTGCTGAGTTAAGTGATGGTATCAATTGCAACAAATGAAGGGTCCAGCAACTTGAAAAGAGATGCTCTTCCATCTGCAGGAAGTCCCAATCTCTGTGCTTCACCTGTGCCCTAACAATCACAAGGTTGTGAAGGAGCAGTGTATCAAATTTAGCACACAGGTCTCTTTCGCTCCTTGAACTGTATACAATATGAAGAAGCTTTGAAGTGTTGGATTCCATAGGTAAGGTATACATGGTGACCTTCCACCTAAAGCTCTGTGATCTAGACTGGAAAGAAACTAAGCCTGCAAAGAGACATGCCTGATGAAACAACTACTCTCCCATTATTAATTGGAACAGAAACTTCATTAAGCCTGGGAGGAAAGAAATGCATCAAATATGCTTGTAACATGCTTTACCCAGAAACTAACAAAACAAAGTGTTGCACTATACTATATTGTTGGGATGTTAATCAGACCTACCTGCTAAAACATACCTATAGCTATCTATCAAGATGCAAAACTATAGACATGAAAATACAGAAAAATAATTTTACACTTTATAACATTAAGGTGAGGAATCTACATACTGTCAGAACTATAATCCATTTGCTCCCTGATTTTGTGTGTTTAAACTTAAACCTTAACATTAGATAAACAGAAAATATGGTATTTTATTTCTCCATATTTATTTCAAACAGAACTGATGAAAAATCCAAACCTACTGGGCTGGAGAGCTTATTCATTCCACTGGCAAAGATGAAGGCAAGGTCATTGAACCAAAATTGTTAAATTTATGGAGTTTATAAACTCTGCTGAAACCACCAGCAGAGTTTAAAAGCCCCACATTTTCTTCTTATGATAATGATTTGCTCAGCAGGGGGATGTGAAATTTTGGCCTTTGGCATACACAATCCATAACTACTAGGAATATCTTCTTATTCAAAAAATCCTCTGCAACTTCAGTATTATAGGAAGGAGTTTCACATATTCACATATTTCTTTCTGATTATGATTTATAAAGAGAAATACCTTCAGAATGCATAAATATATGCTCACATAAAAATACAGTCAGCTAACATTTAACAGGTATTGCCAAAAGATTTGTCTTTTCTACTGTTGATGAATTTAAACACTACAATGAGGGATCTGCTACTGCATATATATTGTAGGGAATTTAAGGACATAGTTAATGTTTATTCCTAAGAGGGTGGAAACTATATATATAGCTGAAACTATAACTCAAACTAGGTGGTGGCTGACCTGACAATGGCATCATAATACAACTATATTACAAACTATGGCCATATCTTTAGAAGATTAAAACAATTAAAATAATTAAACCATCTTTTTACACAAATGAGATTAAAATATTTGCTTATTGGTAAGAATACATTAATGTATATGGTATGTAAGACTATCACCTTCAATAATGACCTTTAACTTTTGACAAATATTAATACAGAAATTGAAAATGGAAGGTATTTTATAATCTTCTAAGTACTGTATCTGTCAAATGTCAAGTGTCTGAGCTACAAAGAACAATCTTGTAGTTGAAGTCAGACAAGCAGACAGTTGCTTTTACAGAACTTGAAGTTAAAAGTGCTCTCTCTTTCTAGGGATATCAGTGCCAGATTTCCACTTTCCTTACTTTATAAGTACTAAGTTTTGGTGGTGTTTAAATTGCACACACAGTATACTGCAGCACTAACCTTTTACCTGAAAGGTCAGAATCCTATGATCTCTCTGGGATATAAACTTGAAGGCCTGATACAGAGAAGATTCACTATTCTGACTAAATCTTGGGAAGCGATAGTTTATATTCTCCATAATAAAAGGGGTAATTTTTCTGAGCAAGAGGGGAAAACAAATTGAACTATGTGCAGAAAAGAGACTGATTTATTGAACCTATCTAGACAATCAAGTCAAATTAAATCAATATTAATTAATAATCCAGAGGAAAAATAAACAGGAAACTTTTCTAGCCAGATGGCATATGCCACACCCAATTCCATCATTTCTGTTTAAATCTTAAACTAAATTAAAGGCAAAAATCCACATTAAATCAACATTAAGGCTGTAAATCTGGATATCAAAATGTCAAGAAATGAAAAGCTTTAAGTCTCTAGTAGCAAAGTTGAGTTGATCACATTGTAAATAACTCTGAGTTAAACATTCAGCAACCTACAGAGTAAACAAAATTCTTATACATAGTCAAGGTGGCCATGGTGAAATTACTGGAACACATTCACGTTCCCTACCCTTTTTGTTTTCAAATGTACAGCCTGAAAAATAATTTCTTTTTTTTATTTAATTTTCTAGGGTATTTTAAAAGACAAAAAAGGAAGGTACATTTCGGTAGCACTGTGAAACTGTAAAAAGCTGTGTTGTGGAATTCTATATTTAAACAGCAACACTATGTAAAGTTACAGAAAATCCCTATCTGCGGCACTGTGCAGTTGTACAACTCCAAAATGCCACAGGGGAGAACATACCTAAAAAACCAAAACATTATTTTTAACGCAAATGCCCAAACACCTATTCACACTTTTCAACATTAAGATTAGTCTAAACTTCATTCAAACACTCTGCAGCTGATGGCTCACTACTGAAGGACTGATCATTAAGGCTATGATTATGTCATGGAGGGCTTGGAAGTCACAATCTGTGTCTTCCAGAGACCTCCATGACAATGGCGCACTTCAGGAGCCTGGCCGCCACGAGCGGCGGAAGAACCCCCCTGTAACTCCCCAGCCCTGCAGGAGATCTCCTCCCAACTCCCAGCCCCGTGGGCGGTGGAGAGACCTCAGCAGTAACTTAGATGCCACTGGCGCAGGCCTCCCCTGCAGTTCTCAGTTGCTGCGGGCAAAGGGGGACCCCGCAGTCCCCAATTGCCTTGGGGAACCCCCCCCCAGCTCTTCAGGGTGGTGGAGGATCGCCCCCCAAGCTCCCAGCCACTGGGTAGGGGCGGGGGACTGCAGCTCCCAGCTGCTGCATGCAGAGGGGCAGGGTGCTTGACCCGCCTAGTTCCCCATTTTGTCTGGGATGTTTTTAGTAAAAGTCAGGGACAGATCACGGCTTCCATGAATTTGTGTTTATTGCATGTGACCTGTCCATAACTTTTACTAAAAATACCCATGACAAAATCGTAGCCTTTGATTAGTATATTAGGATGATCTTTTCCCCTCCACAATCGATGTGGCTCCTAAGAAGCTGCTTTCTATACATCTCTCTTTTGAAAGAGATCATGAGGTAAACACACGACCTGCCATAGATGAAACATAGAGGGGCAGAGTGCCAATAGTGGAAGTCATCTTTCAAGTTAAACGAATTGCAGTAGACTCAGCCTAGATAACGTGATAACAGGTTCTTTAAAAGTAACGTATATAAAGTCTTTGATGTCCTACGATGGGATGTTGATGTAAAACACTTTTTTTTTTTGGTGGTGATTCTTTGTTAACATAGAGCAACATTCAGCAAAATGTTAATGGTTACCAACTCAGTAAATATTGACTGCTTCTGCTCAAACAAATTTTACTGGAAGAATTTTTCATCTACAAGATTAATCAGATCAGAACAGGTTTAATCACTATTTGGGCAGCAGATCCATAGAATCATAGAGTTAGAAAGGACTGCAAGGGTCATCTAGTCTAACCCTGTGCTAAGATGCAGGATTTGTTGTGTCTAAACCACCCAAGACAGATGGCCATCCAGTCTCCTTTTGAAAACCTCTAGGGAAGGAGCTTCCATAACCTCCCTAGGCAGTCTGTTCCATTGTCCTACTGTTCTTACAGTTAGGGATTTTTTTCTGAGATTTAATCTAAATCTGCTATGTTGTAGTTTGAACCCATTGCCTCTTGTCCTGCTCTCTGTGGCAAGAGAGAACAACTTTTCTCCACCTTTATTATGGCACCTTTCAAGTATTTGAAGATCACAATCGTATCCCCCCCCTAAATCTCCTCTTTTCCAAACTAAACATACCCAGTTCCTTCAGCCTTTGCTCATATGGCTTATGTTCCATTCCTTTGATCATCTTTATCACTCACCTCTGGATCCTTTCAGGTTTCTCTACATCCTTTCTATACACTGGTGACCAAAACTGTACAGAGTACTCCAGCTGAGGCCTAACCAGCGCTGACTAGAGAAGTACTATAACACCCTGTGACTTGCATGCTATGCTTGTGTTAATGCAACCTAAAATTGCATTTGCTTTTTTTTGGCAACAGCCTTGCATTGCTAACTCATGTTGAGGCTGTGATCCACCACAATTCCCAGATACTTCTCAGCAGTGCTGCCGCCAAGCCAGTTATCCCCCATTCTGTATTTGTGCATTTGGTTTTTCTTCCCTAAATATAGCACCTTACATTTGTCATTGTTGAATTCCATTTTGTTGGCTATAGCCCAGTTCTCCAATTTATCAAGATCCCTCTGAAATTTAGCTCTATCCTTCAAAGTGCTTGCAACCCCCCCAGCTTTGTGTTATCTGAAAATTTGATCAATATACTCTCCATTCCTACATCAAGGTCATTAATAAAGATGTTAAACAACACCAGACCCAGAAAAGATCCCTGTGAAACCCCACTTGAGACCTCCCTTCAATCTGATATCATTCCATTTATTCCACACACTTTTTTCGCATTTGTTTAACCAAGTATGTATCTGCTGTTGAGCCCACATTTCTCCAGTTTATTTATCAGAATGCCCTGTGGGACTTTGTCAAAAGCCTGGCTGAAGTCCAGGTATATTGTGTTCACCACATTCCTCCTATCCACCAAACCGGTTACCCTGTCAAAGAAGGAAAGCAAGTTGGTTTGGCATGGTTTGTTCTTAGTAAATCCATGCTGACTGCTACTGATTACCCCGTTATCCTCCAGGTATTTGCGAATTGAATATTTTATACATTGTTCTAGTAGCTTCCCAGGTATCGAAGTCAGGCTGACTGGTCTGTAGTTTCCCAGCTCCTTCTTTTTGCTGTTTTTAAAGAGGGGCACTACATTAGCCCTTCCAGTCTTCCGGGACCTCTCCTGTCATCCAAGATCTTGCCAAATATTATTGCCAGCGGCTCCGCTTCAGCTGATTCCTTCAATTCTCTGGGATGAATAGCATCAGGCCCCGCTGATCTGAATTAATTCAAATTGGCCAGAAGATCTCTGACGTGCTCTTTATATGCATCCCTTCCCCTTTATTGTCTATGGTAACTAGTCATCCGGTCACATTTTATTTTTTGTGAGGTAGGTATTGACCCTTCCTATCATCTTCCGTTACCAGTTCACCTTCTCCATTGAGCGGAGGACCCATACTATCCCTGATTTTTCTTTTTTGTCTGACATATTTGAAGAACGCTTTCTTGTTGTCTCTAACATTTCTTGCCAGCTCCAACTCATTCTTAGTGTTGGCTTTCCTGATTTTATCCCTACACACTTGCACTATTCCCATATGTACTACTTTGGGGACATGCCCCACCTTCAATTCCCTAGGTGTATCCCTTTTGGTTTTTAGATTGCTAAAACACTCTTTGCGCAGCTAAACTGGCCTCCCATGGGTCGTCTCATCTTTCCTCTGCACTGGAATAGCTTGATGTTGACCCTCTAATATTACATCTTTTAGGAACTGTCAGTCCCCTTTGACTCTTTTTCTTCCTTATTAGTCTTTCCATGTATCGCGGGTAGCCGTGTTAGTCTGTATCCACAAAAACAACAAGGACGCATGGACCACCGGACTCCTTGTAGTCTTTCAATGGGATCTTGCCTGTGTCTCTGAGTTGGCTGAAATCTGCCTTTCTGAAGTCCAGTGTCCTCGTTTTGCTGTCGTCATGTCCCCATTTCCATGGGATCATGAATTCCATCAGATCATGATCACTTCCAAGTTTTCGTCAACCTTCACGTTCACAACTATTTCATCCCGGTTCATCAAAACCAGATGTAGAATGGATGACCCCCTAGTTGTTTTCTTAACTTTGTCCCCTTCACATCCTAAGAACTTGCCGGATGTATTATGTTTTGCTGTAATAGTCTTCCAAGAAATATCAGGGAAGTTAAAATCCCCCATTAATACTAGCTCATGTGTGTTAGCTAATCTTACCACCTACTTGTAGAACGACTCCTCCACTTCCTCTTCCTGATTTGGGTTACAATAGATCCCCACCATAACATTGCTACTATTCTTTTCCCTTTTTACCCTCACCCAGAGACTCTCAGTAGGTCTGTCGCTCACTTCCTCTTGGACTTCGGAGCAAGTGTATACATTCTTGACATACCTGTCCTTCTGGAACAAGCGATATCCCTCAGTGCTGGTACTCCAATCATGGGAGATGTGCCACCAAGTCTCTGTAATGCCAATTAAGTCATAATTTTCTTCATATTATAGGACTTCCAGTTCATCCTGCTTGTTCCCCATACTCCTTGCATTTGTATACAGGCATCCAAGCTATCTTGCAGACTGCCCTGTTGCTTTTCTTCTTGCCTTTTTAATGCAATGGTGGTTTCAAGTCCTTGTCCAGACATTTGCCCCTTTTCCTTTTCTTCATTACTTGAGCCTAGATGTGCATTGGCTAGCTTTTTGTCGCCACCTAATTTAAAGCTCTCTTTATAAGGTTAGCCAGACGATGTCCAAAGATGCTCTTCCCAGTATTTGATAGATGGAGCCCCTTCCAACATGGTAATCCTCTTTCCTGGAACATCAACTCGTTGTCAAAAGCCAAAGCCTTTTTGCTGACGCCATCTATGTAGACATGCATTTATTTCCAGGATTTGACGGTCCCAGCCGGGCCTTTTCCATGTGTCGAGAGCACAAATATAGCGTTTTCACTGAGGAAAGTTGGCAGAAACTCCTCAATGAGATTCTAGCATTATTCAGGGAGCTTAGCATACAACCTGCCAATTGGATCTTCAAGTCTTGTGAAAAGCAACTGGGACGCACTGGATTTCCTGATGGCTGAGATTAACAATATCTTCCTATAGAGAGGTAGGTTACTTTGCTTCACTTAATTTAAGCCATCAGGGATTTGCCCAAGGAACCACCATGTGTTGCTGCTATTAACTAATTTTTCCTTATCCAGACAGACCATGAGAAAATTATAATCAGGCAACAGCAGTGCCCTTTGGAGCTCTCAGATTTCCTTCATTTATCTCAATCTATTTTTAGGCCTACGCATGATACAGACCACACTGATCCTGTTGGTTGATGATCTCATGCTGGTGGACAATGACCAGGTGTACATGATGACTTTTCTTTATATGTGTTAGCAGCTTTTGATTCTAAGTAACCTTTAGTTCTGAACCAGTCTTGTTTCTTCCCTCTCAAGGAGTTCTACAGATTGTTTTTTGACATCTTTTATAGGTTTCCGCACGGCTCTATCCTGTGGCCCCCTCCAGTTTAACACATATGTGATGCTGCTAAGGGAAAGTATGACATAATATGCAGCCAAGACTACGAACATGCAAATGATATAGAATCATAGAATATCAGGGTTGGAAGGGACCTCAAGAGGTCATCTAGTCCAACCCCCTGCTCAAAGCAGGACCAATCCCCAACTAAATCATCCCAGCCAGGGCTTTGTCAAGCCGGGCCTTAAAAACCTCCAGGGAAGGAGACTTCTTGAGCTGCTGTGTGTCACTCCCATAAGAACACAGAAGTCAGTCTGTACTTTAACATGGTGCTCTGATACTGTGGTGATGAGGACCCTGTATAGCACCTAGATAGATGGATATAATGTCTGGTGAGAAATGCACTCTGGATGAGAGCAAATTGGCTGAAGGCTAATCTGGACAAAGTTGGTGATGACGACTAGGGGTTGGGGGAAGGATCTCGAACATATGATAAGGAGAGTTCTGTCCTCTGTTTTGAGATCAGGAAGGTGCTGCCTTTTAATTAATTCACAATTTGTTCTGGGAATCCCAGTGATGTGAGACCAAAAGCACCTTTTTTATCTCCACTTTTGCAACTATTCCCCTTAAGTCTGGATCTTGACATCTCTATCCTTATTTTGGGTAACTCCAGGTTGGAGAACTGCAATGCTTTTTACTTGGGGCTAAATTTTAAGAGCATTCTGAATCTAGAAGTAATACAGAATGTAGCTGTTTCCCAGTTAGGCACTATTAGCTGCAAAGAAGATGTGTCATCCACAAAAACTGAACTGGCTTCCCAATAATTTTCACATATGGGTGAAGGAGCTGACATTGTTGTCACTATACGGTTAGAGTTTTAGATACCCAAGAGATTAGCCTGTGTTCCATGCATGCCAGATAAACTGTAGTTGGCTGAAGCATGAGAGATACAATTTTTCAAGAGAGACTAGTGAATCTGGGTGCCCCAATTTTGAGGTGTCCATATTCAGGCACTCTGAGGGAGCTGGTTTTCAGAATGTGCTAAGCACCTGTCCTGTAATTATTAAGTCTCTTAATGGTATCTCACTATTCAATTTGGAAAATTTAGCCCATTACTTCATGGTGTTCTTAGCAGAGGGATCTTCATTGTGGAATTTGTTTTCCCTGCTATTCTGACACACTGACTTTCTGCAGGGAGTGGTTTGCTTTGTAGCGAGAAGGGAGTTTGTATGTAGAGATTTTTTTTTGCATACTGTTTCTTTCCTTTTTGTTTAAGATAAACAACAATTTAAAATTATTTTTACATTTGTATATGCAGTGAATTATATAAGTTAAAAATAATTGACACTACAGCAAACTCCAGAACACTAACCAACTGTTAAATGGGAGAACAGCACTACATGCACAGAAATCTACTTAAAACCATCTCATTTCTCTAAAGAGAAAGAAAATTGGCTGTAGGATTTATATTGCTAGAAAACCAAGAGAGATTTCTTTCTGATGGAAAGATAAATACTGCATGGCAATATAACCAGCCACCACTCATCTGCTATTAGATGAATAGAGGAGGAAGAAAATCTCTCTTAAGAAGTGTCAAATATAAGTAAACTTCTTTGACTAAGACCTTAATCAAGACTTAGCCCTTTTAAGCAGCAGCTAAGCATTTTGTTTAGATCATTCTTTATATTCTGATTAAGAACCTATCTGATAGCAGATAAAAAGCACATTAAGAAATAGGGAAGATATGGGCACTCAGCTAGGTAATAGCCCAAACCTTAAATCTTTGTTGTTGTTGTTTTGTTTTTGTTACTACACCAAAATACTGTAATGATGATTGGAAAATGTATGGTCAAAATACCATGTTGCAGCCTTGCAGATCTCATCTGGTGGGACTGACCAAAGCCTGTCTTGTAGACGCTGCAACATGATTGATTGAGTTGTGACATGTCCCCTCAAATTTCAATGTTGCTACTATGGTGCAACAGTCACAGATGCACACTGATAGGTTATCAGAAAAGGTTCTTTTGGACACAGGCTTGCTTTATGTTCCACTCTTACAGAAAAACAAAAATGGTGGATTAATTCTCTAATGGCATTCCCCACTTTTCAAAGAGACTTTGTTGATGCAACTAATTTGCAGAACAAAGCTCCCCCAAGTTGAAAGCTAGAAAGAATTAGAAAATAGTGGCACTGCAATACTTGTTTGAAAGCAAAATGTAAACATTTAATTTGAAAACCAGAAAGCAGTAACCTGACCTGTGTGTATAAACAAAGTAAAAAACAAACACACACATTTGCATTTTAAAAGAGAAGATTTGAAAATCCATTCCTTCTCGTTTACTACTTGAGACTTGAGTTCAGGATTCTGTACATGTTCTGCAACTATTGATGATATTACCACTTGAAACAGGAATCCCAGCATTATTTTAGAGGGTTTTGTGAAGATACTAACTATTATAGGGAACGTTCCAAATCTTGTATGCAAGACTTATCAGATAAGTGACAGAGGAACTAATTTTGAAAAGCTTTGTGAATGTATTAAAAATACAATATAGTTTACCTTACCCGAACTGTGTTATTGATTTGGGATTATAAATGATTCTTTAAAACTAAAATCTTTCCAGTTCACCTTCAAAATTGAGTTTTGACACTACTGCCAGAAGAAACTTCCTGAGTGTGCACACAAAGCCAAGTCTCTCTATTCAAACGTACAGTAGGTCTTCAGAGCCCGTAACTCACTAATTGTACGAGACAAAGCGATTGCCATCAGAAAAGTAACCTGGGTAAGGTTTGCATAAATGTACAAGCTCAAAATACCAATTGTATCCCCTGGCACAGCAAGATCTTAATTTGAGGTTGATAAACCCTGATAACACCAAACTGCTGGAGACTGAATAGAAACTAGGTGTTGTGCTTTATACAAGATATTGAAGAGATGACACTGTAAATACAATAAACCATCTTTCAGAGATTAAATATATGCAGATTGCATTCAAGAAGATTTCATGTGACAATATGGCAATAATCTATTCTAGAAATATACGTGGTGCTCCATAAAAGCAGAGAACAAATACCCTGTCGCATGTGAATTAATCTAGTTTGAGGCACTAGAACTTATGCAAGAGCTAGGTATTATCATTACTATTATTACATATAAACATTTGTTATGTTTGAAATGGAAAGAGGATCTAATGTACTATTTTAGGGACACATTCCAACAAATCAAACCTTAAATCCTAACTTCTCAGAAGAGAGGGTGAATGAACTTCTGAGGCTAGGTCTACACTACCCGCCTGAATCGGCGGGTAGAAATCGACCTCTCGGGGATCGAATTATCGCGTCTCGTTGGGACGCGACAATCGATCCCCGAATCGACGCTCTTACTCCACCAGCGGAGGTGGGAGTAAGCGCCGTCGACGGGAAGCTGCGGAGGTCGATTTTGCCACTGTCCTTACAGCGGGGTAAGTCGACTGCGATACGTCGAATTCAGCTACGCTATTCACGTAGCTGAATTTGCGTATCTTAAATCGACCCCCCCGTAGCGAGAGAGACCTGCCCTGAGAAGAGAGAGAATGAATGAGCTGCATTGCATATCTTGGGATGGAAAAGAAATGTTCAGCCTTTTGTTAATGAGATCTGGAGAACTTAGTTTCCTGATCTCATAAAATTGGCTATGGTCACCTTTTATCAAAAGAGATGGTCCTATTAAGATCATGGAATTTCTCTCTCTTGAGCTCTGTTAAGATCTATAAATTGTATGTAATAGAGAACAGACGTGATCAGTATTCACCAGTGATTGTATCAAGTGCTAGTAGTATCAACTGATACTTTCCTCTGGAAGAATGAATTTCCTACGCAAGCTTGAGATACTTCATAATTCGAGCAATGGCCAATGATTGACCAAAAATTCATAGGCCCAGCAAAATACAGCTATTTCCATTTTTTACAATATAAAATAATAAAATACAAACAAGAACTCTGAAGTCTAAATACTAACCAAGAGAAAACTAGAGCTGAATTTGAAGAGAATGAAAAAGTGGGTGTGTACTTCCTTTCTGTGCCAAGAAAAAAAATGGAACTGATGGTTAGATGAACAGAGGCAGTATTTATTTAGTACCACTAAAAGCATGTGTGAAGCACACACAAAGGATCTTGTCTTGAAGTAAAATTTAACAACTAAGCAAGTTAGGAATAGCTCCCCAGAGACCATATGACCCTCCTATCCCCCAGGAGTGTGAAGCCACACCTTTAAAGAAAATTATCCATCAAGAAAATGATTAATCAAAGAAAAAAAATCACTGGCTTCCAATCAGATTCAAGAAAACCCATCAGCCAATAGTTGTTGCAGAGGTAATTGTTCTAAATCTATCAATAAACCTAAGCTGCTCCTTCATTGACTGCAAACACCAATTTCTTTCACAGAGGATTATAAGTTGATGTTCATGGTCTTACTTCTGCCATTAGGGTGATAAACAGTTTAAGCTACATCAGGATCTGACATGTAGATCAATTCTAGGTCCATAAAGAATCTATACAAGAGGTTCCCAGACAGGGATTTACTGCCCCCAGTTTTTATTCTCTTGCTGCTAAAATTACTTCTGTCAAACACTTACAAGAGTAAGAAAAAAGGTAAAAAAAATTAATTTTTCGTGTAGTCCTGGAACAGTCTTTTTAAATTCAGAAACTTACAGACCAACATGTTACTGCATTTAAAATTATGCTGAGCAGCATGTGGTATTTAGCTAAATAGCGATCCAAACCTATGATTTGCTCACTATCAAGCAGACAGCAATTTGAAACATTGAACTAAGCTGTCTAGATTTTCTCTAAGGGCAGTCACAGGCTTCCTGTTACCAGTGCCAAATTATATTAGACATTTAATTTTAAACCTCAGGTACTTAAATGTAAAACCTTACAACAGTAATAGTCATAAAGCAGTGGGGCATTCCATTTCAGAGAATGGATTTTTCTATTTTTTCCCCTTTAATTTAACCAGCACCTCCTGTTTTGTGGCTCTGCCCACTACAAAGTAATTTATCTAATTAGGAGATGTTCACAGCTGCTTAAAAGACTGAAGCCCCAGGAAACCAAAGGTCTGGATAGGAAGACTTTGAAAAGTTCTCCAGAGCCACACAAAGTATTAATTTAATGTGAAAAAAGGTGCAGAGAAAAATTGAATCCCAATATGTTATTTTGTCTACAATAAAACCATGTGACAATAAGCAGGCATATTCTCCAGTACATTGGCATTTGAATTCCAAAAGATGCTTAGCTTCTCCCTATCCCTGCTGCTCTCACAGCATTATCTTTTTATGATTCTAAAATTCAAAACCTTTTATTGGGGCAAAAAAGCTGAAATTAAAAAGGGGTTTTCATGTGTCAACTGCCAGCATAAAGGATAAGTTCTACAATCTAAGAGAAAGAGGGGGTACACTGATGGAGATGAATCATGTTTGAGTTTTTGAAGTAGTTTTTATCGATCACAATAGTTAATGTTTATGCTGACATTTGTTTGTCTAAGACTGTCCACTAAGCACCGACCTAGTGAAAAGAAGTTCTCCCAGTATTTTCAAAATGTAAAAAAGCAAAGCAGGAAATGATGCAAATATCACGTTTCTATCGTTATTTACTTCTCAGTCTTCCTGTATCCTTTGAGTAAATGGAGCACAGCTGACCCTGACTGTTGTCTCTTATGATCCAGAAGTAATTACATATGATTGTCAAGTCATAAAACAGAATTAGATGTCCTTAATGTAAGGAAAGAGTCCAGCGGAGGGCAACAAAAATGATTAGGGGTCTGGAGCACATGACTTATGAGGAGAGGCTGAGGGAACTGGGATTGTTTAGTCTCCAGAAGAGAAGAATGAGGGGGGATTTGATAGCAGCCTTCAACTACCTGAAGGGGGGTTCCAAAGAGGATGGAGCTCGGCTGTTCTCAGTGGTGGCAGATGACAGAACAAGGAGCAATGGTCTCAAGTTGCAGTGGGGGAGGTCCAGGTTGGATATCAGGAAAAACTATTTCACTAGGAGGGTGGTGAAACGCTGGAATGCATTACCTAGGGAGGTGGTGGAGTCTCCTTCCTTGGAGGTTTTTAAGGCCCGGCTTGACAAAGCCCTGGCTGGGATGATTTAGCTGGGAATTGGTCGTGCTTTGAGCAGGGGGTTGGACTAGATGACCTCTTGAGGTCCCTTCCAACTCTGATATTCTATGATTCTATGAATGTAAGACGTATAAAATGTAGCTGGGTGTAGGAGAAAGGGAAGGGCTCTTTTTCTTACCAGCATAGGTAACACACTCATGAATGCTGTAGGGCTTGCCCACATAAGAGAAAAAGCTAAGATCAGCAGATACACCACCCAAAACAGCAACAGCTGTGTGCGTGTGCGCATGTGCCACAAAATGTGTCCTTCTGAGACCCTTATAATTGTCACTATTTTAAGGAGTAGCCTCAAAAGCAGCAGTTTCTTTTTCTCTAATTCTCTTTCATGGTCACTTCATCCCGTGTTGTTCACACCCTTCCTCCATTTACTCTGTTCAAGGTTCCCTTTGCTTTCCACGTTATGATTTCTCCATTCCATTACTTGCACCATACTTTCGTGGGCTCCCCATGGTGCTTCCCCTTGCTGCTCTTTCAAATACTAAAAATTTAGCACTTGCACAGTGCATTACTAACATTAATGGAATCTTCACAACTCCCTATGTGAGGCGAGTAGTATAGCCCCATTTTACAGATGGGACTACTAAGGCAGGAAGTGACTTGACCAAGGTCACAGACAAATTATATGTTAGACCTAAGATTGGAATAAAGGACTCTCTTGTTCTCAATCCCATGTGTAGTCCACTGGACCACAGCTGAATACTTTTATGCTATTCAGACATTCCCCCTTGAGGCCAAAGCCCACAATGTGTGCTTAGTAGAGGAACAAGCTCAACTGCAAACAGTTTACTACAAGTTTGTAGGGAGCTTATAGCAGCTCAGGCAACACCTCTGACGCAACATCAAATTGGTCTGGGATCTTTTCAGAAATCAAGATATCAATGACAACTGTGATTTTGTTGGACAAATCACTATGACAAACTTGCAACCCTTGTGATTGGTCACAGTTTCAAGGCTCTCTTCACAAGAGAGATGGCTAGAAACGTCTTTGAAAAAGGAAAGAGTAACCCTGACATTTGCAAATTCCTCCAACTGATGTTATGGAGACAGTGGCTGTGGGATTCATTCCAAAGGCTGGCTCTGTCTACAGCTAGCCAATTACAACAATAAAAATAAAATAATAAATAGTTCAACACTTAGGACCACAAACAAAGGGAATAAGGGGATGAGAACTGTGTACCTTCATTCACAGATGCAGTGAAGATGTCTTGGAAGCTATGCACTTAGAAAACAACCCTGGCTTTGCTATGCTTTTAATAATTTTGGGCCTATGTGAAATTTCAGGCATGGAGTAGTTGACAACACAAGGCATCTCCTTCCTGGTGCAGTTACGTTCGCTGCTTCCACAGCACTCCTAGCCTTTCCATGCCACAGGAAGAGATGTTTTGTTAATTTATGTTCTTCTCCCCCCTTCTCATCCTTTTTGTTCTGTTTAAATGGCTGCAGATTTGCTTAGGACAATGTACCCAGATGAGTGACATAAGTCCACACAGAAGAACTCTAGTAAAAAAAACCCCCAACTTGTCTCTTACCACTGCTGATGCCAGAGTTTGCAATAACTGTTGCCTCACTCCATTGGTCAGCACTGGAAACTGAGTAGGAACGCTGATGCATACCATCGGGGCGACTGTTGAAGGAGACTAGACTGATCCCACTTGCCATCTGAGACACAGACGTACTAGTAGTCACATTTCCTAGAAACAAACAAAAAAACCCCCCCGTTACTATACAAGATAATGCTGATTCACATTAAGGAGAATAAATCTTACAGTACCACAGAGCAGAGACCGCACTAATTTCATTAATGTGGAGAACAGCAGCAGCACTTGAATGCAGTGTTCGCTAAACTTTTGGAAGCTGAGTTCCGCCGACCCTTTTCTAGAAAATGGAAATACTTGCAAGCCCCCAGTGCATCCCTGGTATATGTTGTTAAAAGCCTACACATCTTAGTTTATATATCCTCTGCACTGCCCTAGCTAGTCCTTCCTACCCACCTCACGGGCGTGTGCCTCATGCTTTGGGAAGTGTTGGCTTAGTGCATAAAAGACATGCTGAAAAAACCCAATCCTTAAAAACTAATAAGCATTAAGCAAACCATCCATTGTACCCTTACAAAAGCAAGTCCTGAAAATGTAACATGACCCTCTAAACATAACTCTAACAACGAAACGTGTAATAACTACATCAAATAGAGACACTTCAAACCCTCTTATCCTAATTCAATTATTTTAATTGAGTATCCCCACCACTGAATAAAGCCAAAATTGAAAAATCTACAGTGCCAGTAAATAAACTGGTACTAGTAGCATAAAATCAACTATAAAACCCATCTTCCACAGACTTAACTATCACCAACCTGGAGGCAATACCAGGGGGCAAATGGGTTTAGCGCTTTCATGATCCATAAGGACTGTGACAGATAATAGTTCAATAAAAAGTTTAATGGAGGAAATAGCTTAACAGTGATCTAGTTGAATCAAGTTTAGTGACAAAACAAAGAAAACCCTTTCCATGAACATAGACTTCCAGTGGTCTCAGTCTTTCCTGTTCTTGTGTTTGACATGAGCAAGAAATTTCACTCTGCAGTTTAGTTTTTAATCACATACTCCATTACTGATTTACAATTTACTGTTTAAACAAATTTAAAATATTTTTGAAGTGTTAGTTTGATTTTTGTAAGAATGTTTTAATAGCTGCAATCTCTTCATGGCACACTTTACCAAAACACAGTGGACATTGTGAATCCATTGTTAAGGCTATCCTACAGTAGGGTTAAATGGCTTTAAGAATACTATTTTTAGAGACAGATTTAAAGCATTTAGTATTTTCATCCAAAGACAAAATAACTGGTGATGGCTTTCCAGCAGAGCTGAATTGGAAGCAAAGTCATCTAAACCTACATACAACGTACAGTTAGTAAAGTTTGTAAAGAACCTTGCAATTCTTTGCTACTGAAGACTCTCTCTATTCTGTGTGTACATACACACACTTTTAAGATACTTTCATACAAAAACTTTGCACTTCCATAGCACTTTCAATTCGACAACCATTGATGAGTTCAGAAACATTGGTGAATTAAGATTCAACACTCTTGTGAGGGAGTTAATTATTATCTACTATTATTTAACCTGTGGAAAAAGTGGGAAATGACCAAAGATCACAGAGGAAGACTGTGGCAGAGCGGGAAATAAAACCCAGATCTCCTGACTCCCAGTTCCATCATGACGACTTTTCCCAACAGCAGTGTTTTGAAAGAAAGAGCAGCTTTGTGAAATACTTTGTGCTAGATGACCTCCTGAGGTCCCTTCCAATCCTGATATTCTATGATTCCTATTAGAGTTTGTGAGATTGCCTCCCTGAGACCAAACACTATCTGTCTATGGTACTTGTATAACCTCCATTACTGTAACATCTGAGCACCCCAATCTTTAATGAATTTGTCCTCAACATAACCAGGAGGTATTTTACAGATGGGGAACTGAGGCAGAGAGAGACTAAATATCTTGCTCAAAGCCACATAGGAAGCCTGTGGCAGAGCATGTATTTGAACCTGGTTCTCCTGAGTCCTGGGCCAGTACCTTTATCACTGGACTTCCTCTCTAATCCCTTTTTCCGAGCCATTCTTTTACCCATGTGACCTCCATAATCTGATTGGCATCTATTACACTGGTCACAAATTAAATCTACAACAGGTGAACACTTCTTTTGAGCCTGTTTGAACAACCAATTTAATGCATTTTACTAAGGCTAGTATCTGAACGTCCTGTACCAGTGTTTTCTAAAGAGGCATTAGGAACACATGTAAAGTTCAGCAACGAAACCTTGCCCACAAAACAGCATATATGTGGTGAAGATTCAGATTAGAACCCCACCTCTTGATTGAAGTCTCATTAAAATACTGAATTGAGCGCACACAGTTTTTTGCATTCTTTCTAATTAAATAAATACTTTTTCTCCAAATGAATCTCTCTGCGCTCCAGCTCATGCTCTCTCTGATATAGTATCAGCACACTTTTCCTCCAGGTTTTATAGTCTGGGAAAAAAACTTGAGTCAGAAAGTTGCTAACAAGAAAAAAAATAAACACAACTATTGTGCAAGCTCCATTTTGGCTGACACATCAGGAACTTCCAGAGCTGAAAGTTGATTCTCTACAGTTTGAGGGAAAGAGCCAAACTCTGACTGTGAGCTGCAGAAGATTCCTATCCTACGCGGACCAGACACACAGGGACACATATACTAGAGAGACCAGACATTACTATTTGTGACAAGTATCAGGGGGTAGCCGTGTTAGTCTGTATCTACAAAAACAACAAGGAGTCTGGTGGCACCTTAAAGACTAACAGATTTATTTGGGCATAAGCTTTCGTGAGTAAAAACCTCACTTCTTCGGATGCATCCGAAGAAGTGAGGTTTTTACTCACGAAAGCTTATGCCCAAATAAATCTGTTAGTCTTTAAGGTGCCACCAGACTCCTTGTTGTTACTATTTGTGAATCACTTAGCTCATCATCACATTATTGTGCTATTATTTTGCAAATGTGGGGGAGCTGTAGAAAGGCTAAGCTGTATTGCTTTGTGTTTCTAATGGGGTCTCACAGAAATGTGTCCTTGCCCCATTGCTATTACATAATTTATCATTGATCACATATAAAACATTGCTGGAAAGCTATGCAGATAACACAAATTAATGGAGTGGTAAATAATAAGGACAAATCAGTGCTATAAAGCGATCTGGATCACATGGTAAGTTGGGCTCACTTATGTTCTAATACAGCTAAATGGAAGGTCATATCTAGGAGGTTACGACATAAGTCACACTTATTGGAAAAGGGGCTGTATTTTGGAAACCAGTGAGTGACAAGGACGTACGGGTCATTGTGGATAGCCAGCTGAAAATGAGTTCCCAGTATGATGTTGTGGCTAAAATGGCAAATACTATCCTTGGATGTATAAGCAGGGGAATACTGAGTAGATGTATGGAGATGTTATCACTGGGTACAGCATCGGTGAGACCTTTAAGGAATCCTGTGCCCAGACTTTTAAAAGAATGTTGCACACTGGAAAGGGTTCAGAAAAGAGCTACAAAAATGATCTGAGGTCTGGAAAACTCATTTTATAGTGAGACACTAAAGAAGCTCAATTTATACAAGAGAAAGTTAAGAGGCAACTTAACTTGAAGTCCATAAGTACCTATATGGCATGATTTATGATAGTAGAGGGCTCTTTAATCTAGCTGACAAAGGCATAACACAAAATCCAATAGTTAGAAGCTGAAGCTAGACAAATTCAGACTAATAAGAGGACACTTCCCCCTTCTCCCCCCAAACAGGATAATAAACAATTGGAACAACTTACTAAGGGATGTGGTGGATTCTACATCACTACATCTTTTCAATCAAGACAGAAAGTCATTCTAATAGATATGCTCTAGCTCAACCAGAAGTTACGGGCTTGATGCAAAAACAACTTGGTGAAATTCTATGGCCTGTGTTATGTAGGAGGTCAGACTAGATAGTCACAATGACCTTTTCTGGCCTTAATAAGTAGGCATCTATAAAAATTTCCTTTAAGGACTCCCTCAGAACTGATTTCAGAGTTTTTATATTTAAAGACTTCGGACACAGAAACTGATATGACACTTCAGATCGAACCCATATCTCAATCTCTTTGGAGAAGCAAAATAGCAGAAATTGATTGCTTGTAATTTGTATTCAGAGAACAACTACCCACTTTTCCAGTAGATGGGGTGATCTGCTAATGCTGATATTTCTGATACTACCCAGTTGTAAACGCTTGCGGATAGATGGGGACCCTAGAACATCCTACTCCCCAGTGTCCCTGTCTTGGGTTGTGAAGGGTTTGTTCTGACAAACTTTTCTGCCTTCCTGAGACTACTTCATTTCCTCTTCAAAACCAAAACAAACAGTAAAGTGCTTAACTAGCCTGCCCATAGCCAGAGTTCATTGGGAATTTTCCCTTTCCCCCCCAAGAAAGCTGCTATGATAGACCCTGATCCTATAAGCATACATGCACATGTGTAACTTTATTCATTCAAATAATCCCATTGGGCTTCAAAGGGACTACTCAGATACAAAGTCACCAAAATGCACAACTGTTGGCAGGATTGTGGCCCTTAGTGAACATAGTCCTTTGTGATCTTTTCGTCACAGCAAAGTATAGTACAGGTGAGCCAGTAGCCCAGCTGAAAACAGTCTCAAACTCACAAAAAGCGTACAGATCAGATGTCGGTCAAGAGCAAATGTTGCTGCTCATCTGGTCATACTATGGTGTCATACAGTCTTAGTAGCTGACTTGTTCTGCTTTAATGTTCCCTGGCCTGGTGGTTGACTCTTGCATTCCGAGCATGGCACTCCAAGGTTTTCTGACCTGCCCATTGCCATGTCCTGTCTTCAGGCCAAAGCTAGGAGATATATGAGGTCACACATCTCAAAGAATAGACTACACTAAAGATATTTATTACTATATATATTAGATTACACTAAAGATATTTAATATCCATGGCTTAAAAAGCCCATACTGCCTGTGGAAGCATGTGATATTATCATGCCTCCTAGCTGCTGAACTTGGGACATTAGATGTTGCACATTAGAAATTCTCCTCTCTTATATATGAAATAATGCCTAGTTTATAGCTTGTGTTAGGAGAGGACTACTGAGTGGGATAGCTGCTGACCTGAGTGGTAGGGTCACTAGAAATCTTTGTTTGATTGTTTTGGAATCAGGTAAATTCTGTCATGGTATACCAATTTAGAAGCAGCTGGATGAATAAGTCAGGTCTTTTCACTTTTTCTTTCATCTGGAAACAAAACAATACTACCTGCACTTCCTTGATCTCAGAAACCACTTTTGTATCGCATTAAACTCTAAATTCCTTAACTATTTGCACCTTATTAAAATCCTCACACAACAAAATGGTACCTTCTCCCCATTCCCTTAATTTTAAGTTTGGACAATTGAGGAAGGTAAAGATTTTTATGTGTATTAGGTTTTATATTTTACTTGTTTTAAGCCTTGTTTAGAATGTTTACAGCATTTTTCTAGGCTTGTTCTCAACTTTCTACATTAATCTTAACTTCCCAATTAGCTTTATTGAGCAAAACCACCAATTCAGGGTGACAGATATTCACCGCAATAGAGTGATCCTGCATTCCTGTTCACTGTGGCATCTATTTTAGCACCTTTAGAATACAATGGCTTTGGAAATGCATTATTTTTAGAAGCAGAATTAGATTTCCTATTGAGAAACTCCTCGAAAGACATCTCAAAAGACCTTACAAGTGGCATCCAACATGCTGGACTGAAGAGTGATGCTATGTAAGCCCATTTTTAACATTTAACTCTCTCTCATTCCATGCCTAGTAGAATGGACAGAGTTATTTTTGATGAGTTCCTGTGCGATAATCTTCATAGCAGAGATACAGAAGGAGAAAACTGGTATGTGAAAGAAAAGATGGAATGTTTTTGCAAGATCATGGAAAAATGGAAAACAATTATTGAACAACTTTGCTTGAATAACACATTGCCATCAGTCTGAATTGGGTGGCTGAGTGGGGGAGAGAGGGATATTTTGAATGTCAACATTTTCTGGCCGTTTAGCTAGATTTAGAACAAAAAGTCACAGTCTAAACCTTGATGGGATACAAGAGCAAAACTTTACAGAGAATATCCATAACATGTTGTTTCTTATACTGAAATTGCAGTGTTCAAAATTTTATATATTCCTTAAACTTATTTAGAAACACAATGATTTGGCCTGTGAAATTAGTTTCACCACAGAGAAAGTGAATTACTCAGGAGAATCATATAATAATTCTGTCAATTCAGATTCATGAGGAATTTTGGATAGTTGGGAGCAAATATGGTAGGATCTGAGAAGCTAACTTCTTGGTGATCCATCATGCAGCTTTGTTTTGTGGTCAATGATACAATTTATCAGCTTTGTGCTTGATTTTGCAACCAAATAGCTCCTTAATCCATCACAGGCATTGGTACAATTTTCAATCTTGTTTGAGGTCACTAAAATTTTTTAAATAAACCAAATCGCATAAAAGTCCCCATGTGGTCATTGACATATCAAAAAGGCTGATCGACATAAAAACTGAATAAGAGATAGAGTTTTCTCGAACATAATCTGACCAGACACAGGACCAATCCTAGAATGATGACCATATTTATTTGAACTTAAATATTTTTCCAATCTATTGCTCCTTTTTCACTCCTCCTTCAGGTTAATTATAACATGCCCGGACTCTTTTATTCAGTCGTGTCAAGTTGACAACAATGCTATCATACTCGCATCCAAATGGAGCCTTGTTAATGCCAACTGCTGTTCTTATGGACTTGTTCTGCCACACAAAGCTTCAGGAAACACTCCTACTCATTTTTCTCCTCCAGGAGGCAAACTCCTCTTCCCACCTTCAAGAAGCAATATTTCTTTAATTTTACATGTCAGGATACAGAGCCAGTGGCAAGGAATCATAGCAGTCTCTTAGCAAACGAGCCAACCAGCTCAAAATATGAAGCCAACAATGTTCACTGAGAAGTAGATTCTGCATGTTATGGTAAGATATATGTTATGAAGCCTTTATATCTAAAAACCTTAGAAGCAAGGACTTGCTGCACTTTTACATCTGTCTCCCTCTCTGTCCCTCTCAATATATCAACATTAACATGAAATACATGGTCAACTACCTAGTCCATTCTGTGTTCTGAAAAAGTGCTTCTTCCAATACATCATATATGCATCAGCTGGTTGCTTAAGTTGATTAGCAGGGGGGCAGTTAAATTACTATGCTAATCCGTGTATTCTCAGCACTATTTCCTTGATATGGATATGTGTATATGCTTACTGGGAAGCCTTGATTAGTTCAAGCTTCAATGTGTCAAAGGCTCCAGTTTCTTTCCAAAGAATAATTTTAGCTGTACTCACAACCCTAAAGTGTAGGAGCTGATTTGAAAAGGTACTTACCTCTACCATATGCTATTTTTCTTTAAACAATTTGCATTTCAAAGTGAACATGGCATTTATATTTGAATGAATATCAGTATGTTGCCAGAACTGGTCTCAAATGAGCAAAAAAAGATGCTGGTTTCCTATTGAACAAAAATGTTTTCATCTACCAAAGCAGCATCAAAAGAAGAATTGCTCTTTCTAGCTGTAGACCGCTTTAGAACATTTAAAACTCTTTTCTGATATTATAAAATATCCTGTTATGATACAGTTTGCAGATCATTCAATTACACTTTCACAAACAATTAATCTCTTCAAAGACCACCACGATTAGAATTCAAGGCACATTCCCAATTTTAGTCAATGCTTAAAAAAAAATCACCTTTCAACAGTGAGAGATTTTTAATACGAGGCACTGGAAGATGCATGAGAAATGAAATTTGTGCTTTATTTACTCATTAAGCCAGTGTGGACAGCATCAAACTGCAAAGAGAGTTCAAAAGGTTTACTTGCCCATATGATAGGCCCAATGTAGATGGATGAAAATAGGGTAGCATTGTTCCCATCAGTGCCTGTGTGAACAACTCATTAATGGGAAATAAACAGCTGGATTGTGGGGAGAATAGACCCCCCATTCACATGGCATACACTGCCTGATTAAATAGTCTTCACAAATATGTCACAAAATTGCTAGACCCTACAGAATTCAGTTGCATAATATTTAGAAATATCTTTAAAATATCACTAATGAAGATTTATCCAAACTCATGATTTCATGCCATTCAATGCCTATCTGGTACCACCTATTCAATTATAACCAGAGACGACAAAAATTGTACATTATGAAAATTAGATACGAGTGAGGATAATAAAAGGTATTCTTATTCTGAAGCAGTCATTTGCTCTGCAGAAGTCTGTAGTCTGTTTGCACAATTTTAGTATCTACTGAAACACTAATGGTGAGTACTCCTGTAACTCCTGTCTTTGTCCAATATATTTCATCTTAACAAAAAAAATGTTATCATGAACCATCACTGGGCAGCACATTTTAATGGACACGTCACTTCAAACTAAGCCTTCACCATCTGTTCCACCCACTAATTACAAAGGCAAAAAAAATATAATTCACAACTGTACCATTAAAAAGTGAGATACAGATCATTGAAATGCATGCAAGCGGCCTGGATTCATTGCAGCATGTGCATTTGTGACTTCCCACCATCCCCAAGGCAAACAACCGAGTTGTAAGAGGTTTTATTCAGGGTGCACCCAGTGCACTATTTTCAAAGTAAGAGGTGAATATATGATGCTAGAGTTGGACAATCTACCATTATACAATTTTTTTTTGTATGCAAGAAACTGTGTATAGATGAGACCAGGAGAGAGAGAGAGAGATTACATTAGCACAGAAGACGATAGGGCATAGGGTGAACTCTAGCACATTACTCTACCTTCACTATATTCACGGTTTATTTGTGCTATGCTCTTCATGATCACTATGAGTTTCTCTTCCAAAAGGAAATAAACCTCTCAAGGCCAGAGGGCTCAGCTCCCCAGCTGTTAACACTAATGAAAAATACATTAGAGCAGAGGGTCAGGAAATCCTGACTCCTGGTATCAGAGGGTTAATTGTACCAAATCAGCTTGGGTGAATTTATGTTGCAAGATACTGCATATTCCTGAAATGCCCTCTAATTCATTAAACAGCCCTGTCAAGTAGATTAGACCACAACTTGGCCCGCTGTTCTAAAATTGTGGCCAAAAATCTTCTGTATTTGGGGTTATTCTGGGGATGAGGGTGTAGAAGAGGAGAGGGGAAAGACGCCATTTTTGTGAGAAGTGCTTTAAGCTCCCCCTTCTTTTAGCCTTCCATTGCCCTAATGAATCCAATTCCCAGAGTTCTGCAGAAATCACCTTTGGTAGACTAACTTTTTGTGGGAGGCAAGTAATCTTCCAGCACCTTTCCATTTGTCTTGTGCTCTCTTCAGTGCCTACTAACATTACATGTTGTGATGACCTTTCCTACAGTGACTGGAAACGCCCCTCAGGAATCTGACAACATGTCACCTAGGATCCCATCATAACTCTCTCAAAGAAGGTGCTTCTTCCCTTTCCCTGCTGGCCCAAGGGCAGAATTTGTGCCCAGTGCTGAAATCAAGATGCATCACTACTTCTTACTAACTGGACAGCATCTCCCTAAACCCATTCAGAATGAGTCAGTAAGAGGTGGGGGGGAAGGAGGGGAAGCGAAAGAGAGAAAGACTGTCTACTGCAAGGAGCATTGTCAGTTAGGTACCATGAGCAGGGACAAGAGCCAGATAGGTTATTGGCAGGGATTATTAATGGAGAAAGGCAAACATATTTTCTTTACCTGTCTCCTTGCTATGAATTCCATTTGGACCCAGCTGCAATACCAGCCTACAACATGGCACCTCTGTTTTTTTCCTGGACCTTACTAGGGGCCTAAATAAACCCCCAATTCCCCCATCAAAATTCCCAGAACTCATTTTCAATAATCCTCCAAGAATTTTGTTTGGTATATTTGTCTAATCCGTTTTCTTAAGTGAATTATTTTGTGCGATTTCGATACAGTTGTCTTTCATAGTCAATAACCACACCAATACAGTAATAAAGGCCCTACAACCTCAGGCTGGGATCTCACTGGTAGACACAAGCTAAGTAGAGTCAAGTTTAATGAATGGATGGGAGGACGCCAAGAAAATACTCTGGTGCTGCAGAAAGTGGCATTAATGATTCAATAGGAGGGCACGCTTTTCTTTCAACTCCAAATATGATTAGGGAAATTAAGTTTTCACATGTGCCACCTTTCGGAAACAAAGTAAAACCACAAACGCGTCCAACTGATTTTGTTCAAGATCCCGTGGCGTTTTTTGCAAAGTATGGACATTTCTAGTTAAATCATCCTGACCAAAACCCTGTTTGCTCATATTATATTTCCTTTGCACTGTTTCCCTTTGCTATTCATTTTCTGAGCAAATTCTGTTCACTATTACTGTATGCTGTAACATCCCAGAGGTGGGTATGCTACATTCTTTGGGAAGTTATTTGTGCGTGTTAAGTATTTGGGCCCAAATCATGCCAACGGTTATATATGTGCTTAACACTACGCATGGGAGTAGTGACATTGAATTCAATAATGTTACATCAGTAAATTCAAAGAGACTACAATTCCCATGTGTAAAGTTAAGGACATGTGGAAATATCTGCAGGCTTGGGGCCATAGTTTGTAAAGTGCTTTGGGATCTCTGTGAAGACTTATGGAAGTTGTTTAATAGTAACTAAACTGGAAAAAGGCATTACTTGTGCATTACTTGTGCAAATAACCTCTAAATTGGACACAATGAACATATGACTTAAGAAATGGGACAAAAACTAACTTCATACTTCCTGTACCAGTAAAACAGACTTCCCCAAATTCTCACCCATAATTGTGGGCCTAAAAATATTCATGCTTGGTGTACAAAGTAGATTATCATTATTAAAATATTTTCTAAACCATTTTAAACTAAAACAGAGAAACTTTCTAAAAGACAATAGCTACGATTTTGATGTTACATTTTTTTTTTATAGCTATTACCACTGTAACAGCAGCTCAGCGAATGCATGTCTGCAGTGTGAGCAGTTTTGATAAACAGCCTCTGCGGGCCACACAACGGGGATAATGTATCCTTAAGTACTGCCAATGAGCTGCCATTCTGCACAGCCAATTACTTCTGTGCGTCTGTCACTCAAAGGAAAAATGACTGAGCCCATTAGATCAAACCTTTGTCACTGTTCCTAATGCACTCTTAGGCCTCATTAATCTGAGGGAGCAGCAACACAGCCGCCGGTGCCTCATTGCCTCCCCCACAACAGGACCACGTGAATCCTCTCATCTCTCCCCCAAGTGCACCACGTTAATCAAGCTCTCCTTATTACCCCAGTCCCTGTCACGGCGGAGAGCGCTCTCTCTCTTAAATGCTCTCATTATGGCCCATCTTTAGAGCCGGCTGAGTGGAAAAAAAGAGAGCAAGAGAGAAAGAGAAGGGGAAAAAGCAAGTCCGATCACATTAATATTCATGACAATAATTAGTATTCTAGGTCACTGAATATTCATGCTATTAGTTTGGTTTTTTATGGGTTTGCTGGATGTCCTGATTGCTGGAGTGTGGAGGAAAACAGCATGGTTAGGACTTTAGATGTCAACGGCACTTCAATACTCCAAACACATTTGTGCATTTTTTTTCTCCTTTTGATAAATCAGCTTCAACCCCCTTGATGGCTTTAATATTTTAAAATCATTGGGGGAATAAAAGAGCTAGCAGTTTGCAATGGTCTGAACATCCAACTGGTTAGTATTACAATATGTAATAGTCAAAACTCGACAAGATCCCATCAATGGGACTGGACAAATCTGTGATTTTATCCAGGATACAGTGCAAGAGTACAGTGAGGCATAAAAATCAGTCAGCTTGGAACAAATGCCGTCTCATCAGTAAATTATCTCATCTACTGTGGCACCTACATTCAGGTCCATGAAAGTTCAGAACATATTTCTAATGTTTGTCTTGCTAATTGTTATTAGACTTCAGCCCCATTTGTGAACTGGAGGAAGAAGGAATCCCAATCAAACCTCCTGCACGCTTAAAAATGAAGCAAGAAATTTGTGAATGAACACAAAAGTGTTTCATGCTGATTTAAAACCAAAACCCAAAAACATTTACTCAAGTAGCCCTGATATTTCCCTCTCTTTTCTATGAAGCACAGAATATTGAAAGCAAAAGTACAGGTCTGTCGCATCTTACGCGCATTTAACATGCGCAATTTGAACTTTACGCGGTCAGCGAAAACAAAACCAAAACAAAACAGAGAGAAAAATAACAATTTTAATACTATACATGTAGAGCAGGCGATTTCGCCCGCCATTGAACTCAATGGAATTTTAGCTATACGCGGTTTTCGCTTTATGCGCTAACCGCGGAACGGAACCCCCGCATAAGATGAGACAGACTTGTATGTTTATTTCTCTCTAGTACTGGTGAGGGGCAAACAGTGTCATGAAGAGAACTGAAAAAATGACCTTGAGGGATCACCCTCTAGCAGGATGAAAGGGTAATCTCCAAGGTATTTATTACTTGACTCTTTTATGCGTGCACAGTGACAAAAGTGACCATTTTTTTAATTTGTAGGATGGCTGCGTGTTGTTGGGCTATCAGCAACTGAATTAGCAACAGAAATAAAATGATCCATCTGAGAGTCTTTTGTAGAAACCCAATCAAAGCAAAAATAGACTTTGGTGATTAATGTTAAAATTTGAACAAAATTCCTCACAAGTCGCTGAGTTTACAGTCCGCAGTATAATCATATAATGTGTCCAAGTGAGAAAGAAAGGAGAGAAAACAGTTCATGTTAACTGCATAATGCTGGCTAGAGTACTGGAATAGGCTAAAATAATTCACATTTACACTGTTGCTAATATAGCATATTGTAAGTTTTACACACTGTGTAAGAGTTATTTTAGATAAAAATTAGATGTTTCTTTAGAAAATATTCTTTCCTGCTCCTTTTTACACCCTTGTCAGCCAAACACTATCAAAATATATTTTAAAATGAAAATATTCAGTGTTAGAACAATACCCCAGCCCTCTGGGCCATTTACTTTCATTGCTGATCATTTATATCCAGAATAGATTAAAGAATTTAGCGACTGATCCTGAGAATATTTATTACTTGGCCAGTGCTTACTGGCTTTGGTGCAAGTGCCTGATCATAAAATCTAAACCCACACAATACCTCCAATTTAAAACGGACCACACACTCAAGTTAACCAAAGTCAATTAAAAGACTCACTGACTTCAGTCGGTTTTGGACCAGGCCGAAAATTAACAATACATATCTAAGACAGATAAATGACCTTATCCATGTATTATTAGGTTTTATATTATGTTTTCCCTGCGCCCGCCTCCCACTTTTTTTTTTAATTGAGTACCACAATGCATTTTAGAGGCTATTGCCACTAATCTTCAGGTTTACTGTAATGAAATATTTTGTGGAAACTATATGCTGTGACACAGAACAGGCTGTATATTTCATTTCAGTTTAAAAGGAAGTAACTTTTAGTTGTACGGAAAAACTATCACCATTAGAACCCAATGATGCCATATTAGATATTTAAAAAGTATATTACTCTAACTTAAAAATAAATTCTGTACTTAACAATTTTTAAATAATGTCTGGAAGGCAGTTCATTATAACTTAATCTGATCCTAAGCACTTCAGTGTACAATAAGATTACTTAATGGCCATTGCATAGCTTTGACAGATGATCAGGATTATTAACAGATATGAAACTCACATTTATGAGAACAGCATCTTTACATTTTTGCCACTTGTCCAAAGTGTCACACATTGTTAGATGATAATAGTGTTTAACAAACTTAATGACAGCTGTGCAGCTAACAAACATTTTCAAATACTTCAGTGTTATTAAATGTACATACAATGGGGAATATATAGTACGAAGTCTTCTGTAACTAACAGTGTTAACCATTCAACAATTTATTGGTACAGTACACTTTTCTAGATGTGAACTTTCTACATCAGTGGCTCTAAATATGATGTGGTTTTGTTTGTTTGTAAGAGAAAATGGATGGCTCCTGGGACAAATCATCGGACACACAGATCAACAACTCATATCTAACCCTGGTCAGTGGTAACAAAACTGGACCTGGGAGTCTGCTCCATTCGAAGTCTCTGAAAGTTGTGCTAATAACTTCTATAAAAGGAGGGCTGTTCAGCAGCTGATGTAGCAGGTAGACACATGTCCGCATCTAGTATTGCTACCCCAGAATTGGCCCTTCTTTTGGCAGTATCGCTGGATACAGCGGAAGCTGAAGGGATCTGGAAATTACCCCCTGTAGAGGTAGTCCCAGGTCAGACTTGAGGCACACTGACTGGTCAGCATGGTGAAGCTGGTCTATTTTGTGCCTGTCACAAAATCTAAACAGAATTTCACTTCACCTTTAAAGTTAAATAAATAAAATGCTGTGTTTACTTAAGTTATATCCCACAACTTGGACTTGGAGTGCCATGACAGCAATACAACTTTTTTAAAGTGTGGTCTGAAGGAAATGAGCCTTGCTAATGCTAAGTAAAGTGAGAATTTGTACCATCCTCCTCTCTGCTCAACCTGGTGTGCAAGTAGCCTAGCCTGTGGGTAAGTCTGTGCAAACCCAATTCCCCAATTAAAACCTGCAGTTTGGATCATAGGCATTGCAAACAAACTAACCTTGCAACTTGAACCTCTAAAGGGATCTTCCCACAAATAGCACTTCACTAAAAAAACAGAAACTCCTTCCCTTACTTCTTACCTTAGGGGTTGTCTACACAGTGCATTAGGCTACATTAGAGGGGTGTAAATTCTGGGGCATGCTAGCTATGTTACGTACTAACTGGCCTATATGGATCCTCCTGGTGTACACTAAAAGTTCCCTAGAGTGCATTAATGTAATATTGTTTGAACTGGGTCTATATTAATGTGCGCTAGGGAATTTTAATACACCTAGCACGGTCCACACTGGCCGCTTAGTGCGCACAAGAATTTAGACTCTGTTAGTGCAGACTATGCACTACATAGACAAGCCCTTAGATGTCTTCAGATAGGGTCCTAGGACTTGTTAGGAAGAGACAGGGGAAAGGAGATGGTTATTTTTCTTCGCCTCCAACAGGTGAGTCACCTGCCCTAATTAGAAATGTATTCCAGGTTAGGGGGGAAAAGCTTTTCTGCAATCAGTTTTACTGGTTCTGGAAAGGAAGTGATTGATACAGGGCCGGCTCCAGGCACCAGCCCACCAAGCTTGTGCTTGGGGCGGCACCTGGAGGAGGGCAGCGCGGTGCTCTGGCTACGGCTGCCGGGGAGAGCAGGGCCACGGCCGGGGCTCGCCGCCCTCCCCCCGGCGCTCTGGCCGCCGGGGACAGCGGAGCCGCGGCTGCCTCGCCGCCTTCCCCCTGGCGCTCTGGCTTCATATTTTGTTTTTAGGATGTTAATTTATTTTCCTGGCTTACTCTCCCAGATGCTGGGGATGTGACAACAACCTGGCGGGAGGTAAAGATTATGGATAGTTACGTCGGTGCCCTTGGTGAAGCCTTTAAAGTCAGGAATATGGAAAGCCAGCAAAAGAGTTCTGCTGGAACTGGGATACATGTCTCAAGGCAGGGCTAAACCTTTGTTCTCAAGCAGATAGGGCGAGGTGGAAAAACACAATCTTGTTTGAAGAAAATTTCAACATTGACTTAAGAGTTAAACACTTTTTTGCCCATGAAATCTATGCTGTACTTGCTATACATCATTTTACAAAGCCAATTTAACAGATGCAACTTCCAGGTGCAGGTTAGCTCACAAATTTTACATTATGGGGTAACTGCTGAGCCTCATTACAACCTCACCACAATTAGCCTGTTTCCTTTTTTTACCACAAGACTACCTGTAGCAAAGCCATACTGTAGTCCTTGGTCATGCAATTTCAGGAACATATTTTTTTACAAAGCTGGGACATTGCTTTCAGCATTAAATAAAATGTCAATGGGGATAATTACTGATAAGGAACTCCGGTTGTCATTTTGTGGTAGCAGTATGTAGAAATGGCAAAAACGTTTCACGAAAAATATCCTGCCCTTTTTTTTGCATGCTATTTCAAATGCTGAAATTTTGCTGCTAAAAGTTTTGGCAGCATGGAAAAAGAATCTGTAAGGCCCTTTTGCACTAGAATTTTCAAGCAAGCAGAAATACTATAGCAGACATCTTTGAAATGTGTCTGGATTTTGCTAATAAATAAAAAATAAAATAAATTAATTAATGGAGATATCCCATCTCCTAGAACTGGAAGGGACCTTGAAAGGTCATTGAGTCCAGCCCCCTGCCTTCACTAGCAGGACCAAGTACTGATTTTGCCCCAGATCCCTAAGTGGGCCCCCTCAAGGATTGAACTCACAACCCTGGGTTTAGCAGGCCAATGCTCAAACCACTGAGCTATCCCTCACCCCCTCCCCCCCAGATGAAGAATGAGAGAGATTTCATGTGCAATAAGTGCACATGTACAGGGAGGCTTTTGAGATGCAAGGTGGGAGGACAGGAAAGAGCTGGGCTGTTACAGCACCATCACAGAAAACAGTGGTGACAGGGAACATGGCACCTATTTAATGACATCTTGAAATTGACCAGTTATGGAAGGAGCGCTATGCCCTGTATTTGGAGCATAATAAACAGAGGTACCTTTGAAGCATACATCCCAGTCTCTATCTTATCATATACATGGATAATGATTCATATAGGCATGTGGGTTCCAACAGGTAATCTTTCGGAAAAGCGAGGCTAGGTGCTGGTTAAGCATTCTTAGCTCATATTGCTGAACAGTAAAGTATTGCAGCAGAACTGTCTCATGACTGAAGTAGGTGTAAATGGCTGCAAGGTGGTTGTGGCCCAGAAGACAAAAGAACAGTCCACAACAATTATTGGTGGGATTTTGCCTCCTTCGGAGGGAGGCAAGTATCACTCTCACCATTTTACAAATAAGGAAATTCAAAGAGCACAAGGCCAGTTCTGGCTTGGCTCTGAAGAGAGACCAGCGTTACCGACGTAGCTACAATATTATTCAAAATTTATAAGCTAAAACCATATGCTGTCGGCAAACACCTGTGGTTAGATGTTGATAAGACGTTTGGCGCTGTGTGTGTTCCCTTTGTGTGTCGCACTAGCCCTGCACAGACAGCTGGCACAGCAGACCTTGAGCGAACTGCCCAATGACTACAAGATCAGTTAAGGGATGAAGGCACCCAGCCAGGTTTATTGTCAACAAAGCTAGGTACTAGTATCCCGCAGACTCTACTGGACCACTAATATATGTATGCCTGTAACAATGGATCAACTCAGTGAATGGCGGGATTTTCCGTTCCTCCCTAGGCCAGACAGAAACACTTCCTCTGAGATAGATCTTTATACCTCGATACAAACAAGTTACATACTGCCCCCTGATATAGTTAGTTAGTGCCCTCTAGCGTGGCTAGTTATTACCCATCACTTTGTACATGTTGGTTTGATCAAACCATCTTTATTACGTACTGTCATCCTGACCTTATCTTTTAGGAGGAGTCAGTGCATTCCTGTTATTCTTAGGGAATGTTTTTGTACCATCCTTGATATTGGGATGTTCTGGTACCACTTGATATCAGGATGTGTCTGTGAGTAGCACTTCTTAGGAATGTGTATTTTTGCAATATCAGCCCTGTTCTTGCCAGGTTCTGTGAGTAGGTTCTACCTCAAACCAGGCCTCTGATACAAGGGCTTATGTCTCAGGGTCTCTTCCTACTACTCCGCCAAGTGACATTCCACTCCCTAAAGAGCCCAAAATAGAATTTAGGATTCCAGATTCCCAAATTCTTCTGCAGTCTAGCAAACAGCTGTATAAGGCACAGGCAAAGCGTATGTAGCATTCCCCTCTAGTGGCCTCTTCTCACAGAAGACAATAGCCTATTACTGTTGTCGTTTACTCCTTTAGATTGAGCAATAGAGGTCTGCAATGTGTATATTATGGTCCTGGATTAAAATGCAGATGGCCCATGTAGGGGGCACTATGGTTCTCTTTTTTTCCAGTTAGCTTAAAAAACCCCAGGACAGTTCATACTAAAAATGTTAAAAGAATGTTAAGGTTGCAAAATCAAACACTCAACCGTCAGAAAACCCCAGAATTAAGGTGCAATCTTAATTCTGCCTTCTTGTGGAAATGTATTATGTTATAGGTTGATTTACATTATCATGTGTTTTACAGGATCCCTGCCTTATGTAGTGAACAGGAGAGAAACTGAATAAGGCACACAATTGTTAAATAAGAAGTTATGTTCTCTTGTGTTTAAGACACTGCATGGAACTGCTGGGTTCCATTAGACTTCCTATGAGATGATGCCCAAGACTATCACAATGCATAAGTGCAAAGAAGCTGAATTAAAGTTGGACAGGAATCATAAATCTCACATTTTCTAAATGAGTATTAGACATTGCAACCTTCATGTTCTTTTAACATAGTTTTTTTTTTTTTTTAAGTATGTAGTTATGTCACATAAGACTGAAAGCCAGCCAGCCGTGCTTTTTTGGTATGAGGAGCTCTATCATGTACCAAAGACATTAGGTCTACAATGACAGAAGCACAAAAAAAACCTGTAGAAAACTGCTCCTCTTAGGAAATGGTAAACTCTGAAGCAGTAAACAAACATATGGTAATATTAAACATAGGAAAATGCAACAGTTCCTTGCCTGTATAAAATGGGGGGATTAAATAAGGCAACAGCAAAGGGAGTGCAGACCTCCCCGCTTTCTCAGAGGGCTGCCTATGTTTCTGTGTTAAAACCATAAATAATATTCAAAATCTATGTAGCTAATGGTGTCTCAAAAATTTTAACAGGAACTTAGTTTCCAAATATACTTTTGACAAGAATTCAGTCCCAGGCTGGACTGTGTAATTACTATTGTTTCTAAAAAAAATTGGGGAAAAGAATTATTTTCTAACTTCTTAACTGTGGTCTCTCCCTCAAAGAAATGCAGTTTAAATATTACTGTCATGGTTACATACCATTGTGATACGTGTCTTACAAATATCCAAGAGTGAAAACAGTATCTGCTGATCCTTCCTGAGCACACAGAATAGACTCACCCAATCTGGGAACAATAGCAGGCGACATCACTTAGCTAACGACACTCAACCTGAAGGCAACTACAGTACAATTTTTATACACAGATTTAGTTAAATCTGTGAAAAAAACCCTGCTTTTCTGTGAAAGCACCATGAACACAATGAAGGTCAAATTACAAATGTTTTCAGTTGTGACACAAATATTTTGCACTTTTCTACAGCAGGCCATGAAATTTCCCCTTTCATCATCACCTCAGAAAAAGATTTTCTTTGGCTAATTCACATCTTCACTCTCCAACTCTTATCAGCTACACACTAGCACTGCTTTTCAGTAACTTTTTCCAATGCAAAAACAGAAGTGTTTTCAATCTGTCATTACTGTATTATACAAAGTGTTCAAACCTCCCCACCCCTACTAGTTTTTCAATGGGTCCTCAAATGTGAAATACCATACCTGAAATTAGAGAAATACACTGCATATAGGTTTCCTGTACTTCAAACATATTTATGTGCATTTTCTCTTCGCAGTCACTTTATACTCATGTGCAAGATGTCATAGTGAGAAAGCTTATTTTCAGCACAATTTATATAAAGATCAACCAAAACATATATTCAGTTGTATAATTTAAATATGTACTGATTTCAGAACCTTATCTGCTGTGTATGGGAGTTGAACTGCACCTGTCTATATTTCCTGTCTAGTTGAATTGAAGCTGTGATCCTCTATCTGTGTGAAGAATGTTTCCAGCATCCTTCACCATTATGAGGGTCAGAAGAGCAAACCAATTTATAGACTGTGATGTAATCTTCTAAAATACTAACATTTCCATAGTATTATTTAAAGGCATCGCTTGTTATATACCCCCTCCATTTTATCTGAGCTGAATGCTAAAATGTTGAGAATGGAACTCTGCTATACATTTGACAGACAGTACAACCAGCCCTAGCAGGTACCATTTTTTTTACTTGTTTTTAATGTTATCTTGTTTTTATTCAATAACTGCGGCTGAGACCAAGCAAGAGATGGTTGATTTTAAAGCTCTGAAACCATAATTTTTGCCCATGGAAGAAATAAATGAATTCTCTTTCCCTGACAGACTTTGTTCTGTCCAGGTAATTTAATAGCTTGACAGACATATTGGTGATGCCACTTACTTCCTTAAGAGTCAGAAGGACTGAAAAGGAGGTGTGTTGTCTTGATTTTAAAATGGTAAAAAGAAACAACGGAGTAAAACTTGAGACAATAAAAAACTATTAAGTCAATCACTGGTTCAAAGAGTAGTTCATCTTCCAACTGGCTACAGGAGTATGACTAGAGGACACAGTTTTACCACTGCCTTGGAGAACTTGGCAATGTCAGAATAAGCAATTTGAGATGTTTTGCCCCATATATAAACCGAAGGTGACTAAGATAGTCAGATCCATCTGTAAGAGAGATGCTGAGGGTCCTTCAACAATCATCACAAAGAAAACGAAAGCAAGTTTTGACTGCTGCTGATTTTGGACAGATTTTAGCACTCCAGTATTTGAAAATGTGTTAGACGTGGCACTTGGTCATGGATGTAGAGTCTTTCTAGATTGTAGGAAGACATCAACTAACTGTTTAGCATACCCAGAGTCTTCAAAATACTTGTCCTCTTAAGTTCCAGCCCATCAGTTTGAACCTGACAGGGTACTGGCAACATTGGGTCCTGTATGTCTCTGGAGAGAGGTTACTTCCATTGACAAGAGGCTGATATTTACACCAGTCAAGAGAATCCAAGCCTGTGGGCCTATTAGGATGACACTGGTCCCATCACACCTCTTCTATATACATCCTGAGACAGTTTGCGCTCATTCACCTTTCATTACCTGGTACCAACTCCTTGGAATCCCCATCATCTTTCCAGGACGCTCAAATAGACACTTGTGAATGTTCAGGAGGTCTCTTTTGTGAATCTGACGATTCAAGAACCTTAAAACAAAAGCTTCAAAACGCCCCCAGAAGCAGTCAGATTTATAGAGCTGAAAAAAAGTCTCTCTAAATGAAGAGGGGAAAAGTCCCTCTGGAGGATTTTTTTTGCTCTTGGTTTCACATTTTTAGCCAGATTCTTCTCTCTTGGACCAAGCTGAGCTTGAAAAGTAAGAAAGAGTCCTCTCATGGAAGACTCTTGTAGCTCCCTCTTCAACTATGGAAATTACATCACCCTTGATAGGCAATAGGATGCAGCAACTCTCTCAATACTTGATATCATCTTTGTTCTCTCAAAGGAATCCTAAGGAAGGCATCCTTGGGCACAGAGTCAGATGGATAACAAATTATGTACTTCCCACTTTTGGGAAGTTCTGTTGAAAGAGACCCCTACCATGCCATGGCTAAGGGATCGTGGATCAGACAGCACAAAAAATAACATACTTGGGTCTGAACGTAAGGCCATCTACAGAGCTCTGCTATCCTTTAAAATACACCATCTTCTTTGCTCTGTTATCATACAAACTGCCAATTCTGCAATCAGTTTATATTAAAAAAAAAAAAAAATCAGGGATCCACATGAAGCAGTCCCCTAGCCAAGGAAATCAAAGAGTTGCTCGTCTAAGACACACACAGGCCAAAGAATGGCTGCATGAATTGAGTGATGGAAACCACTATGGGGCATAGCCTTCAAAGCAGGACAGGAGAAGAAGTGAGAGTGGTCTGACCATTTGGTTCCCTTTCATTCTTCACTGCACCCAACTCACTCAGTTTTGCTAGGTGCAGGGGAGACTTCAGCCACTCAATATTAATAGCTGTCCTGGTAAGCCATGAAGAGGGCTCTGGCAATGATGGCATCAACCATACCTGGTTGCCAGCTCTGGTAGAAAGACAAGATTTATGGTGCAGAATCACCTTAAGGATCCGCTGAATGTTGAGAAGTCTGCCCTAGGAGAGGTAGGTCCTGTTTAATTACCCGCCCTGGCATGTGGAGGATGTAGCTGGTGGCATGAGAAAGAGAATCTCCTCCATTTCAGACTCTCACTAGTTTGCTTTCTCCCTGCCTTTCTATCTGCTCTGCCCATGGAATGGACAGTTCAAGTTCTGCTGGGCGGAAGGCAGAAGGATCATTCCTAAGTGCTGGGCAAGGAACTCCTGAGAGGGGGCAGTGTTGGAACCAAATTTTCAGTACTAGAGCAATCCATCCACCACCTACCTTGCGGGAAGTGAGAAGCAGCTTGTTAGTTCCAGGTCATGGGAGTCTCATGGAGAAAGTTGAAAACATATTTCTAGAGGTTTGTAACTTTGTTGGGCTGATACTCTCCACAACTGTCTTGTGAGAATAGCACCGGTGAATGGTAGGAGGACAGAGCTGCTAATTCCCAACAAAGGATGACACAGGAATAAGAACCTTGTCCTACAGACCTTGGCTCCCTAGAGCAGAGCTGTTGGTTTTGTCATGCTGCCGATTGGCTAGCCAGTCTAACTATAATATCCCCACTCTACTCACCAACCCCCATGTCTGTTAAAATGGCACGGTGAGAAGTACTGCTGCTCAGGGCAGCAGTGAAAGGGCACTAGAAATTCTGCTGCCCTGAGACAGGAATAAGCTGTGTTGAGGAATTGTTCCTTCAACGCCACTTCCTATTTGGTACTGAATTGTAGTCTGGCCCTGCTCTGCTCTGGTGAGTGAAGTTAAGGACAGAGCTATTATTGAAACTATAGGCCAAGTTGGACAATGGGAAAGATGCTGTATGCACCTGCAGCTCTCAGTGTGAACCTTCCCAAATCCTATTAATAAGGGTTTGCTACAGTTTGGCTCCCCTCCTACATCAACACTGGAGGGAGGGATAGCTCAGTGGTTTGAACATTGGCCTGCTAAACCCAGGGTTGTGAGTTCGATCCTTGAGGGGGCCATTTAGGGATCTGGGGCAAAAATCTGTCTGGAGATTGGTCCTGCTTTAAGTAGGAGGTTGGACTAGATACCTCCTGAGGTCCCTTCCAACCCTGATATTCTATGATTCTATGATCACGCATTGGAGAACAGCATACGCTTTGCAGGGACTGATGTCTATACAGAATGACCTGGATATATACCTCACTCTAACTGGTTGAAGAGGATGCCAAAACAGTATAACTGCCTCTCAAAGACACTCACATCAGGACTATAAAGCCTCTTTTGCTTACTAAGTAACTTCACTGCTTCATACAATAAAAAAGGGTTTATTTATATTTTTTTAAATGTAAACAGCAACAATCCATCCACTCCCTTCAAATGTGAGTGAAAAATGTGTTATGCTAACTACATTCAAGGTCACAAATATCAAAGTTGATTGTTAACTCAGTAATAAAGGGGAAAAACCCTCCCAGTGATCAGCAGTGTTTTGATAAATTGGCTGTTTGGGTGACTAAGGAAAGAGGGGTCTGATCAGCAACAGCAGCAATTTTTTTTTAAAGTACATCAGACGGAGCAAGCCTGCCAAACGACCAGTGGGGACCACCGGACGATTGAGGTGCTAAAGAAACACTCAAGGAAGACCAGGCCGTTGTGGAGAAGCTAAATTAATTCTTTGCATCAAGTCTTCACCGCAGATGATATGAGGGAGATTTCCACATCTAAGCCATTCTTTTTAGATGACAAATTTAAGGTGTAAATAGAGGAGATTTTAGAACAAATTGATAAATTAAACAGTAATAAGTCACCAGGATCAGATGGTATTCACCCAAGAATTGTGAAGGAACTCAAACATGAAATTGCAGAACTACTAACTATGATATTTAAGCTACTGCTTAAATCAGCCTCTGTACCAGATGACCGGCGTATAACTAATGTAATGCTGATTTTTTTAAAGGTTCCACAAACAATCCTGGCAATTACAGGCTGGCAAGCCTAACTTCAATACCAACCAACTGGTTGAAACTATAGAAAAGAAGAGACTTATAAGACATCTAGAAGAATACGATTTGTTGGGGAAGAGTAAACATGGCTTTTGTAAAGGGTAATTATGATTCACCAAATTATTATAATTCTTTGACAGTGTCAACAAACATGTAGAAAAGGGGGATCCCCTGGATATACCATACTTGGCCTTTCAGAAAGCCTTTGACTCCATGTTCTGGGAGTCCTTAAGCCTCTGACTGCCAGATGCTGGGACTGGTCAACAGGGGATGGATCATTCAAAAGTTGCCCTGTTCTGTTCATCCCCTCTGAAGCATCTGGCACTAGCCACTGTCAGAGACAGGATACTGGGCCAGATCGAACCATTGGTCTGACCCAGTGTGGCCGCTCCTAAGTTCTTAAGGTCCCTCACCCAAAGGCTCTTAAGCAAAGTTAAGTAGTCACGGGGTAAGAAGGAAGGTCCTCATGGATCAGTAACTGGTTAAAAGATAGGAAACAAAGGGTAGGAATAAATGGTCAGTTTTCACAGTGGAGATGTTAAAATAGCGGGGTCCCTCAAGGATCTGTACTGGGATCAGTACAGTTCAACATATTCATAAATGATCTGGAAAAAGGGATAAACAGTGAGGTGGCAAAGTTTGCAGATGATTCAAAATTACTCAAGATAGGGAAGTCCAAATCAGACTCCAAAGAGTTACAGAGGGATCTCACAACACTGGGTGACTGGGCAACAAAATGGCAGATGAAAATCCGTGTTGATAAATTCAAAGTAATGCACATTGGCAAACACAATCCCAACTATAAATACAGAATATGATGGGATCTAAATTATCTGTTACCACTCAAGAAAAAAATAAAAAATAAAATAAAAGATCTTGGACCATTGTTGAAAGTTCTCTGAATACATTCTCTCAATGTGCAGTGGCAGTCAAAAAAGCTCACAAAAGGTAAGGAACCATCAGGAAAGGGATAGATAATAAGACTGAAAATATCATAATGCCACTATATAAATACATGGTATGCTCACATCCTGAATACTGCGTGCAGATGTGGGTGCCCCATCTCAAAAAAGATATATTGGAAAAGGTTCAGAAAAGGGCAACAAAAATGATTAGGGGTATGGAATGGCTTCCATATGAGGAGAGATTAATAAGACGGACTTTTCAGCTTGGAAAAGAGACGACTAAGGGGGGATAAGATAGAGGTCTATAAAATCATGACTGGTGTGGAGAAAATAAAGAAGGAAGTATTATTTACTCCTTCTCATAACACAAGAATTAGGGGTCACCAAATGAAATTAATAGGCAACAGGTTTAACACACAAAAGGAAGTATTTTTTCACACAACGCACAGTCAACCCGTGGAACTCTTTGCCAGAGGATGTCGTGAAGGCCAAGACTATAACAGGGTTCAAAGAAGAACTAGATAAGTTCATGGAGGATAGGTCCATCAATGGCTATTAGCCAGGATGGGGAGGGATGGTGTCCCTAGTCTCTGTTTGCCGGAAGCTGGGAACGGGTGATGGGATGGATCACTTGATGATTACCTGTTCTGTTCATTCCCTCTGGGGCACCTGGCATTGGCCACTGTCAGAAAACAGGATACTGGGCTAGATGGATCTTTGGTCTGACCCAGTATGGCCGTTCCTATGTTCTTATGTAATACTGCGTGCAGTTCTGGTTGCTCCATCTCCAAAAACATATATTAGAATTAGAAAAAGTACACAAAAGGGAAAAAAACATTATTAGAGGTATGGAACAACTTCCATATGAGGACAAATTAAAAAGACTGGGACTGGTTCACCTTAGAAAAGAGATTATGAAGGGGGGATATGATTGAGGTTTATAAAATCAGGAATGGCGAGGAGAACATGAATAGGGAAGTGTTATTTATCCCTTCACATAATTCAAAAACCACAGGTCACCCAAAAAAGTCAATAGGGAGCAGGTTTAAAACAAACATAAGGAAGTACTTCTTCACACAATGTACAGTCAATCTGTGGCACTCATTGTTGGAGATGTTATGAAGGCCAAAACTATAGCTGGGTTCAAAAAAGAATTAGATAAGTTAATGGTGGACAGATCCATCCAGGGCTACTAGTGAAGATGGCCAGGGACACAATCCCATTCTCTGGGTGCTCTTAAATGTCTCACTGCCTGAAGCTGGGACTGGATGACAGGGGATGGATCACTCAAAAATTGCCCTTTTCTGTTCCTTCCCTCTGAAGCATCTGACACTGGCCACTGTCAGAAGACAGGATATTGGGCTAGACAGATCCTTGGTATGGCTATTCTTATGTTCTCTAAGAAATGAAGTGTCCACTCTCACTCACTGTTTCCTGCTTCTGGTTGGGAGGAACATGGGACATTTTAAAAAGGAAGCTGCTCTCTCACTTTCTGCAGCATAGCGTATGGGAGGATTCTGCAAATGAAGATGTTCCTCTTCTGACCCTGCTTCAAACAGCTGACAATAACATGGAGAGGGAAGAGACAGAAGTTAGACATGGGTGCTGTGAATCCCACTGGCACATTGGAAGTGCCCTTTTCCAATTGCATACATCTCTTGTTTCTAGCCCAGAAGGGATGCAACATTTTGGACCCAATAACCTCGCACTGGGACAGGACTGAATATTTCTCATTGTGAGCCATTGTGTAATTTAGAAGGGAAATAAGGAAATACTTCACTGGCTAAGCACTTTAAAATAAATAAAAAGGTGGCAGTTTAAAGGTGCTCAGAGGTCTGAGATCTCTTGTGGGAAATGGATTAGTAGACAGAGGGAAAGTTTAACATTCATGGATGTCATTTGTCACATGAATTTGTAATTTATTTCATAGCCATCTTTCCCACATAGGTGGTATATATGTATGAACATGTGTGTGCACTCACACAGTCTAACGTATTTGACTGGAAGTGAACATAAGTCCTTTTGTTTTGCTCAACATGCTATTCTCTTACCTGAATTAGGAGAGATGTGTAAACTGCTCATGTCTTTGGACATACCATTGGTTTTGGGACTGGAGATGGGTGCACAAGCTGACGTCGCTCGAGGTGGCCTCTTTCCTGGCACTTTCACAGTAGTTCTCAAAAGGTCGATTTCTTTTCCGTGAACGTTCTGCATATAGTCCTGCAGAGAAACAAACCAATAAAAAAAAATTAAAAAGGTACAAGAAACCTAGAAGTTAGAATAGTATATTAAGAAGTGGAGACTAAAAGTGGGCAAAGCTTTTCATAATTCTTGTTTATCAAACACATAAAAGCACCAAGAGGACAGATCCTAATGCAGAAAGAGGTTGGTCAGTGGCTTGAATAGAAACATCCACCCGTTTACCAGGATTCTGCAGCACAGCAAATTACACTCATCTTCTTTATACCCATACAGAGTCTCCAGAAAAAGGGGCCTTTGCATTTGTTCTCCAAAGAGAATTCTTTTATAGAATTCTCTAAAAGTATGTGGGGTGACCAGAGTAATAGTACGGTCATGTAGACTTAGCCAAACGATTAGCTACTGTATCTGGAGCTACCAGATATTTCAAGAATAGGCCAAAAATTAACTGGTTAGTATGCTAGTGGTACAAAATGGCTCGTACAAAAGCCAGAGTTGCATATTTCTGAGTTCCTCAACTCCACAGGTAACTATGCAAATAAAATGGATTGAAACTATCCTATAGCGTTCTCTTTTTTGGAAACAGTCTTGTAATTCTTAGTTGCCAGGTTAACATTTATTTTTGGGATAACGAGAATGTTCTCTTCAGGGCTGTTTCCCATTAAGTAATGGACTTGATTCCATAATGTTGGGATTAGGAAGGCTGAATTAAAGGCAGAAGGATTAAAATAGTTTGGCACATAGGCCTGTTATGGGTCCAAATGACTGCAACTCTTGTATGGCTACAATTTGGTAGATTATTTATTTTCCATAAATACCACTTCACCTTTGACATAGGAACACAAATTTTACAATATGAAATACACATTCTGTTTAAACATGCTGAACTCTGCTACTGGGGCAATACTTATTTTCTAGTAGACTTATACAATTTGATAAAGAAATGATATCGGCTTTCTTCAGGTTGTTTGTGAATGCAGTGAATGTTTACATGGTATAAAGGGGGAGTCGGAACAGTTCACTGGAGGTATTAGAGTGCAGAGCGACACTGAAAATTAAGTATCAGAGGGGTAGCCGAAAATAAAAAAACCTCCCTTCACTAGTTTCTGGATACAGCAAGATGAAAAGAATAGCTCCCCTTATAAAACATCAAGTTGGTATAACTTTCTTGTTCAATGCCAATTCTTCACAAATTAAAATACAATAAGAGGAACGTAATTGAGCATTTATTGCTTATGGGCTCTAAAATGAGGCTAATCAGATAGTGACTAAACCTCAGCATGCGCTCTTTTAATAGACACATTTTATTTAACATACAATAACTGATGTATTCCATTTAAATTTTGCTAATGGAGAAGTTTAAAGTGTTCTCTACAAATTCTGGAACTGGAGAGTACACAAATCACCTTTAACCCACAGTTTTGGAAATGTCTCAGGCACAGATTAAGTTGCCTTAAATAGAGAAGGAATCAGGTTTGAAAGTGAGGTATAAACTTACTGAAGAAAGAGTAAATGAATGTTGGGAAGCAGGGAATAAATATACAGTAACTATTATTTTCCTATTAAACAAAGATGCCCAAACAAAATAGAAGCTCCACAAGCACTAAATGACAGTTTACATTATTGCTTTCTATGGATGTATTGAATGCACATGACAAAGACCCTTTCATTCTGTGCTGAGTGCATAACAATAATCCTGTACATTTCCCCGTAGAGGGAGAGAGGAAAGCGCTGAGCTTCCTTCCACTAGGATGTCAACTCGCTCCTAGCCCTGCATCCACCCATCTTAGATCTGTACTTGAGGAATTAAAGTTACAATTACAAAATAATGCAGCATGTTCAGAAGTGTGATGTGTGGTTTGATCAGATTAGAACAGATGAGGGTCTTGCTGTCATCTGGAATATGCTGTGTTAAAGGAAGAGAGCAAGTCTGATTTTGATATGCAAATGTTACAGATATAACTCCCCTAGATGTTAGTTGTAGAAAATGCTGATCTGAGAAAAAAGGGGAAAAAACCCTTTAACAAGGCATGAGGGTAATTCAAAGCCAAGTACTTTTAAACAGCACTTAACAAGTCCCTAGAGCCTACTCAACAGCGGGCCACCCCAGAAGTGCCATCTTCTGCCCCTCAACAGCTTGAAAAAGTAGTAATTGCAAATCCATTTGCATTTTTCTTCTCAAGTTGTCCATGTTCATCATTCAGCACTGTGAAAAAAACAAGCACCAGAGCAAAGGGAACCCTCCCCAAATGCGTCAATAACAAGATAACGGAGTGCCTGAATCCCCCCGCACTCCTGCTCTTACACCTTTGCCATCGCTTGTTTTTCACATTTCACTCCTAATTATGTTGCATCTATTGCCATACACTTAATTAGCTGCATTAATGTGATTTCTTTTCACATAGTCAAGCAATTAAGAGCTATGATTGAGTTTCATTCAATTAGCCTCAACAAACATGCTAATTGATGTCCCAGATGCAAATGAGGTGCAATGAGAGAAACCTGCTAGCAATCGAGAGTTGTGTCAGAGAGAGACAGCTCTCAGCTTGCTGACAGAAGCACAGCTTAACATGGCGACCACCTTCTGTGGAGCTGCCTTTCGAGGAAGGGAGATAAGCCATTAATGCCTCAGTGTACCAAACAGATCCCTACAGGAATAATGTGCAGCACTGAATCAAATCAGTGTGGTCTCCAATTCTCACAGAAAGGGCTGGTAGCCGCACTGTAAGTGGGGAAAATGCGAGGCACTTTACTAGGATTTGGTAGGCGTTACTACCACATTATAACTACCACATACACAACTTCTTTATCTAAAAAATTGTTTAAAAAAGTGTTCATCTAATCTCCGAGCTTGTGAAATACTACATAGGTAATGGCCTACAGTTATCAGTAACTGGCGACTTCATCTTAGTCAGCTGTGGGGCATGCTGGTACTTGAAGTTAAGCCTAGAACACATCAATCAATCAATAATCCCTAAAAATACACTCACTATATTGATTCTCATTGCTTTTCATCCTGAGGTAACACCGTTAGCAGTTTGCTCAAATATAGCGCCACTGAGTGTTAATTTGACTACTCAAGGCAAGTGTCTATTATCTATAAGACTAAATTAACTGCTAAAATATCCGTGATTGCCATAGAAAGGACAAATACTTGTGGAAGCAGCAAAATGTTATTTGATAACACCTCAAAATGAATTGCCCATAGTGAAAAGACATGTTATGCAATAATACAGCTTTCTTTTCAGAAAAACCGTAAATGGAAATATAATTAAGTTAAACAATGAAATGGATGGAAGCTGTTTAGGCAAACACACTGACTGACTAAAGAGATAGATATGACTTGCCTTTCTAAATAGGCCTTGTCTTGAGAATATTTAATACTGCTATTTAAGGATGTTCCTTACTGACTGGAACAAATAATTGCAATGAAAACATTACCCAACTGTTGGTATACATTCACGTGGGCTTCAGTTTTTTAAATCACTCACACACACAAAATTCAGTGAACTCAGGTGTCCAATTATCATACATTCATCCCCAAGACAATTAGAATCCTCCTTTATAAAAAAAATTGAATCAAAACTGCTATGAAGAATTCTTCAATAAAACTACTATTCATGTCATGGAAAAACACAATCTTGTCTAGAGGGGAAAAAAATCAAACTTTAATTTTCAAGATTTAAGAAAGGAACCACAAACATGTCCTTCCATATCACATAACATTGGGCACAGTTGTTCAATTTCTTCTCTACACTACTGTCTGCACATGAGAATATGCCTTTATTTCAGCACCACTTCAAATAAGAAAAAATCAGGACATAGCTCCCCCAGGTTTGGAGGAGTGTACAATGCTCTCTTAAAACAGACACACAGTTTATTTTAAAGGCAAAATTATAGGACCACGCTCATTCCTGCTGTATGTTCCCTCCATTCCTCATGTTGCCTGTCTGGACTCTACACTCCTTGGCACAGGAACTATATTTTTAATATGATTTAAGTGCATAGCACACTACACTGAGGAGGAAATACAAATAAATAAATTACCACACTATCAGCTGCATTTCACTTTTTCTATTTCCAAAACCTAGTTTATTATGGAAGAACACTCTCCATGGCTACCTCACATTTAAACAGTTACCCCTGCCATTGAGCAACACCTGCAAGCACCCAGCCACTTTTGTTTCTACAACCTGACTAATAAGCTAACAGCTAGTGAAATGTTACAAACTAATAAAATATGCAAACTGAATTTGTAGATACCAAATACCATAAACTTACTTCAGGTTTAAAATCCACCTTATCTGAGGGCCTTAATCTCCGGTGCATTGCTCCCTGTGGTCAGCAGCAGCTCCAGGCACCAGCGCTCCAAGCACGTGCCCGGGGCGGCAAGCCGCGGGGGGCAGCCTGCCGGTCGCCGTGAGGGCGGCAGTCAGGCTGCCTTCGGCGGCATGCCTGCGGGAGGTCCGCCGGTCCCGCGGATTCGGCAGCAGGTACGCTGAAGCCGCGGGACCGGGGACCTCCCGCAGGTGCACCGCCGAAGGCAGCCTGCCTGCTGTGCTTGGGGCGGCAAAAAAGCTAGAGCAGCCCCTGCTTGTGGTTAAACAACACTTGTGCAAAGTAGGTGTAAAATACGAGCATTCTGATTATACTATGTAAATAACTGTACAAAGAGCAAAGAAGTGTAACCCACACGCCTCCTGGGGGTGGCGTTCTGTCCCATCTAGTGGCACTGAGACCGCTTAGAGAGAGAGAGAGAGAAAATGAGTCTGCTCTACAGCCTGAACTAACAGTTGGCTTTTAGCTCATGCGGTAGAAGTTCATGCACTAAACTCCAGAGGTCCCCGGTTCGATCCCGCCCGGGGTCGGTCAGTGTTACAGAAGCAGAGACTGAGCTTGAGTATGGCAAAGCAAGTGAGACCTTTAAAAGGGAATGAAATTATTAAGTAGGTAGCTATAGACCCTGGGAGCCTAAGAGGGAGAGTTCTGCACTGATTTATGTAATATACAAAAATGAGTCTGTCTCAGCCTCCTGCTGCCAAAGCAGACCAGGACTGGGAGACACTGCGCCTTGTACTGTTGCTACTGGACTGTTCTGAAATGACAGTGAAAGGTCCAATGTTGCAGTGTGGTCCTCCTTGCATAGAAACCATATCAGCTCTTTCCCTGGGAGGCCTCAGAGGGCGGGATTCTTAGGACTCCCTCTGGTTGCATTTGGATGGACTATAGTTGGAGCAGCCCTTCTCCACAATCCTTCCCCTCATACAATAGACTACACATACTGTTTACCATGATTAGGGCCCTACCGAATTCACGGTCCATTTCGGTAAATTTAATCGTTATAGGATTTTAAAAATCTTAAACGTCATAGTTTTAGATATTTAAATGAGAGTGTTGTAACTGTGGGGGTCCCAACCCAAAAGGAGGAGGGGTTACAAGACTATTGCAGGGAGATTGCAATATTGCCACCCTTACTTCTGCACTGCTGCTTGTGACAGCACTGCCTTCAGAGCTGGGCTCCCAGGCAGGACGTGCAGCGCTTCCTGCAGCTGGCCAAGGTTCACTGAGGTGATTATGACCCGGCCCTGGGAGCAGCCCATGCTGGGGAAGAGGAAGTCCAATCCCTGCCCAGGCAGAACTAGCAGCTGGAGCCTGGTGCATTGTAGGAGCCCCCGGCTAGAATGCTCCCAGCCCTGCCCCTCCCCGACTCTGGGCCCGGCGCTCAGGTTTAAAGGGGACTGTGACTGGCTTTGTGTGTGTGTGTGTGTGGGGGGGTGACCACAGCGGCGCCCCAACCACAACACCCTGTGCAGTTGCCCACAGCGCCCATCCATAAGGCAAGGCCAGCCCTCCCCCCCCTCAAAAGTGACAACCTCCCCATACCATGCCACCCTCACTTCTGCTTTGCTGCCCAGAAGCCCCCGCTCTGTGCTCATCCAGCTCTAAAGGCAGTGCAGAAGTAAGGGTGACAATACCACGGACCCCCCCTGCAATTGGCAGATTTCACTGTCTGTGATGCGTTTTTCATGGCTGTGAATTTGGTAGGGCCCTAACCATGTAGCGGTTTGGCTGAGTACACTCTTCTTTCATGCTCATCACCAACACACTCATCACAAGGTTGCTGTGGGTCACAAAATCAATGTGTCTAAACCTAATCTAACCTCTCACTTCTCAGAAAGTACCGGAAAAAATTGGTTCCTCAAATTTTCAATTTCTCTCTTGCATTCCCTTCCTTTTTCTATCCCCCATTGATAACTTACTCTAAGATAATAAAATACAGAATTTAACCCGTAGAGTGTTGGCTTTTTCCAGTCAAATATTAAGTGGTCCATGAATATTTCTGCAGTCCTCAAAGTGTTAACAGCCAGAAAAACCACACACTTCCCATTCTGTGACTTGTGTTGAGACAATCTAACAGCTCCCGTTTCCCATGCTAGAAACTGGTTAAGACACAGGGCAAGTAGTTAGGAGTTCTATTCCCACTACAGTTATTGGTTTGCTGGTGCTGGGCCAGATATTTGATATATGTACATTAGATGCCCGGTCAGCAGATAGGAGACCCTGCTTGTCTGTCATATAGAGATGTTTGTGAGTCTCACTGCATTAAGGCTGGTATATCACTTCCTTATCTGTAGGTGAAAAATGCTCCAGAAGTATTAAAACAGGAAGCCCGTGTTTGTATCTCAGGATGGCATCTTGGAAGTTTTTGGAGAGAGGGAGCTAAGATTAAGATGGCATATTTTAGAGAACAATACTGACTTAGGGAGCCATGAATGGTAACCTGCAAAGCTATTGTTCATCGTCAGGAACAACTGCTTTGTCAGAAGCGGGTGCGAGATGTGGACTGGTAAATGCTGAAGCCGTACTTTTGTGTGTACATGGCAGTCAGACATTTTTATTGCAAAATGCCGTCTGGAAAAGATGCAAAACCAAATTGCTAAACTGAAAAGGAAAAAAAAATAAGGGGGAAAAACAAAAGGCCCCCTTCCCTTTGCTTATTGAGTTCAAAGGCATAACATGCAGCACCCTGCAGCAAATGGGAAGCTACACTAATTTTAAAGCCATAAAACGCTATAAAGTGCCCTGCGGGGCAGGACTACACTGAAGCTAGTTGCACCTAAATAAGACATGGTTCATTTACTTCGCAGCTTAGCCTAATGTAATCATCAGCGGATTTCTAGCCTAGAGTTGTAACAGGCAAATAGCCGATACTGCGGAGGCGACACTCCCAGCCATAGAGGGGGCCTCAGCTAGATTGCTGTTGATTAGAAAATTTTTCAGTTTTGACAAGCACTTAATGAACATAAATCGCACCTTGATTGGTTTCCATTTGGGGCCACAGGCACACCTGAGAAAAAACAACAATCTCCAACTCCACTTCCCCCATTCTTTGCAGAGACCTCAGAAAAAAACCTACAGTCCTGTTATGAGCCACATAAGAAAATGTTTATCACAAGTTTCTGTGCAAGCAGCAGTAAAAGAACATTTTCCCTAAATGCGTTCCTACACAGAGATATGGACATTACATCCTTTAACATCTTAGTACACTATGACTTCTTAAAAGGTACTACAAAGCTACCTCCCCAGAAAATAAACTGGGGGACAATTAGTCATTTTAAAATGTGTGTCAGTCTGTTCTGGAAAACACTCTGATCAACCTAAAGCTCCTTCTGGGTCTTGGTAACAAGAAGGTCATCTTGTTCCCTTACTATTAACATTGAAAACTGAGACCCTGAAGTTAAAGAAATATAAAAACAAAACATTCACTGTGTCTATGCTACAATATTAATCAGATCAATTGGAGCGAGGGAAGGGGGTAGGAAGAGTCTTTCAATGTAGAACATCAGATCTCAAACATACAGAATATTGAATTTTTCATAGTTTGCACATTTTCATGGAAATCTGAGCAGGTTATTCTGTGTCTGCCCCTCACTCCCCCCTGCTCTCACTAGATCATAGCAAGAACCGATCTAACATTTAGTAAACACTAGATCACAATTGGTCTATCACAAATAATTTATGTAACTTTTATGTCTATACCGGTTAGTTCGACTAGAAATGGAGCTTTATTTTCATAAAGCATCTCTTCATAAATCAATCCCTTGCCTTTTGCTATTTAAATTGCAAGTTGTTCAAGTAACCAAACACTTACAGACCTGTCTTTTTTGACAATGAGCTTCACTCTTTGCTGATATCTCTTACGTATTGCATATTTACACTGTTCTGCAAGTAATAGTTCCATGTGCACTGCAGTACCCTACACTAATTACATGTGATAAATCTTGTGTCATATGCTCAGAAACAAATGGATTCCAAGCTAAATATGCTTTATATATTCACAGGTCACTTAATGCACAAACAAGGAGAATCTCTACCCAGTTGTGGGACTAGTTACATGGAAACAACAGGAATAATCAGTCTTCATTACCCTAAGCACAGACTGCTTAAGTGGGAGTCTTTTATGGTACAGCTTACTGACCATTATACAGGACACTGAGAACTTCACATTTCATTATGCCCATGGCTTGCCATGATTTTTCACTTGGCATAGCAGGTGCAGTGGTGATTTCATTTAGGGCTACACTCAGTTTGAAGGGACACTGTTAAGGTTGTTAGGATTTAAAATTTACTTACCTCGGCAGTTTTCCCACATTGCAAGCCTTACCTTAAGGGTGGCAGCTATGTATTTAGGTGGTTTTAAAAAAAAAACAAAAAACTAATCCTTACTGCAGCACTGTTTCAAGGAAACAAAGCAGCCTATCTCCCAGTAAACAACAAACTGCATAGATGATCTCTGTAGTGGTCCCCTCTGGCACACTACCAACCCCTTTGTTTCCCATACGAGAACACATGCTATCACACACAATATATGTATTAGTTGAAAACACACAGAGGTGATGTGTGATATCCCACATTATCATGGCACAAGGTGGTAAAGTAGCACAGACTTTAATTATCATTTTTTCTGAAGCGGTTACCATGTAGTTTCTACAAAATAACAGTAGCAATATATCAAAGTATGACCAAATTAAGAAATGCAGCCCAGAGAAATTGTAACAAATGACATCATAAAGCAGTATACTATTCTGGAAAAGGTTTTAGGACAGATGCTATTAAACTTGTCCACAATTATTTTTGTGTGGAAGATATATGGCATCAACACCTCAAATATGCAGCAAGGATTAGACACAACACAGTACATCTTTCATGCCTTTCTGTTTTTCCATTTACTCCAATGTTTCAGACATATTAACTGATAAAAAATAACTATAACACAAATTTGAGCATTGATAATTTTGTCAAACATACATTACCCCTAAAATCACCCTGTCGACTTCCCTTTCCTAGGGTCTGCCCTGAATGCAAAAGGTTTGAAAGCGTACATCTGCATCCTAATTGATACATAGCAATATGAAGTCATAAACAAAGCTATCTTTGGGTCAATTCCCAGACCTATTCAACGTGACCTGATTTTATGATTACTTGTGCCCTTCCGAGAAAGGTATTAAAGAAGAGACTTCAGACTTTACAAATATCTAGAGTTGTATTTTCATTTGAAGCAAACTATTTTTTATTGACTACAATCATCAGGGAGAGCATGGGTAGTTTGTTAATCCAACATACTTATACATACCTTGGGGCTGGGAAACAGTTCAAGGGGAAACGCACTTTTCTGAGCAAGAGAAGAGCCAGACAAAGATGTTTGCACAAAGTTATTCATATACCCAGTAGTGCAACACAGCATTTAAATACTAATGATAGGCAGACGGCAAGAACCCATTGTTGCCAGCCCCCATACTTACAAAAATAATTTGTCAGGTCCCCCAAAATCATAAAATTGGCCTAAAAACAATAATATATTTTGGGTTCTTTTTGGCCTCTGAGTTTTTCAAGTCCCCATTTTCAAGCTTTTCTGCAGAAGCATGAAGTCAAGGAATTTTTAACATGAGAATCCCAGGTTTATTTAATCACGACTTGAGGAGCTAAGGCTTTAAGAAAACAACACTAAATATAATGAGACGTGAGAACATCGCTGGAGTTGGCTACAGTGCTAGACACTCGTGTGTCACATTTCAATAGTTTTTACATGGATCATCATTTAAACTCTGACTGGGTCCTAGAAGGTCAGTCAGTACCTGTAGAATTTCACAAGCCAAGGTATTGTTATGGTAGTTTTAGGCTGTCTCCTAAGAAGGTGAGTGTCATTACAATACAGCAGAGCAGATGTGCGTGAAGCAAGACAACTCCTGGCCGTGCTGAAGTTTCACACACCACTATTGCAACATGATTACTTTGTCTGATGATGGAAAAATCATTCCTACGGTCTTTATCATTAAGCCAACATGAACTATGTTTCTATGAATGATGGAATGACCTCATTTCTCCTTCAGTTAGCACTGTTCATAAGAAAATGTATTTCCAAAGTTGTGGATATCACCTAGTGATTTCCCAGGCCAAACTTATTTAGATGAGTCTCATCTGGATACAGTATAACACATTTTTTTTTAGTCAGTCCTGCAGCACCACCACAATCCCAACAACCTTTGTGAAGGTCATTTGAACAGAGTCTATCCCAAATCGGAGAAAGATGAAAATAGAAGCATTGCTCTTATGCCTCAGACCTCAGAGCATTATGATAAAAACACCCAGCTTTCATATAGCACTTTTCATCTGTAGATCTCAAAGCACTTTACAAAGGAGGTCGGTATCAGTACCCCTGTTTTACAGAAGGGGAAATGGAAACACAGAGAGATGAGATGACTTGCCCTAGGTTACCAAGCAGGCCTATGGCTGAGCCAGGAACAGAACCCATGTCTCCACAGTCCCAGTGCACTATCCACTAGGCCAAACTGCCTCCATACAATGCTATTCTCTGTACACAGTCAAACTATTCTCTTGGATATGTACCCAAGATATATAGATGCTAGATGGCCAGCTGGGTTTTATAAGGACAGTCAGCAGGATTTCCCTCTCATTCTTGGTTATTTTGGAAGGCAATGAAATAAGAATAAAGCCGTGGGAACTTTTTCCCAGAAGAAAGTTATTAAATGGTTTCAATTTCCCACAGGCATCATGAGGAAGAGGAGACCCTTCCTTTATAGAGATGTTGGAACTTACCACTTTCCGCATGGTGGGAGATACCAGAATTGTTGGAACACTTTTGAACCCACTGTGTCTAAGATCAATGGTGAGCCATGCATGCTGGAACTAGCTGATCTTCCCCCACCACTTCATCCTTATTCTGAGATGAGATGAACCTTTGGAATGGAACCCTTGGAGGTTTGTTTCTGCCCTGGCAAAGTTTAGGCTTTGGTTTTCTGCTTGGGAATCTTAGGATTTGTCTTCATGGGGACACTCAGGAAAGATAATTTGAATTAAGTGGATTCAGCAACCTAAAGCAAATTAAGACAACTTTAATTCTGAATGAGTATGTCCACACAGGGGTTTAATGCAGTTTAAATAATTCACTTTAAATTTACACCTTTTATTAATTCAAATTAATTTTACTGAGTGTCTCCCTGGAGACAAGCCCTAACAATAGCTTTGAGTACCAAGAAAAGTAGTTAAGAACTGAAATCTTGGGAATATGAAGTAGGGAGCATCTCCTTAGCAATCTTGAGAGTAGTGTTCAGAAATTCTCAAAATAAGCTGTATTTCTTGAAATACAAAGACAATTCTGAGCTTTGATGAAAGGCACTTTCCAAGGAGTTCCATATAACCAGGATAATGATAAAACCCTCCCTTCCCCACAATCTACCATGGAGCTATGTATCGATGTAAAAAACACAAATATAGAAACAAACTGATTCAAATATAAAACAAATTAAAATCCCCTCAGGAAAAAGTTACGTTTTCATCTCTCTTTATTAGAAGTGGGGAAGTGAACAATTGAAGTGGATCCTGGGGCAGAACATTTTACACGAAGGACAACCAAAGCTAAAGCTGTGTCATCTGCTGACCTGTGGCATGCTGGTAAAAAACCCCAAAAGGTAGATGGGTGTCAAAATAGGTATTCATCAGGATGACGCTAAGTTAAAGAGGCTTCAAACACAAACTTGTCCTTCACCATTAAAATAGCACTACCCAGCAAGTATCCTAGAGAATATACACAGGGAGCCCTGATGCATGGCACTATGCCATTAGGAACCAAGAGATGCCTAGACAAACTCTCATGGGTCCCTTTGTGAAGGCAAGACAGACATGTAAGATGAATAGGTAGACACGGTGAACTGTGAAACCTGCAGGTCAAAGTTCTCTCTCATTATCCCCTCCATTTTTCTATCAAGGTAGTCCCTTAGGCACACTAAGGGAAGGGCAGGTTTAAGGTTCTTGGAAAAAAACGGTCAGCACCAAGTCCTGAAAATGTAGGCTGCTTATGTATATATTTTCTCCTTCTTTAAGAAAAGGAAAATGCATTTAGTGATTGTGAAAGGTGTCAGGCTGACAGCATTAGCAACTGAAGTTACTTATTTAGCTAACAAAGTATAGCTCAAGCTTCCCCATACTGCCCTGCCATTGTCTCTCAACTCTTCAGGAAGCACCACCTCTAGAACTCAGATGCTAGTTCACTTTCTGCACCCTTGTGATATTTTGTTTCTCTGTCTAGACTGCTTATAAGGGTGCCAATTTTGATACCGGTTTGTGTGATATAGACTTTTCACGCAGAAATGGTCCAAGACCACTGAATCATTTCTCATAGGCTGCTGAACGTATCTGATAGTAAGGATCTGTGACCATTATGATCTTAGACCTGATACGAAGCAATATTGCCAAACACATTGTCAGTGTTTGAAGAATAGATTAAATATTTTAATGAGTTTTGTCCCTGCAAATTTTGCATCAACTCAAACTGCAGTACAGAGGGACTGAAATTGCCTTTTTGTTTATATGTGTGTGTGTGTGTGTGTGTGTGTGTGTGTGTGTGTGTGTGTGTGTGTGTGTGTGTGTGTGTGTGTGTGTGTGTGTGTGTGTGTATAAGAGAGATTTATCTCACAGAACTGGAAGGGACCCTGAAAGGTCATAGAGTCCAGCCCCCTATCTTCACTAGCAGGACCAAGTACTGATTTTGCCCCAGATCCCTAAGTGGCCCCCTCAAGGATTAAACTCACAACCCTGGGTTTAGCAGGCCAATGCTCAAACCACTGAGCTATCCCTTCCCATCCCCACTATTCCTGAAAGGGTTACCAAGTGCTGCACATTAGGGAACCACAACTCCAGAGCTCTGAAGAAGAGGTTACTCACCTTGTGCAGTAACTGAGCTTCTTCAAGATGTGCCCCCCCATGAGTGCTCCAGCTCAGGTGTCAGTGCATCCCTGCGCCTTTGCTCTGAGAGTTTTAGTAGCAGTGCCCATACGGGTCACACATGCGCGGTGCTGGTCTCGCGGCGCCATTGACGCCTCATCTAGCATGCATGTGACCCGAACCTCAGTTCCTTCTTTACTGTAGGGTCCTACTGCACACTCCAAAGTAGAGAGGAGGAGGATGGGTGTGGAGCACCCACAGGGGAGCACATCTCGAAAAACCTCAGTTACTGCACAAGGTGAATAACCTTTTCTTCTTCTAGTGTGTCCCTGTGGGTGCTCCACTTCAGTGACTGTAGAGGATAGTCTGTCCTCCTGAGGATGGAAGGGGCTTTGGAGATGGTTGGCTGATGGAGGATAACACTGCTAATCCTAGCTGTGCATCTGATTCTGGACCTTGTGTTATTGCGTGGTGTTTTGCGGATGATGTTGTTGATCTGGTAGAATGTGATCTGGTCCCCTATAGGGATTGCATGTCCTTTAGTTGGTAGCATGGTTGAATCCACCCGGAAATCCATTTTGATAATCTCTGTGCTGATATAGCGGATCCTTTGGAACCTTGCGCGATAGAAACAAAGAGTTTTGAGGATTTCCTAAACGGTTTGGTTCTATCCAGGTAGAATGCTAAAGCTTGTCTAATGGCCAAGATGTGCTGTGTAGCTTCATGTACATTCTCGTGTGGTTAGGGAAAGAATATGTGTAGATGTATTGGTTGATTTAAATGGAAGGACGAGGATATCTTGGGGGCGATTTTTGGATGGGTCCTTAATGTAACTTAGTCTTTAAAAAAGATAGCATGTGGTGGGCCTGCCATGAAAGCCCCTATTCCTCTCTCACACATCGAGCCGATGTGATTGCCATTAAAAATGCGACTTTCATTGATAGGTGCATTAAGGAGCAGGTCACCAAGGGTTTGAATAGGGTTCTGGTGAGACCTTTTAAAACCAAATTAAGGTCTCATGGTGGTGTAGGTGAGCATACAACTGGGTAAATTATTTGTAGGCCCTAAGGGAATCATTTGGTGACTGGATGTATGAACAGCATTGTCTCATCAATTTTTTGATAAAGGCAGTGATAGCAGCAAGGTGCACTTTGGTCGCACTTATGGAAAGGCCAGAGTTTTTTAATTTGAGAATGTAATTTAGCGTCAGTGGAAGGGGTGCTGACGCAGCGGTGATTCGTTTGGCATTGCACCATTTCCATTTCTGTAGGTAAGTCTTACTAATAATAGACTTTCTACTATGTAGCAGCACTTGTTTGACCTGTTCCAAGCAGGCTAATTCGTCATGAGTGAACCATAGAAGAGCCATGCTTTCAGGTGGAGCATCTCTAGGTTTGGATGGTGAAACTGACCATTGTGTTGTGTTAGCAGGTCCATTTAAAGCAGAAGGGTGATTGAAGCACATGCTGCCATCCGCGCTACGTACAGATACCATGGTTGTCTTGGCCATGTGTGGGCTGTCTTGCTTTGTTGGTCCTTATTTTGTGTATCATTTTCAATAACAGTGGTATAGGTGGAAATGCATACAGGAGAGATGTGTCCCATTTGATTAGGAATGATTCCCCCATCAATCAGATACCCAGACCTGCTCTCGAGCAGAACTGCAGGCATTTGCGGTTTTGAGTTATCGTGAAGAGGTCTATAGCTGGGTGACCCAATTGCTGGAATATGTTCTCTAGTATCACCTTGTTCATCTCCCATTCGTGATCATGGGGAAATTGTCTGCTAAGTTTGTCTACAGTGGTGTTCTGGCATCCAGGCAGGTAGGAGGCAGAGATGATGATACTGTGTTGGACGTACCAGTTCCAGAGTTTCATGGCTTCTGTGCCTAGTGAGTGTGATTGGGCCCTTCTCTTCCTGTTTATGTAGAACATGCATACAATGTTGTTGGTCATACTCAGATGTTCTGGTTCCTTAGCAGCGGTAGGAAATGGAGGCAAGAATTGTGAACTGCGTGGAGTTCTAACAGATTTATGTGTAGGTGCGTTTCATCGGGGGACCACTGTCCTTGAATCGTGTCATGTTGCATGTGTGCTCCCCACCCTATAAGGCAAGTAGTGCTGCGTAGTTTGCCACTCTGAACTGGAGTGTGGAGGAAGAATAGACTGTGGCCAAATAGGTCCAACCTCTTGCCATCCTTATCGCAGGGTGTTGACTTATAATGTGTTGCTTCCCCCTCTGGGTGGCCGCCTCCACAACAAGTGAGTTTGGTGCTGGATGGATGAATAAGAAATCTGTTCCCTTTGAAGGGACAGAGTACTTTTTGTCAGCCCTCTTACAGATTGGTGGTATAGTGGCCGGAGCTTGCCAGACTGTTTTGGCAGGTTCCATCAGCGCCCCATTTATTGGAAGCACTATCCTAGATGATGAGGATATTTGCAAGATGTCAAGAAGTTCGTGTTGGGCCTCCAGCACCTCTTCGAGAGGTATTTTCAATTCCTCAGCCACACTTTTGAACAAATCCTGGAAATGGCTGAAATCATCGGTGGTTGTTGGTGGTGGGGGCATTATTGCCTCATCTGGAGAGGATGAGGTGTTATAACGTTAGGTGAAGTGTCTGGTGGCATACTCTCCTCCTGGTCCTCTGTGGTTTCCGCCCTTGATTCAGTTGTTCTAGTTTCCAATAGTGGAGGCAGGGATTTAATGCCCTCCCGATGTGGACTGGGGGTTCTGCTGTAGTGTCTTCTGTAAGGTCCCCACAGGTTCCAGTAAGGCCAGCGAGTGGGGAATGGCATGGCTGGACCCATCCATGGGTGTCCACACCATAGTGGTGCCTCCTGTCCCTATGTGAACCTTGCTCATAGAGGTCCAGGTGTCATAGACGTTCTGACTGGAGAGGAATGGTGAGATGAGAAGACCCCTTCTTCCTTATCATCCTCCTCACTTGAAATGGGGGGAGGGCTACCAATGATAGAGGTAGTTCCTTTACTGCATGCACTGGGGAGCTGTCGGTGCCCAGAAAAGGGGACTCTGGTGTCAATGTCAATACAAAGTCTTTCTGGTGCAGAAATAGGCGCGGTGCCTAGGTCTTCAGTGCCGATAAAGTGGATGCCAATTGCTTCACTGATGTAGCAGTTAGCGCCACTGCTGCTCCTATGGTATTTGTCAGAGCTGTTGTCATTGTGGGAGGCGGTATAATTGGCGGAGTGACTGACCGTTCCAACTCCTTCAGTGTCGTCAACGGTGCCGTGGTGGAGGAGGTAGGCTTGGTGCCCCTTGACTCCGCACTGGAGAGCTGGGATTCGTCGGAGGCCACTGCACGGGTGGTGCCAGAGGTTCCTGGAGCCTCATAAGTGCTGAGCCACAGTGTGGTCAGCACCGAGGAGAGTGACCTGGTTGGAGACCACTTCCTTGTGGTCTGCTCTCTACGAGATGAAGAGGATGCCCATTTCTTTGCAGCTTTTTTGGAAGAATGAGTCTTAGGAGACCTTGCTGGAGAAATGTCTGGTGATCTGTGCTGGGAGCGGTTTCCTGCCCCGGGTCAGAGGCTGGTCGTAGAGACTTCTCCATCAAAAAGGGTTTCAGGGTCAGGTCTCTATCTCTGTGAACCCTGGCTTTGAGGTTGCTGCAATGGGCACATTTCTGAGCAATGTGCGTTGCCCCCAAGCAACAGATATATTAAGTGTGTCCATCTGACACAAGCATAGCTTTCCTGCACATCATGCAGCGTTTAAAGCCTGATGAACCAAGCATTTCACTCCAGTTTCATATTCACAACAAGCAGGGAGTCTACACAGAAGACTGCTTATGTAGAAATTCTGCACAAACAGGTCTATGTATATAACTGAGTGTTGAATATCTGATTCTGCCTCAAGCTGTGGTTTACATATATGACTAGGCAGAGAAGCAGAAGCGATTTGCATTTTCAACCCACCAAGGGGAGAGCAGCACTTGTCCACGATGAAGGATAGAGACAGGATTACCAAAATCTACAACTGGCCTTGCTCTCCCATTTCCTCTGCAGACCATTGACTCTGTGTGGAACTCTGCTGCAGAATGAGTAGCAGAAAGCACCTACAGCCTGGAGGATGCAAAAAAACTATTCATGGTGATTGGCTGCCACCTGGTTGACAGAGAGAGTAAGAGTGCTCCACACTCTACATTGATAATACTTAAACGAACAAAAACAAAAATCTTCCATGGACACCCTCGTTACTTTTGCAATGATTTCCAATGGCTTCTTCAAGACTAATGCCAATGGAAATAACATTTAAAATGACATAATATAGGCTATCATTCACCCCATAGTAATGTTATAACGTGAATGTGCAGTAGCTGCTTCCCAACCTTAAACAGACTGGCATTTTTAATTTGCTAACTTCATGTGACTACACATCAAGCCACAGCAAGGAGAGTGAGTTAAAGTATCAAACTTCACCCTGTTCTGTAACACACAGCTGGGAAGTATTGCTAACACAGAGAAGAATTGGGATATCATACAGGAAGATCTGGATGACCTTGTAAACTGAAGTAATAGTAACAGGATGAAATTTAATAGTGAAAAGTGCAAGGTCATGCATTTAGGGATTAACAACAAGAATTTTGGTTATAAATTGGGGACACACCAGTTGGAAGTAACCGAGGAGGAGAAGGACCTCGGAGTATTGGTTCATCACAGGATGACTATGAGCCGCCAATGTGATATGGCCGTTAAAAAAGCTAATGCGGTCTTGGGATGCATCAGGCGAGGTATTTCCAGCAAAGATAAGGAGGTGTTAGTACCGTTACACAAGGCACTGGTGAGACCTCGTCTGGAATATTGTGTGCAGTTCTGGTCTCCCATGTTTAAGAAGGATGAATTCAAACTGGAACAGGTACAGAGAAGGGCCACTAGGATGATCCGAGGAATGGAAAACCTGTCTTATGAAAGGAGACTCAAAGAGCTTGGCTTGTTTAGCCTAACCAAAAGAAGGCTGAGGGGAGATATGATTGCTCTTTATAAATATATCAGAGGGATAAATATCAAGGAGGGAGAGGAATTATTCAAGCTCAGTACCAATGTGGACACAAGAACAAATGGATATAAACTGGACATTAGGAAGTTTAGACTTGAAATTAGACGAAGGTTTCTAACCATTAGAGGAGTGAAGTTCTGGAACAGCCTTCCAAGGGGAGTAGTGGGGGCAAAAGACATATCTGGCTTCAAGACTAAGCTTGATAAGTTTATGGAGGGGATGGTATGATGACATAGCCTAATTTTGGCAATAAATTGATCTTTGATTATTAGCAGGTAAATAGGCCCAATGGTCTGTGATGGGATGTTAGATGGGGTGGGATCTGAGTTACTACAGAGAATTCTTTCCTGGGTGCTGGCTGGAGAGTCTTGCCCACATGCTCAGGGTTTAACTGATCGCCATATTTGGGGTTGGGAAGGAATTTTCCTCCAGGGCAGATTGACAGAGGCCCTGGAGGTTTTTCGCCTTCCTCTGCAGCGTGGGGCAAGGGTCACTTGTTGGAGGATTCTCTGCACCTTGAGGTCTTTAAACCACGATTTGAGGACTTCAATAACTCAGACATAGGTGAAGAGTTTGTTACAGGACTGAGTGGGTTAGATTCTGTGGCCTGCGTTGTGCAGGAGGTCAGACTAGATGATCATAATGGTCCTTTCTGACCTTAAAGTCTATGAGTCTACTATTGGCTTTGTGCAACCCCACACTAACTTGGTGGAAATTCCTATAGCTTTAAAATTCTAAGCCAGTTGATCAAGTGAGACATCTTGTGACACCCCTGCTGAGGAAACTCTCTGCTCCTGGTGCTCAAATGGCTGGTTCCTTTCAATGTGGAGATATTACTTTAACACTTAAATTGCCAGGGAAAAGTAATGAGAAGTTATAAAACCCTTAGATGTATGGGGAGGAAGGTGAGCAAGTGGTCGTACACTGAGATATACCTTCAGCAAAACCCAGAATTGATTGCCCTGTATCAGCATTGCTCGCAAATTGCTTGCTTGACTTGCAGCAGGGAGGCTCAACTCTTGCTTCAAGGTCAAATGCTTTGAGGCTCACACACCAGCCTCACACAATTTAATGGAAGAATCAGAGAAGCAGATGCAGTTGGGCTGTTCTAAAAGGATCAGAAGAACAGGGGACGAAGCCCTGCTGGAGTGGACAAAGATTTTAGGATATGAATTCTGTTGCGGGTCAGTGCCTTGCAGCTAACTGCCATGCAATTTATGAAATCAATAGTTCTAAAGAGTCAAGGAAGTGACATCAGAGATGAAAGTAAGACATTCCCAAGAGGTTAGAAAGTCAGGCTGAGAAGTTTTGTACCAAGCCAGAGCAAGCACTAGTGCTCAGTGGATTGTAGTCCCAGGAGAGCTCTTCTGCTGAATGCAGTCAAGAAAGACTTGATTGGTGCAGCACTGGAGGCAGCCCAGCAGGTGGCCCCAACAGTTTTAACCCTCCAAAACTAGGATCAACGTGCAGATCTATGAACGCCAAAGCATTTCCACTATGCTGCATCCCTTCAGAGAAAAGATTTACATTCTTTAATGCTTGAGAGATGAGGCTGCTGGAATGCTGGGTTTATATGACAATAAATTTGACGGACCTTTGATCATAGTGAGGAATGTGATTCTACAACACAAAAATACACACCCATCTCCCATCTCTGTGGATCTTGGCGAATTCAGAAACATAGGGCTAGATTGTGGTTTTCAGCCATAGCCTGTGCTGGACAGCACGTGGAAGAGCCTGAGTGTAGTGGGATCCCACATTGCAGAAGCAGTTTTGGCTCCTTCCAAAGAGATGCAGCAGCATGTTCTCCCCTCCCTACCCAATCAGCTCTGACTGATGGAGCAAACTCTTCTCCACTCTTTTCAGGTAGCTAGTGCTCACAGGAGTGGAGTGCTAGCACTGTGCAGCGACCAAGTTCTCCCAGACAATTGTGACTGTGGATTGTGTTGGGGGGGGGCCCTAAAGGGAGGCGAGGTGCCTCATGCTTTCACCCCTTCTTGATGCAAGATCGGTGCAATAGTGTCTTCCACATAAGGTATTTTAATGGTGTATGTGAAAATTCCACAGTAATTTAAAATCTAAAAAGGTGATAATTTTTTTTTAAATGCCACCATCACTGCTACCCAGGAAACACATAAGCTACAGAAAGCTTAAAAAATACATTCTTATTTACTGCATTCAAATCACCTTTCCAAGTCAAAAAGTGTCATCTCTTAAAATCCTGCTATTTACAGCCATTCCTGCAAGTCTAGAAGAAGCCCAACACGAAATAAACTCTTCCATCTACTGAACAACTAGTAAACTGCATAAAGGAAGGTTATCTAGGTTGTACATGTGATCACACTATGGAATTTTAGCTCCGGTGTGCCCTCAGGTTCATACTTCAGGATTTTTTTCCCACCAGAGACAGGGTATTTTTGTCAAACCCTGTCCAGATGAACCTGCTAACAGTATTTGATCTGTGGTCTGACAAGTGCTGACTGCAAAGAGTGTGGCATACTTACATGTAAACTGGGATGATAGGTCAGTACACCGTTGTCACACAACGTAACGTATTTCTTCTTCCACTCTTTATTCAATGACTTGCCACTTCGCTTTAGCAGCACACCCTGTTAGAGAGGAGGAAAGGGAAAAAGGCAGAGAAAGGAATTAAACATGATCTTTTGCAAATGCATAGCCATTCAAAGGCAAGGGCAGCAGAGACTTATAACATATTAACTAACATTCTAGTACTGTGTTTCCCTACAAGCTTCTCCATCTCTTCATTTTGTTTCTCCCTTCTCTTTCTGCCAAAATATATCGAATGGCAGGTATCAGCAGCCCCAGGAGTAGTAGAGTAGTAGCTCTTCAATAAAGCAGGTTAGCCCAACAAAATATGGTCTGTGTCAACATTTGCTCTGTCCACTAGGGCTATCACGAGACGCTTTTGTACCCACGAAAGCTTATGCTCCAATACTTCTGTTAGTCTTAAAGGTGCCACAGGACCCTCTGTTGCTTTATACCTCCCTTGGAATTTATATTTTAATGGTGGCGCTCAGTCAGATTTATAGCCATAACAATAAACTCTAAGTTGAGCAAAGATCAAACACCTAGTACACTTGTGGGCACTATAAAAGAAATGATAAATAATAAATTTCTGTCTGAATAGATTTCCCATGCAATTATGGATTCTAGTGTTTTTAGAGGGTGGCTCCTGGATTCCTTTATGTCAACTCCTATTTGTAGATTCTTCTGCTGTATCTGAGCTCAGCCGCAGCATGGGCACGGAAAGACAGCAGTTAGCATTTGATTGTTTCTGCTTGAACACTCATTCTACTAATTTGTGCAGCTTTCTCTCCCTTTCCCAAGCAGTGGCACTGCACAGAAATTCTTCCAGTTATAATCCTAGCAAGGAGAAGCACTACTAATGCAGGTGACAGCAGGAGAGACCCTTACAAGGAAATAAAGCTAAACAGGTTGTGGGGGGAGATCTTGAGAGTGCAATCTTGAGTAATCCAGAGGGGAACATTGGAAGAAGATGGATGGAAGGATAACCTGGGAGTCATGGAGTGAGAGAGAGAGAGAGAGGGAAGAGGCCAAGTTTTGTTTTTCTAGGGAGTAGAAGGGAAAATAAAAGCAGCCAAACAGGAAGTAATTTACCACAGCAGTGGGAAGAGATGATTGAACAATGAATTAAGATGTAAAACTACTGAAAATACACAAAAACATTGGCGAGGAAAGGAACCAAAATAAAAAGGAAACTCAACAAAAAAGGTCTGTAAGGAAGTCCAGATGCAGACAAAACTAAATTGGAATTTATGAAAAACTGGAACATAGGAAAAATACAGAAGGAAGGGCAGGAAAACAAAACCATGAGAAAAAACTAAATATTTTTATGTATTCGATCTTTTTTAATTTCTACCAACCTAACTCATGAAACATATGGTATCATTTCATGTTCACTAAGGAAGTGGTCTCACCCTGTGGACATTTCCCCCCAACATTACACTATACATTGACTGGTTAGGGCGTTGAGAGACAGGAAACCAAGTTCACAGATACAGTGATTTCATTAGACAAACATAATTTTTAATACACATAATTAATTTCAATTAATCACTTGGTTCTCCCATTCCAGTTATGCCCATGCTGAAATATAGTTTACATTTATATTGGTAATTGTAACACTCAAAAGGAAAAGGACCAAAACACTGAACTTATACTAAACATGTAAGTGGAACTTGCAACTTTCAATAACTAGCACTAACAACTAAAAGGTCTTTCATCATGAGTTTAAAAAAACTGAAACACTATGAAGATAGCCACTTTAATAAGGCATTTGATCTAAACACCTCTCAGTTGAATTTTAGTGTTTTACAAGTCATGATTTATATTTTCAAAATTCATTATCACAGTTAGATTGGCTGGAACTTCTGTGGCATTTCAATCTATCCTGAACTAAATAAAAAGCTAAGCACATTGAAATGCACTAAGTGAATTGCCACAGTAGGCTAATCACGGTATGCCAACCAATGCTTTAGGAACAGTTTTGTCTAGGAAATTCTGATTAAAAACACAATTATAAGGCATCTCTTAATGAATGCTGCACAGTATAATTTGGTTAAGGAACATTTCAAATATCAAACTTCTATCTTTGTACCCAAGTACCATCTTGGGGACCCACAACTAGGCCTGGTTATTTTGTCCTGAGAAGTATCTGCAAATTCAATATATCCTGTGCTGTCACAGGTGCTCAACAGCATGGATCAGTTCAAACCAAAATCAGGTTCTTATGTTTAAATAAAATTAAATAATGAAGGAATAGCATCGATATTAGTACATAGAAAATACAGCAGGAAATAGAAAGTAAAAGGTATAATATTGCCAACTACTATGATACTGTATTTAGTACATTTTTTTAAAATGAATAAACCTAAAGCAAGCTGTGATGCATGCTTACTTTTTTAGTTCAACAGCTTGCTTTATAAAATTATGTCATTTCAGACTGAGTCCCAATAATACAGGGGGACAAGGGTCAGTCCTGTGCCAATGCACAATTACAACTGCTCCATTGCTTCAGAAAACCGTTTCCCTCCCCCAAACACTGACAGACATAATCCTCAACTAAATCCCCCATGCCACAATCCAGATGGATTCATAATACTCCTTTAGCAACCATGGAGATGGTTCCACAGGGGAGTCCAGGGTCCTAACTGCCCTTTACTGGAGACACTCCTTAAATAAAGGCAACAGTGACCTTTCAGAATCCACATTGGCTATGAAAGACACTGTACCCAAAAGCACACCTTAAATGACTGAAATTAGGCACAAATGTGTTGTAGTAACTTTCTGATAGTTTGGGGGTCGGGTGTCTCTTTGTGTTGTTGGATGCAACTTCCCAGTGCTGGAGACCTCAAACTTGTAAAAATGGAACAGGGTTCTGAAGGTTCTTTTCATGGTTCTGCAAGTTTGCGGTTAATATGCCAATTACTGTCATCTCATGTAAGAGAAGTTGTTTTCTGCTATTAAAAATAAAAGCTTGCATCTGCCTTTGACTTCTATGTTTGTCTATAAGAGGTGATAAGTCATTTCACCTTTCCAGTCTTTTATTCGGCACCTAACTAAAACTGAATTCCCCTAAATGTAAGATTGCACTGTTATCACTGTGCTATATAAATAAAAAAATACTTTCCAAAAGCTATTCCCCAACTGGTGCCGATATGTTTTTTCTTCATACTCTTTAATGGGAATTAAACTGTAAAGCATCACACTGGTAATTTTTTCCTTTCCACTTTCTTCAAATTTTCAGTGGGTGGAAATGCAGTTTACACATTTTTGACTGCCACTCAGCTACAGGTAAAACATTTTACTACTTTGGAGGTGCCTGTTCAAGGCAATTATAAACTCAATGAAGTGTAAGGTTGCTAATTTTGGTTGGACGTATTCCTGGAGGTTTCATCACATGACAAACTTTAATTAAAGATTAATCTTTAATTCCTGGAGACTCCAGGACAATCCTGGAGGGCTGGCAATCCTAAAAGTTCGATGCTATTAAAATGTCTAAAATGCACTTGGTTCTTGCACAAAGGAGGTTTTGCTACTATCCATGTAAGAGTTAGGAAGTCATGGGTGAAGTCATGACTCTGACAATCAAAATGCAAGTTACATAGCTTCATATTTTTAAAAAAGAGGATTCCACTCTATTTTTATGTATGGTAGCGTTCTATTGAACAGTATGTACATCCAACCTCCTTTGTGATGTGTCATAAACATACAGGTTAGGGTAGCATAAAATCCCTCCTTTACCTGTGGGGGTTAAGAAGCTCAAATAACCTGGTTGGCACCTGACCAAAGGGACCAATAAGGAAAGAAGATACTTTTAAATCTGGGGGTGGGAGGAGGGAGGTTTTGTTTGTGCTCTTTTTGTTCCCTCTGGAGACAGAGAGAGAGAGAGAGAGAGAGACCAAGCAGGTAGCCCAGCTTCTACTGAAATGATACAGCTAAGATTACAGAAATTGTAAGTAATAGCAAGGAAATGCGTTAGAGTATCTTTTGTTTTAGCTTGTGAATTTTCCCTATGCTAAGAGGGAAGTTTATTCCTGTTTTTGTAACTTTGAAGTTGAGCCTAGAGGGGAATCCTCTGTATTTAAAAAAAAAGAAGAACAGGAGTACTTGTGGCACCTTAGAGACTAACAAATTTATTAGAGCATAAGCTTTCGTGGACTACAGCCCACTTCTTCGGATGCATACTCTGAAATCTGTATTTTAAATCTTTTTATTACCCTGTAAAATTACCTTCCACCCTGATTTTACAGAGGTGCTTCTTTTACTTTTTTCTTTATTATAAAGTTCTTCTTTTGAGAACCTGATTGGTTTTTAGTGTCCTAAAAACCCAAGGGTCTGGTCTGTGCTCACTTTGTTAACCTACTGGTTGGTATATTATTCTCAAGCCTCCCCAGGAAAGAGGGTGATGGGGCCTGAGGGGATATTTTGGGGAAATAGGAACTCCAAGTAGTCCTTTCCCTGAATCTTTGTCTAAATCACTTGGTGGTGGCAGCAATACCATCCAAGGAAAGGATTTGTGCTCTGGGGAAGTTTTTAACCTAAGCTGGTGGAATATAAGCTTAGGGGGTCTTTCATGCGGGTCCCCACATCTGTACCTCAGAGTTCAGAGTGGAGAGGGAACCCTAACATGATGTGATTTGTTTTTGTTGTTGTTTTAACTATTTGAGTTAACTGACTAAAGAAGTATTTATAGCTAGTGTCAGCCATTCACTCCATCAGTCCAAACATAAAATACTTCACAAGATATATTTGGCACTCAAAACACAGTAGAACAATTAATACTGCTTCATTTAAGGACGGAAAATGAACCTCCATCTCTACTCTGGATCAGAATATTCCCAAAGTCTGAGGTGGAACAGATCTGGGGTTCTAGTTCAGACTCATGCCTAGTACAGCAGTAATAACTTCAGAAGTAATTCATATCACCACATTATTTGCAGTATTCTCTTCATTAAGCATAGAGAGTCCAGGGTAAAATTACCCTCTGGCAAAGGCTAAATTGTAAAGATTTTAATAGTCAGTGTACACACAAAGTAAGTTAATTTCAACACAAGGTTATTAATATCCCCATGAAAAACAGGATTCTCAACATTAAAAACACCAGTTGAAAATATGGAATTAAACATCACTTGTACGTAGCTGTAGTTAAGGGGACTTTGGTTTTACTGAAAGAAGAGCCTGCTTAATCTCCTGCCCCAACTTTTTCAGCCTGAGGGCCAGTGCTATGTACTATTTCTAAAAGATCAAGGGGCTGCAATCAATACTTTGGGCAAGATTCTCTTGTTTTTCCTGTTCTGATCGATTCACTTTGTTCAGGTGGTGTATAGGGAGTGGAAACAACCCATAATTCTCCAGTAAGGGATTGGCTCAGTAAATGCAGAGTCATCATAGGTGGCTCCTATACCTTCCTCCCTCAGTCCAGGGTGAAGAGATATGCAGGGGGCCAGGCGGGAGAGTGGCTGGAACACTGCTGATATACCTCCTTTGGAGATCCAAGTCAGGCAGCACAAGCTAAAGCAATTCCAAGGTTTCTTTAAAATCAACTCCCACCTTTTCATGTTGTCTGTGTGTGTGTGTGTGTGTGTGTGTCTGTCTGTCTATCTCCTTACTATATGTTCCATTCTATGCATCTGATGAAGTGGGCTGTAGCCCATGAAAGCTTATGCTCAAATAAATTTGTTAGTCTCTAAGGTGCCACAAGTACTCCTGTTCTTTTTGCGGATACAGACTAATATGGCTGCTACTCTGAAACCTTTAAAATCATGCTATATGAGAATCAGGGAACTGTTTTTCAGCTTCTCCTCCTTCTCTCCTCACCTAGGCTATCCCAGGTGGCTGAGAAGGGGAAGTCATCCTTTGCTAGCCATTCCCTTAGTTTAAGGCAGATCCTGTTTAGTTCCTGTGCTCTCACAGCCAGGAGGGAAGCAGGCAATGGTGCAGCTAGAGCTTATTCTCTCCCCCTCTCCAGGCATACGTCCGTGGGGAAGGTACTCAGCTGCAGAAGAGAAGGGACACAGTAACTGCTCAGAATGCTCCTGAGGGTACGACTACTTCGGGATGAAAACCCACGGCTGGCCCAGCTCAGCTGACTCAAGCTGGCCGGGCTCAAACTCCACGGCTGAAAAATTGCCATGTAGATGTTTGGGCTTGGCCTGAAGCCCAAGCTCTGGGACTCTGCGAGGCTGGAGGGTCTCAGAGCTTGGGCTCCAGCCTGAGCCTGAACACAGCAATGTTTAGCCCAAGACCTGCGAGCCCAAATCAACGGACACAGGCCAGCTATGGGTTTTTTATCCCCATGTAGACATACCCTGAGACTGCAGAATCCCCTAACTCCTCCCCATGGTGCCAAAGCTGATTCAGACCCTTCTGGTTAAAAGTGACAGGGTGACGCTCAGGAAGCACATTTTCTATTCTTTAATACATACATAAAAATACACAGTTTCTTAACACAGTTGTCCTCAAGGGCCACAATTAGAATCTGGAGAGCCACAGATTGGACACCACTGTTGTAGCCCCTGTGCAAGTGCATGTTAGGCAGTAGACAGTGGAAGGAAGAGAGATTACATTACAGCCCCCCTGCATCATCTCCTCTAATGCAGTGTTTCTCAACGGCCGGTCCATGGCCCGGCGCCAGTCCCTGAGATCTCCCTGACCTCATTTTCCACATCAGAGCAAGACATAAAAATTTTATTTTCATTTCTTCCATACTCCTCAGATGCATAACAGAATTGGTTCCCCCTTGCAGAGAGGCAAAAAGAGAACTGGATGAATCACTTCAATTCACTCTTTACTCTGAAATGTATAGAAACATCAGGCAGGAAAACAATGGGAAAAAATGGAAGGGAGGTTTTTAATTGTTGAATACAGGGGACATCAGCCCAGGAAATCAGACTATAAAGGGCAGGTAGGAAAGTGTATACAAACCTACTTCCTGCTCCACTAAGTTAAAAGCACTGTTCAAAATTATCATCATCTTGATCAAAAAGCAATTATGCAGTCACCGTTTTAACACAATGTTTAATCGAGCAAAAATGTAAACATATCTATTTTTCTAATGTAAGAGAGCCACTCTGTCTGTGACAACCCTGCAGAATGGTCTTGAGAAATGTGCTGATCCTAAGAGTTAAGAATAGCTAAAAAACACCATAAACTGGATTTAAAATATAGATACACTACACAAAGCAAGAAATAGACTTTGTTTTTAAAAAGTCCTTCAGCTCACTCCACTTTCAAGTGGTGCTTACCACTAAGATCTACTAGTGTACATGCAGTACATTATAAAGTCATGTTTTATCCTCAGGCCATTCAACTAAGGGACATACCCGATCTAAATAAATAATAATTTCTAGCCCTCAAATCTCTCCAAGATATCACTTTTTGTTTATTAAAAAAGTCTGTTCCAAAAACTCTCATTGACCAGATAATATCATTTCATCTGACAATTGATCCATGCACATACTTCAGTTTTGTACTTTCCTCTATCTCGACAATTTTAGCAGTACAATTAAAGCATGGATGACCCAAGCCTCAATACTTTCAGATTTTAACACCTACAATTTGCTCACCAACTATGAAAAGAATTTAACACTTCAAATTAAATTTTATCACCTTCCCCAAAAACTGTGGTGGATTTAATACTGGGATACTTCGTATTTACAGTATTTAATACCAGATCATGTTTTGTGTGGTTTTAATGAGCTACAAGAAAAATGCTTTGATTTGAGTGTACACACTTCATTGCTTAGTTTTTGCTCAAGGAACTTTCTCATCATGCAAAAAAACAGAGGAACTGTCTGTCTGTATTGCAATCTCTTTATTAGTAATGTGTATTCTGCATCTAGTCCCAGGAGGTCATTGCAAGCCAAAAGCAATGTTAAGTGTACAAGCTTTAAATAACTTACAAAGTTAATGTAATGAATGTAAGTGTTATCTGAAATCTATCACTCAGTGGCTTGCTGTAGCCCCAAGCTGTGATAAAACACTGCTCATAAATTTATATTAAAACTCTGTTCAATAGCAATTATTTACCAACAAAGATTTATTGATTGCATTTGCTGTTAGAGATCGGGGCCCTAACTGCGCCAATCAGCTGGTGTTGTTGAGCTTCAAGGCACCAAGAGATGCTACAGACCACTGTCAGGTTTGGCATCCTGATCATTATGGCAACACGAGGAACAGTTAATGACAAGACTCCCGTGTGGGATCGATTGCACATAAGGTGGTGGGCTGAAACTCTAGGGACTAGTATGTATTCTAAAAGCCAGCTCAGTTTAAATATCTAGTTAACAATTAAATTTAGAAATTACGAATCCTTTGCCTTGGGCAACAATCCTTACCTGCTTAAGCAGATTTAAATGAAAGTGAATGAAGAAACCACCATGAATTTGTTTAAGGTTAATGTGTGTTCTGGGTTCTACATAGTGGGGCTGTATGTACTATACACAAGGCTGTGTAAATAACTCCATTTCCTACATTTTTTCATTCTTACACAATAAAACCATTTAAACAATCTTTTGTTGAAAAAGCTACGGATGTTTAATATTGCCTTTGTGTCCTTATTTTACAGGAACTTATAAACTGTTGCTTTTGGTTATGGAGGCAGGCAGAGGATAGTTATGGGACTCCGTGAGGCTTACAGATGCCAAAATTAATACATGAGCAAAAATACACCTCAATTTTTTGTTACTCCTTAAAACAAAGGTTCTAGTCTTACTACACTTTTCAACTGATCTTTGATGCACTGAATATATTTTTTTTTAAATGAAGAGGACTTTCAGAAAGATTTGATTTTTCTTACAACGGTGAGCTAAAATCAAGGAGTGAAATCCTGGCCAGACTGAAGTCAGTGGCAAAGCTCCCATTGACTTCAGTGGAGCCAGAATTTCACCCAAGGTGTCCGTCTTGAGAAGAAAATATTTATATATATTTGTTTCTATTCTCCTTCTGTTGTTTTGACAGACTGAAACATGTCATCTTTCACTTAATCATAAATTGCATAAATCCTTAATTTCCCACAGAGCTCTCCAGTTCGTCAGTAGCTATTGTAATTAGCAGCTAACAGTGCTAAGTATTTCCCATGGCCATGTAATCTGCATGCTATTTACAAGGAAAACCACACTTTAAAAAAAAAAAAAGTCCTGAGTCAATTTTCGCAGACAAGTTCACAAACATCTGTTGTATGTGAATTTTGGTCAATAAAGCATCCGCTTCCTTCCAAATCCATTAGTGTTGTAAACAGTCTGGCAAACCCTGCAGTTCCCACAATAGATCACATAAGATGTCCTGTGAAGTCTTGTGATCTCTTATACTAACTGTACTGCAACTGTCTGTTTTGTCCAACTCAGCAAGAGAAAATATCTTAACCTGTAATTCTTGCTCCTAGGAACGCTAATGATAATAGATCTCCAATTCTCCCCATGCTTCCAGCGTGTGACTGGAGATAACTACAGTTCATAAATATTAAACCATCTCACCAGCAAGCAGCATGCGCATGTGTGCCTGCTAAGGTGATGGTAGTGGCCCCTGCTACCTCTACGCATCAGTTCATCTGAGGAAAAAGGTGAAAAAATGTTCAAAATGTATTCCTAACTTTGAGGGGAAAGAAAGGTGTATGTGTGGATATTTATCATTGCAACATATCTGCTATGTACAACTACAGGTAAGAGTCTTTCTATTCTACAGAATTTAAGTATAATGAAATCTCTGTTCCTAGAAACTGATTGTAGTATTAGTCTGCATTTTGGAGTACTATCCAGGAAGCAAAAGAAGTTAACACAGCAGGGAAACTGTAAAAAACAAAAACAAGCTTCAAAGTAACAGAAGGGTGTGATAGCCAGTGCCAACATAATTAATAAAAAACGGAGCGGTAAGATAAAGAAAAATGAACTATAGCACAATCCTTGGCTAAATAAATATACCTAGAGAATGGGAAAGTTGGGGCATTCGTAACTCAGAAGTTCCATAACACTGCTAACATACATTTAGTTGTACTGCTACAGCTGTGGAGCTGTAAAGTCTCCTCTGTAGCCGCTCTATGCCAGCAGGAGAGAAAGCTCTCCAGACGGCATAATTAAACCACCCCCAACATAGTGCTGTCCACAGTGGCGCTTTTGTCGGTCAGGGGTATGTTTTTTTGCCAGGAATCAATTTTTCCACTGAAAATACCTAAGCTCGGAGAAACAACATGGTTCACTGGAGGTTTGATCAAATTTGAAAAAACAACATTAAGCTCCAAAGGATTCATAATAGTTTTTTTTTTAATGCATTAAGACCCCAGAGACTCTGATAATTAGGGGTCTGAACAGGAGCTGGTATACCTACACCATGTCATGAAAAGATCACCCCTAGGAATGAAGTATGGAGTTCACACCATGGTAATACCCTACCTCACAAGTCATCCCATTTAAAAAGTGATAGAACCTTGGTTCCTGCCAAGGGCAAGCTACACTCAAGTACAGGACTCAAGGAGGGCAGCAGATACACCATCTTTCCATCACTTCTGATCCCAGGATTGGCTCCTGGAGTAACTTAGAGCAGCTGCTACCAGTTGGTAATGGGCCAATAGTGGGCCATCAAGCAGCATGGGATTGTGTGATCATCAGGTCCCACAGCCACATCACCTCTTGCTCCCAGATGTTCCTTCCATTAGCAGGACCACAACAAATAAGTAGGAGCTGGCTATGCCATTCTATGCTACCCAAGGATTCCCTAATGAAAGGACAGTGACTGAGGATTAAGATCTGACCTAAACCCTGGCCGATAATGAGTAACAAGGTTCATGGAACATTCTTCTCTTGGGGAGGACCTTTGCTACCAGAAAGGATGGTGAAAAAGTGTACGAGAGCGTATCTACCACCATGGGCTATGTATGTTTTGTGCATGTGAACTCAGAAAAATGATATCTTTCTGCTCAGATATATGCCAAACAGATCAATCTTAGGTGTTTTCCACATGAGAAAGATTTGCTACTTATCCCTTCTAATATTGGTAGCACATGTAAGGACCTGTAACTGACCAGGTGAACTCAGCTGTGACCGTGTTTTCTTTTCCTGCCAAGTAAGTAACAAGCAGCAATATTTTGTGAGACACTGCCCAGTTCCACCTCTGCAGGGCATTCTGTCACAGGAAGAAAGTCTTTTGCTACTTGTTGGTGGATAAGATAGCCTTATTGTCCACTTGAATTACAGCCATCTTTTTGGATAACAGGCCTCTGACAGACTGAAGTGTACACAGCTGATGCCCCCACCCCTCTGAAGAAACCAAGTCCCTTGAAAGCCAAACCACTGTGACTGAGCTCCCTATCCCAGGGTGGACGCATCCGTAGTTATAGTTCAGAGCAGAATAAATTCGGAAGCCTCATTAGATTGTAAGTGGCCTCTGGACTTTGACCAGGCCACTGCATCTAACAGGGAGTCTGTCACCCAGATCCAGTGTAAGATTATGTGTTGCTCCCCAAACAGAGAATAGAGCAAGAAGGTGGATGCATCAGTAGGTAGATGCACATTGTCTTTATGTGCATGGAAGCACACATCAGGTCCAAAAAGCATAGGGAGTAGCCTTTCTCTAGCAGAGGTAGAATTTCTCCCATACATATCATTTTGAACTTAACTCTAGTTACCACTAGTTGAAAGCTGTGAGATCTAGGCCTGAAATTCTGATTATCAGGAATTACCAAGAGTACAAATATTTTCCTCGTCTGGTGACGTGGGATGAAGGACACTACATGCCAGGCAAGACTGGCTTTTTCTGCAGAATGTCTACCTAATATTGCTGTATTTCAGAGACTTTTCAAGACACCTGTGCTTGAGTTGATTCGGTTAATCCAAGATAGATATCTTACAACCTCCTTTCCATAGGGAGATCACACAGGGCTGATAGATGCAGGCTACAGCTTGGAGTATTCAAGCCCTTGAAGCATAATGTAAGTACTGAGCACCCTTGAAACTGAACCTAGAAGTTTGAATTCTCTCATGGCGATGCCGTCTTGTCTCATCTACAAAAGGAAATGGTGTAAGGTTTGCTTACTGACCTTCATGTTGAACACAGACAATTCTCAATATAAGAATCTCTGCCTACTGGAATCCTGGTACTTGAAATCATGCTGAATTGTGGGACTGGCTAGTTTTACCTCTGGTCATAGTCATCTCTACTAAACTATAGGAGGGAGAGTGACAAGAAATCATTGTACGGGGAACCAAAAGAGATGGGTTGGTATCAGAGGTGCAACAATATCCTCTTCAGCTGGCTGAGAGGATGCTTCCTTATTTTTAAGGCAAAAAGGCTTCTATGCAACAGCAGATTAAGGCAACTCCTCTACTGTCGGCAGTGAAATAGGAACTGATGGCTAGAGGCAGTAGGTACTGCTGTAACTCTACTATAGGTGCACACAATGCTCTGGTGAGGTGATAGTAACAGTTTGATAACCCTAAAACTATAGGAATTACCACCAGCCACATGCTGGTAGTACAGTGGGCAATGCACGGTATAATAATGACGGTACCTTCTGAAGGAAGTGGAAATACTATAATTTTTGTGAGAACTCTTAATCACTCCTGTGATGACAGCATTATGATAAATGAGTACCCATCTAGTACACTATCCTTGCTCATTATTACTTTTACTATTGAAGGCTTTGTATCAATTGCATATTATATTCTGATGCAGTTATTACCTGTGATTTCTGTTTTATTTACATTCCTCTTTAAATTTTACTCATTTTTAAAAAGGAACCATGCATCCCTTGATATGAATAGCCATTAACTAGTCTAGTCTAGGCATGTCACCAAGCAATTCAACATTTTTATTCTGCCTTACCGTAAACAGAGGTCTGTTGTCTTTCACCGTTTATTCCCATTTATCCTGCATTGTAGAAATCACAGCCTTTAATAATCAAAAGTTGATTAACCCTTTGGCATTGGCAGTTGTGGTTTCCTTGAGACCACTGTGAGTGCTCATGCAAAATGCACTGCAATACAAATCATTAACTTAGTGTTGGGGAAACCAGAGGGCTGATACCAAGGGATCTAAGTCAGAAGTACAGAAGCCAGCAGCTATCAGCTCTGTTTGAACAATACTTCTTGCTGTGGCCACTGTATCATGCACGGTCTTCGAACTATATTGGACAAATGATGTGGCCCCAGTACAAACAAAACATCAATGAAACAGTGTTACTTAAAAGTAAAATAAACAAACATTGCGAACTGACAGCATACACAAATATTACAATGTTACATACTGAATATAGGAATGGCCCTACCATGACATAACAGCTGCAAAGTAAGCTGTGCAGTCAAGACAGACCAATTTTTCTTCAAGAGATAAAGGCAATAAGGAAAAAATCAAAAGTGACCATTATGCAGACATCTTAACACCAAGGTGGGCACTACAGCTACTTTAACTCCATTCCCTGCTCCATGAAATTCTCTTTATTGCATTTGTATAAAGTGAGGTATGTAGGGAAGGGAGTAGGTTGATGGAAGGAAGCCCTGTCAGGCTCAAAAACAGATTTTAACTTTCCATCCTGATCTGAAGTGTTTCCATAGAAACATTAGGAAGATCACTTAACAGAGACTTTTTTTTTTTTGGGTAGACATGTTTGGTACCATACCCCTCCCCCGGACAGCCTATTATTTCACAAATGGATACTTTCTGCTGCTTGGTTTGTGCAAGCTTCGATGGGGGGGGGGGGGGGGGGGGGAGAGAGAAAAAGAATACTGGATCTTTAACCAGTTCCCTTGTGGCCCCCTCCTTTTTCTGTTGGTAATATTTCTGTCATTCTGCCAGGGTGTATGGTACAAAGGGTTACACTTTAATTGAGCTGTCAGCATCTCCAACAATCCTATAAAACTCCGATTATGCACGGCAGGGTTAGTGACACACTTGTTATTGTGGATGCCCTATTTGCTAAACCCGAACCCTCCCCTCACAGGTCACATAACCCAAGCGACCTTCCTGTCATTAGCCGCGTCTATTCCTACCTCACTGCTGTGAAAATCACACAAGCGAAGGCTTCAAAGCCCTTGCCAGGACTGAATTCGACCAGGAGCTAATCACCCACAAATCCAGCTCAAATGGCAATAATTGGCTAAACTGCTCACCTCTCCAGAGCTCAGCAGTAATTTGGGATAATAAAGAAAAGAATTATTCAGCTAACTGCCCTGAAATGTATGCTTTGTGACCGACACACTTCACATTTTAATAATGATGGACACAAAATCCAATTTAATACAGCATCTACTGAATAACAAAACCAGGAACATTGATGGAGAAAAGGAAGATTTTTTAAAATTGTGGTCCATATTCTTGTGAAGAAAGGGTTCACACTTCATGTTGTGAAGTTTTGGGACCAAAAAGGTCTCCATGAGCAACCCACAGAAACTCTGAACTATGAGGAGATTTTTTTAAATAAAAAGTGTTCCATGTTAAAAAATCTTTTCATTGAGCTGCTGTATATTTGGCCCTTAATCCTTTGCAAGAGGATAGGGAGAAAGGGGGGGGGAGGGGCGGATGAATCTCTTTCCTAGGGCTGACAGGTACCTTCTTGATTGTTCTAGTTAATATTATCTCTGATTGCCTCGTTTTTCTTTCCTTTCACCCTGTCCCTCTCTTGTCACAGGATCCTCAGCAGCAGTGACTACAATATCTATGCTTAATAACCGGGTAGTGAAACTCCAGGATGCTGACCATCACCCAGGGACTTATTGAGCTGGCTCAGTGGTGCAAAGATGCTCAATCATTCTCCCTTCTGCCCATCCCCTACTCCCACCTCGAACTTCCCCTAAGGCCAACAATTAAAAAAAAATCAACAATTCCATATTCTGACTTACAATGGCGTAGAAATCTACTGTCTTCTATGTCTGCATGAGAATTCCAGTTCAGCCGGACGAATGAGCATTAAAACAGAAATCGTCAGTAGATGCAGGCTGTTCACACCTAGGCACCCACCAGACTCTAGCCAGCACATTTGGCAATAGGAATGATAAGGAATTCAATTAAATACATTTTCAAGCTCTTTCTGAAAAACTTATATACAACCTGCCACAAAAACTATGCATTTAAACATCAATGAACAGGCAATTCAGACACCTACGCTTATTTTAGGGGCACAAATGCTGCAGAGTGTTTCTTTAGTTAAGGAAATGCATCATGCTTGCAGAGACCAATTTTATTGTCCCTAAACATAGGTAATATTGTTGAACTGATTTAATACACGGTGGCTGGTATATACAGAACTTGGAAGAAGACAGGCCAATGCCCAATCGCCAAAAAGAATGAGTATCAAGTGGTAGTAACTCAGCAAAACCTACGCCGTGAAACATTTGTCTTAAAGGTAGGTTTCTTTAGTAATGCTACATAGCTTATATGTATTTGAGTAGCATTAGTGGAAATGTAATATATAACAATTATATTACATAAACGTGTGTGTGTGCGTGCATTACACAAGTTTGCACATGCACACACACTTAAAACATTTTCCAAATACTAAAAAGAAAATTAGAAAAAGCAGCCATATAGAGATGTCGATGTGTTAGCAATACATTCAAGAAGGGTTAGCCATTAACATGGTCAAGTCAAACAAGTTGTAATTAGGGCTAACCTGGACCCCTGCTTCCTAAGGTTCATAAAAAAACCATATAGACGTTCTGAACTGAAAAGGGCAGGGAGAGGGAGAACCCACTGAGTCATAATTGTATCTTGTTTAACTTGACTAAACTTCTCTAATGAGGATGGTTTTTAGAGGACACATCATATTTTCTGAACGGATGACTCATTTTTCTAATGTGACTTTTTCCATACAGTATTTGGGGGGGAGGGGGCTGGAGGGGTGGAATAGATATTTATTTTTGTGCTTTAGGAAAGAAGAATTAATTTATACATGCAACAGAGGAAAAAACAAATCTATATCTACACTATTAATAAAAAAAGGTGAGAAATTGTAAAACCAGCTACCAGAGAACCATGAGAGCAACAGAAAGACAAAGAATGTAACAGTACATAGGTCAAACAAACTCAATATATATGTGAAGTACATGCATATCACCCTTGTCACTGTATTTCAGGGGGAAAATATTTAATATTGCATTTCCTCTTCAATAAGATTTTTTTTTTATAAATGCCAACTATTTCTGGATAATATAGACAATTGTGTTGTTACTGTTATGATTTCTAGAATTATATGGAAATGTTCACAACACACACAGCCACACAAGGTTTGAACTTAATATCTTTCAAATACAAAGCAGCCACTTCAACTAGGATACAAAGCCTGTTGGTTAATATCAGTCTGAATTTTGGGCTGATGTTTTGTTCACTAAATGCAGTCTATATTAGTAAATTAAGAAATAAGAAAATGAAAATTTGAGAAAAAAATCATGATAGTGTTAAAAATGTAATTTCACTTCATGGCATAATCCACAAAACACGTAAAGTTTTGTGTGTGTGTGTGTGTGTGTATATATATATATATATATATAAATAAAAACATCTGAAGATATACTGAGGTTTAGTCTCCTAAACAAAAAGGGATAAGAATTTCTTGTATTTTAGCTATTTGCTTTCCCCATTAAAATTAAACATTTTTGTGTATGTTGAAAAGAGTAGTAAATCTAGGTAACATACAAACAAATGAGGTTATAAAGCAATAGATACCAATATAAAGGAATTCTATCTTGAGGTTCGGATGACTAACAGATTTAAGATCACATTGTGCACCTTCTTAAGGGCTATCACAAGGATGAAAGTTGGGAAGACAGGACAGAAAACAAGGAGCATTTTCCACACCCCCTCCCCAAACCTGGCACCCCTTCAGAAGGGCCAGCAACCACATTACACCTGAGAAGGACAGACAATATGCATAGGAAAGTTAGCTCTGATAATAGAATCATAGGGTTAGAAGGGATCTCAATGGTCATCTAGTCTAACCCCCTGCCAAGATTTAGGATTTATGATGTATAAGATATTCAAGACAGATGGCCATCCAGCCTCCTTTTGAAAACCTCCAGTGAAGGAGCTTCCATAGCCTCCCTAGGTGTCTGTTCCATTGTCCTACTGTTTTCACAGTTAGGGAGTTTTTTCTGAGATTTAATCTAAGTCTGCAGTGCTGTAGTTTGAACCCATTGCCACTTGTCCTGCTTGCTGTGGCAACAGAGAACTCCTCCACCTTTTTTATGGCAGCCTTTCAAGTATTTGAAAACCACTATCATGTCCCCGCTTAATCTCCTCTTTTCCAAACTAAACATACCCAGTTCCTTCAGCCTTTGCTCATATGGCTTGTGTTCCATTCCTTTGATCATCTTTGTCACTCACCTCTGGATCCTTTCAGGTTTCTCTACATCCTTTCTATACACTGGTGACCAAAATTGGACACAGTATTCCAGCTGAGGCCTAACCAGTGCTGAGCAGAGTGGTAACTATCACCTCCCATAACTTGCATGCTGTGCCTCTGTTAATGCAACCTAAATTGCATCGCATTGCTGACTCATGTGGAGGTTGTGATCCACCACAATTCCCAGATCCTTCTCAGCAGTGCTGCTGCCAAGCCAGTTATCCCCCATTCTGTATTTGTGCACCCAATGTCTGGCAGGAGGGTATAGACGTCTCAATGAAAAACAAGCTAATTAAAAGATAACCATTTAGAGGAATGAGCAGAGCAGCATATTTGCACCATCTGAGGGTGCATATTCCTGCCTTTTGCCAAAATGGTTTGCAGATTTAAGGCCACACTGGAAACTCTGCTGTTCCTACATTCTCTAGCAGAACCAATGGTCTGTAGTGTCAGGTCTGGTTGGTCAGGAGATTGTGGCCATTTCTCTCTAGAACAGGCTTTACAAATGTGATCAATACCTTTGTCACACCTCGGCTTAACTCCTGTAATGTACACCATAAATTTGGTGGCTGTGCTAAATGAAAGGATTTGCAATTTGTTCCTTAGTACCACTGGCGATCCATCAGAGGCCAAATACAGTGATTTTAAGGGAATAACGAAGAGCGATTAAAAAAAACTAATGTAAAAGTTTTTGTTTTTTTTAAATCGCTCTTTCTTTGTGATAGATGCTACAGAAATTAACACAAAGTAAAAAGAAGCTGCCAGCATTCACTTTTAGAAGGAACCATCCCAAGAGATTCTAAACCAGTGCTTTCTAAAAAAAATTCATTTTAGCACTTTGGCAATGTATAGCCTTCATCAACAAAACTCACTTTTAAAAACAGCTCTGAACAGTAGCTAGATTTCACTGCTCTCTGGGCCTATTGCACTTTCAAAGTACCTACAGAGCATATATACAGACATAGACTCTCACACTCAGAGCCCTTTCAACAACCCAGCATTAATCAATGAAATTTAAAAACCCTAGGATTCTGCATACTATGTCAGCAAGTTAAACTGTAAGATTGCTTTAATGTTAAAATCACTTGAATACAATACTTTCTATATAGTATATTTATTGCCTAATTTGCCTCCACAGATATTAAGCTTCATTCAACAATTAACAAACAACTGGTACAAATCTTTTAAGCATAAAAGGTTTTGGGGGAAGAGCTGGATTTATTGTACTTGTCCTGATTCTATATTCCCAGTTTATTTTCTTTATACAAATACCCATTCTCAAGAATGATAAAATCACTTAAATCTACATTTCAGTTTATTTGAAATTCAGACTTGAGAGCCATAAAGCATATATTTTAGTCAAAAGAATTAGTGTCAGTGCAACTATTTAAAATAGCATTTAAACAGTTAATTGTTTTTTACTTACCAGACAAGATAACTCATAAATGCCGCCATTTAAGTGAAAATTTAAGTGGTATTTTCTATAGAGCACTTACACTATTTATACTGGGATAAAAATGGTGTGCCGGAAGACATTCTATTCTGAACACTTATTTGCCAGTTTTCTTAAAGGGATTCACCATCTCTCTCATACACACAAACAGCAACAAATGGTCACTAAGCAATTAGCTGAGATAATGGTAAGTGCTTTCATTCCTGGACACGATGTGACATACTACACGTCTTGTATTCGGAAATACTGATTTAAATGTAAAGAGGAATTTTTTAGTGCCATATCAGGAACACACTTCACATTTTACATCCTGACCCATGCCAAAAAATGAACAATGAATTTGATCCTTCTAAAACATCAACAATCTCTACCTTTAAATCCAAGCCTTATGGCAGACCAGATGGCTCACTGGTAACTGGGCAAAGCTTTCTACCTCTAGATCACTAGCTCAAGTCCAAGCCACATCAGAAAAAAATTAATTTGCAGCTTTCATGAAATGAATTGGTATCCTTTCTAGTAAATAGATATCCATTGCACAAAGCACTACACCCTGTAATCTTGTTAGCAACATCAACAAACATGCCAATGACTAAATTTTATTTATTTTTCCAGAAATGAAAATATCATTCAATTTTTGACAACACAATTCAGTATTGTGACATCCAAAAGTCTCAACTTTTTGCCAACCTCATGGCAAATAAAGGCCACATTTCTAAAGGGGCCTCAGCTTGGTCTCCAATTAGAAGTGGTGCAAATCCTAGGTGTGCCTATCTAGCTACCTCATGTGAGTCCAATCAGCTACTTAGACACAGAATACTACCATTTTCACATGCAAAACTAAGTATTTTTAAGGAGTTGTTCTAGGAAGTTTAATTCATCCAAATAAGGGTCTTTGAGAGACTTAAGGCAGCTGCTTTTTCCTGTAAAAGTAGAGACAGGTAACTTGCTTTAATCAGTTGCTCCTTCCGTAAGCAGAGAGGTGCCACAGTTAATGATATTTTTAGATTGGAAAGTGAAGTGATGTAAGAGGCAAGTATGGTTTAAGAAGCCTTTGATTTTCTTCATAGGACATTACTCCTTCATAAAGACATGTCTGGAAGACCCAATGAGTTTGCAGGTTGTCTAATGCAGGTTGTGCACAAGAGAGAATTTAAAAGGGACTTATATGGAATTTTGTGCAAGCTTACTTAGCCATGGAAAGAGTGTAATGTACCACGTTAGAAAACTTATGCATCTTTTTTTTTTTTTTAAATTAAGTGGCCAGCTCTGGACAAAGTGAAAGGCCATTTATTAAACCACCTCCTCCAACTTTTTATGGATGGAGAATGTGTTAATAAAGAAAAAAATATATATAAATAAAAATGCAAGGTACCCAGAGTGCAGCTAATGGGATTTGACGCTGGCTTTAATTTTAATGAAGAAAGTTGCCAGTAGCAACAAAACTGTCAGCAGCAGCCAAGCACCATTAATAAAGACCCAGACAACATTAGTGGCACGGCAACAGTACAAAAGGTTCCCCCCCCCGGTTCACGCTGTGCTAAATTGGCTGCCCAATTTTTCTTAAGTGTCCATACTATTTAGAAGACAATTTATTAATTTTTGTCATCCATTGTCAGTTGACAGGCCATCATTTTGCATCCCGAATTTTAGATGAAAACTAATTGAAAAGACTGGCAGTATTTATGAGGGGTATTATTTGTCAATTATGGCTGATGATGATACTTGGTCCCACCAACTTTAAAACCCCCATGCTCGGGCGTGTCAGACAGACATTTTTTGTCACAGGCGTGTCAGACATGTTTGTCATTTAAATGTTAGTTCTATGAAAGTGACAAAACAAACAAAAAACCCACAATTACCTAATCAATTCAGAAGGCTCATGAAGGAAGAGGGACACAACTGTCCCCTCAATCCCCCCTCTAAAATCCACTGTAATATGGGAAGAAGGAGCTAATGTAGTCCAATAGAACCATAGAATTTTTCTCAAAACTCTTAATTAACTGAAATAAAAACTCTTCTCTTTTGCTATTGACAGAAAAAAATGGGAAAAGGAAATCCTTGGTGATGCGACATCTCCCCGTAATTATCTAGATTTAACACACTTTGCTTCTTTGTCTGAAGTAGCACTGCTCTATACAACCTTCTACAAAGATGGAACTTTTTCCTGGTCACTGGCCATAGTACTATTCTTGAAAAGGTTTATTGGTCTGAAGGCATTTGAGCTGGTCCAAGCGTAACCATTGAAGGTCACAAGGTATCAGCCCTCAAGAACTCCTCATTCCAACCACTTTCGTTTCCCTACTTCTCCAATTCAACATTTCAAGTGGGAGGTTTTAAAATTCAAAGCAACGTATATAGATTACTGCTTTATGTCGTCTGAAAGTTTGCATTCCAATGGCTCTTAGCTCTAAGGTTTCTCAAGAAAGTAGCCAGTGATATCATGTCACAACTCAGGGGGGAAAGAAAGCAAAACAGTAAACAGTATGATGTGATTTTAAAGATACATCTTGGCAGGTCTAGAAAAGAATACTTTATACCATTGGAAATCAGAGATTCCAATTTTCAAAGTTGAAACAACATCCCCCTCTAGCAAGGGAGGCTCATAAGCAACCACATCTTCAAATTATGACTTGTAATTTGGTCTAGTAGTGCCAGACTGCTAAAATACTATAGGCATTAAAAGACATTTTATTAAAACTGCAAGTACTAAAAAGTAATGTTGCACTACTACCGTCTGTTGATAACGAAGTTATGTCAGCACAGTGAAAAAGTCTGAAACTCCAATATTTTTCCCCAAAGATTTCCCAGAAAGACATTTTAACAGTATCATTTTTTTCTCATATCATTATAGCAGACCAGGCACTAGTACAGTTAAGGATACATCCATGCTAGTACTTGATACCTTTTTTTTCAGGGAGTATTACTAATTCGGTCTTAAAAATCTGCTTTGGGCTCAAACTCCGGATAATTTAGACTCCTGACCCATAATTTTAAATGTGAGAACCTATTCTTCACACTTTCCGAACAGTGGCAGTGTTGTGTTTCTGGCACTAAATGGCTCCCTGTTCTTCTTGAGATGTAGCTTCTTTCAGAAGCTATCCTTATGTGGACAGTACACTGTCTGCAAAACTTTTGGAGATCGGGTGAGAAGCATTATATGAACATAATGCAGGGTTGGTTTTATTTTGAAGTATAAAGTCTCAATCTGGAAGTATATTTTGGGGGGCAATTTTTTTAATTAGATGGGTAATCCAACATTTCCCTATTTAATATGCATTTTGCTCTTCTACTGCTCAAAAGTGGCTGTGGATATACAAGTACATTTTACATACCCATATGCTTACACGTGCACGCTCTCCAGAGCTATAGTTAAAAACCCACAGCAATCTGAGTCACTAATTTCAATTACTCAGCTGAATTTTTCTTAGTCACTGCCCAGAGGTGAAATCTTTTGATTGTGAGCAAAACAAATGTATCCCTTTTTTGAAGATAAGGAGAGTGGAAAGCACACACTTCCAATTACAACAACCCTTGCCAACTGTCCTTAAAACAGCTGAAAGAGCTGGGGTAGAAAGCAAACTAAAAATTGCACCAGTACTACTGGAGTGGTGGTGTCCATGCACAATGTTGCTGACCATTGCTGTCCTGGTTTTAAATAACCACAGAATAAACATTGCTTTGTAATAGCGCTGTGTAACTATTTAAAAAATTGCAATTAACTGCGAGATTAAAAAAATAGTCTCAGTTCATGCAGAAGTCCCGCAGACGGACAGCCTCCTGGCACTGGGCGGAGGAGCGCGATCTCCCTTGTTTGTTGATATAGAACATGGCTGACATGCTGTCCATAAGCACTCGTACTACTTTGCCCATGATCTGGAGAAGAAACACTTGGCAAGCTAAGTGGACCGCTCTGAGCTCTCTTACATTTATGTATAGGGAGAACTCTTCCCAGGCCTGGGACCCTGGATATCACATCCAACTTTATCTGGAATTGAGCTTCTGGAAGGAAGGCTCTGGCCTGGATCGAGTCTAGCACTGCCCAGATAAATTCTATTCTCTGCACTGGGACGAGAGTCGACTTGTGTTAGTTTATCAAGAGGGCTAGTGCTCGGAAGGTGGTTTGGACCAGGCTGATGCTGTTCTTTACTTGAGCCTCTGAGCGGCCCTTGATCAACCAGTCATCGCGGTCTGGGTAGACTTGGACACCTCACCTTCTGAGGAAGGCCACTACCAACGCCATGCATTTCACAAAAATCCAAGGGGCTGCAGACAGTCCAAAGGGGACGACGGTGAATTGGTAACGGGACTGGTTTATGATAAATGTGAGGAATCTTCGGTGACCTTGGAAGATGAAAATATGGAAACGGGCGTCTTAAGTTGATGTAGGCCTACCAGTCCTCTGGATCCAGGGAGGGAATGATGGAGGCCAGGGAGACCATGCAGAACTGCAGTTTCTTGAGATAACTGTTGAGGCGGCGCAGGTAAGATACCCCTTGGCCTTTGGAATAAGGAAATATCGTGAGTAAAACCCTTTCTCTCTCAAGTTTTGAGGCACCTCTTCCACAGCCGCCACCCATAGGAGAGTGGGCACCTCTTGGGCTAGAAGTTGTCCATGAGAAAGGTCCCTGAAGAGGGACGGGGATGGGAGGGAGGGGTGGAGGAAAACTGAAGGGTATAACCATCCACCACTTTACTCAGCACCAAGCAGTCCGATGTGATGAAGGACTATGCCAGGCTGAAGTTGAAAAGTTGGACCGAAAACAAAAGGGGGCCAGGATCCAATGCGGGAACTAGTATAGCACCTTCGGGCGCACCTTCAAAAGTTCTGTTTGAGGCCTCCCAAGTCTCTCTAGACACTGGTCCTGAGGTTGAGGTGGATGGGGGCAGTTGCCAATGATTGTAACCCCTGCTCCTTTGCTTGAAGGGATCCTGTTGCAATTGTGAAGCTGAGAAGTGGGCCACCTGCTGGAGCATGAAATGCTTCTTCAAAGGAGCCAGAGCATAGATGACCAGGGACCTGAGGATAGTTCCGGAGTCCTTCAGACCATGGAGATTTGTGTTTGTTTGCTCTGAAAAAAGGGAGGTACCCTCAAATGGGAGGTCCCGGATTGACTGCTGGACCTCAGGTGGTAGCCCCGTAGATTGCAGCCATAAGCTTGATGACCACCACGGAAGCCATCATTCTGGTTGCTGTGTCAGCTACGTCCCGGACCACCGGGGGTGAGGCTCTGGCTATGTTCTTTTCCTCCTCTAAGGAGGGCAGAAAACTCTTGCCTGGAGTCCTGAGGCAGCGAGTCTTTAAATTTTGCCACAGAGTGCCACATATTGTAATTGTACCTCCGAAGCAGAGCTTGTTAGTTACAGATAGCAAATTGTAATCTGTGACCACTAGAAACCCGGGAGGAGGGTGACAATACAAGTATTCGCACCCCTTTGCCGGCAAGTGGTACTTCTTCTCTGCCTTCTTCAAAGTGAGAGGGCGAGAAGATGGGGTTTGCCACAGGGCTCTAACCAGACCCGTAACAGCCTCGTTGATGGGTAGGGCCATTTTAGATGGTGCTGCTTCAGCCAAAGTATCAATGATGCTATGGGAAGACTCCTTGAGTATCTCAACTTCAAGCCCCAGGTTAGCAGCTATTCTCTTTAGAAGCTCTTCATGGGCCCTCAAGTCATCTTATGGCAGCGAGCCGCTCGGCCCCAAAATGGTCTCATCTAGGAAGGAGGAAGAGGCCTGAACCAGCGGGGGAGCTGTCTCTTCTTCTGCCCCTATTATGTCCTTGGGGCCCATGTCTTGTCTGTCAGTACTGGGCTCGGTATTGGAGTCAGGGTTGGGTGCCGAATGGAGCGGGGTGGGGTCCCGCTTCTCGGACACAACAGAGTAGGATGGGTGCGACAGCAGTGCTGGTACTGGGGGAAACCCACATGAGTTCCAGATCAGCCACTACATCAACCACTGTCTTCCCAGCGAGATGCCATTGCGGGACATGCACTGGGTTCCTACAGGATGTAGGAAGGGTAACGGCGGTGGCTTTTGGGAAGGACATAGGGTTCCACCTCAGACTCTGAAGAAGAGTCCTCCTCAGGTGACCATGGGGAAGTAGTACCCGTCGCTTCCACCCGTCAGTGCCAAGGGTCTGGAGACTGGTGCCAGATCGGGGATGACCTCACTGATGAAAGAAGGGCTGGCTTGCCTCTAGATAGTACCGAGGGCCCCAGTTCCAGGCAAGAGCTTGGAGCCCCATGCGCTCTTCTGCTCGTGCTCATCAGAGCGGGCGGTTGTCCCATCGACGTTGGCAGTACCAGGAAAGATAGTAAGTCTCTAGCCGCTGCAAAGGCCTCCAGGGTAGAAGGCACTGTGATCCTGATGGCACTGCAATTACTACCTGGTGTGGGCAGGAGGTCCTGCACCAAACTTAATGGCCCACGGGGTGGAGTCGACGGTGCCATCAGGGGACCAGAGGTGCGGGAGTGGCCCGACGCAGGTCGTACTCCGCTACCTTCCCCATTTATCCTCTCTCGGCACTGGCAAGTATCCTATCTTGGATCGCTGTTTCTTCCTCTGCACTGGGGATGGAGAACAGTGCCGAGAAACGTGCGGCGTCAGAATGGCGCTTCGTACTGAAGCCAAAGTGCTCGGTGCCAAGTCCAATTGGCTTGGCTCTGACGCCGGTCTAAGTGTGGCTTCCGTTAGGATAACCCTCAGTCTAGCCTCCCTGTCTTTCTTCATATGAGACTTAAAGTCCCAACAGATCTGACAGCACTCTTATATGTGATTCTCTCCCAGACACTCCAGACAACTAGCTTGTGGGTCACTCATGGCAATTAGTGCCAGAAACAGAACACTGCCACAGTAGGTACAAGGTTTGAAACCAAGGCATGCCTGGCCTCAGGGGCAAAGGGAGCCCCTCTACACTAAGAGAGGGGGACTAACTAATGCTAGTTACACTACCACTGAACTAATAAACTAAGCTGAAGAGAAAAACCACTGAATATGCCTTGCCGAAGCAAGAGGAGATGTTCCAGCAACCGCCATGGATGGTCAGAGAGAACTGAGAGGGTGCGGGGCCAGCACTGCTCCTTTTACTGGCACGTGTGTGTGTAGCACCAGACGGCTCTAGAGCCGGCCCGAGGGACACCACTGAGAGAAAAAACTCAGGCAACAGTGCGTGGCGCGCGCACACCTAACATGTGCAAGCACTCAAAGAAGAGCTGAATTTGCCTTATGGTAGCCAGTAAAGCGAATGATTCAGAACATTTCATAGCCACACACAAGTACTAGAACCCCTCCACAACAGAGTAACTGACACTTGTCCTATGCAGCTTCAACCCCTCTAGGGAAAACAACCCCTCCTCCCATTTTATTATTTTTCATTTTGCCCAAAGTAATCTAAGGAATACATATTTTTGGTAACTTAAAGAGGCTAAACACAAACAAAACAGGATCTGGACACAGTCCCTCTCCTTAATGATAAAAATTAAGGCGCAAACACCACAGCAAGTTGTTTCTGCCAATCCACTTAGAAAGAAAATCAGGTATCACCGACTAGAGGCAGGCAGAACATTCACGGGGTGAAAGAAAATAGTGAGGTTTACTAGTAAACTGCTCATTTTGATTCTTCTCTAAAATGATGCTGTAGTAAATCGTATCAGATTGTTTCAGCTGAACTAACCAGCAAAATAAATTATCCACCCTTAAGCTGAAAAAGATACAGTATGAGACGCAAGCAGCAAATTCAGTTTAGTGCAGGTCAATGTCTCTCATATGTTTCAATGTTTTGCTATGAACGCTGAACTTTTATTTTCAAAAAACAAATCTATATTCTGCTTATCACGTTGATTTCAGAGTGTGACCCAGATTTACAGCAAAATGTGGTCCAATGAATTGTCTTCACTCCTTCCCTTTTCTACTCAACTACAGGGAAGGGTAAATGGAATTCCACTTTCCTGGATTGTACTATATGCACAATGTTGTCTAACTGAAGATTTTCAACAACAAAAACACTGTTAAAATTCAGAACAGCTAATTTTGTGCCTTATGCCTTTTGATAATCTGGAGTGCAGATCTCACAACATAAGAAATATAATGATGATTGCTATGGCAGAATAGTTGTAGCATTAAGACTTATTTGGTCAACTTCTAGCTTATTGATTGTCTACTGTTATCACAAAATGTAATTGCTTTGTTGTGTCATCAGTAATCTCCCACACAAACTACAGTCTTAAAGAAAGTTAAGTACTTCACTACTGTTCAGTAAAATTCTACTGTGGAACACACACGAATGCCCACTGAAGGTTTCTGTTACTTGATTCAACAAAGGATTGTCAAAGTCAAGCTAGAAATACATGTTACAGCTAACGTTGCAAGGAAAAAGAAAAGATTTACCAATCTACTTACAAATGAATGGCAACCTTAGGGGAGCAGGGCTTTACAGACTTTCAGAAGAATCAACTCCCCTCCCCCATCAGGAGATTCAGCTACAATTTTCTGGTGCTCCCACCCAGATTAAGAAGAAACGGCACTGATCATAAGCCTGAAAGTCAATATTACAAGACACAGGAGTCTTTTCTTCTCTCATCTCTAATTCAGAAATTCTAAATGAACAGAAACCCCCAGCGTTGTTTTTGAAAGCTACTCTTCTCCAGCAGGTAAACCTGTCTAAAACCAACTCAATGACATGTACCTACTGTAATCACAGCATGAAAGCGCCTTTTCTCCAACACATCTGTAGAAGGACAGGGCTTTGATAGAGGAAGCCATTTGACACATAAGTCCCCTTAATCGGGTTCAACAAGATGATACCATCCACCTTGTATGTTTTGAAAATATATGTCCAAAGTTTGTACCCCTGTAAGCAAACTAGTCTGACCCACAATATAAGGGAGATAAGGTCACCAAAAGAAATGGTGTAAAATCTCATTTATTTTCTCTGTATTGTTATAATGAATTGCATGGCAGAAGGAATTAAGGGTTCTTTGTAAGTAGCCTAACTTTCTGAAGGAATGCACCATTGCTACATCTACTTTTTTAACCTCTTTGTTGCAAAGTGTCAGCAGTATATCAGAGCTGTAGAAAGAGGCTAACAAACAGAAGCCGCTCTGCAAGCTATCGGTGGTCCAATCTGGAGTTCACCTATACGTAAACTCCTACTGCTAATTCATCATCCAAGCACCCGACAGCTAGGCTGATTGTGAGCCTTATAGTACAATAAGGGTCTCGGCTGACCACCAAAATCAGCAAAAGAGGGGAGGGGTTGATGGGCACAGTCCTGGAGAAGGCCTAAGATAAGTGCTGGCTGTCAGTGCAAGGACAAAGAAGGGCAGACCCTGGGGAGAGAAAGGAGATAAAAAAAATCTCGACAACTGCTTTATCTGATGAGGGTTATGGCTAATTAATTATAAACTCAATTACCTAACCCTTACTTCAGCAGTCTCTATTCATTAAGAGATAAAACTTGACTGACTGCTAACTTTCTCTTGCACACATGCACACAGTATGCTTACTTCAAATTTGCACACTTTAACACACAATTTCTTAAAAAAGATCTCCAAAAGCATTCATACCTGTCAACTTTTTCCTCACAGGATGGAACATTTCTCTTTTTTTCGTTACCACCCAAAGCACCCTCTGTTGCACAATGGGAGGGCAATGCTCCCATGCTGTGCACTGCCATTTAAAAGCAAAAACCAGACATTAAACAATAGACATTATGTACATCAAAGCCCCTTTTCACAGCTAAGTTTCTGCCTTCCTGGGCTTCTGATCTATTCCACATTTTAAACTGAGCTTTTAATTTTGGGTGCTAAAAGTTTGGCAGTCTAGTTCATTGGTACTCAACTAAACCGTATTCCTTCAAAGTTCGAAGTTAACTGGACAAATCAAGTGCAGCTAAGAAATGAACACTTAAACCCTTAACCAAGCTAACATTCGCTAATATTCCAAACTGGGTTTTCCGTGTAACATGTTGATAGTTTCTATTCTATCACTATTTAAATTCCTGGGGTACCTGGCCTTTCCTTAGCTTAAGTTCCTGCCCCCTTGTCTTGTACTTGACATTAGCTCAAACAGCCTTGTAGCATCAATCCACTCTATTCAATGAAGGCTCCGCTTAATCTCATTTCCAAAGACTGCACACCCGGTTTCGCTAACTTTTCTGAATAAGTGAGATCCTCAAGTCCCTGTATCATTCTGATTGCCCTCTGCTGAAGCTTTTCCATTTCTATAGTATCCTTTTTATGATAAGATGACCAGATCTATACAGTATTTCACATTGTCTCATTGCTCCCTTTTACAGCAGAAGAAGGTCTTCCAATTTATGGAAACTATTTGTGCATCCAAGCATTTTTGATTTGCCTTTTTAAAATTGCTGTTAAACACTATTTTGAAAGTAGTAATTTATCTACAAAGTGGTCTTAATTCATGATTATCTGTATTAAAACAGAGTTATTATAAATTACATTAACTATTCATGTTCTGTTCATAGGCCCATTTTGTGACTTTGTCTACACTCAACTGCATCAGCCACCTTTCTTCCCACAATCCTTCATATGTTTGTGCACTATAAAATACTTTAGCAATATTTTAAAATAACCTGGAGATTAAGTATTTTATATTTGGAAATCTCTCTCCTTCCTCAATGTTGTATTGATACAGTTGAAAAACCCACCTATAGTGATTCTGCTCAAAAAATTCTAGTGGATTTGTTAGGCATGATTTCAGTTTTGTGAATCCATGCTCTCAATCTTCATTGAAATGACACTGTCAAGATAAAACTGTTTTTATTAAAAATTAAATATTGTTACCTTTTGCCAAGACTTTAGATTATTAAAAATGAAGTAATTTGAAAAATCAAATTTACTTTTAACCATTAACAAAGAATATTTGCTTTTTGACTTGGATAATGAAATCCAGATTAGTCAGTTTCACTGCAACTTTAGCCTATCACGCACTAATGCAATACTGCAATGGCAGGGTTGCAAACACTGCATGAGAAAGGTGAAATCCAAGACACTGTTCATCAAGTTATTTCTATCAATCTTAAACTTTGTAATACTTGCTTTTTATAAAAGCTAAATGTTTGTCATTAAATCATTGCTCTGTGAGCATTCCCCTCTGCAGATCCAGTTCTGGATCGGTTTCCCCTTTGTAGAGTACATATTCAGAAGTGAAGTTTTCTGGATTCTCTCTATTCCATTCACTTCCCATTTGGTTTGCCAGGGTCTCGATTTGGGGGCCTTCAGGATTTTCTACAAGGTTCACCTGTTTCCAGAGAAGGGAATGAAGACAGCCTGGTGTTGGGAAGGTTTTCCAGAGGTTAATTTTTAGAATTATTTTATACATTTGTATCAAAGTTGATATTTTTAGTGTGTCTACTGTGCAGAGAGCACATGATACAGACAAATGAAAAATCAAATAAAAAAATAGAACAAGCAGTTCCTTCTTATTTGCTTCATCTTTTAGAAATGTGAGGAGGAAACCTCTGGACTTGAACTCTTATCAGTGTTCAGGCAAACTAATTTCTTGAGTGTCTTTTCAGATGTAATGATCCTGAGTGTCTTTTCAGAGTTGTTTCTTCTTTCCACCTTTCAGAAACACAAGTCATCAACAACTGTCCCATAATTCTTCATCGTGAACATGAAAGCAAACAACTTCTAAACAAACACCTCTTAAAATATAACCCTGGACATCTCCAAGGCCTAGTCTCATTATTCTTGTGCCTTAAGTTGGAAAAAAAATTGTACAGTATTTTTGGCATTTGTTTTTATTGTTCCACACTTAATTTTTTTCTGTAACTTTCATCTGTGCTTTAAATTCAGCTTTGCATATTCACCTCATTTTCTTGTTGTTCTCTTTCATTCCTAGTATCTTTCTTGATCACATTTTAGCAATTAGCAATATATTTATCTTTGAATACTTTTCCTTTGTTATTTTACCATGTTCAGTTTGACCCAGAATTCTACTATTCCCCTAAAATTTGATCTGAGTTTCAGTGTACTTATTTTGGCCTCTCCAACTATTGAGATCTCCTTTTACTTCTAAATTGTAAATGACTACTATGCCTCAGATACTCTTTCACATTTCATTTTCTACATGATCGTTATGCTGTAAAAAAAACAAAGTAGAAAAAGGTACAGTCCTGCGCTTTTTTTCTCAACTATATCACTATGTTTACTTCCATCAGTCGATGTGTCTTACATTGTCTAGGTAGCCATTTTTTATTTTTTGGTTCGATCACAGTTCTGTGCATCATGTTGCTCCTACACATCACAAACCAGTTTTTGAAGTGTCCTTGGATTCACAAAGGAGATTTTCATGGAAAAGCACAGGTTTTTTTAGGGTTCTTTGACCTCAATATATAGGGATTCATAGGGAAATTCTCTGCAGTTAAAAATCACTAATTTAATACATTGAGAAGAATCTGTTCCTTTTTCTTGACCTTTAGCAGTGCAATAAAAGGTCCAGTAGTTAAGAGCAATCCCTTGCAAAGATAAAATACATTTCTCTTTAGTCTTTCAAGTCTCTCCAACCAGATTTTATTCTCTCTTTGACTACCAAAGTCTCTTCCTAACATACATGGATCTCCATAATTTTCACTGCACTCCAACAGTGTTCTGACCTCAGGTTAGTAGGTTCACCAATGGCTACAGAGAAGTTCATAGCCAGAATTCAACCTCGAAAGCTTTGTAAGTTGTTTGGGAGAAGTGACTTTTTAAGCTCCCAAAATATTAAGTGTTTTACCTCCACAGAAAACAAAGTACTAAGTGAAGGGCAGGCAGAGGAAGAGAGAGGCAGAGGGCTGGTCAAAACCAAGCAATTTTCCATTGAATATTGAACTTGTAGACATTTCGTTCCAAAATATAAACAGAACTATGGAGGTAAATGCATGTGCACTTACACCACCACTCACCCTGCTCCCCTCCCCACCACACTGACAATATTAGGTAGAAAAGACGACTTTTCCCATTCATCAATACAGAAGTTATTCACCCGAAGTTTATTATCTCAGGTAATTTGATCAATACACTTCACCTTTATAGTACAGTTGTCCTTGCGAGCAAAGCATTTTGCGTTTTATAGTGAGATGGTTATTATGAAGGCTATTCATAGGGAAATTCTCTGCAGTTAAAAGTTTTTCCAATTAACTACATTTACCAGCATTTAAGCCATAAAATGGTGGTTAAATTCCACAGTGTTTTGTCCAACAGTGGTACTAGTAACTGCTTAGAAGTCGCTTAGTACAGATTTGGTTTCAGAAACCAATGCATTTTTAAAAATTGAAACTAAAGATAAGTCTGCTAACAGAATGTAAGATCCATAAAATATCAGTTACAAATACACACAAAATGTACGAGTGAGAAGAAACTCTTTTTAAAACTTCTCTTTGAAGTTTTTGCAGATTCCATAGGACTGATCCCCTCTAAAAACAACTCTCACAATCACACCATTTTAGCACTCTTCAATCACTCTTCCTTTCGTGAGTTTTCACATAATTACACATTTCATAAATGTGTAATCTAGCTCAGCTATGAACTTCCATCCTTCAGCCTTTTATTTTCCATTTGTACATATGGAACCTGTTTAAGAAATGGGAACACTAAAAAAAAGTCACTCAATACTTTGGATTTTTCAATCTGTTTTTCATGCCGATGCGCATACACTAACATCTCACAAATAAGCTTAGGGCTACAGAACTTCAGACTGCCAGCACCACATAGTTAATTTGAAATAATTACTAATAGTTCGTCCCCCATTCAAAATCTTCAACATGTTTAAGGATTGGCAAAACTAAGGGACTGATAGCACATCTGGAGATATACGGTGGTGCAGGTAGATTGACTTTGGATAAATTTCCCCTCACAGCTCTGTCATGAAAACCTTGATCTCTGTCACTGATCCTAGCTAGCATCCTTTCCCAGCAGCAGTCCTAGTGGGTGGCCCGGATGGGGTGCTTGTTAGGATCTGTGAAAATCTTACATGACTTTGAAATCCTGGGCACCTCTTCAAGAAAGACAACTGGCAATGATGCCAAATTAGGACAAACTAAGAAGCGTCCACTGAGAACTATACATACAGAGAGCAATACAGTATTTTCACTAGTAATCAACACAGCATTTGAACCCAGAATTTCAGCTTCAAGAGAATAGCGTATTGGCAACAAGTTACTACAAAAAGAAAAATGGTTTATTGGAAATGTAAGCACAATAAGTACATTTGCAGGATAGTTATTACCACCAAGCGAAGGAACTTCTTTAAAAAACTTGATTAAAAAATAATAATGATTCCTTGTGAGAGATCCTCAGAACAAACTAGTTCACTGAAGTCACATCAGCACTTTTAATTGGCCCTTGTTGGCCAATAGAAGGAGACATTTGCAACTTTTCCCAGGAAATTATATTCTAAATCCTTCATGAGGTGGACCTTGTCCTTTTCACAGGAAACTTGATAGCAGTCTTTAGTATTCACTGGCATAATTAGGACTGCAGTTAATTTCATTAAATTCTCTTGCTGCTAAATGAAGCAGATTATGAGACATCTTTTATTGCAAGGCGTGAAATTACAGCCTGTCAGCTGCCAATGGTAGAGTAAAACTAATGAATTACAGGGTAAATAACACCAGAATTAACCAGCCAATTTAACATAGCACAGAACAAAGTCATTTTTACTTTGAGCTCTAACGAACAACACCGACAGGATACCTGCTTAGCTCAGATGAAAAGGGAAAGTGCTTCAAGGATCTTCAGGAAACTAAATAACTAGGGCAAAGATATAGTTACTACTGGTTAAACGTCTTAAAGCATAAAGCTAACAACACTACGATAGATAATATTTTTAACGTTTGAAGATTATGGAAAGTAGTACACACCCACAGGTCACTATTAAAATATTTTAGAATGTTGTCTTTGCACGTAGCTAATGTTATTGTAGCATTTCTTAAACCTGGCATAGGCAATACAGTGAAAATTAGGAAATCAATAATTGTAAATATTTTAACCCATTTAATGGTGACAACTGAATGGGGCACACGCAAGCCTAAACAAAATACCAGTTAGCTAACAGTTGTTGTTGAGAAATGTAATACCAGATGAATAATTTAAAATAAACTGAAATCTCCAGCTAACATTATGCATACATTGGCACCCAACTTAGCATGTCATTCATTAACACAAACTTACGAAGTGCATGTTTCTGTCTGAGCAACAACACGGCTATCTTTATTTTGCTCCTATAATGGCGTCAGCCTCCACCCTTTCCTTTTTGTTCCTTTTATACATGGGGTAAGTCTACCCTGCACTTAAACACCCGGGGCTGCCCTGCGTCAGCTGACTTGGTCTTGTGGGACTTAGGTTGTGAGGCTGTAAAATGCAGTGTAGGCATTCAAGTTCAGGATGGAGCCTGGGCTCTGGCACCCTCCCCCTCAGGTGTGGCTTGCCAAGTTTTAAAATGCCAGTGTATTGGTACAGTAACAACTGCCACTGCCATCCTCTGACCTTTCTTTGATCATAATTTTAAGGGGGGTAACCAACGGGCAGCACATATATGTTGGTAGATATAACAGCAAAGTGTTTACCAATATTTCTATAGTTTGTACAATAATGCTAATGGTCAGATACCAGGATGACAGGCACTTACAAAACTTGAACATACCTGCAAAACGGTCATTGTGACAAGATATCGTTGTGGTCAAGAGCTCAGCAGGATTCAGAATTAGATAGACATACACCTCTACCTCGATATAATGCTGTCCTCGGGAGCCAAAAAATCTTACCGCGTTATAGGTGAAACCTCGTTATATCGAACTTGCTTTGATCCACCGGAGTGCGCAGCCCGGCCCCCCCCCCGGAGCACTGCTTTACCATGTTATATCTGAATTCGTGTTATATCGGGTCGCGTTATATTGGGTTAGAGGTGTATATATAGATAAAAAACAGAGTTACAAAACTAAATATGAAAATAATGGAATAGGATTTTTAAAAGGCATACATGCCTTCAAGCTCCAGGGTTAAAGCCAACCTCTAATGATTGGGGGTTAAAGGAAGAAATTTTCCCAGTAGGCAAGTTATCCCACAACTGCCTAAGGTTTCTTATACCTTCCTCTGAAACATCTAGTAATGGTCTCTGTCCATGACATCATCCTGAACTCGATGGACCACCAGTTTGATCCAATATATTAATTCCTACATTCCTATCTTGCAATGGGAAATGTAATGGAATCAGGGCCCTGGCCACGACTCGTGTTCTCCCCGTGTATGCTCTTCTTGCTCCTCCAGCAACATACCCAGCCTGCTCCCTTTCGTGGTCATCCTCCCACTCCTTGCTGACACTTTCCCTTCTACTCCTGGTGCTTACTCTCCTCTCCCCCGGCTTCCCTTTGACCCACTGAAGCTTTAGGTGTTTACACATGGACGGGAAGGGGCAGAAAGAAGAGGAGGGTAGACAGAGGAAGTGTTGCTGGGAAAGAGGGGAGCCATGTTGTGGCTCTTCATGCTCTTCCATCTATTCTCCACAACTCACGTATCCCCTGCTCAATATAGGCTTTAGAGGTTTAGCTAAAATTTATTAAAAAAACAGTTGCCAATGTACCCTTGCATCTCACCCTTATAGACTTTGACAATGGACACAACTGCATCTTGAGTGCTGTGGTGCATTAGTGTCAATGCATTCATCACTGAAATCGATAGATAAAAATATGAAAACTGGTCAATGGGAAGCAGCTCTGAGGCGCTGAGCTACTAGGCATTGACAGAGGTGTTGATGAGTTGCTTCTAGTTGGTGGTTCATCTCCACATTTCAGGCCTGAAGCCATCAGCACCTCAAGTACCATGGCCTTTTCGTGTTTATGCACTCCTCATTAATTTGTTATTCCTTTCAACAAAATTTAAAAAAACTGTCCTCCATTCTTTTTGTTGTTTCTTTCCCCCCTCCTTTCTTTAACTTTTAAAATGGACAATATTTTTTCTAGAAACCTTTAAAGCTTACTGTTTTTTTCCCCTTCTGCCACTAATTATTTCTTAGTAAAGAGTCTTTATCTGACAGCTGGGAAGAGAGGACACACCCATCCCATTTAGTAGCCCTTCCTGGCTGCTCTGGGGAGACCCACACTGGGGTGTCCCTGACGTCTCCTGTTTTCTAGCCCTGTCCAAAAGGCAAGACCACTTATATCTCGCTTTCTGTAGGTCACATGCTTACTCCCATTCCTGTGCCCTGCTTGTATAGCTCTCAATTTTAAAGGGCCCAAAAGCTGGTAACAGGCGCACCGGGATGCGCACTTCCGTCCTCAGGCTGAGTGTCCTGTTGCACCAGAACTCTTGGAGGTCACTTGGAGAGATCACTCCTCACAATTAAAAATGTTTCTATGCTGATTTGTTAAAAAATAATCCTGTGCAGTCTTTTTGATGATGAGCATACAACTCAAGTCGGAGTTTTACTATTAAACTGTTGAGTTAGGAATGGGCAAAATAAAAAGTCGAGAAAAAACATGAAATGGAAAGAAAACCCTATCACTTTCTCTGTCTCATAACTTAAAATCAGCTTGTGCCATTAACCTCAAACTTCAAATTAAATAAATGATTCTCTGAACAAAGATAACATGAGCAATTTTGTGAAGGAGATTTTTCCAGAAAGTTAAACGTTTTCAAAATTGGACTTAAAAAATGGAAACCATCCAACAACCTCAATAGGGACAACTAGAATCTTTGTTCAACAGACCTGCAAAAGTTTAAAAGCCAGTTCTCATGGAAAAGAAAGAGGAGTTCTGGTAAACTACCTTCTAGCATCGTAAAATGGACTCTGGTCTTCATAGCAGTGACCGTTGGTATCTTTCCATTAAAACGAAAGGAAAAGAATTCAACAAGGCTTGGTTAGGTGAGTTGATGAATAAATACAAATAGTAAAAGGGACCATAAACCTCTGCTATACATTATGTAGAAATAGATCTTAGTGAAAATATAGAAGGTAATGCCTTCATCATCAGAACACCTTTCTAAGTGTCTTAATTCATATGGATTCTTTTCCTAGCATCACAGGAGAAAATCCTGAATGATTTCAGGCAAACTGAACAGAAACAGATGCATAATCGCTGCATCTCAAAGAGATTTACAATTAACACTGCCTTTTCTCTTTCCAATATTACATTCAAGTGCAGACGAAAAATAAGTATCTGTATATAAAAAACAGCCAGGTCTTCTAAGGCAATATACAAAACAAAGCCTAGAGTGAGTCTCAGTTCCCATGTAATTGAAAACATACTACCAGAGACAAGAGCTGCAGTAGATGGCTGACGGGCAACCCAACTGGATAGGAAAACACTTTTTATTGCCGAGCTCTTTAATTTATGAAATGTTACTCATTTTCATATACATCTGATTTATTTTAGAAAGTGCCTGTAGTTAGAGAAGTCACCAGGATGCTAGAGCGAAGTGTTGGTAACAAAAGGATCTCACAAAACTGGGCAACTGGGAAACAAAATGGCAGATGAAATTCAGTATTGATAAATGCAAATTAATGCACATAGGAAAAATTATACATTGAAAATGATGGGGTCCAAATTAGCTGTTACCGTTCAAAAAAGAGATCTTAGAAGCATCATAGATAATTCCCTGAAAACATCCTCTCAATGTGCAGCAGCTGTCAAAAAAGCTAACAATGTTAAGAACCATTAGGAAAGGGATAGATAAGACAGAGTATCATAATGCCACTATATAAATCCATAGTACGCCCACACCTTGAATACTGCGTGTAGTTCTGGCCATCCAATCTCAAAAAAATATATACTAGAATTGGAAAAAGTACAGAGAATGGCAAAACCATGATGGCATGGAACAGCTTTCATATGAGGAGAGGTTAAAAAGACTGGGACTTTTCACCTTAGAAAATAGATTTCTAAGGGGAGGGACGGATATGACAGAGGTGTATAAAATCTGGAATGGTGCAAAAAAAAGTGAATAGGAAGTGTTATTTACCCCTTAACACAACACAGGAACCAGGGATCACCAAACAAATTAATAGGCAGCAGGTTTAAAAAAAACATAAGGAAGTCCTTCTTCACCCAACACACAGTCAACCTGTGGAACTCCTGGCCAGGGGATGTTGTGAAGGCCAAAAGTATAAATGCATTCAAAAAAGAATAAGGTAAGTTGTAGGATAGATCCATCAAGGACTAATAGCCAAGATAGTCAGGGACAGAGCCCCATGTGCTGGGTGTCCCTAAACCTCTGGGTGTCAGAAGAGGAGACTGGATGATAGGGGATGGATTACTCGATACATTGCTCTGTCCTGTTCATTCCCTCTAAAGCATTGGCAACTGTCTTCTGTCAGAAGACAGGATACTGAGTTAGATGGACCACTGATCTCACCTAGTACGACCATTCTTCTGTACCACAATGATCATGCATGCACAAATTCAACTTCTGCTAATCTAGTACTAATGTACTAATGTACTATCATTACTGATGAGGAGGCGGTGGAGGTGTACCATAGAGCACCAAAGGACCAGATCCTTAGATGAAATCATGGCAGTTCTTTGCCAACACATTGACTTTGATATTTTGGATACATTTTCAGTAGATGCACAGCTTTCATTCTAATACTGGAAAATGTGTGTGTGACTAGTCTACTGGATATGACACTGAAAAGCTATACCTCAATATTTCTAATTTTTCAGTACTTTTTCTTTGAAAATATTCTTAAGAGACAGTTTCTCATTAAAAGCATACCAACCCCATGTTTCCTTATTTTTATGCTTCTTGAATTCATGTCCTTGAAACTATTTTTCCTATCTGTCCACCTGAAATTCACAGACTCTGCTTACATTCTGGGATTCCTAACATATACCTTTTGCTGGAGGATATAAACACTTATATGTTTGGGCATGGAATGATGTTATAATTTTGGTTTATGTTTCCTAGATTACTGGGTGCCTCTGATGCTTTTTTGTTCTTTGATTCTGTTGCACTGAATAACAAGTTTGTATTTTTAATCTCTCATTTTATATAAGGAGGCATTTTGTGTGCTTGATTTATCATGTGTATTTTGAGTCAAATATCTTCATATCAGAGGCACCTTTTCTTACACCTGCAAATACATGTTAAACAAAACATAAAAATGGCAGCCTCTCTCTATCACTAGATGAACAGTTCATTTATACAAAACCTGCAATTTCAAATTCTACATTCTGAACAATTTCTTTAAGAATTCTTTTAAAACAAGCTTTTTTTTTTCTTTTTTTGAGAATTTCATCAAAGCCCTGGGTTCCATGTTTACACTATACTATTTTAATCAACTTTTTCTCTCCAACACTTACGGCAGTTTCTGAACACAAAAGACCTATCACAATTACATGTTTTTCTGAAATAATCACTCAGTACAGTATCATATTAGGTGTTAATCTAACTACTTGATTTGTAACTATTCTTCAGTCCTCTACCCAATCATTTAAATACTGTCATTCATAATAGGTGATATACTGTACTATAAATCAACTCATAATTGGACCTTTCAGTTCAATGTATTTTATTTTTGTGCTAAAGAATCACAGAAGTCAGAGAAGGAAATGAACTATTCGATCTGTCTACAAATGCAGGATTCTTCTCTACAATACATTTTCTGTTTTTTTCTATCTACTTTTAAAAGTGTAAATTGGCTTCTATTGTTACCCTACTGAGAATATTTCACAGCGTAACAAATACCGCAGTAAGGAAGTTTTTCCTTAACATGCCTGAAGTTTTCATTCCATATTGTTAACCCACACCTATGTAGGTATGCCTCAACACACACACACAGATATATAGATAACTAGCTCTTCTCTTCCTCAGTGTTTGTACCTTTCAGATCCCCATATACTTACCATTGCCCCCAGCAGTAGCCTACCTAAGCCAAACATAATTAGCCCTTTTGATCTTTTAATATGGGATGTGAATACGACTGATCATGTTGCCCCCCCGCATTGGTGGCCACAGTGTTTATTACTACTACCAGCTAGGAAAGGATCTTTTAACTAAAGAAGCCACAGAGGTCTCTTTTTGGAGCCAAAACCTTAGGTTCACTCTTGTGCTGCACTCACTAATAGCCAGTGAGCCTGTTTATTTAGCTTATGGATTCCTCACAATATACTAATTTCTCCAGCTGTTATTCTAGTTTGAACTCCCTCAAATTTAACAGTATTGGTAATAGGATGCCAAGAAATTAACTGAAATTTCAGGTGTAGTTGGACTACAGCCACATATGTCCACTTCTTTTGACAAAATGGGTTTTTGTATACAGCCCCAAACAACATGGACCTGTTTTGCACCCACCTCCCAATTGCAAACTCAAGTCTAACTTGCTGACCACTGACACCTCTGCATCTCTTTGAGCAATACTGCTTTCCAGGTTTCTTCCTCCTATTTAGATATTTAGCCTTTTCCCCTAAAACTTCCCACAGCTTGGCTACCACCAGTTTAGCAATGGTGAATGGGCTATTCTAGACAGCTCAGCAACTTTTCACCAGTGCCATATAAAACTTCTCAGAGAAAATCTAGTTGACATGGTGGTTGAGATGCTGGCAGCTACCAGTGCCTTGGGCACAGTAGTGTTCTCTCATCATTCCTACCATTAATGAAATTGCACTAGTGGGAGCAACGGTGAGAAACATCAAGACAAATAAGCCTTAACTGAGTACATGTGGTTAGGATTAGTGTTGCCTAAATATATTAGCTTGCTTTTTTACAAGTTGATCCTCATTTTATTTTCTATCACTGTTTCCAGACATTGTCCCTTTTTATGATTTTTCCATCCCAACTGATATTTGGAGCTCTTCCTAATTTAACAGAATCTGTGAATCCCATTATTCTGTTTGCGCCATCTTTCAGATCATTAAGGAAAATGTTAAGTAGAGAAAGACATAATATTAATCCTGGCTCTCTCCAACTAGACAACTTACTTACACCAACTCAAATCCTGGTTTACCTTTCGATTACAATCTTTTAGACAGTTTTCAATCAACATAACTGTTTTTAGCCAAGCTAATTTGAATTAATTTTTCAATTACAATTTAGTGAGATAGTAGCAAATGCTTTACTAAAATCCAAATATTTTACATCAGTTGTGTTCCCTTCATTCACTAATTTTGAAATTCTATCAAACAGCAATCAAGTTTGTCTGGCAAGATTTATTCTTTATAAACCATGCTGCCTATTACTCATGGCTTTATTATACTGTTCAGGATACAAAGTGCTCCTATTATGTCTGTGCTGGTCTATTCCTTAAACCTAAAATTGGGTATAAAACTGATAAAATCCGAAGTATTTGCTACCAACCTTGTTTTTGGTCAGCTGTCAAGGAAGTATGTTCATAGCATGGCATTAACATAACGGCCATACTAGTCAGACAATGATTCATCTAACTCAGCATCCTATCTTCCAACAGTGGGCAGCGCCCGATGCTTCAGAGGTAAGGAGAGAACATGGCATTTTACTGAGTGATCCATTCCTTATCATCCATTCTGAACTTTTAGCAGTCAGTGGTTTAGGAACACCAAGAGCATGGGGTTGCATTCGTGACCATCTTCTCTAAAAGCTATTCTCCATGAATGTATTCAATTCTGTTTTGAACCAGGGTATACTTTTGGCCTTCACAATATCCGCTGGCAACAAATTCCATAGATTGACTATGCATTGTGTGAAGAAGAATTTCCTTTTGTTTCTTTTAAACCTGCTGCCAATTAATTTTATTGGGTAACCCCTAATTCTTGTGCTATGTGAAGTGGTAAATAACACTTCCCCCATATCATACCTGATTTTACTGAACTCTGTCATAACGCCCCCCTTCGTCATCTCTTTTCTAAACTCAACAGTCCTGGTCTTTTTAATCTGTCCTTATATGGAAGCTGTTCCATACCTCATATCATTTCTGTTGCTCTTTGTGTGCCCTTTCCATTTCTAACATATGTTTTTTAGTTTGGGTGACCAGAACTGCACGCAGTATTCAAGCTGTGGGTGTACCATGGATTTATATAGTGGCATTATGATAGTTTCTGTCTTATCTATGATCTTGTTATTCAAATAATACATATATTGTTAGAATGCTGGAGCCTTCATCTTCAGCTGTCCTAAGTAGAATGGTCAGTATTTACAGCTTCATCTCTAACAAACTAACGTGTGTAAAATAACCTTAAAATTACTTTCAAAAACTGCATTGCTGGATTCTTCTCTTTAAACTCCGAAGATTTATTTTAAGTGTCAACATCTGGCGCATCTGCTCAGGCAGCTTTATACATGTAGTGCTAATTAGTGTAGTTGGAAGTTTTTGGAGAATAAGGATGAGAGGTTTTAAATGAATGCCAATTCTTTGTATAGAGTAAGAACAGGCCAAAACCTTTACTTTCGTACCATAAAGAACAATATTTCAGTGGAAGAGATTTTAACTCTCACACACCTATTGTTTTAGAAGACCTGCTACAAGGGAGTCATTCAGCACAGTATATACTGTGTGAATGTTTTTTCCAAGGTGACTAGCACTTCTTCCCCCTCCTTCAGCTTCTTTTAATATGCCATTGTTACTTGCACCCTGTACACTCCTCTCCTCACACATTGTTCTGCTCCAATTTTATAGTATGGTGCGCCCTCAAACACCGATTTTGATTATCTATTATTGCCATAGAATTAAAGGTAGCAGAACATTTATGGAAATATTTGTAATGTCAAAAGTTTGCTTCATTCAAAAATCAGGCTAAAGGGCTTTAAATGCTTGCTGTTCAGTTTACTCTTTTGATTGCTTTACCACTATGTAAATCAATTTGTTAATGTTCCTTACAAAATGCATGAGCCAGTTATACTGACAAACACACAAAGCTCATTCGTAATTAGCAGTTAATTAGTACGAAGGAACAGATGCTGTTAGAGTTTCAGCAGGCGAACAGGTTCTGTAAACAATGCTTATAAATCTAAATGAATTTATTAACCACAATGCAACTGTCAACATTTTGTTGGCAACCATACAAATATGGCGAATCCCCAAAACATCTTTACAACACATTAATAATCATTGTGTCAACCAAACTCTATCAGGCAATTTGACTTGCTAACAGTCATCACCATTCTACTTAATCTTATATATGTCACTGATCTCCATTCTAATTCTCCATCTATACCACACGATGAAAAGATTCTGGCTCCCAGAATTTTAATGTATTATACATTATATTATCCCTCTCAAAAGGTGTCCCCTGAAACCATGGAACTTTTGCAGGACACCATAGTGTATCTTATACTGATTGTTTGAATGAACTTCCACGTACAGAGCCAATACACAACTTTAAAACAGAAAATCTCAATCCTGAGGAGTTTGCTGTACTACATCCTTTATAACAATTCTCTTAAAAAGGGCACACCACTATGAAGCCTCTACAGATCTCATCAATTATTACACTGGTCTACAATTTTTGAGAAGTCATCTGCTTCAGAGATAAAATGTGCTATTTATTATGTATTTTGATGTGCTGAATTCAAATATGACAATTAAAACAACTGATTGGCTACTGTTTCTAAGATATTTAAGTTTTTAAATTTTATGTCTATGTATATTGTGTAGATAGAGTTTTAATCATAAATTGTAAACCTAGGTCTTTTCATGTGTTTATGGTTGCTTTACATGATAATATTTCACCTGTCCTGTTTATGTAACACTTTAAAAATCAGCAAAAGGGTTATATAAATAAAATTTATTATAAAACAAAAGGCAAAAAACTATTATGTACATAGTTTAGTCCTATTCAGTGTCTACTCGGCGCTTCTTGGCTTGTCTCTTGTATGCATTAAATGGAGCATCTCTTGTCACTGTCCAGCAATAGTCTGCAATCATTGATGGGCTCCATTTGCCCTGATAGCGTTTCTCCATTGTTGCAATGTCCTGGTGAAATCGCTCGCCGTGCTCATCGCTTACTGCTCCGCAGTTCGGTGGAAAAAAATCTAGATGAGAGTGCAAAAAATGTATCTTTAGTGACATGTTGCAACCAAGGCTTTTGTATGCCTTGAGGAGGTTTTCCACCAACAACCTGTAGTTGTCTGCCTTCTTGTTTCCGAGAAAATTTATTGCCATTAACTGGAAGGCTTTCCATGCCGTCTTTTCCTGGCCACGCAGTGCATGGTCAAATGCATCATCTCGAAGAAGTTCACGAATCTGAGGACCAACAAAGACACCTTCCTTTATCTTAGCTTCACTTAACCTTGGAAATTTTCCACGGAGGTACTTGAAAGCTGCTTGTGTTTTGTCAATGGCCTTGACAAAGTTCTTCATCAGACGCAGCTTTATGTGTAAGGGTGGTAACAAAATCTTCCTTGATTCAACAAGAGGTGGATGCTGAACACTTTTCCTCCCAGGCTCCACTGACTGTCGGAGTGGCCAATCTTTCTTGATGTCGTGGGAATCTCTTGCACGACTATCCCATTCGCAGAGACAAACAGCAGTACTTTGTGTATCCAGTCTGCAGACCAAGCAAGAGAGCAACAACCTTCAAATCGCCACAAAACTGCCGCTGATGTTGGTCATAGTTTATGCCCCTCAAAAGTTGTTTCATGTTGTCATAGGTTTCCTTCATATGGACTGCATGACCAACTGGAATCGATGGCAAAACATTGCCATTATGCAGTAAAACAGCTTTAAGACTCTTCTTCGATGAATCAATGAACAGTCTCCACTCATCTGGATCGTGAACGATGTTGAGGGCTGCCATCACACCATCGATGTTGTTGCAGGCTACAAGATCACCTTCCATGAAGAAGAATGGGACAAGATCCTTTTGACGGTCACGGAACATGGAAACCCTAACATCACCTGCCAGGAGATTCCACTGCTGTAGTCTGGAGCCCAACAGCTCTGCCTTACTCTTGGGTAGTTCCAAATCCCTGACAAGGTCATTCAGTTCACCTTGTGTTATGAGGTGTGGTTCAGAGGAGGAGGATGGGAGAAAATGTGGGTCCTGTGACATTGATGGTTCAGGACCAGAAGTTTCATCCTCTTCCTCGTCTGACTCAAGTGAGAAGCATTCTGGTGCATCAGGAACCGGCAGTCCTTCTCCGTGGGGTACTGGGCGTATAGCTGATGGAATGTTTGGATAATGCACAGTCCACTTTTTCTTCTTTGACACACCTTTCCCAACTGGAGGCACCATGCAGAAGTAACAATTGCTGGTATGATCTCTTGGCTCTCTCCAAATCATTGGCACTGCAAAAGGCATAGATTTCCTTTTCCTGTTCAACCACAGGCGAAGATTTGTTGCACAAGTGTTGCAGCACATGTGTGGGGCCCAGCTCTTGTCCTGATCTCCAATTTTGCAGCCAAAATAAAGGTGATAGGCTCTCTTAACCATAGTGGTTATACTGCGCTTTTGTGATGCAAAAGTCACTTCACCACAAACATAGCAGAAGTTATCTACACTGTTCACACGAGTACGAGGCATCTCTGCTCACTTTGGCTAAACAGAAATGTGTCCCTTTGCAAAATCAGACACTGACAAATAAGAGCACGGCACTGTATGATTTCTAGAGCTGATATAGGGCAATTTGTTCAGCAGAGTGATGTAAGGTTCGTTATGATTGCATCATCCATGACTTCTAGGAATAACATGATGCAATTCATATCATGTATGATGCAATACCAGCTTCAGATTGCATCATTCATTGTTTTGCCTAAAAAGCAAGTACTGTCCAAACCCAGTCATAGATTTATTCATAGATCCAGTCAAAGATGTATTTTAGTCATTTCTGGTTTTAAATTGAGATCCCTTCCCTTTATAACTCACTTATCCTCTGCCATTCCCAAGTCAAGGGTCGTATATACTGACCCAATAGCATATCTTGAAAACTAGAGCCAATCAACAATTTTAAGCATCATTTTCGTTCTCAGTGACCCAGATTTAGTAAAGTTTGACTACATTTATTTCAGAAGCATTTTGGCTGTAGAGTTGTGTTACCAATCACCATTTATAAATCTCACACACTCAATAAGCTACTGAGTGATTCTATGGCTCTTTTTAATGATCTGGGTACACACGGATGGCTGAAATAAAAAGAATACCCCTTGTAAGCATTTTCTAGGTGCAACATGGAGAAAACAATTCAAGAAATACCCTCTTATGGCTGTATTAGTCACCGACTTTTGGCTGGAAGATCAGATCTCAGCCTTGGGGTGCCATGAGGACCACCTTATTGACCTCATGCCTGTCAATGTCTGTATGTCACACTTTGAGATGCCACCATGATTTGTTACAACACTTTACCACTGAAAAATCTGAATTTTTGTGTCATATTATAGCTTCCTTTCTTGTGGTCTTCATTGTTTTTAATCACTCCCCCCTCTTCTTCTCCAAAACAATCTCACATCTTTTTCCATTGCATCCTCTGCCCCCATTGATGGAGTGTGTTGACTTTGTCCTGTGTTGGAATGATGAAGAATTAGATCATTCCTAAGCAGGTGAAGGTCTCCCAAGTGTCTGCTCTCATTGGAGAGACTGTTTCATTCTTTTACTGCAGATTCAAGGTAGGGATGGTGCCTCATCAAGGGGATAAACAGTTTTCAGGAAGCCAGTCTGGTAGCACCAGGAGTGGAGGGAGGTGACAACAGGCAGCCTCTGCTGAAATCTCCCTGAGAGCTGGAGAGAAAGCCAGACTGCAGTAGCCCAAATCCTCAACACCCCAGAGGCTGAATTATCTGCTTGTTTTCCCCTTGTTCTAAGAGACCTTATGCAGTCTTGGAAAGCAAGTTAACCAACCCTGAGGAGCAGCAACTGTTTTATTAACCAGTGATCAGTGATTATTTTTAATATCACCAATGTTAACCCCCCGTTTCTAGGTATGCATGTAGACCCTGACAGCAGCCTCCTCATACTCTCCTTAATCTCCCCACATCTAGTCTCCATACTTCCCATGTCTCTCCCCTGACTCTGGATGCATTGCCTGATCTCATCAATATTCTACTCCCAAGCAGAGCCCTGATTATTTCCCCTGGAAATCTAGTGATGCATGTGAGCTATTCTCACACTTGCTTTGCCAACCAAGAATCATTAGCTACCAGTTGCAGTTCAGTGATTCTTTCCTACCTGCTTTAAAGAGAAAGAAAAGTTTAAATTGTTAAATTTGGGAAGAGGAAAAAAGCTCAGTTTTTCTGTTGATTATAAGGCTATGTGAATTCTTATGACATTTACCTGAATTTTAAAATGTTTGACAGATACTAAGAAAACAGACTCATTCAGGGTTTTCCCTCACACAGTCAGATTCTCAGTGGTTTTTTCTTCATTTTCCCCTTAAACAATATGATGCTATCCTTCAATGCATTTTCCAACATTGTATCCTATTGACAAGTGGAATAACATTTTCTAAAGGAAGCCTACACACTAAAACAGTTCAAAACTAACAAAACTCATTAAACAAGAAGCTACTTTTTAAAGACAGCTGAAGTTGCTAGCTTATACATACCTTCACCGACACAAACAGAAAACCCAAGAAATGAACAGTTAACTTATCAGCAAGTCACCTCCAAGGAGAAATCTCAAACACAATGCAGGACCCTCACAGATTGCATTATGACTTAAACTACTACTACATTCCACACATAAGCGTCATAGAGGCCACCATCTGGAGTCTGAAAAATGTACATTAGGTGTTTGCTGATCGCTGCAACTTACTAGGGCCACATCTGGGTATGGAAATAGTATGTCAGGCCATGAATGCTCACAAAATTGGGGGCTGGGAGGGAGTGAGGGCTTCGGCTGGGGTGCGGGTTCTGGGGATGAGGGGCTGGAGGTGCAGGAGGGTGCTCCGGGCTGGGACCGAGGGGTTCAGTGGGCAGGAGGGGGATGAGGGCTGGGGTAGGGGGTTGGGGCACAGAAGGGGGTCAGGGGTGCAAGCTCTGGGTTGCACTTACCTCAAGTAGCTCCTGGAAGTAGCAGCATGTCCTCCCTCCAGCTCCTATGCAGAGGCGTGACCCAGCGGCTCTGCATGCTGCCCTGTCCGCAGGCGCTGCCCCTGCAGCTCCCATTGGCCCCAGTTGTTGGCCAAAGGGAGCTGCAGAAGCAGTGTGAAGAATCCCCTGGCTGCCCCTATGCATCGGAGTCGGAGGGGGGACATGTTGCTGCTTCCGGGAGCCACACGGAACCCCAGCATGCGCAGAGCGGGGCAACCTCCTGACCCTGGACCCCGCTCCCCAGCTGGAGCTCAAGGGCAGGATTAAAATGTCTGAAAGGCCGGATGCGGCCCCTGGCTCATAGTTTGCCCACCCTGTATTAGCCCCATATCTATGTTTAATTAAGCAAATTTGATTGTAGTGAATAATAGTTTGGAGAAAATATTTTGTCAGTATCTTATAGTCAGTACTGATTGACGGCAATGGGCAGTAATAGGCACATTAGTCTAGACCCTCGCTGGCTTTTAGCAATAGAGATAAGGACAGTCTGCAGTATGAGAGATAGAAAACACCTTTTCTAGGGCCTCTTAAACACAGCTATTAGCAGGAACACAAGTGTTTTCAGGTAGGTGTTGGTAGAAGTCTACCAGTAAATCAGCATTTACAAAAGTGTTTCCAGGTTCTGGATTGTTCCCCCTGGATTGAATGTGTATTCCTGTTTAGCTGTTCTAGCTATCCAAACAGTTTCTTCAGCTAAACTCTCTTTACCTTGGATTAGAATGAAATAGTTTTGCCATGAACTTAGGTCTTCAGAGACCCTTATAGAGCTATCTAGAAAAGGGCTGTTGAGTTTAAGCTTCTCTTTAGGTAGCAGGAGAACAGGGGATACAGGAGAAGTGATATATTAAAATATTATCTACTGAGGGCAAATATACATCCACACTGATGTCCACCATCAGAGATACCTACAGTGTAAATGTTAGCACTGACTGAAATATTAACAGGATTGGCAGGTTTTAACAAATCTATACTGAGTTGAAATTGTGGACTGGGGCAATGAAGGTATGCCAGTGGGGATAATCAACCACCAGATATCCACCAATTCTGGAGTGCTAACAGCACATACCTCAGGGGGGACATAGGTCCCTGGCAAGTTCAGGATTGGTCCAACACATGTCAGTTGTGATGATTAAGTACCCTTCAATGATGATAAAGTCTGCCTTTAAAGCAGCAGTCTGAGTCAAGAAGTGTGAAACAGTGTTGTTTTGAATAGGCCTTATGGAGGCCACAAACCTTACCTACGGGTATCCCTCAATTTCTAAACACATCTAATGCATATGGATCCTCAACTTCTGTATAAGAGGAGTGCAGCTCCCTTAGCCTGAGAAAACAAGTTGGAGAAATAGGTGCCAACTAAGTTCCCCTGTAGGTGCTGAGGTAGGTCTCCCAGAGTAAGGCCGCAATGACTCTCTTTCGTAAGACAGTTTGAGGCTTTATGCTGGGTTATTCTTTGAGTAACAAAACTAAACCCCAATCCCAGAAAAAGGGCAAATTTGGAACTGTGTGCTCTGTTGAGATGGACTCTGCCCATTCACAATTCCAGTTCACCGCAAAATGTTCAACGACAGGAGAACGGGAAAGACTTAAAAGTAGCAGATCAGAAACTTGATGGTTGAATGCAGCCCTTTGCATGCAATCTAAGATGACAACCAGAACAAAAGATCCCATAGTCTTACAATTGTGTATCTCACAGAAACATTTACTTTTTCCATATTTGGCAGTTTTGCTGGGTTATTTCTTCTAAACTGGAGAATAAACAACAGAGCTATACACACACACACACACACACACACACACACACACACACACCAAGTTCATAGTATTTGTTCCACTATTTAGAATCATAAAGAACTAACTTAAAGGAAGCTTCCTGTTGAACATGAGGAAAAATTCCATTAAAAACAAGATCTGGAATACATTTCTGCATGGGATATCAGTGCAAATACTTAGGAGTACTGGATTTCTTGATACAAAATGTGAAAACATTGTTAAGAACACACACAAAATAGCCTTCACCCTCCAAATTAGCATTATTCTAAGCAGTTACACATAGCTACAGTCACTCCTCTGATGTAAGGGCACAGTTGATCTAATTGGAAAAAATATTTTGAGTGTTCTGGGAATAGTCACTGTTAACTGAATGCAACAACAAAAAAGGGGGAAAAAAGAGCATGCAGACCCGAGGGAATTACCAAATCAATTAACAACTAATTCAGGAACTAATTTCCGTATTGCCTCTTAGCACAAAACTGTATCTTTAATTTCTCTTGCAATAAGCATCAGCATGATAGTCCTAACACACACTGACGCTTTAAATGAGTTTACAAGTATCTCTTTTTGATTGGCTATATAATATTATTTCTTCACAGTTCAATGGAACTGTAGCCAAGTGCTCCGAAATATTTAATTATACTGGTAACTACCAGTTAACAATTTACAGAACCACAGTGAGTATGGAACATTTTATAACTAGTAATCAACTAATTAAAAACATAGCAAATTGCGGGTGCTATGATTATAAACAATTACAGAAGAAATACATAGAAGATTTCAGCATTAAGAATATTTGGGTATGAAGGGTATTTGTATTTCTACAAGCATATTTTGGTATGCATCATTGTATGCTGGGAAGGAAGAAAGGTTAGATCAAAGTGCTAATCAAGACGCCACACCTCAAATCAGAGATACACAACTAGAAACACTATCTCTTTGTTAGCCACATTATGATTGAGTTTTGGAAAGAGCTATTCACTACAGATATGAATTCTGAGCAAAGAACAATTTCTTAGATGCTTTCATGAAAAATGTTGGCTCAACTCCCTCGCTTCCTAGGGCAATGTGTCCAGCTTGACTGGTTCCTTCCTTTTGGGTTTATCGGATAGTTTCTGTCAGGTGCAACAGACACTGCTGAAATTCTCACTGACCACACCAGTTGTGAAGTGGTCAAAGTCAGTGTGGAAGAGTGGTAGTCAACTTGGAAGCAGCAGTGGCAGAGGTTAGTTTTTTTTATATGAATAATTTCTGTTGATGGGGCCAGGAAAAACAAGTGCATTCTTAGTTTAATTATGTGTAGGGATCAAGGCTCTTAGTAGTGGGAGAGGAATTTGCAGCAGAAAGGAGAACAGGAGAAGTGCAGTAGAAATAAGTAATATGGACAGTGGGAAACAAAGGAAGTGATGACAACTTTAGTATGTTATTCAGGGCTCAAAAATTATGCATACTAGAAGTGAGACACCAATCGACGTCCACAGCAATTACATTTCTTGAAGCAGAGCTCAGTTTAGAAAGTGGCATGGGATTCTGCAGCACGAGATGAGTGGGAGAGAAAGTTTTGCTAGCCTGTGTTGTAAATTAAAAACAAATGAAAGGGCTCTGGGAAAATAACACCCTCACCATAACATCAGTCCAGAACGTAGTATTTTAGGATTTAGCATTAGCATTGAATGCTGGCATTCAAAATCAGCTGCCTGCACAATTATATAAAACAGGCTAATCTAAAAAGAATTAGTAAATTCTGTTTAAAGAAAATTAACTGGCAGTTTAACATATTCCAAATCAAGTACTCTATGTTACTCTGGTTATAACCGTTTTACACATCAAGGAAGGAGTTCTATGTATTCTCAAGTTAGTTCAGAGGTACGCATGACACAAAGAGGAAATTTTCTGCTTCCATGTAAAATTCAGCCATGTTGCAAAAAGTGTTCAGTAAAATGCATGTAATATCAGTATTAGCAAACAATTACAAGCTAATGTCATTTAGAACTATAAAGACACCCGCTACCTTCATCTTATTATCTGCAGTCAGTGCCCAGATAGGTTATTTAGAAAGAGAAGGAAGAAGATCCTTATGGATCAGACTGTGACTCCAAAGATTAGGGTTCTATTATCTGCTCTGCCACAGGCTTCCTGGGTGGCTTCAGGCAAGTCACTAAGGCTATGTCTACACTAGAGACCCTACAAGGGCACAGCTACAGCAATGGAAGGGGTTTTTCCATTGCTTTAGTTAATCCACCCTTTCAAGAAAAGGTAACTTGACTGACAGAAGAATTTGTCCATTCACCTTGCGGTGTCTACACTGTAGATTAGGTCAGTTTAACTACATTTCTCGGGGGGGGGGGGGGTGGGGGGTGTGAAATTTAACATTTTAAGTGTAGCCTGGGCCTTAATCTCTCTGTTCCTTGGTACCCCTCTATAAAATGGGAGTATTAACACCTCCATACCTCTCTAGGCAGTTGAAAGGACATATCATTAGTACTTGTCAATGGGTCAGATAATTAGTGAGGCGCACCAGAGAAAGCCTATGCAGTTTTGTTGTAGCCCTGTCGGTCTCACTTCACCCATCTTGTAAGTAAAGTAGAAAACCTTGGGATTCCTCCCCCCCACAAAGCCTTAAACCCCAGTCTGAAAATTGGGAGTTTGTCTTCCCTACAGTTGATGAATACAAGATGGCAACATGGATTTGTTCTTCGTAGACACTACTCTTCTTAGGATTACTACCTAGTAATCCTAGAGTTGTTCTCTCTCTTCAGGCTCAGTTGTGAAATCTGCTTGTAATTGCTATCTGTTTACTCTTTGATGCCATTGCTTTTTCTCTTTATATTTTAGCATTTTTACTGATGGACTCACATCCTTGGTACCGTTATACTGGCTCTATCATGTGAAAGTTTGTGAGCCAGTCCCACAGATCATCATGCTAGGGCACACCAGTTGCCAAGGAAGCTAGCAGGACACAGATTCCATTACTTTTTTCCTGGAAGGGAAGAAGTCTCAGTTAAGGGAATCTGAGTGGATCCTTTGCTTACAGTGAAAGCAAAGGCCCAGGCTTGTCCAATGAGATGACTAAAGGTCTGAATGTTTAGACTGAAGTCTCCGGTGTCCCTTCCAGGGAGTACATAGCTAGTCAACTGATGGTTTGATTGTTGTAGCTTCTTCACTTTTCAAAGACAGAGTTAGGGATAAGAGAAAAGCTGGTTTTACAGTTTGATAGAAACAGTTATCTTTTATAATTCAACCTAGGATTATTAAATTCGGACATTACAGAAACAAGGTGGGAGAAGTAATATATTTTACTGAACCAACTTCTGTTGGTGACAGAAACAATATTTCAAGCTACACAGCGCTCTTCTTAAATCTTTTAGTAATCTCTTTGCATATTCTTTGTGACCTCTCAGTTATTGTGGATAGTCCATCGTTAATGCTGGTGTCTGCAAATAAATCTCAGTATTTTATCTGCCTACCAATACCTGGTGAAGTCTGTTTTACTTGAATTAACAGCAGTAATATACAAAAGAGTGTGTGTATAGAAATAATGCCTTACACAATCACTTTCAAAGTACATAGTATTATAATGAGATCTGCAAGGACACACTCATTCCTGGACTACTTAAATGACAAAAATTAGAGTCAATCTGATGACAAAAAAAACCAACAAAAAAACCCACAAAAACGCTGAGTTGTATCGTGAGCCCAGCTGATCAGACAGGGACGAGAGATAGCCACATACAATATTGAAATTCTAATGCTGAATCAACATTTAAAGGGCTTGAAATTTTTCAGTTAGAGATTTCACTCATTTCAAAGGCATTATACTTAACTCCACTTTCTTTTGCCTTCTGATATTGGTTCTAATATTTTGTTTTATGGTATCTTTTGAAAACTGCTGATAATTTTCAACTTTGTGCTCTAATTTTTCAAATCTGGCATCTAAATCTCTGTGACATCCATTCATTTAGGCAATATTTTCCTTGACGTCTGAGTGGTGTAAAGAAGAAGATTCCTCATTCTGAGACCTCATTTTCTTGAGGTGTAATTGTTGATACCTTTTTCTTCTTTTCTTAGTTGAGGACGTTGTTCCACAAGGAATTCTTCCCCATTGTAGAAATGCATCGAGAAAGGTATAAAATTCTATATTAGATCATGGGGACATTGAGAGTTCTGTAGACATACCATATCTGTTGGCTTTTGTTTTCAAATTTTGGAGATTTTAAACAGTTCACAAATGACTCCCCATGATATACAAATATGACCTAACAATAGCACTCACAGAAAGTATGCCTGAAGGGTGGAAAAACCTAACCTAGAATTATTTAACTAAAGCAACCAATAAGAAGGCCTCAGTTGCCCTCTTCTTTAGGTGTTAGAAGCAATGTCTCTGGTGCAAACAGAAGGATGAAACCTCAACCTTGAAAGATGTCCTGAATGAGATCAACAGCAGCCATAAAAAGGTATACTTTCTGCAACAGCAGTTTTGATGAGAGCTCAAAGCTGAGTACTGCTTCAAAGGTAGGGGGCAAAAGTCATAAGCAAAGGGACCCATTTACCGATAAGCAAGACGGAAACACACATTTCCACTACACTGTCAGCCTTAATAAAAAGCACAGTAATGAAAAATACAAAATGTGGAGACTCAGAAAGGAGACAAATACTTAAGATTTACACTTCCTCTGCCAGAGGAAGTAGAGGCAAATGAGCTGACTATATTCCTCGAAAAATGGATTTCAAATATACTGTAGCTAGGCAAGAGTAAGCAAGAGCAACAAGACAGAAATGTTGTGGGTTAAGGTGAACAATGTAGCCCTAAGAACTTCAGAACGTGATCCCTGTACATATTTCATACATTGCTTGCTCAGAGGAACAGAGAAATTGTGCGAAGGTACATGCATTTGAGATTGGGGAGATAGGTCACTCAGCAAATCTGTTAGATTTTAGTTATGTTACAGCCCTTGTTTTGGGGCAACTAAAATAGTTTTTGGCATTAAGAAGTCAAGTTATATTTTGTTAGTTTGATTTTATATTACATAAATAATAGGGAAAATAGTGGGTTAAACTTTGGGCTTGACATCCACCACAACAAACCCTTTAACGTGCTTACTCTTTCTGGTAGCATCGTGAACCAGTTTCACTCCTACAATACCAACTCCTTCACCTTGTCAAACTGAATGAATTAAACCGCAACAGTTACTGCTAAGATAGTCGCCTGTTTAGTTTCTTTTTCCATAGGTTTGATATAAGCACTTACATCCATGAAACCTGCTATAAAAGCATTTGTTATTTATGGTGATAGTGGGTTTCAGGTCTGACAATTGCCTGAAGCACTACAGTGCTCCTTTGCTGGTGAAGAGAACTAATGAAATCAGTTTGACTGACAATGTGTAGCTCCAGTTCTCTTTTCAAAACCTATTTCAAAGATATTTCCATTGAACCTTGTTGAAATGTTGAAACAGTTGTCTACAGAGGCCTAAATACTTTATACAGGAAAATTTATTTCAGATGATACAACAGCGATACTACTTGGTTCAGTGGAAGGGTCAGATTAAACAAATTAGTTTATTATTCAGCACTAGACATTTAGTTAGTATATAGTGCCATAAAGTATCGCACAGAAAACTCACCAGCAAGAATCAAACATAGGCTAAAAAGAAAAAGGAAAATTAGCTAGGATGAGGAAAAACCACTGCAGATAAGGCAGCAAATGACTACGAGTGACCCATAATTGTAGGAAGCTGAAGAGAGGAGAGAGAGAGAGAGAGAGAGAGAGAGAAGCTGTGAGTTGCAGGAGAGTAGGTAGACATGAGGTCAGAGAAAAAGGGGAAGTCCTTTAAAAGCTGTGAAAATTCAAAAAGGCAGTTTTGAGTCGAGTCAGATACAAAGGTGAATATAGAAAAGCAGTGAAGTTGCCAAAGGATGGGTATGATATGGTCCCACCGCTTGGAGCAAGACAGTAGAATGCAATGCCACTAGATTGGACAACCTCGCAGTTTAAAGGCTGGACATTCATGAAGACGATACAAAAAGAACTGCATGAGTCAGGCACAAACAAAGATTTCATGGTCTAGATGAGAACAAATTCTAGCTAATGCGGTAAATTCAGGCGTTTTTCTGGGAATGGTTATATGCGTTTCTTTTCATTCTGAGCTCACAGTAAAGCCAACAAAATCCTGACCAAAAGGCGACAGCTTTTGTACTAACACAGGAAAATTCCTTGAAGACCTAAATTATTGAATCCCCTTTTAACTATAATCTCCATATGGTTAGCACATCATAAAAAATATATTTAAGAATATGTTCAGTGATAAGTAGGCTAAGATTTAGTCACAGGTATTTTTAGTAAAAGTCATGGACAGGACGTGGGCAATAAACAATAAAAATTATGGAAGCCTGAAGCTCTGCCACGCAGGGCTGACCGCCCGAGCCCTGCTGTCGGCGGCTGAAGTTGCAAAGGTCATGAAAAATCATGGATTCCATGACCTCCGTAACCTCAGTGATAAAGAATTAAAAACCCTGCTGTGTGTCCTTTACTGGAAAGGTTCTTTTTGGCCTACACTGAATTGTATTTTATCAGAAGATAGAAAAAAAGGAGGAACTGAAAACATGTATGGATCTATACAGAAAATCATAAGAAATTGTTTTTTAATGTTAAACAACTGGCTGGTCACTGCCAGCCAGTGAAACAAAAAAGCGACAGATTTCCCTTCCCCTGTTTCAGTCCACCCATCCCCTTTATAGCAGCTGTCTTCAGATTGGTCTCTACTGTGGTTTCCTCAGAAGAGGAGCACCCTGCCAAAGAGCAGGCCAATCATCAGTGTATGGTATTGATCTTTATGTGGATCCTTCTCAAAACATCTATTATTGTTTTCTTTATTTAATAAGCACCACACAATGCACTACCTCATGTTCCTCCAAGGCACCAGCCAGCTGAGGTCAGCAGGCTACAGCAGGTTGCAGGGATCAGCCCTCACATGTTTCCTTCACATTTAAGCAAAGGGAAAAAAGAATTGTGTTTATGCTTTTGTCTTCTTTGTGATATACTAAAGCCTGAACAGTTGTTTGTTTCCACCTTGTAAAAATTTTTAAAAGGTACTTTTTCCCCTGTTTCCCCCCTCTCCTTTAGAAATAACAGTAATATCAAGCCTTCTCTCTCGTTTTAACTGATGGACACTCTGCAGAAATGGAATGTGGGCTCTGACCACAACTGAAGGAGCTGGGCTGTCTGAATTTTTAACCGTCTTTCTCAACTTGTCTCAGAAAACAGAAAGCAAAGTTTTAAACAGACTGTATACAAATTTCTTTCCATATAAACTGTTCCATTTCAGTTTGTAATTTATTACAGCAGTGCCCCAAAACTCTGACTTCTGGGCACCTCTGTGATAGGCACCATGCAAACATATGTCAGAGACAATTCTTGCCATGAAAAATTTACAATCTAAACAAACAAGACACACAAAGAGTAGGAAGGAATGAGTCATGGAGCAGCAAAGCAGTCCCACTAGTTCTCCATAGAGTCTTCCTGTAAGAGCAGCATAGAAAATATCTGATATTTGTAACTTAAAAAGCAGGCAAACAACTAAAACAAAAAACTTATTTTGACTTTGTCTGCATTTTAAAATCAGAGCTGTTTTTCCCTAATCACTAGTCATTTTTATTTTACTTCTCTGTTTTCATGTGTCTAGGTCATAGATTCAAAACAGACAGACAATCCAATGCCTGTTCCTAGAATGAACATCCGAAATACGCAAGTATTCAATATAGCACTGGTTGAAGAGAGAATATTTTGTGAAAGTATTTCACAAGAAATGAAGAAAATTCAACGGTGGTATTCATTTGGAGTTTTTTGACAAAAAAGAGTTTCACAACTTTTTTGGGGGGGTGAGGAAAGAAACAACATAAAATACTTTGTCTTCCTCCTGCTTTTGCCCGTGAGAAAAAGCAAGTTAAAGAATGTTTTCATAAACATTCATAAACATAAAACATAACTTTTAAAAAAAGTTTCAAAATTATTTGTTTAACCAAACAACGAAAAGTTCAGTCCAAGTAAAATTTTTCCAAGAAAAGTTTCGTATGTTGAAACAGCATTTTCTGTTGGGGGCGGGGGGAGGGGGGAGACGACACACACGATGACAGAATTTTCCACGAACTCTAATGGTATATTTTTCCTGACTGAAATCAGATTCAGAAATTACAAGTTCAAATTTGTTGAGACCCACTATTTCAGAGACGATAATGCACGCTTCCAAAAATATGGATTAGTCTTTAACAGATGTGAATGTTTAACCAATGCAGTTACTTCATATCACTCACTAACAAAGATCCATTGATCTTGGCATAGACATTAAATATTTAAAGCGCATATTGTTTTGTTATGTTTTCTTACAATGAGAGGAGCTACGCTGGCAAAGTGCCAAATTCCAATAATCTTTCCAATATGTGTTGATTGTCCCAAATTTCTAGAGGAAGAGGGTTATTCAGTACATTGCCTAAAAGCGTTATAATACTTAGGTTTTAGATGGTGAAGAACCAACAGTCTCCCCTAATATGGCTCTACAGATTGATAAAAATTACTGGATTCTGGTACCTCACCTTCACAGGTCATCTTTCAATCTTGGGACAGCGTAGATATTGCTATCCTTCCTTCACTACCTCAAAACAGCTTTCCCATAAATGTGACTGGTGTCATTTTTAGTGTCACCAGAAATCTTTACATTGAAACAAAATTTGGCATTTGTTATTCTAGGAAATGCATCAGGAATTTTTTTAAACCTTAATTTTGGGGCAAAAATATTGGCAAGTGTGACCCAACGGCTCAAGTGTCATGTCAAAAGGTATTTCCAACAAAGCCTTCCCATTTTGGGTAAAAGCAGAGTCAAGGTTATATAGTTCCGTTATACAAGAATATGAGCATCTGTGATTAAGTGCAAATGCTAAACATAAGAATCTATGAAACCAGAAAGCCAGGCCAGCTCTTACGTATTTATTTACACTCAAATCTAGCGAGGGGAGGGAAAAAAAGAAAAAAGAAAGAGCACACAGCTGCCATCCCAAAAACAGACCTCCCATCTGCCACCCACGATTTGCATGTCACCTTCTCCAGGCTCATTTGTACTTCATTAACTGCCATTGACTTAACAAGATTTATGCAAATGACACCATAGGAGCTCGCTAACTCCCACTGCAATCAAGTGATTATGTATGTACAATTCTCCACAGCAATGAAAAATTAATACATGACAAGCCCACTCACCGCTGAGCTGAGCTTCTTGCTTTTATTTTTCTTGTTGTGATTTTTTTTATTTGAATATGTCCAACTAATGGAGGTTTAGCAAGACCACAAAAATAAACAAAATGAACCTTCCCAAAACACTCCAACTAGAGAAGCTTAGTAGGGAGCATATGAATCTAAAAAAAATATAAAAATAAAAAAAAATGGCTTGACTGATAAGAGTTTTTAGAAAATTCACTCTCTCTGCAGGAAACAAAGCTTAATTCTCATAAATGTTTTTCCACAGAGAGTAAACTGCGTTATTTTTCCTATTTCATCTTGCATTAACCATTTATCTTAACCTTATTACAACAGCAAAGCCAGTAAAAGCTATAGTGAAGTTACTTAAGTCTTTCCATTTTAAGCTCCTATTTCTTAGTTGTTCATAATCTTTCAGAAATTTCAACTTTTTGGCTGAAATTTTTCTGGCTTTTATAGAAATAATGTCCCTGAACTCTGCTTCACTAGCATACAGCTTGGAATACAGTATTACAAGATGCTACACATGTATATCTAAGGTTGCAGGAAGAATCTATTCTTGTATCTGAGAAATAGTATGTGTTCATGTAATTAAAGCCTGTATCATAATGCACACACACTGAGGGGAAGAGTGAAATTTATGTGCATCTTTTTTTTAATTTTTGAGGTATTAACTGTGCAATCTTATTCTTTTAGCATAATTTTGTTTGTTTCTTTGTTTTTAATGGAAAATCATGGAACACACAGCTATTCAGGCAAGCTAACAGGGCTAATGCTACTCTCCAGTTAAGTTTAAAGCTAGCCTTCCGTCTTAAACCTGATTTTCAGCTCCCCTAAATTCCTGAAAAGAAACTGACCTTCCTGAAATTTCACATGCTATATTTCATACTAGAGCAGGGTTACCATACGTCCGGTTTTTCCCGGACATGTCCGGCTTTTTGGTAATCAAACCCCCGTCCTCTGACTCTTCGGCTCTGTTTAGGAGCCGAGCTGCCCGAGTGCTACCGGCTTCAGGCAGCCCCCATGCTTCTAGACCCTGAGCCGCCGGCCGGGCACTTCCCCTCCCGGGCTCTGGGGGCGCAGGGTCCAGAGGCATGGGGGCTGCCCGAAGCCCGAGCGCTACTGGCTTCACGGTTTGCCGGGCAGCCTCCAGACCCTATGTAGGTCAGGGATGTATTTGACTGACATTGCTGTGCCGGCAAAAAGCTTTGTATACATGCAGTTATACCAGTTTGTTTTGCTAGCGAAGTGGTGGAATAAACTTTGGCAGCAAAAGCAGAGTTTTGCTGGTATTTACTGTCCCCCCATTGGAGTGTTTTACCTATACAGCGTATGAGCATAGCTACACCAGCAAAGCGTTCCCGGTGTAGACCTGGCCTTAGAGAAGAATCAAGGTTGAGGGTGGGTTTCCCTGCAGTCTAACATCCAAAACGAGATTACATTTTCTAGAAAAAAAAAATCTAGACCTTAAAAAGGTTAGAACATCTGAACATGAACAGATCCTGTCAGTTCCTCCCTGACACGGAATCCTTCACTCACTGATTCACACACCTGATTAACACTGCCCACTCAACCTTAACGTTGCCCTCTAAAACCAGAGAGGATAAAGTCCTATTTCTTACTCATGGGATCAATTTCTAATCTCCTAGAAATTTGCATATTTCCATCCTAGATTTTAGGCGCAGAACACCAAGGCTGGGTAACTATATAATTCAGGTGTGATGAAGGACCATCTGGGGGAACAAGGTGGATCCATTAACCCTTTCCTTCAACATTTGAACTTTTTTTACATGGTGTAGAATGCAGTCTTTTGCTGGGGGTTGAGGAGACGGGAGAGTCAGAATCCACTGTAACATAATTTCAACCATAATTCTATAGCAATTTTTTTTTTTATTTGCAAGCAAGTACTACTGCACAAACACCACCATGAAATTCTCCCCATTCTCGACAGCGATGACGAGATTAAACTCCTGGAGAAAAGGCTATTTTCTACCTTGCTCCTAAAGCACTGGCTTGCTAGCACATCTGCACATTATTACAGTGATGATTGCCATATAAGAACCTACACAGTGTCAAAAAATAGCATTGACAACAGATCTGAAGAAAAGCATAACGACTACAGGCTTTTAAAGAAGGCCCAATGGCATAATGGAAGACTGCATGTGCACACGTAAAACTGGCAAAGCCATTACTCACAAGAGCAGTTTAAGGAATGGTCGTGCAGTCACAGGACCTTTAGCATAGCTGGAGTCACTGATGGACAATAACCTCTAGTATGAGGCAGTGTTGCAAGGTCACAATTGGGCTAATAGGAGGATAAATACAGGAAAATATGGGGATGAAATAGAATTTTTTTTAATACAAGATGATATTCTTGCAACAGAGAGGTTATGAATATTGCAATCTGTACTGCATTCCTGAAGTAAAATGGATTTCTCTTTCTACCTCCCTACCATTTCCTTTTCATTTAAATAAACGAATGCTATATTGGGTGTTTTTTTTTTAAAACCACTGCATGTAAATGTAAACACAAAGTATTACTCAAGTTCTTACATCTAAGAACCCTCTTTGTTGTCTCTACCTGTCTCTTTCACAACGGCGAAACCAGAAAATAAACTTAAGAGTGAAACTTCTCAGGCAAGATTTTCGAACACCGCTTCTGAGCTACCTCCAAGTGCCTGCAATCTGTAAAGGCTCAGAACAATATAACCATGTTAGCAATTTACCTAGATGCAGCTGTAATCAAGGATTCAGTCCTGATGAAAAACGACACTCTAAACAATTAGGCAAGTGTGACAGACATCCCATATTCAGGCATCTTTTCCGTATTCAGTGTATGGGAGGGGGGATGAATATGTGGGAGTAGTTACCTGAATAACTTTAAGAAGACTTAGAGAGGACTTAATAGCAAGATCATTCACCACCTTCAGGGTTTCAAGCACTGAATAATATTTTCCAACTTATGATTGACACAAGCTTTGAAAACGAAGCATATGGAGCAAATTAGCTTTAAATAAATTGTGTTACATTTTTAATAAACTGACAGCCTCAAACTAATCTCTCTTTATTTTAATGGTTGTTGAAAAATTCTCAGTTTGTATGTCTAGTGTTTCCAATACTTAATGTTTCCAATATGAAAAACTAAGTAGTAGACTCAAAGATTATTTACATTTTATGAAGGAAAATAACTGAAGAAAGGAAGTTGTCAGACAACCCCTATGGAAAATGAAAAAAACCAGATTAAAATCTGCCAGTCAATTGACAATCTATTCAAAAATAGAGAAGGAATAGAGGGTTCAGATTCCCTTAGCTATCTTTTTTAGATAAAACTAAAGAATTATAGTAAAGACCTACACAAGGACTTAGTATTCAACTAATGCCCTGAACAAGGTGAGGGTCAGTGGTGCCAAAGGTCCTCCCAACACTCACTAGTCTGTAAATGTCAATCTCCACTGGGTAGCATAGGTAAGTGAGCTGCTTTCATACATACACTGATGAAGTGCCCTTGTTTGGCTAAAGTACCAATTTTTTCCCCAATGCTTCCTAATTTATGTAACTCAGGCTCTGTCTACACTACAAGTACTACAGCAGCACAGTTGCAGCATCGTAGCTACACCACTGTACAATAGACACTTACTACAGTGACGGAAGGGGTTTTTCCATTACTGTAGTAAATCCACCCCCTCAAGAGGTGGTAGCTAGACTGATGGAAGAATTCTTCCATCAACATAGCTACATCTACAGTCGAGGTTAGGTTGACCTGTGTCGCACAGTGCATGACATTTTTCACAGCCCTGAGCAATATAGCTTGGGCAATTTACGTTTTAGGCGTAGACCAGGCCATAGCAACCTCTGATCTTAAGTGCCTACTGATCTTAAGTGCAGATTACTATCTAAAAAATGGAAAAAAGCCACATGCCAAATCCTCTGATCTCCTACTGAGAGTTTGCAGAGCTGAAACTCATTGATGTTGAGTGCTGTGATAGAGCAGTGCAATCTTACTTCGCCTTGCTCCCCCAATCCTAGGGTGAACAGGAAAAGTCTTTTGACTAATGACCCACTGGATAATTGGTTGCTTACACTTAAATATATGATGAATAGGGTTAATAAATGAAAATCCATTCCCCAAAGACTGGGGGGGGGGGGGGAGCGACACCCCTCTCAACACCCAGTGGGATAATTATCAGCCACTGGAGTCTTCAAACCAAGAGGTAAGAGTTCTGCGAAAAAGTTGTATGCAGTGGATATTTTATTACATCCCTGCAAGAGATGTTTTTGCTTTGTATATGCATTACCCTAAGATATCCTCTGAAGAGTCCATTTGAGCTCAGATTCTTCTGACCCTCTCAGTGTAACTGAGCTCTAGAAAGAATGGCACCTGCAATTTTGAATAAATGTGCATCAACAATATTCCTCAGTTCCCCCATTTCTGCTCTTGCATTAAGAGTAGCAGCCCCATTTCACTACATAGTGCTGAAATTAAAAAAAAACTATCTACCCAGAAATATTACTGAGCCTACCACAGCTAATACCATGACAAGTGCTAGAAATGTTTTTCGGGTGGGGAATTGGTAAAAAAAGCTCTCTCACACACCCCATTCCCCCTCCAGTTCTGGAATTTCCTCCTCTACTTGCAGTGCCAAATGTAGAGTGTGTGTGTGTGTGCTGGAATCACACAATAGCAACGTGCTTGATTACATTTGTCTACTAAAAATCTATAGTGATAATAGCACACAATTTCACTACCTGAAGTACCACAAAAACATTTTAAACTGCTTTTTAGAAAAGAAAATGCCACCTACAAGTAGAGCTCAAAAGCAAAACGGGAGAACGTAGGTTTGTCAGTAAGATGATGCAGGGAGGACAGGAGTCCATGCCCAAGCAGGGAAGGGGAAAACTGACCTATAGAAAGCAACAAAAGAAGAATTTGTGGCAGCTGTGAAGGAAGGGAAGAATCTCTTCTTGTCTTTCACTTGGCACCTTTTCTACTAACATAATGGCAACCCACACTTGAAAAGAACTTGCAACTAGTGCTAACAACCCTGTTTGTAAACTATCCCACACATGCTCAAAATGGTCAGCACTCGCAGCTGCATGCTTTCAGATTACATTATACTGAACAAGTCAATTATTCCATTCTGCACTGCAGATTCCAATATTAGCTTTCCCTTATGAAGCGGAGCACACCGTACCAATTTAGCATCCAGTTTCTGGGCTAATGAAAGTGCATCTAGGCTAGTAAAAACAGGCCAAAACAAATCCTTGAATTCAAGTCCTGTTGTGTAATGAGGAAGTTTAATTAAGGCCACAGATTACAGCTGTAAATGTTCTTTTATATAATAAGGTCTAAATGAAACTGAACCTAATCAAAGTTACAATTCCTTCATTAGCAAATTACAAACAAGAGCACACAGCTGACACACCGGCTATGATTATCACAACTAATTGCCTCGTTGTTACAAACCAGCCTGAAACAGTGTTCAGATGTCCGTCTGCAACAGCAAATTAGGGCCACATCAGGCTATTTCTGCTATCACAAGGGGCTCTTGTACAGCGATCTGATTTACCCCTGTCGACTGGCAGCAAACGGCCCAATCAAAGCATTCTCTACAAAGGCAGGCTTTGAAGCCAGCTCAGCCTAGAAACATGCTCCATATGCAGGCAGGCAGACTGCACTTCATTAGGCCTGTTGTCACATTTTCCCTCTTCTTATTCTAATGATCCTATTTTAATACACACAGGAACCTCTCCTAATTGATGTCAAGTGAGTGACTTCCACATTCATCACCAGAGCACATCAAACAAATCTTGGCACACAGGCCCAGCATCATGGTGTTTAAGACCCGAGGTGTGTCTCTAACTATAGGAAAGCAAAAAAGCAGCATACCTGTTTAATTGGGATTGCACGGCCACTTCCAATGCTATCTGTTCTGCTCTCCAGGACTTTCTTCTCTTTGTCTGGATCACTCCCTTTCCGAGACTGCAGAGCAAAATGAAAGTTCACACTCTGTTAAACATTTCAGTTGACACAGAGGGGATGCCCTGTTGAAACCATTGTTTTGAATGTGTATTTTGAAATAAAAGAAAGATCTTAAAATGGTGCAACAATCACATCATCTTGTTTATTTTCCCCCTAAGGTATCTTCCCAATACTTTCCTTCTCCACCCACATCTGAAAAGTTGTTAAGTTTTGAAGTGCTCATATTTCCATTACTGGAAATCAAGAGGTCAGATAGGAAAATAATGCCTACCAGGAGAACACATTTCAGAAACCGGCTCTAATAGCTTCAAGGAAGAAAGAGGGTTCTAGCTTCCTACTAAGAAACCCTACTACATAAATGTAGATATTTAAGTAATGTCGGAATGGTTCAAAATGCTATTAACTACTCGGCTGTGTGATTTTATGATGCACCCTTGATTATATCAAGTTTCATTTTTTCCCCTATTTCTTTTGAATGGTTAGAAAATAGTAATGTCAAAGTCAACCTAGCGGCCGATGCTGGAAAAATCCATTCTGTTATGGCAAAGCATAAGAGCACTGAGAAGCAAAATCTGGAATGTGGAGAGAGAGAGAGAAAGAGAGAGAGAGAGAGGAGTTTAAAAAAAGTCTGTAAATTGCTTTATTATTATGTTCTGTAAATGAAATATGAGCTCCACCTATTCAAGAATTGTTTTAGGGGCTGGGGATTTGCAGTGTAATTTTGTCTGGCCATTAAGTAAACACACTGAAATTGAAGAAGTACTCTAGATCCTTGTTCTTTACAGTGTGAGATGCTCAAGCACAATGATTTTCTGACAGATTTATTTTATTCTGAGAGAAGGATCTGAGAGTCATCCTCCTTAATAACTGTGCTGACAAGTGACAACTTCACTCCATTACTTTCCAATGGGAACATTACTCACATAAAATTGAAAATGGGGAAACATTTTCATGTGGGTTTCAAATCGCCAATGATATATTAAATGAATACACTTGTGGTGTCCAGCGCCACAATGGAGAGCTAATGAAAACTAGAGTGATGCAAGATGCTGCTTTGGATTTTCAATACAGTTAAAAAGAGATGTCAGAACAGACACTGAAAATAGGGGCGTAGTTTAGAATCATGTATAGAATCACACTCATTTTCCATATTAGGTTAGCCAGCCGGTGAAGGGATACAAGGAAGGAAGATCACCCAACGCACTTGCCTTGAGGGGGAAAGAGAGAAAGCAGATTCCAAGTAACAGCATTCTACTAAGCACATGAACCTAGCAGGGGACCTGTGCTTTTCCTGACGCTGTGCGAGTAGGCTCCTATCACTAGTTACTGTGGTTCAAGGTTGTGAAAGACATGCCAGGGAATTAAATAAAGAATAACTGAGAGAAAGCAAAACAAGTGGGACTGATGAGATCCAATTTCCAGGATAACTAACCATTGCTTCTCTTCCCTAAAATAGATTTCAGGAAGCTAGCCAGTCCATCCTTTAAAAGGGACATTATTAACTTGATATATTTTAAATTATCTGATTTTAAAAAAGAAAAACAGTTTCTAATGGAGCACACTTTAAGTACTATGTCCTGATTTAAAAAAAATAATCTGTAAATACAATGGTTTTTCTGCTCCCCTATACATCTTTATAAGGGTCTTTTCAGCCAGGGAGATATTAATTGAATATAAAGGGGAAGCAGTGAAAGTGACTATACACTAGGTGCTGTCAAATGCACAAAGTAAACATAATAGATTTTTTTGGTTAGTCTATTAGCTAGTTATAATAAATGTAGCTATTATTTTTAACTATGGTAAACACAACGTTTTCAGACAAATGCAGATTGCAATTTGGAAAAGGTTCTTTAACTCATCAAATTGTGCCAATGCGGTACCGAGATCCCTAAACAGTGATGCATCTTATATGCTGCAGTATACAGAAACAGAAGTTGACAATGCAGCGGCAGCATTCATAATGAATTCTCTCTGTTTAATAGTTCACACACTTTCCTCAGTAGTTCTACTAAAATTTCATTAAGGAAGTATAAAAATATAACACCACATAAATGATGAAACAAACACCACCTTGCACTGGCATTCTATGTGGTCCATTGGTACTTTGGATCAGACACAGCCTGGACAGCACTACAGTAGAACCCAAATATCTAAACTTAATATCCTATCACAATCAGTTATTCAGAATATTCTTTCTTTGGTGCAGGAAGTGTTTTATTATGCACGTGTACAGCACCTTCTACAATGCAGATTCAACCCTGATTGGGAAGTCTGGGTATTACCAGACTATAAGGAGAAAGATCTGGGTAGCACAATGGGTTACATGTACTAATCTTTAAGTGTCACTTCAGTGATGCAGAGGTATCAATTTTAATTTAGAATCACTATGAAGTCACTCTTAAAATTGTGCAGTAACACATTATATAATAATGATATAACTGATAGTTAAGTTCATACGAGAAATCAGATGCTTCTACTGATATCCCATTGGCTGGAGTCTCATTCAAATCAGGTCTGTAATCAGAGAAATGGTTACTATTACTATCCAAAACCTGGTTTTGGATAGTATTTGTCATATAGGTTGAAGTACACCCTAGGCAGAAAACCTATGCATATCTTAAATCCTAATATGAGATCTACAAACCGATTAATTTCATCCACTAATAGTAAATACAAAGTACAAGACACTTGCAGAAATGCTGCATTTATTGATCTGTTATGCTGCCGATGGAAAAAATAAACACTGCAACAACTGATATAGAAAGTTGATGTATAGTGAAGATGTGAGAAGACCAGTTGCTGCATATACTATACTGTAACTTGACTATTTTTTAAATTCTTCAAACCCATCCTCACTCTAAACACATAAATGGATCATGTGACCTCATGCCTATTTATCATTTAAAACCATTTGATAGAAGGGTTCCCCGCCAATGTTAACTGAAAACTATATGTGGGGAGAGGGGGAGAACATATCCTGGCTGACAACCAGTGTCAAGTTTAGTAAAACTGAAATGACTAAGATCCATCCAATTAAACCCTTGCCCCCCACCAAAAAAACCCAGAATTTTCTTATGTTTCTTATGTTACAAAACTGCAGTAAGAACTGAATCCTTGTTCCTCACCACAGTACTAACGGAAAAGTATTTGCCATCTATTCACTCAATAATATTATTCCAAGTGGCTAGATAGTTGGCATTATTTCCAAGGCATCCGTGGCTTTACACAAAGTTATTGTAAAACACTGTATAATGTAGTACTACATAATTAAATTACCTTCCATATGTCACACAAGTAGATCACTTTAAAAGGTGTCTAAAACTAATATATTTATACAAACTTTTATGCCAATTACCTATTACTGGACAGCAATGAACTTTCAGGATTATAAGAGGTTTTCCCTCCAAAATAAAGATTTATGCAGGGCCAATAATTAAACAAATTTTAAGTATTATTCAATATCAATAGTGTAATAGTTAATACAGGGGTTTATCAATGAAAACTAAAGGTTTTGTTTATTATGATTACAGAACATATATATTTTCCCTATAAAACATTTAAAACTTTAAAATACTGGTTTTTTTTGGCAAATAGATTTTTAGTCAGTTGGCTTATGGCAGACAGAGGTTACTTTACATGTTCTTTTATAACTCTCTCCTTGAAGATAGGAAAGGCATAAAAAACCATTTATGCATCTCTTCTGCCTATTCCAGCTTTAGGCCATCCTTGGTTTTCTCTATCACCACACATATAACCATCCCCACTGTATTCTATTCATATTTAGAACAAGAGCAAGCTAGCAGGCTTTTCTAAAAGGAGCTGTAACAGTTTTCAGTTGTGAGTACTTTCAAATTTATTATCCTGCATTCAGTTCCTAGGATGACACTGACATCTAGTGGAGTTAATAATTCACAAGGTATAAATTTAAAACTCAAAACAGACCACTTTATAAAAGGTCAGAACAATTGCTGACAAGCTGTCAGATACCGTTATTTTTTAAAATACTTTTGTAATATCTAGATATTAATCCATTATAATTTTAACTACTTGTATGATGTTCTTGGGCCTGTAACAGGTTGGTACTAAACATGATTTGAGTCCAATATGGTTTATATGCAGTAACCATGGTAGGTAACAGTGTTTTGCACTCACCAAAGGTCTAGGCTGGCACCTGTGTCTTCTCATAAATAATTCAGCACGCTGTTTTTCTAAAGAGCCCCCTAGCTGTACGCTCAACCAGTCTGGTCCCTTCTTCCTCCCAGCCAGGGTTCAGCTCCCTACACACAACTAGTGGTGCTCTGTGTATGTTCCTCAGGCACTGTGTCCCTTGATGAGACAGTATGGGACTTTTTCCCAGAAGGCACAGACACAAACACAGTGAGGTAGGTGTGGGTGTATGAACTTGACCGACATATGGCTGCGATGAGAAAAGAATTTGTGTGTGGACGCAAGTCAACTCTGTTTGTTATAACCCGTCCGAAGAGAGTTTTAAAGCTAAGTACAAAACCACAATCGAATACTCTTAACACAACCACAATACTAAACACATTAAAATTCTTCAATTATTTACATTTCCCTAAATATTTATGCCGAAACATAAGAACTGCCATACTAGATCTGATTAATGTTCCACCTACTCCACTTTCCTGTCTCCTACAGTGGCCAATGTCAGATGCTTCAGAAGAAAATACACATAATTAGGATCTCTCCCAGAACTAAAAGAATGTGATGAAGAAACATGAATTGAGATATTGTATTTTTTAGCCAGTATGGAACAGTTTAGTTTTCTGGTACTATGTATAGTTCACCTTGCAGAGACCCCAGCTGAGAATTCTCTCTCAATATATACTGAATGCTTCCACAATTGAAATCAGTAGTTTTTTTCCTGATCAGTTGTTTTGGATCAGAGGTTCAGATTTCTCATTGCTAACTCAGAAGGTGACAAAACTGGAGAATTTAGGTTTGAACAGAGAGGCCTGGGAATGGAAGTCATGTATCTATGATATGGAATGTTTAACCTGCTGGGGCTTTATTGCAGAAACTTCAGAATATCCTGAACAGAAACTGTTCCACTAGTAAATGATCAGTTTCATAACAGTGAAATACCTGGACCATGTTAGGAAACTTCATTGTGTCTAAATGAGTTTTCCAACATAAAGGAAAACCTCAAAAATTTTCAGACTTTTGCCTTGAAACAAGTGGAATCTTCCTGGCACTTCTATTTAGACTAGACTAGCCTGGCTTAGCAGGATCTAAGTTTAGTCAGTAGTCAACCTTAAACAGCAACATTTTCTTCTCTGGCTCACTCACCGTGAAGAGGTTGGATCGGCGCTTGGACTGTTTACGAACGGGTGTTGGAGTGTTGGCAGTGGGAGGAACATCAATCCGTAGCTCCTTCTGACTGGTGCTTGGAGTTGATGGAACAGAGGAGGAATAATCACTTAAGCTCCCTCCTCCATTACTGGTCTGCAATGATTAAAGTTAGTTTTAACAGTGTTATGCTGCTTTCAAGCAACCTGCAATTCACAGCATTATCTACTTAATCCTCAAATGGAAGAATGGTGTCTTGGCTTACAAAAAGAACAGGAGTACTTGTGGCACCTTAGAGACTAACAAATTTATTAGAGCATAAGCTTTAATATTAATTTATTATGCTCTAATAAATTTGTTAGTCTCTAAGGTGCCACAAGTACTCCTGGTCTTTTTGCGGATACAGACTAACACGGCTGCTACTCTGAAACTTGGCTTACAAAATTAGTGATACCTATCCTAGGAGCACTTGATAGCACTGTTAAAATTTTTTTTAAAAATGCCATTTCCATTTACATCAGAGAAAAATCAGATGTTTCTGCTGCTAAGGTAGATACATTTTCATCTTCCACAATGTGACAAATTGGTTTAAAAACTTGTTTCAGTATACTGTAAAGCAATACATTTTTCAAGACCTATTAAAAATAAAAGCTTAATTTTCCTACTTCAAGTTTGGTAGACACTTGGAGCCACATTCACCCCTGGTTATATGCAGAAACATTCTTAGGTCTTGCTTTCAGCCAGAGAGCAGGTACAGATTTCAAGTTAAGTTTGGAGACCTCCAGAGATGCATTTTATGCTCACCCCACTCATGTTCCTACACTGCGCCTTGCATATTAAAGTCCATTCTTTCAAAAATGAATAGCAATCTCGCCAAAAAAAATTGAAATGTAAAATTTATATATAGCAAAATGTTACAGAAACCACCCAACTAAGCAGAGGTGTTTCTAAATGGAGCTGAGTGAGTGCTAATCCATGGGGATATGCCTCTTCAGACAACAAGAACTATGGGTAATTTCTTTTCTTTAAAGATAATAAATCCCATTGGATTTTCACTCTTGCAGACAAAGTCACAAAGGAGGACTTTAAAATAAAAGAGAACAAAACCTAAAATAATCTGTAATCAGCACACAAAAAAAAACAATGAAATGCCTTGAAGTATGAAAGTAGTGACATTTTTCTTTAAATTTTTGAGGACTAAATTACAACATAAGCAGCAATGGTAAGATTACAGTATCATCCAGAAAGTACAAAAGGACTCATTTCAATAGAAGAAGGACATAGTGAACAGAATTCCAGACGGATATGGAGCTTGGGGAGTGGGCTCCAACACTGATAATTTAACCCTGGATTAAGAAAACACTTGGTAAGTGTGTGTAAGCCTGTGTGGCTACTTAATTCAGAGTCTACTAGGTAGGGTTACCATATTTCAACAATCAAAAAAAGAGGATGGGAGGAGCCCCGCCCCCATCCTGCACTAGCCCCGCCCCTGCCCCTTCCACTCCCTCCCACTTCCCGCCCCCTCAGAACCTCCAACCCTCCCCCCCCACTCCTTGTCCCCTGACTGCCCCCTCCTGGGACCCCTGCCCCTAACTGCCCCCCAGGACTCCACCCCCTACCTAAGCCTCCCTGCTCCTTGTCCCCTGACTGCCCCCTCCCGAGACCTTACCCCCATCCTAACTGGCCCCCTAGGACCCTACCCCCTACCTGTCCCCTGACTGCCCCAACCCTTATCCACACCCCCCCCCCCGACAGCCCCCCCCACAGAACTCCTGACCCATCTAAACCCCTCTGCTCCCTGTCCCCTGACTGCCCCCTCCTGGAACCCCTGCTCCTAACTGCCCTCCAGAACCCCACCCCCTACCTAAGCCTCCCTGTTCCTTGTCCCCTAACTGCCCCCTCCTGCCCTCCTGAGACCCCCCCACCTGTACTGACTGCCCAAAACCTTACACCCCCAACCCCCAGACAGCCCCCCCGAACTCCTGACCCATCCAACCCTCCCCCTGCTCCCTGTCTCTTGACTACCCCCTCCAGAACCTCCCTGCCGCTTCTCTGATCCCCTGGCCCCCTTACCGTGCTGCAGAGCAGCACGCTCGGCAGCAGGGGGAGGGGAGCAGGGTTGGAGCTCCAGACTGCCGGAGGCCCGAGGCCAACGGCCGGCGATCTGTGAATGCAGGGGGGGGGGGGAGGGGAAGGAGGGAGAGAGAGGAGGGGAGTGGTCTCAAGTTGCAGGGGAGAGGAGGGGGAAGTGGAGGAAGGGCTCTGGCTGCCGGAGTCCCGTGCGAGTGGCAGGATCCATCCGGCTGCCCTGTAAGCCGCGCACGCTCTGCATGGGGGGGGAAATCTGGACATTTACAAATTCCCCCCGGACGCTATTTTTAACTCCAAAAAAGCCGGACATGTCCGGCAGAATCCGGACGAATGGTAACCCTACTACTAGGTAAAGCGGACTTGCCCAGAATGGAATGAGCCTTGTCATGATTTTCAAGCTGCAGGCCTCCCAGACAGTAACAATGACAAATGAAATCAGATATACTTTGAAATGATATGCTTGGTAACATTAGAATCTAATGCATTGTCACATGAAACAAAAAGCTGGGTGGCATTTTAAGGCCTTCTGTTTGCTCCAGATAAAACCTAGGGACCTTTTCACATCAAGATTGTGGAATAGTAACTTGCTGGGATGAGCATGCAGGCATAAGCTAAATATCTGCAAGGACAACAGGTTCATTGAAGTGAACTGCAATCACCAGCTATGCAAGGGATTTAGGACACATCTGTATGAATGGCTATTCTTCGCAGAATATAAGATGTGTCACCGAAGTCTCATACCATAAAATGAAGTCACACATCTGGAAGATAACCTTCCACATAATAAACCTGAGCCAACAGGTATCAAGTGGCTCCAAATCCACCTGATTAGGACTTCATTAACCACCCACTGCAGTAGAGTCATTTAAGTGTCTCGCGTCCTGTACAAACCCAACACAAAAACTGGTCTAACTTTGACATGTTCATTGCAGCCAAAAACAGTTATCAAATGAACAGTGAAGAAATTTGTCTTTAAGCTACTCAGACAAATGAAGAGATTGTCCAATAGTTTCCACAGGGGCCTTTACACACTGGAATGCTAACCTTTTCAACTTTTAATCTTCTTCTTTAGGATCCTTTCAAGAAGCCAGATGGCTCAGAAACACCTGCCCAAAGGGCTATTTATCTGGATCATTATCCTCCGCCAGGGCCATGTGGCTAGTGAGAGAAATTGTCAGCTCTGCTATTGAGCAGAGTGCCCTGTTCTGAGTCACCAATTTCAGCCAGCTCCCAAAGATGATGAGTTTCCTTATTGCCATCTCTAACAAGATTGAGAACTGTATCTGCCTTGGCAAACATGGGGTTAATAAGATCAACTTTTGTCTCTCCCATGACTGGTTAGGAACTGCTGTTGCTGGAGATATTGATGGGAAGGCATAGGCAGTTTTACTTCCATATGAAGATGGCATCTCCAGTGTATGCAAGAGGTGGTCTTTTCCTGATGCCTTGAGTATATACTAGTAGCTGTTTGTTCAGGTCAATTACATGTGATAAAATATTTAATACACTATTAATCCCCAGTTAAGGGACCATTCACTCAGGCCCATTCCTGGCTGCTTCATCTGTATTTACACTTTCCTTCCTTGGCAGGAAAAGGGCCACCAGGAATGCCTTGTGGGACAGAGCTCACACGCAAGTGGAAAGGCTTCGGGATATATAGTGTGATATTCTCCTTTATTCACTGGAAACATGGTAACCTGATTCATGGTTTGATCAGGCCACCAACTTTTCAGAGTATTGTACTAAGCCTCTGAAGGTCCTTGGTGAAGCTAAAAATACCTTGATCTCCAGGATATTTATGAGAAGACTTTACACTTGGAGAGACCGAGTGCTCCAAGTACGATGGACCCTCTGAGTGAGCTCCTCAACTGAATAACAATTCAGCTGCTTTTGTACAGTTTGAGTTTAAAGAATCTGGAATTCAAAACCTAACTGACTATTGTCCCTGAACTGCAACCAAATCAGAAAGGCTCATATATCAATCCACCTCCTTGACCATGTAGCTTGAGATTACCAATAACCATGATAAAGTAAGGCTGCCTCACATACAGACATGCCATGGACACTGCCAATACATGTATGACCATCAAGCCACCCAAACTTTGTAACATGATTCTTGCCAATGCCTGCTGGTGACAAAGATAAACGCTTTTTCTCATACTGTGTTTGGGAAAAAAGGACAAATTAAGTCAAAGCTCCCAGACTCCAATCACAGCTCCTGTATACTCCCACGTGTCTTCTGGTGACTATCTGTGAGGTCAGACAATTTACTTTGAAGCACAGTGACACCAGCATCCCAACAGTGGCTGGGTTGATCCTTGTATCCCTTCGAGATTGACGGATTATTCAAATAGTACAACATATTCATTTGACATCTTGTGCAGGTAAGTTGCTATCACTAAGTACTTCATAACAAGCAATGCAGATGCCAGGCCAGAACAGTATTGGCAGCAATGTTACAATATTATGAAACTGAGACTCTCCTGTCTGAGAAGTGTGCATGTAGCTAGTTGTCCCCTCTGTAGTGTCTAGAAGAAATATGACCACCCCAGCAACACAATTGTTAATTATTTCCTAGCAGACAGTGAATGTATTCTCTAGATCTAACAGAGAACAAAGTCTTCCTGGGTTTTAAGGCACCTGGAAGTATTTGGAATAATATAATAAACTTCTTTTGATCGCACGGATTTGATGATATTCTTTGCCAGGACAAATTCAGTTTCCTGCATCTTCTATTATTGAGACAATAGAGTTTGAGTATATTCTTTGGAGGGTGGGAGGGTGAGCCCATTTCCACAGATCAATTTATGTCCTTTGCCTAAAGGTTTTGTAGTTTATAAGCAAAATGTTGCCTTTTCCAACATGGGCATCCCATCGGTCACAGTTTACAGCCTGAAAACACCACACCACAAAAGTCCAGCCAGTTTCAGCCACAGCCAGTGACTACCACACACCCAGAGTATCCTTAAGGAAAATAGGTTTTTCTCCACTGCCTCTGCAAGAACCAGGCTGCAATGAGGATGCTACCAGACCTTCAGTAACCAGCCCAAAAGACAATTTAAGGGCACTGCAAATGTATTTGACAATGGAATTTGAGTCAGACACTTACCAAGCCCAGTCCTAGACATTATCTAGATAAACAAATTAACTCAAGTTCAATCTTCCCTCAATAAAGTCCATGTGCCTGCTCCTCTCTCTATATCTCGCAGACAACCTTTGGGGTGTGGCAGGGCTTCTCCCTCTTATCAGGGAGTTGCTTTACCATTTCTTCCTCCAGCTGCGGGTACTGAGGGAAAGGAGAGCAGTATACATATGCCCTTGTCACAGGCATACAATGAAGCTCCACAAAAACCCAGACAGTCTGAAAATATCCTGGCAAAAAGACAGCTGATGTGTCCAACAAAAATGAAAAATATTTAGTCAGAGCATTTCATTAATGGGGATTAACAAAAGACTATCAACTGCTACAGTGGCCGAAAACATTTTATGAACTGAATGCCATCCCTGAGCTAGGACAGCATCGGACACTGCTAATGGCAGCAAAAGAGGAAGTGACCAGGCAACATGGATACCTGACTGGTTGGGGGGGCAGGGGGGGGAGGGAAGGGAAGGGAAGAGAGAAAATGAGAGAGAGGCACAACTGTGGGGCCTCGAAAGGTTCAAAGTATGAGTCCAATGGCAGCTCTTGCATAATCTCATATTAGGTGGATAGACATGAGTGGGTATCCAATGAACCATACACTTTTTGAGAAGTATTTATTTTCCACCTTTCAAACTGATTAGAAAAAAAAGGAAAAAACCCAACGTTACAAAGAAGCAGTAAATACTGCAGAAACATTATGCATATTATGATACTGTTCTTAAATATCTCTTAATTTTTAGTTTATTTTTCTCTTGCCTTTCATATTTGTATTAATGTTGAATAGTGTTGTGTTAAGCTGACAAAAGCAAGGAAACAATTAAACTTGCCTACTCCTAACGTTCCTAAATATTTCAACAGAATGGAATTTTAATTCAAAATGGCACCAAACAAGATATTACAAAAATAAATATTGCAAGACAATGTTGCACTACGTTCACAATCTATTTTAAGATCTTTCAAAATATCAAATACAGTTAGTACAAGTAAAATTATAATGTACACTTTTCAGGAAATTAAATTTAGATACTGGGGAAAGATTCACTAGCATACAAAGTATGGGATTGTTACAAGCGTTAAATGTAATGCACGTATCAAGTTTGTATACATTATAATATTGATTGCAAATTAGTAATGCATTTCAGCATAGAAGGCAGCAGTTTAATTTTTTACCTAGTACTTGCTGGCTGTCAAACAATTTACTGCAATGTAAATAATTCAGCAAACATTCACAATAATGTCACTAAAGGTGTATGGTTTCAATTGAGCACAGGAGAGACGGGTAATAAAATTGAATGGTGGTGCCAAATTTGAGACTGAAGTGTGTTAACTGTTGAGATGTACCAACTATTGTTCAGTGTATGATTAAACCAGGGCAATGACCAAAATACTGTAAGCTAATTAAAAAAGCAGAACAGCAAATCTTGTGACTATAACAATCCCTCCACTCATACCAGCAGGCTGCAGAACATAACCAGCATGACCAAGGATTGTTTTAAAGCCAATTCCCAATAAAAATGTTTTGTCACAGCAGTTACTTAAAGCAAAGTCGAGCCAATTATGAACACACTGTTTTATACTAGAGATCACAGTAAGCTTTTAGAAAAATCTAACTGCTGACAAAGCAGCAAAAAAAGTAATGGCTCTAAATGCACTTTAACATTCCATCATTTTCTTTTCAAAGCAAACATTTCATTCGGTACCTGGCTGATATGTACAGCAGAAACCTGGGCAGAACACACAGACGAGTGACTTGGAGAGTTTGGTAAAGATTTGCAGGGGCCTATTGAAAGCTGCTGTTTCTTCCTTGTTGCCACAATCTTCTGGGCAACTAAAAAACAAAAACAAAACAAAAAGCAAGAGATAAGCATGTAAATGATTAAGCAAAAGAGTTAGGCTGCAAGGTATCACAATTCAAATGTGCACAGAACACAGACAGGAAACAATTCTACACTACTAATCTTCAAGGTCTGAGGTCCTAAAATGGAAGGTGTTACGTCACAAAAATCTAAGCTGGCAGACTTTATTCTTTTGTTCTTCTGCAGTGTGCTCATCATTGAATCTCTTTGCATTTATTTCAGTCAAAGGATATTTGAAAGTCAGCTTCGGCCATCTAAAACATAAGGAAAACTTGAAATTCTTACCCATTTCTGATAACGGGCAGCGCTTCAATGGTTCTTATAATAAAGGAAATGTTAGAGCATGTTAGCTGCGCTAAGTATGGTTTTAGCTTGTCTAAACTTGTAAGTAAACACAGACAAAGGTAGGGTGTAAATTTGAAGTGTAACAGCTGTTCCTGAATAACTCCATGAGTGTGCACTCTTACTCTGAAACAAGAGTGCCCTACTCCATTCTGCTAAACACAAACAAGGCACTCTTGTTCCGTAATAAGAGCGTCCACACATGGAGTTATTAGGAACAATTACATAGGAACCTATCACATGGAGATAAACCCTTAAAGAATCCTGGTAAAAACACCTTTGTCATGCCTTTACTAACACACTGGTGCAGGGTTACTAATTGATAACGGTTATGGAAATTTCTACTATATGTGCAACCCTAAACAGCAAAGAATTCTTGAAAATTCACTGTTAATACTTGAAAACCTGAGATGCTCACTGCATAAACATTAATATTTATATAATGAACACAGCATCACTCCTGTTTATTAAACCAGTTTTAAAACAGGGCTACCATATACCACTAACTTTGTCATGTTCATTTTTATAATTTCACCTTTTCCTGTTTATTTCCTATAGTAACTAAAATATTTCATTTGAAAGAGGGGATTAAAGGGTAATTTGTTACAGAACATAGCTACAGAAACAGTGCTCCATAATGAACTATATGTTGTGAAGAGGTTAATATTTCCTCCTATATGGGGAGGGGAAGCGAGTAAAGTGAAAACACAGATCTGGACTAATCTCAGACTAAAACTGTTGTAGAATGATACTTTATTTCATTTACCGCTATTTATTCTGTTTCTCAGCTGGAATTAAGGAAAGGAAAAGGAGAAGCCACCACTGCTATGATTTTCATAGGTGCAAAAAATATAGAGCTCCTATGAACGTGAATGAAACGTGTGGATCAAGAATCAGGCCATGTTGGCCAGTCAGCTTCCTGAAAACCACCACCAGTGGCCAGGAACCAAAATTTTGGAACCCCTGCATTACTATATTTAATAAATATTTATTTTAAACTATTACAAAAGGTTAGTCAGTGGGAATGATCACTAGCTACTGTGTCAAAATGGGAGGAAGGGCGGAGGGAGAGTGAGAAAGAGACTTAGAACTTCCGAAACACCCCAATGAGGTCAGTCACATAAGGAGAAGTTACTTACCATGTACCATAACTGAGTTCTTCAAGATGTGTGGTCTGTATTCAGCTGTGGGTGCACATGCGCTCCATGCACCTGAGACCATAAGACTTTTTGCTAGCAATGTCCGTTACTCTATGCCTGCGCCCTTCTTCTCCTCGTGTGCCACTACAGTTCCTTCTCTACAATGAATTGAATCTAAGATCCAAAGCAGAGGGGAAGAGGTAGTGGAATATATATATAGCGACCACATATTTTGAAGAACTCCAGTTAATGTACAAGGTAAGTCACTTCGCTTTCTTCTTCAAGCAAATGCAACTGACAATAGGAACAACTTGCAGCAAAGCTACCAAGGCGGCCTGGCCTTTAGCAGAGCGAGCTTTCACATGTTGCAGCAGAGGAGCGTTTGTCAACTCATAACAGTAGAATGTACCTCGACATCCATTTATAAAGCCTGTGGGAGGGGATTGCTTCCTGTCTCATCCATTCTGAGAATGATTCAAATAGTCTAGATGATTTTTTAAATAGTTTTGTTCTTTGTAGGTAGAACAGCACAGCTAAATGTATGCCCGAGGAGTGAACCCTTCTGTCTTCACTAACGGCATGAGGTTAGGTAGGTTGACTGATTCACATAGAAATCCAAGATCACTTCACATGAGAAAACTTAGGATGTAGCCTCAGAGCCATTTTATCCGTGTGAAAGACTGCATATATGGTGAGCTCCCTGTTAATCCACCCTTCTAGCTGAGGTGATGGCCACTAGAATGGTGACTTTCATGGATAAGTGGGATAAGGAGCATGAAGACAACAGTTCCAATGGAGGTCTTGTGAGTGCTGAGAGGACCAAACTAAAATCCCATGTCACAATGGGCCTACTCACAGGTGTAAAAGTTCTAACCAGGCCTTTCAAAAAAGGTACTGTCACAGGAAGGTAAAAACAGGAGTAGTCAGAGGATGACAGGGGCTTATAACTGCCAAGTGAACCTGAGATGGGCTAATTGAGAGACCCAAGGTCTTTAAGAATAAAAGACACTCCAAAATAATAGGGATGTCAGAGTCCTCTGGAACTGACAATTGTGAACAGATTGAATAAAGTTACACAGCCAAGTGAAAACATTTCCTAGTACATTCTTTTCTACTATTGTCTTTAAAGTGCTTCCAAGCATGTATTTTCTAGGTTTGATGTCCATCCAAAAAGAAACAAAAAAAAACCAGGTTGTCACGTGGAGAGAAGCTGGACTGGGATAGTTGATTCTGACCGTCCTGGGTATGCACCAGAATCTCCCTTGGCCCTGATAGAGTCCACAGTCCCCCCTACAAATTCTATAGGCTGGATTGGAATCAAAATGGACTTCTCTGTATTTATGCATAATCCCTGCGATTGCAGAAGGTTCGTCAGGGACACAGTTGATGCCAAAGCCTCCTGGTAAAATTTCCTCATCAACAGCCATTTATTGAGGTAGGGGAAAACTTACGACCCGAGGCATTGGAAGTGAGCTGCCACTACCAACAGTATCTTAGTAAATAATCTTGGTGATCTCACACCAACAAAGGAGAGTGCCCTGTAGTGGTAGCAGCTCCTGCACATTGTGAGCCTCAGGAAAAAACAGTTACCTACCTTTTGTAACTGTTGCTCTTCAAGATGTGTTGCTCATGTCCATTCCATGTTAGGTATGCATGTGTCGTGTGCACCGCAGCTGAAGATTTTTCCCCTAGTGGTATCTGTAGAGCCAGTTCAGGCGCTCTCTGGAGTGCCACGCTCATGCTCCGGTATATGAGGTGCCGCCGGCCCTGCACCTTCTCAGTTCCTGCTTGCCGTCAACTCTGACGGCGGGGACAGAGGGCAGGTCATGGAATGGACATGAGCAACACATCTCGAAGAACAGTTACAAAAGGTAGATAACTGTTTTTTCTTCCTCAGGTGCTTGCTCATGTTGATTCCACATTAGCTGACTTACAAGCTGTATCCCTAGAGGTGGGCTTGGAGTTCATGGACATGCAGCTTGTAACACAGCTCTGCTGAAGCTGGCATCATCTCTGGCCTGTGGGATGATGGCGTAGTGCAATTCAAATGTATGCACCGACAACCAACTCGCGGCTCTGTAGATGTCCTGTATCAGAGTACGGCCACTGCGGATGCCTGCGCTCTTGTTGAATGAGGCTTCACAACGGCCAGAGGCAGGATCCCTCCTTGCTCTTAGCAGGCTTGGATATAGTCCATGATCCAGGAAGAGATCCTTTGAGCAGACACTAGAAGGCCCTTCATCCTGTCCGCTATCACAACAGAAAGCTGTGTTGATTTGTGAAAGGGTCTTGTCCTGTTAATATAAAAGGCTAGGGCCCTTCTTACGTCCAGAGAATGCAGACGTCATTCCTCTTCTGACTTGCGCTGTCTTGGGCAGATGACTGGTAGAAAGATAAGCTGGTTGAAACTGCGACACCACCTTGGGCAAAAAAGCTGGGTGGGGACACAGCCTGACCTCGTCCTTGAAGAAGGTGGTATAAGGAGGTTCAGAGGTTAAAGCCTGAAGCTCAGAACCCTTCTTGCTGAAGTGATCGCCACCAGGAAAGCAATCTCCAGAAGAGTAGCAGAACAGCCATGATGTCAAAGGCTTGAAGGGTGGCCCAGAGAGACTAAACAGAACGAGGCTCAAGTCCAAAGTTGGGATGGGTAACAAACCTGCAGAGAGTCTTTCCAGCCCTTTGATGAATCTGCCTGTGCGAAGACTGACCTGCCATGCTTTGGGGGATGGAACGCTGAAATTGCTGCCAAGTGAACCTTTCTAAAGGACAGTGATAGGCCTTGGATGGAGGAGGAGCTCCAGGACGGACTGCAACGATGCCTGTGTCAGAGAAAGGCTTCGCTTGACTGTACAACATGAGAAGTGTTTCCATTTGGCCAGGTAGGTTGCCCTGGTAGAGGGTTTTCTACTAACTAGCAAGACCTACTGCACATGCTCAGAGCACGCCCTCTCCTCCGGATTCAACTACACAACAGCCATGCTGTCAGATATAGGCCTGCGGGGTTCAGATGGATGAGCCTCCCTTGATCCTGCGAGATCAAGTCTGGTCTGAGGGGAAGAGTCCACGGAGCTGTGACTGCTAGGTCTGGGAGCATGCTGAACCAATGATGGTGAGGCCACGCGGGAGCGATCAGGATGACCTTTGCGTTGGCCGCTTTTATTTTCAGGAGAACCCTGTGACAGCAGGCTGTCCAACCATGGACGGAGGAAGGCATCTGATAGAGCGCCCTTGCACTGGTCAAGTCTCGTGCAAAAGAAGCGACATTTCTTGTTCTCTGCAGTGGCCAACAGATCCACCTAGGTAGTCCCCCTCCTATGGAAGATGACACTGATTACCTTTCGGTGGAGAGACCCCCTTGTGGTGAGAAAAGAACCTGATGAGGCAATCTGCTAGCACATTCCGTTCTCCCAGCAGGGGCGTGGAATGTTTCACGCAGAAGTTCCATAGCCGGAGGGCTTCCTGACCAAGGACCTTGGAGTGGCCCCCTCCTTGCTTGTTGACATAGAACACCACCACAGTATTGTCTGTCAACACTTGCACCATCCTGCCCACGAGCTGGGGGAAGAACACCTTGCATACAAAGCAGATTGCCCTGAGTTCCTTCACATTTATGTGCAGGGGCAACTTGTCTCTCATGCAGAAACCTTAAGTCCTGAGATTGCCTATGTGGGCTCCGCAGCCTAGGTCCAATGCTTCGGATACCAGGGTAATCGCAGGTTGCGGAGTCTCAAAGGGCACTCCTGAGAGGACAATCACTGGGTCCAGCCATCACGTCACGGAAGCCAGGACTGACCTTGGGATGATGAGGATTGAGTCCAAATGGTGTTTGCTTGGTGAGAAGACAGAGGCAAGCCACATCTGGAGTTGTCGGAGGTGTGGCCGAGCGTGTCGAATGATCTAAGTGCACACTGCCAAGTGGCCCAGAAGCCGAACACATCCCTGGGCCATTGTGAGTGGACAAGCTAACAACTAAGAGATCAAGTCCGTGATGGCTTTGAATCTGGCCTCTGGGAGGAACACCCGGGCTTGGGAGGTGTCGAGCACTGGTCCTATAAATGCTATCCTCTGTACCGGGATCAGCATCGATTTCTGCTCGTTTGAAAAGGCCCAGAGCTCCGCAGATGGTCATTACACTACCGCAATGCTGTTCTGAACTTGGTCACTCGAACGGCCTTTTATCAGCCAGTTGTCGAGGTACAGATAAATTTGTATTCCTCTGCACCTGACAGCTACCACTGCTATACACTTTGTGAAGACTCTTGGGGTGGCTGAGAGTCCAAAGGGGAGCACCATAAACTGGTAGTGTTTGTGACCCACCATAAACTCTATGAGCTCTAAAATCATCCAGTGGTAGAAGGTTAGAGAACCCCATGAGTGCCTTGTCAGGGGAAGACGAGGAAGATGCCACTTGTGGGGAGGGATGGGGACTTCTACCTCCCCAGAAACGGTCTCCGCTGGGGGAGGACCTGGGGTCTCAGAACGGTGCTCCGAGTTGAGGCCTGCTCTGGTACCAGCTGCGGCGGGATTGTGGCATGTGTCTCAGATATCGCCACTGAAAGTGGGTGGGAGAAAGGTCTCGGTACCATCAGAACCCCCCACGGTTTCCAGCATTGTCACTGGACTGCCCATTGACCAGGGGACCACAGGCCCATGGGTAAGACAGTACCCACATCAGTCTGGTATGCCAGGGGATGGTACCTCTTTTGCGGGGGCAAGGTCTAGGAGTCTGATGAGGATTCCTCGTAGGAAGACCACAGAGGTGCACCTATGGAACACTCCTGCCAGCTATGATAAGTATCTGAGGAGTGATGCTTTGGCACCGGGGACTGGCTATGGGAGACAGATGATCAGTGCCTGGACCTGAGCACCCAGGGATTGGTGTTGGGACCCCAGCGAGCACTCCAGGGACAAGTGTCGGGAGGCGGGAGAAAGGCATTTAGGTTCTGGTGACTGAAGTTTGGAGTCGGAAGCTCAATGTCGGGGCTCGGGTGACCAATGCCTGGGGGATGGCAACTCATGTCAGCCAGCCGGAGAATGCCGTCTCGAGACTCAGTACATGCTTGGGGACAGTGGATGGTGCCGGGTAGGTGACCACTGCGGAGACCCTAACACAGGTTTGTGCTGTGAGACAACTGTCTTAGTTGGCTTGAAGAAGAACAGGAAGACTTGTGGGAGTAAATCACAGATTTACTGTGCTCCAATCCCTTGGATAGAGACAAGCACCTACAAGATCTCTATCAAGCATTCTTAAAACTACAATACCCACCTGCTGAAGTGAAAAAACAGATTGACAGAGCCAGACGAGTACCCAGAAGTCACCTCCTACAAGACAGGCCCAACAAAGAAAATAACAGAACACCACTAGCTGTCACCTTCAGCCCCCAACTAAAACCTCTCCAGCGCATCATCAGAGATCTACAACCTATCCTGAAAGATGATCCTTTACTCTCACAGATCTTGGGAGACAGACCTGTCCTCGCTTACAGACAACCCCCCAACCTAAAGCAAATACTCACCAGCAACCACACATCACTGAACAAAACCACTAACCCAGGAACCTATCCTTGTAACAAACCCCGATGTCAACTCTGTCCACATATCTATTCCAGTGACATCATCATAGGACCTAATCACATCAGCCATACCATCAGGGGCTCGTTCACCTGCACATCTACCAATGTGATATATGCCATCATGTGCCAGCAATGCCCCTCTGCCATGTACATTGGCCAAACCGGACAGTCTCTACGCAAAAGAATTAATGGACACAAATCTGACATCAGGAATCAAAATACTCAAAAACCAGTGGGAGAACACTTTAACCTGTCTGGTCATTCAGTGACAGACCTGCGGGTGGCTATATTACAACAGAAAAACTTCAAAAACAGACTCCAACGAGAAACTGCTGAGCTAGAATTGATATGCAAACTAGACACAATCAACTCCGGTTTAAATAAGGACTGGGAATGGTTGGGCCATTACAAACATTGAAATCTATCTCCCCTTGTAAGTATTCTCACACTTGTTATCTAACTGTCTGTCTGTGCTGGGCTAGCTTGATTATCACTTCAAAAGTTTTTTTCTCTTAATTAATTGGCCTCTCAGAGGTGGTAAGACAACTCCCACCTGTTTATGCTCTCTGTATGTGTGTATATATATCTCCTCAATATATGTTCCATTCTATATGCATCCGAAGAAGTGGGCTATAGTCCACGAAAGCTTATGCTCTAATAAATTTGTTAGTCTCTAAGGTGCCACAAGTCCTCCTGTTCTTCTTTTTGCGGATACAGACTAACACGGCTGCTACTCTGAAACCTTTCATTAGTTGGCTTGGTAACCGACTGCCAGTCATGAGACGTGGGCAGAACCAGCAAAGCCATGAGGTACTTTGCTACCTAATAGGCCTCACACGTGGGTGGCACCCTAAGATGTGGTAAATCTCTGCCGGGTGTATGAAGTCAGTCCTGAGCTGGGCTGGCCGCTGGTGAGGTTACACACATCTGCAGGGACTGCGAGCAGCCAGGAGCGGGTCGCAACTCGCTTCCTAAGTCTTTCATATTTCCGTGAGCACTGGGGAGAGCCCTCTCTCGGTGCACTTCTTTAGTCTCTTTCCTTAGTGCTGGGATATTGAACGGTGCCGAGGAGGACACGGTGCCAGAGGAGTACCGAGCACTGAGGAGGATTTGCTTGGTGCTGGGTCTGACCGACTTGGCTCAGAAGCCTCAGCACAGCTTCCATCAGGACGGCTTTGAGTCTAATGTCCCTGTCCTTTTAGGTCTGCGGGCGGAAGCCCCTGCAAATCCTGCACTTATCACAAATGTGGGCTTCCCGCAGCTGGAGTGAGGGTCGCTGACTGGCATGGGCTTAGCACACGCTGCACATGGTTTGAAGCCCAGGAACCGGGGCATGCCCTGTCCAGGGAACAACGTCCAGTAAGGGACTAACCGTGAGAAACTATACTACACTAAACTGTAACAACAGCTATTTACAATGGAAATCAGGAGAAAGCACTAGAGGTTTGCCGAAGCAAGAGCACTGTTCCAGCAACTGTCATGGACGGTGAGAAGGAACTGAGAGGGCGCAGAACCAGTGGGGCCAGAGGGCTCCAGAGCCAGCAGCAGTGCACGTGGCACTTGCACACCTAACATGGAATCGACATGAGCAAGCACTTGAAGAAGAACCTTCAGTGTGAGGAATGGATGTCTATGTGGAAATAGGCATCCTTCATATCAAGAGAGGTGAAGCAGTCATCTCTGTTCAATGAAGGAAAGATTAACAATATTTAAAGGAAAAAGGTTTGAGATAAAACTCTTCAGTGTCCACAAAGTTTATCTCAGACTACGCAGCAGTAGAAAAGACCTGGAGAGACAGTTATCCCTGCCCCCCAACTGCCCTCTTTTTGGAGCATAAGGAGAAGGGTTCAGGTGCAGACCAAGGCCTGGTCCCCACTTAGTCCGGACTTCGGACTAAGGTACGCAAATTCAGCTACGTTAATAACGTAGCTGAATTCGAAGTACCTTAGTCCGAACTTACCGCGGTCCAGACGCGGCCGGAAGTCTCCCCCCGTCGACGCCGCGTACTCCTCTCGGCGAGCTGGAGTACCGGCGCCGACTGTGAGCACTTCCGGGATCGATTTATCGCGTCTTAACCAGACGCGATAAATCGATCCCAGAACATCGATGGCGTGCCGCCGGACCAGCCGGTAAGTGAAGACTAGGCCCAAGAGACACTTCTAGCAAATATCTTCCTGTCAGGCACATGGAACAAATGTGCACCACAGTGGAATACACACAGGGACCAGCACTCAAAGAAGTTCCCATTCACTTTCATTTTAACAGGAGCATTCCACTAGCACTATACATTCACCAATTAACCTTGCAGAAATACATCTCTTTACAATAAACTCTGTAGTGTACTTGTAGCTGGGTTGGGCCCAGGACATTAGAAAGACAAAGTTGGAGAGGTCATATCTTTTATTGGACCAACTTCTGTTGTCTCTCTCAAGAACAGAAATTGGTCCAAAAAGAGGTATTATCTCACCCACTTTGTCTCTACAATGAACTATGTGCATGGTTCTTGTGTTGTACATTGTCTTTTCAAATGGAGTCTAGATAAATACAATAAATTATCTGTAGGGCTGTCAAGCGATTAAAAAAAATTAGTCACGATTAATCGCACTGATAAACAATAATAGAATACCATTTATTTAAATATTTTTGGATGTTTTCTACATTTTCAAATATATTGATTTCAATTACAACACAGAATACGAAATGTACAGTGCTCACTTTATATTTATTTTTGATTATAAGTATTTGCACTGTAAAAAAAACAAAAGAAATAATATTTTTCAATTCAAAAGTAAGAGTGGCATGGTATAGTATTGACACCTTTACTTTTGTGCTGCTGCTGGCAGGGCGCTGCCTTCAGAGCTGGGCGCTGCCTTCAGAGCTGGGCGCCTAGCTAACAGCCACCGTTCTCCAGCCACCCTGATCTGAAGGCAGTGCCTAAGTAAGGGTGGCAATACTGTGACCCCCCTAAAATAACCTTGTGACCTCCCTTTTGGGTCAGGACCCCCAATTTGAGAAACACTGGTCTCCCCTGTGAAAACTGTACAGTATAGGGTAAAAGCACACAAAAGACCAGATTTCATGGCGGGAGACCAGATTTCACGGTCCGTGACGGGTTTTTCATGGCCGTGAATTTGGTAGGGCCCTAACTCTACTATTTACGAAAACTAGCTTTGTATTTTTCAGCCATGTACACTTTAGGAAGCCTACATGGCCTAAGGGGTGCCTTCTGAATCCATACAAGCGACAAAAGGGAATGCTCTGGATCGCTCCAAGCTCCACAGGGCAGAAAGCTGGGGGCCTGGGAAACGATGTGCTACAAAATGCTGAAGGGCAAAGAACCAGAGACCCTGGGGAGCGGTGAGAACCTTTGGAGCACGCATGTTCTACGCTGGCCCAGCAATTTTTAAAAAAGCAAACAAGTTTTATTAAGTGTAAATTAAGATTACTACTAGGTATGTGTAGTGAGGAATGTTCTAGCTTTATTAAAGGAAAGATAAACAAATATTCAAGTACAGTCATACTTCAAGCACTCAAACACCACAACATACACATGTAAAAATAGCACATCGCCCACACCCAGTCACCTGCCATTGATCAAACAGGGTTATACACATAACACCAGTTTTAGACACTTTTGAAATCATAAACTGCAAATGAAAATGCAATACATTCTAAAAGACATGTTGACTCCTTTCTTTCCTCTATGGTTTGATGGATAGGCTACCCTCAAGGTTTGCAGCTCCTTGGGAACGTAAAATATACTGTCTGGCATAGTGGGATTTCTGGTGCATAAGTGGAGGTTAGAAAAAGTAGATTAGTTTTTCCTGCCTCATTGTGGAATTATGGGTTGGGGAAATGTGTTATTGGATCATATCTGAGGAACAGAAGGGGATTTGTTGGGGTCTCTTGACCACAGTGAGCAGTATTCTGAACAGAGAAGGGTTGGACTGTTTGTTTTGGTTTGTCTTGCTGATAAAGAGTGTGGGAAATGGAGGATTGTCTATAGGCCATAGCTATTTGCTGGTTCATGGTTTGAGGGTTTTTTATGGCCCAGACAAGGTAATGAGTATTGAGACTCTGAACTGTATATGAGGCAGCGTGGGTGAATATAACAAACATACTGGTCTACAGGGTAAGGTGAGGCAAGAATACAAGGGCAGACAAAGATTTTTTTTTTTAATACACAGTAGTATTTTACACACACACTTATTAAAAAAGAAAAGACCGTATGAACTGTACATGAACACTTATCTACCTTCACTTAATTTGATCATTTCAATACTTGAAACATTTCAGGTGGGTCTTCTGTTTTTAATCATAATAGCCCTTGTTATACATAATTGCCACCTGTTTTTGTCTGTTAGTACAAAAGTTAATTTCAAATACCATTCAGTTTGCACACTCTCTCAAAGCTGATCATGCTAAGATCTAAATTAATTTCTCTAAAGGAAACTGGGAAACTTGTTTTATGAACTTTATCCTAGAATTTGCAGGAATTCTGGAAAAAAACTTGCAAAAGAATCTGTAGTCCATTAGCTCTGCCCACACCAGTAACTGTAACTACACTGGAATTACTGCAACCATTGTTGCTGTTGATATAAGAAATTAGAAGTCTGATGTAATTAAATGCAACAGTATTCAATCCGCCTTGTTCAGATAATATAAAAAGATATTTATGTAAATAAGCAGATGATTTTCCCCAGTACATTATAATGTAGACAGAGATATTGTTTAGTTTAGATACTGTGTATGCATACAATGTCTTTTCAAATGAATGTAATTTTAATAAGGAACTGGTCTACGGCTTATGTTTTTCATGTAAATGAATGATGGTAGAACCATGATTTAGTGAGACTACATTGTACTAAAAATGGCTCATATATATAAAGAAGCAGCTTCATTAGTTACATCCCACCTGCAATAAGCTTCTTATCATCCTGAAAGGATATCAATTAATTTATCTTCTTCTAGCATATTGATCATAACCTTCATCAGCTAATCATGTTTAAATTACAGAGGAATATCGTAATACTCTGTCATTTCAGAACTATTGGTTTATTGATCTGGCGTCATGGAAGCCATATATTAGAATATTTTAAAAATCATTATCTGAATGCAGAGAGCAAAGTGAAGGTCAGATCTTCACTATACACGTTAAAGGCCAATATTAAGACCAAAAACCGAATTAAAAAAAAATCACACAGATAAATAAAGGCCACCTTCCTTGCAAAAGTTCCTTTTTCTGTCTTACACTAGACATATTACCAATTAAGGCAAATCTTTGCTTCTTTCCTGAAATTGGCACTGAGGAGTTACCACTTACAGCATAAACATCTTGCATCTGAAGAAGTGAGGTTCTTACCCACGAAAGCTTATGCTCCCAATACTTCTGTTAGTCTTAAAGGTGCCACAGGACCCTCTGTTGCTTTTTACAGATTCAGACTAACACAGCTACCCCTCTGATACTTGACAGCATAAACATAGGCACCCACATTTAAAATGTTGTCCCTGTGCTCTTTTTCCAATTGACCATGAAAGGAAACCAATCCACAATAAACTACTGATTATTTAAACTATCATCGGGAACAATTTTACCCTCTCCACTTATAAACTGTTATTTGAACCAACCACTTGATCACAGTCACACTATTGAGTATATCTGACCTATTTTTCCTCAAGGGCTGATATAGCCCTAAATATTTCCCACAACAGGTACCATACTATGCAGTAGAACAGCAGAGACAAGTAATTGGTGCAAGAGCTGTTTTCTCCTCAGGTCTACCCACTAACACAGTACATTGTTTCACACACATTTCAAAAACACCAGCGAGACCTAGAAGCCAGTTTTTTCCCTAGAAGACTCTAATTGTTTGAGGCAACAGCCTAACAGAAGGATACAAAAGTCCCAGAAGTCAGGAGAAACTTTTCTGGACTTTCAAAGAGAAATATTTCCTCCAAGTTCTCGTGTCTGAACATTTACTACAGTCAGGCTCACCCAAGTTAGTTGCTCTGAAGAAGAAGGGTGGTGTGTGTGCTTTTCCTTTATCTGATCACAACACTGATATCAAGGTCACAATCCTATGCTAGGATTTGGATGGCCTATTATGACCTGTCTTTTCCCACAGTTGCTCTAAGGAAAGTCTTTGTGAAAAACAGAAGGGGTGTATTTCAAACCATCTAAGTTAATACAAGCGGATATAAGAGGAGACAGGCTTCTTTGTTCTCATTTTAGCGCTATTTGAGTAGAGAATGTACGTTTGGGATTCACATGGCTATTCCCACCTCAGCCTTTTTAAACTTGTATCCTAGAAAAGATGGGGATGGCAGCATCCATGTCTACCAGCTCCCTGTATTACGCTGCGCTACTCACAGTGTCACAAGCAGTGTCCCACAAATAGAGCCCTGCACATTTGCGGATATCCACTTTATAGCCACAGATGCGGATATCCGTGGACCATGTTTGCGGATTGGATGTGGATACAAATTTTGTATCCGCCCAGGACCCTACCCACAAACCCCTGCCTTCAATCATATGTGAGGCAGCATATGAAGACTGAAAATCCAAGCAAAGACTAAATAATGAAAATTACTGTTTTAGAAACACTCAGATTGGTATATAACTACAAAAGGCAAGAGAGATATCCATAGTGTGGCTGGAAACTATAGTCAAACTCAAAATACACTCAACTGAATGAACAGTCATCAAAAATACTATGTACTCATTTGTTCAATGTAACCAAGGCAACGATGTTGTGGGAACCCTATCATGACAACTTCTTATATCTATACATTCTCAAATTTAATGTACTTTTTAAGCACTGAATTTCTTAGTTTTATCCTTTGTTAGAGGGAGAAAATGATCTGCCCTTAACTGAAACCCCCTTCCCAGCCGGCAAACCTTTCTGAATCCTCTCCCATTCCAGCAACAAGTCTGATATCTCCCCAAAGTTGCCAATTCTTCCTTAAATAACTCTCCTCCATTCAAAATTATACAACCTGAACTCATCTCAGACAGCAAACGCTCTTGGCTTCTTTCATTACACTTATGTAGCTGTCACCCCTTAATTAGATCACATATTCAATATTCAATTAGCATTTCGGATGGTCTGGGCTACCTGCCCTTGCATACTGTGGTAATAAGAGCCTTAGATGGACCTAAAGAAGCACCATGACCCTCCAAAGTTTGACACACATGAAACAAATGACAGTTAATCTGTGGGGTAATAGCTGAACTGCCAACTCCTTCAAAAGCTACCTTGCGAAAGAAGAATTGAATCCAAGCCTTGCCTATCAGAAGAAATGAAAAAGTAATTAAAATTTAAAATGACAGGCACTTAAAACCCCCACAGATCAGTTGAACTCCTCCTGCTGCCCTCTTTAGTTGAGGGGCAGTTGTTTAGCGGTTGGGAAGGGGAAAAGTACAGTTAGCTGGGTGTGTGGCAAGGGTGAAATCTGTTTAGGTTATAACTTAAATACAATAGTATCTTAACTGGAAAGTACCTTAACATACTGTGCTGGTGCATTCCACAGGTTTTCTACTTTATTACATTTTCTTCATGACTGAGTAAAGTGACGGTATGAGGAAGAGACATCTTAATATTGGAAAAAAATATTTAAAATGGAACAAATATATCCATGCCTCATCATTGCAGACACAAACATATGTAACCAATCACTTGGGTTAAATCTCTGGGCTCAGACTCAAAGGTCAGACCCCAGTTTCACTGAATCCAATGCGCAAACTAGGATTTGGCTCTAAATATGAAACATTCAACCAAAAAGTTCATGTCTGAGAGCTATGAACGACTGAAAATAGGGGTATAGAGTACTGAACGGCCTTCTAAAACATAACTACAGTGACACCATCATGACATTAACATACATTTTATGCTTTATTGCAGCCATATGTAGGACTCATGATGTATGAGAGGCACATGTGTCTTTTTTGTCCCTAATTAAGGTAAAGCCAGACTCCCTTTGCTGGAAAGCTTAGCTTTAAACTGGAGTACCTCTCTCATTTGCAATACAAGATTAACCAAAAGAAAATGACTGAATCTGAACACTAATCCTGAGTTCTTAATTCATATGGTATGTATATATGATAAATATAGCAGAAATAAAACCTGTTTATTTTGTGTTAGAAGGAAAATATAGTTAATTGCATATTTCCAGGTTCTGCTCAGTCCACAAAGCTAATCTTGGTATTTGTGAATTTGAATAAAAGCTCTGCTGATGGATTTTTGCCAAAATGAAAAAACTGAAGCTTATAATACTGGCATATTCTTTATAAAATAGATTTCCAAAGTAGGAAAGATATTGAGAGTATTCTTAGTTTAAAGAAAATTACATTCTCATCGCTTATATACAAGATTATATCAACTTCAGAATGGTTTTACTGTGAGCCATGTCATCTAGAGAGATATAAACCTAAAAAACCTAATTGCAAACTTTAAAAAAAACCAGATATGTTTTATTTAAAAAATGAAAAATGGCCATAGCACCGGAGTCAGTCAAAACAAAACAAAATCCATAAAGGTAGTATAAAAACCTAACACCCAACACAGTTAAATGTTTAACAATAGTGTGTTTGAAAGAGGCGATTCATATGAACTCCTTCTAAAATAAGATGTCACTTTCATAAATAGGCACACAACAGATTTAATTTTAAGGTCTTGCTAAATTAGGGCATGTAAAGTTTTTGGTCTGTAATAAATGAGCAAATTTTCACAAGAAGTCCTTATTTGAATGCCTCTTTTTTCACGCTTGACCTAAGTTACAAAAACTAATTTAATCTTCCTACCCCTCACAACTTTCCTCTTAACAGAACTGTTTTGTTAGTGAAATCATTCAGTTGGTAAGCATCCCCTACAAACCACAGATATAATGGACCATGGTTCTTGGAAGATAATAGTCTTTTGCCCCCCGCCCTTTTTTTTTTTTTTTTTTTTTTAAATCTTGAACATTTGCTTCAGGGTATTACCATACAGGAAAAAAAGTAGCAGAGTATTTGGACAAAGAAAAAAAAAATTTGGACAAAGGGAAAAAAAAAAAACCTATTTTTCAACATGAACATTGTGTTTTAAATCCAGGACACCATTTTTGTCATGTTAAACAGGTATTTAAGCAAATTGTTTTTTCTTTCCACCTCCACTCCCCCATACACACACATAGAAGAGTTAACCATTGTTGAAGCAAAAATTACACCAGTTTTAAAAAACAAAACAAAGCACTCCTGCTTTGCTCTCATGGGTGCAGACATAAAGGAAGGTAGGCTGACTAGCCGAGGTCTGAATTCATTTTAGGGAGGAACACTAGGTCAGTCTTCTCCCTGAAACCAAGGTCTATGCCTCCATAATGAACCAAGTCCTCATTGTGCTCAATATTTGAGCTAATTGCCATTAGAAACACTGTTGCTAGAGTAACTGGATTGAGAGAGCTGTCTTTTGTTGGTTCAAAGGGCTGTTCATGTGTCAACGGCTTGTTCAGTATTAAACTTCTTTGGCAGGAGCAGCTATGACTCTAAAATCTCATTAGTACAGCTTCATTCAAGTAAAGAAAGTCAGACTCCTGAGGGAAAAATACTCTTGCAAAGTCCAAAACATAAGGTAAGAGAGAGATCTAGCGCTCTCTCTTTAAACTTGGAGTACAAGGATACCTCTAAACCACACAACAGACCAGTGAAGTGAAATCTTGCCTTGTCTGGGGTGAACAAAACTGTACCCATAAATTTGTGAAAAAGTAAAAGGTACATCCTAGGATGGGCCTATAGATGTCAGCAAGGTCCCCCACATTTAACTATTATGGCTATTGTTTCCAAAATGCACAAATTGGATTTATCATTGGTGGTTTTATTTAATACTCTTGATAAAATGAAAACTAAGAACAATGGCATGCAAGTGCTATTAAGTCTCCGAGAGGTATGTATCACCATTCCTTTTTTAGGATTCAAATTTAATTTGTTTATGGGACTTGAAAACCAGTGAGAATGCCAGGGTCCGGGGCCACGGCGATAGGGACCTGCGTCTGTGGTCCGGTGAAGCTCTACCTGTCTATGTTGCATCCCGGTGGGCTTGCCCTTCGGTGCTGGGGGCGGAGTCACTTCATTCACCTGGCGTGGCACCTGCGGAGCTGGTCGGCTTTGCTCTCTAGCCACCAGGACTGCTTCGGGCACTGAAGGCCACATGATAGGCTGGGAGCCCGGCCGATGCCTGGGGGGGGGGTGAGGGGGGCGAGCCAGGCTGGGAGGTCCGACCTCACTGGCATCCCCATGAAACCCTGGAGTGGGCACATGGCCTGACACAGGTCCTTTGCCCATGACCCCTCTGTCCTTCGATGCCGAGGGACTCAGCTTCTTCCGACGCTTCCTTGGCACCGGCGAAAGGAAGCAGTGCTGGGCCAAGTCCAATGCCAGCCGTGCACTGCGCACTGAGGCCGATGTACTCAGCATGGGTTCTGTGGTGCAGGGCTCTGACGCAGGGCGAAGAGCTGCCTCCAGCAAGAGGGCCCTCAAGCTAATATCTCGCTCCTTCTGGGTCCGAGAGCAAAAGTTTTTGCAGATGCCACAGCGGTCTTTCCTGTGGCTTTCTCCCAGACACTTGAGACAACGGTCATGGGGATCACTGATCGGCATCGGCCTGCTGCATGCCGAACGCAACTTGAAGCCAGAAGAGCAGGGCATACCCCACTCGGGGCAAAGTCCCCACAGGGACTCTACTAACTAACTTAACACTATCAGCTAGCTACTATGAACAACAACCAGTAGAACAAACTCTATGAGAAAGACTACGAAGAAACCGCTAGTGCTCTTGCGATGCAAGGCAAGGCACTCCAACCAACTGTTACAGAGGGCGTAGAACCGGCAGCGTGTGATATACCATCGCATGAGTGCGCCAGTCCAGAGGGCGCCACAGCCGGCCCCAAAGATTCCACTAAGGCAGACATCGCCAAACTGTGCACATGGACGCGCACATACCTAAAATGGAATCAACATGAGCAAGCACTTGAAGAATCACCATCTTTATGGTGGCATAATTGGTCTGACTCTCAAGACTTGGACTCTTAAAATTCCACCTAGGCTCTGGCTGGTGAAAGACATCGCAAACATAAATGACACCAAAGAGGCCCAAACACAAGAAATCCACAAAGAAGAAACGTAGACAAGGATTGCTGCAGATGCAATGGACAGAGAGGCCCTTAGTAAGAAGCTAGAGCTGACTACAGGTTTGATGCACCTCACTAAGCAGGTAGAGGCAATAGTAAACATTGTCTGTGGGAGAGTGGCACCACCACCAGTCTGTGTAGATGATGCACGTACAGTTGGAATTCGCCAAATCAAGAATTTGAACACTGCTGGCCCCCAGGGTTCTATGACACACCACCAAGGATAGTAGAGACATTGCCAGTGATAAAAAGCATGTACATCTTGGTTCAACAAAGGTATTCAACATTGACCTTACCTACTGAAGAATGATAAGCCCACAAGTAAGTTCTCAAGAGGCTGACATCGAGAAAATTTTGTCATGAATTGGCACCTTTACCAATGTCAAGGTTCACCGATTCCGGTTACAGGGGGATTGACAAAGCTAAGTATAACCTAAAAACATAACTGCAGACAGAGGCATACTAGATATACTTCAAGAAGTCACCTACACAGTCATTGGCGGTTTGTAAGGAGTCAGACTCACCCCTGCGGCGCCCCCTACTGGTTGCTTCGGGGAATCAGCTCGTCCAGCGTCTGGAGCGCCCTCTGCACGCCGGTGGTCCGCCTGTCCTCTTCTGGCCCCCGTGTCCCTCCCAGGACCCCGGTGCCCCTTGCTCTGGGTGCTGCCCCCTGGCAGTACCCACACATGCTAGGTCTCCCCTCCCAGGGGAACCCCTACCCACTAACCCAACCTCGCCTCAGTGTAAGGCCACTGCGAGTCACCATCTAGCCCCCCTGCTCACTGGGGCAGACTGCAGTATAGGCCACTCATCACAGATAAGGGTGGGTTTGGACCTGCTGCCTCAGTCTAGCCGTGGGCTGCCCTCTGCAACCCCCAGTACCCCTTGGTCCAATGCTAGGTCGCAGCCTGGGGCTTTCCAGGCTGGAGCTCCCCAGCCTTTCCCCAGCCCTGCTCCACTCAGGTACTCTGTCTCTAGCTCACTGCAGCCAGGCCCTTCTCTCTCTGAAGGCAGAGAGAGAGACTGGGCCTGAGCCCCTGGCTCCCTGCCTTTATAGGGCCTGCTGAGTCTGTTTGGGGCGTGGCCCCAGCTGCAGCCACTTCCCCCGAATCAGCTCAGCCTTCACACTGCCTGCTCCCTGGGCTATCTCAGGCCCTTCCAGGCAGGAGCAGGTGTCCACCCTGCTACACGGTTCCACAGTTCTTTTACTAGTTGTGACCCCAGGAGCCCCTCAAGGCCAACTGGCAGAGGGCCCCCCACATTGTAACTCACATCAAGCCAACACACTGTTGTCATATTATATCTCAAAAAGTGTCATGTAAGGTATCAAATGGTTACTTACTGTAACTGTGGTTCTTCGAGATGTGATGGAGGCATGTATTCCTCTTAGGTGTGTGCGGGCCCAACACTGCAGAGGCAGAGACTTTTGCCTAGCAGTTACTATAGGGGGGAGCGCTCGAGATTCATGGCTGTGATCCCTCCCCAGGCTATATGTGACAGTGCCAGCATGACCCACGCTCTGGTTATAAGTGGCAGCACTACCCTGACACCCCTCATTGGTTTTGCACTGAAAGCTCATGCAGAGGAGACGGAGCATTGGTCGAGGAGTACACATCTCAAAAAACCACAGTTACGGTTACCATTTCTTCTTCGAGTAGATGCAGACATGTATTCCACTTAGGTGACTCATAAGTAGTACCCCTGTCCAGGAGTCTACCAAAATAGGGATTGCAGGACCACCCTACCATGGCCTGTGTCTGCTTTGAAAGATGCCATAATAGCATAATGGTCCATAAACATATTTATGGACAACCACGTGGCCACCCTGCACATGTCAAATATGGGAAATGTCACTGAGAAACACTATCGATGTTACTTGTGCTCTTTTCAAATAAGCTCATTTCCACTGAGGGGGAGTAGCTGAAGCTATCTCATATGCAGTCTTGATACAGGATGTTATCCATCACAGGATGGTCTGTGAAATGACTGCTTGCCTCTTCACACGGTGTGCGAATGACACAAACAGGCGAAGCACATAATGGTTCAGTTCTATCCAGATAAAAGGCTAGACCTCATCTAACATCCAAAGTATGGAGGTGTTGTTACTCAGGGGATGAATGCGCTTTAGGGAAGAATACAGGCAAACACACTGCTGGGTCACATGAAACTGAAAGACCACTTTGGATAAAAACTTTGGGTGTCTCTCTTTGGAGAAGTGTGTGTAAGGAGCCTCTGCCATCAGAGCCTGCAACTCTCACACACAAGCAGCTGACATAATGGCGATCAGGACACAAGAGAGGCAGCAGATAGGACTCTAGTGGCTCAAATGGAGGACCCATTAGACCCTCCAAAACTGTGTTTAGGACAGTTCTCGGACCAGCGGGTATAAACTGAGAAGCTGGTGTAGCTTGGGGCTGAATCAAGCCCAGTCAATGGAAGGAAGGACTATTCAGTATCCATCTATATTTACTATTTAAAAAAAATACACCCCAACAGAGACCACAACCAACCAGTGAGGATATAGAGCAAGATTTTCTGGCCATCTTCCAGATCAGTTAGGTCACTTTTCAAATGAAGTAAAAAAAAAATGCCGATGCAGAAAAAGTCACTTTTTCATTAAACATGCACCTCAAGAGTTTGAAAAAACAAAACAAAAAAAACCTGCATGCGTCGGCTTTAATGAAACCTGAAAACTCCTGCTGATGTTAATGGCCGATTAATCCAAAGGAGTTCAACAAGCTCTTTTTTCAGTTACATGACAAATCTTAATTCTGTTTACAAATTTAGGGAGATTGAACACCATTGATAAACAGCGCGGCTATGCTGCTCTGATGGCATTTGCAGATGATCCCTCCCTAGATAAAGATGCACAGGATGTTATAACTGCCCTTGGCACAACTCGCTGTCTGAGAAACCCTTGAAGTTTAGGCTAACTAAAGTCATTGGACTCACTGTAGAGTATCTGGGTGAAAATTTACCGGCCTGTGATATACAGAAGGTCAGACTAGATTATCTCATAGTCCCGTCTGGCCTTCAAATCCATGAAGCTAAATTGATCATAAGGACAATGGAGCAGTGTGTGTGTTATGCTGGGTCCTTGCAATGCAAACAGTAGTAGGATGCCCAACCATTAGACGGGCTGGGTGGTAATCTCTCTAGAAAGTGACTAAGAGAACACTCAATCCCAAAGGTTACATGAGGGGGAAAAACTGCGCTCCTTAGTTTGTAAGAAAATGGTCCATTATCCTCTGCTGTGTCTCTCTAAGTCTCACAGGCCCTTCTTGAATCCCATGACCCAAATCAGTCCTCAACTGGCAAATAGTGCCTAAATCGGTCAACTGCTGCTCCATTAATCATGGCTGTGGTAAGAATTTTTTTTCAAAAGCTGGACGGCACTGTGGTGTAAATCTTCCAGCCTAGCTGTTGTGCTGTGTTGAGTTGTGTATCTGATACAAACAAAGCTTATTTTAATTGTCTTTTAGGAAGCGCTACATTAGAGATTTCTCAACACAGATGGACTGACAGAACATACTCAGCGAAGGGCAGTAGCAAAATACACATAACTAATGCACATTGGGGGAACTACAGTTTTAAGAATTAATCCTTCCTTTAAAAAAAAATATTTCCCCTAGGTCCCATAGTGGAGACGCAATGAAGTTTTTATAAGTAATCAGATACATTTCTACAGTATATATTCTGACACGTATATTTATAAATTAATATCTACATGTATTTCCCTATCCATCCATTTATTACGTAGAGATATACTCTGAAAAAGAAGAGCAATATAACACAAGTGGAACACCATAAAATGGTCTCACCATAATTAGCACAATTTAAACACTTCAGTTTCTCAAAACAGAACTGGTTATTTTATTCTCAAATTAGTCTCTCTGTAACAGTCTAGTTTAGTTTGCTTTCTCCTACCAAAGAGTTCTGGTTCTTTAAATTGCTTAAGCCATCGTCCTTGCCCTGACTGGAAGCAATAGGTTTTTGGGTATAGGAAAGGAGAAGAAATTGAAGTAGAAAATAGCATCTAAGCTCACTAATGGGAAAAATGCCATAATATACCAATAAGTAGCCTTACATTATAAACCAATCCCTGTAGTGGCCCCTATTCCTAAATAACATACCTAAGCTAAATAAGAGAAAAAAGGATGGAAGGAATCTAGCCATGATTACTGTAGCACCAGTAGAATTATGCTTTAGTAGAGTTGGAGGAATGAGATACATCCATGCATTACTCACACACAATTTAGTTTCTCCATCCCTCCAATGAACCCTGTTGATGACAATTTGTTTACCAGCTTTTCCTGAACAGCCATTATGCACAATATATTGCTAGAACTGGGGATGTAAGTCTGGTTTGTATCTTTATTGCAACTGTATTTTAGTTCAATATCCCATGTTTACAATAAATAAATGTTCAATAAAAAATAAATTTATTCTGCAATTACACATTACGAGCACAGCAGTAATAACAAGAATAGGCACTAAAACTAAAATGTTTGTGAAAAAGGAAACATTAACATAAGCATCCACTTTTAAAATCACTCTGCGTGCTCTCTTAAATGCAAGTCAATTTCTAGGCCTAACAACTTTGATACGGCACTTTTAAAGGAGAGCCTGCACTTATTTTAGCATGTATGGTTATCCAGACAAACCATCATGTAAAATTTAAATAAATGTAAAATGAATTAACATGCAATTCATATATCCTGTATCGTGATCCTTTGCATGTCAGGTATGGATACAAAAAGAACCAACCCAAAACCATTCCCCCAAAGAGCAAGTTAAATATATTTATCATATGTATCTAGAATACCTTGGTTTCAGGTGGGACTGGAAAACCAATGCAGTTTTGTGATGAAGGTCGTTCTTGACATTTTCAACTAGTACAAACCTCCAAATCCCAAGAGAAAATCTGTTCTCAAGGAAGTTTTCGTCTGTTTTTTTGCTGCATTTATGGAGCAATTTGCTGCATTTATGGAGCAACCTGACATTTCAGGGCAGAAGAGGATAACAGTTAAGCTGCATGGGTAAGTAGCAAGGACATTGAAGTATACTGAGATGGGGCCAGTCAGCTCCAATATCAGCTGAGAGGAACACCTCTCTTATGCACCACACGATCAAGCAGCACTCTCAGTTCAGAACAAACTACAAAAAGAAAACCCAATATCCTCTCCCCTTCCTAACTAATCGATTTCAGTGTGGCTATTTTAATAAGAGAGACTCTGTTTCATGTAAGCGAGGCTGCCATGACAGCCAAATTAGCAAAGACCTTGTGTGTATAATATATATTTGTATAAAACACCATCTACACTCAGATACCATTTAACATATAGATTAGTCAGTATTACAGCTTTTATTCATAGATATTCTCCCTCTTTGTATGTAGATACTTGATGTATCATTTTTAATGTGTCAAAAAAAAAACTCCAATTCAGAAGGTGTTAGCAAGCAAGTCATTACAGGCTTTTGATATTTGGTTGTATAGTTAATCACTGCATGTTGACTATTCCCTTAAACCTCACTGACTTCTGAACATAGGGCAGGTGTCACACAAAGCATAGAAAGACTTTAGTCGTGTGCTTAAGAGTCTCTCTCCTCTACCCCCTTTTCAATACACATCCACAAGCAGGCAAAGAGAGGCTTAAATGCTAATCTACTTTACCATTCTACATTGCAGCTGAGCAAAGTTACTAAGTTTACTGGCCTAAACAGTAGATCAAAGAGGACAGTAGTCATAAATATGTCTAATGGTTTAGTCATCTAAAGCACCCTCCAGTTCTGACTGTCCCCATCTGAAAGTCAGAGCTTGTCTATACTTACGGCTAGATTGGCACTGCTGAGATTGATGCAGCGGTGTTGATTTAGCGGGTCTGGTAAAGACCTGCTAAATTGATGCCAGAGCACTCTCTGGTCAACTCATGTACTCCAGGTCCCTGAGAAGAGTAAGATAAGTCGGCAGGAGAGTGTCTCTTATTGACATAGCGCAGTGTAGACACTGTGGCAAGTGGATCTAGCTACGTCGACTCCAGTTATGTTATTCACATAGCTGAAGTTGTGTAACTTAGATCGATTTACCATGGTGGTGTAGACAAGGCCTCAGTGTCTGCTTTCCCTGGTTCTAAAAGTGGCTAACAATCACAAGCAAATCTGTTAGCTACCACAATATCAGCTCGAGTATTTGGTGCTATACGATACCCACCCCAAAATAGATAAATAGGGCCAAAATTAGTTGACCATCAAAAGGTAAGAAGCCCTGCTTCTTGCATGATCTACAATGGGAACAAAATGTCTGAAAAATAACTGTCATGTATATAAGAATAGCAGCATCTAATCACTGACACCTCAGACTGTGACCAGATAGCCAAAAAGTCACACAGAGAAATGTTATGATGAATGACAATATAACATGGCCTTTTGTAAATAAAAACTGATTTAGTGTGAAGTCCATCTGTACTAATATACAATATCTACAGCACTGAGCACAGTTTCTACACGTCAAAGAAAACATCACATTTTTCTTTCAATGAGTAAACCCCACAGAGGATCATGCACAACTCTCCTAAAACTGGAGCCCTTTATCTTCATGGCAACAACATTTTTGATTCTTCTGGTATGCTTCTGACAATGATCTCACTTATAACTGCCCATTCCTACTCAAGAGTTGTGCTGTCTGCAGTTCCCATCAGTACACACAAACTGACCCTGTAAACTGCTCTTTCTACCTCCTGTTCAAATAATGCCTTTCTGCGGGCTGTAAACACCATCAAACCACTGTCAACAATGGTCTGGTCTCTCCATCAAAGCTGCACCTTCTGCATGCATCAGTGTTATAGAGGACTGTATAGACTTGGAAGCCTACACCTAGAATTCTAGAGTTCTAATTCTGGCAAGACATGATCCCTCAATTTCCCCATCTGGAGTTCATACTTCATTATTTAAGTTGTAGAAATGATGGTTGGCTTGGTTAATGTCTGTAAAATGTTTTTAAACTATGACACACTAAGTTTACATTGCTTTAAAAAAACTAGTTTTTCGAAGACAGAGGGATTAGTCTTCTTCCCTCGTTTGACATGGCACAGGTAAACTCAGAGTTCTTAACAATCAGTTTATGAAAGAGACTGAAAAAAATTATTATCCTTTTTAACACACATACTCAGATTCAAACATTTCCAATAAGCACCTGAAATTTTTCAGCCATCTGTAGTGTGTGTACCGTGCATACACAGCATGCCTCAGAATGTTCACACGGGCCCTTCTCAGACATATTTCAAGATTAAATCAGATCTTACTGTAAAACTTATTTAAGATGACTGGTGAAACTTTCAAATTTCTCCTGAAATAATGAAGACTGAATTTTTAATCTGAGATTCAGTTCTTGTCTGTATTCTTTTTATCTCATTGTATTAAAACAAATTTATCTTCATTTATGTCGCAATTACCTCTTAGGGCTGTTAATTTGCTGGAAATGAAGCTATTGTTTAATTGCTCCTATTAATCGGGGGATTTAAATGCTGACTGTAATAAACAGTTACCTTCAGGACAGAACAAAGTCAAGGCTGCTAACGTTAATTTTGGAATGGAGAAAATTTCTCATGCAGCCAAATATACAAGTGTATATTTATATATATTCTTCCCTTTTTAAAAAAGCTAAGGGAGTAGACGATACTATGTACATTTGATGTTTAAATGCATTTGTTTTAAACGTTCTCTGCTTAAAAAAAATTTTTTTAAAGGTCCAAACTTTTCAAATTAATATACTGTGATCTGATTTGATCATTTATACTCTTCTGTGAACAAGATACTGACATTATGAACTCCTGCCCATACATGACAATAAGCATGCTTTTGGTCACAAGTAAACCATGTTACTGAAACCACGAACCCAAGGAAAGATTTTTCACTTTCAAGAAATAATGGAAGTTACTGAAATCTTCATTTCATAGCCTGCTTTCAGGATAGTCGTTGTATTTTCTATAAACTGGGACTAATTTCGGCTTCCTCATTCATTCTTCCAGTTTCCTGACAAACGGATTTATTTTTCATGCATTAGTTTATCTTTCCTGGTGCAGTTCAAGAACCGGTTGGAAATGTTTAGTGCTTCCTCTTCCACATTTAGTTTGGTTTGGTGTTTTCTAGTGCTACTGTGTTTTCTATTGAGCTAAGTTTACATGCCGGGATAGAAAAGCTGACATTACCGCTTAGGTGTGAATCCTTCATAGTGTGTTTAGTGACTGTGTAAAGAATGTCCGAGTGATAAACAGAGGACTTAGTCCCCAAGGTTAAGCACAAGAAAATGCACGGAAGCTTAACCATTACACCAAGTTAATGTCCCTTAACCCGGTTCCAAGAGCTACCTCTACCAGGATCTCATTTACTTGCTTGACATATTATTAGTTGTGTTGGTTTGTGTTCATGAATGTCTCTGATCTAGTTACTCAACCAGGACCAACAATTCATTATATATACTATCGACCAAAAAAACTTTCAAATACTAACAACTTTTAATCGTTACCAAAATCAGGCATGCCAGAAAGAATAGCATGGAAGTGTTTTTAAAGTCTCCAAAAGGGATATAAAATAGCTTTCCTTATATGTCAAAGCCTGGCAATCCCAAAGTCCAATAGAGTGCCCAGATATCACTGTGATGAGTAGAATACTGTATGCATACTCAAAAATACCAAATCTAGAAACTCATGCTTTATAATCAAGGTTCTCAAACTACAGTGTGTCCCCCAGTGGCCTGAAGAGTCCTTCCTGGCCACCTGCACAGCCACGTGTAAGGGAATCGATCTTTCTCTCTCTCTCTCAGCCATCCAGAAAGTAAGATGTTTATTGGTGGTTCAACAACAGTATGTCTGGAATTCCACGTCCCCACTGAGATACAGCATCGATCTCTAGTCCTTCAGACCACCTCACACTGTGAAAAGGTATTAGTGCAAGACTGAGGCATGTGTCATTAAACCCTGGGGCAGTGTAGGTCTGGAAGGAAAAAATATAGCACATATTCTGTATAAAAATGTACATAGTATAATCTGCAAAAAGAACAGGAGTACTTGCGGCACCTTAGAGACTAACACATTTATTTGAGCATAAGCTTTCGTGGGCTACAACCCACTTCATCGGATGCATAGAATGGAACACACAGAAAGACGATATTTATACCTACAGAGAACATGAAAAGGTGGAAGTAGCCATGCCAACTGTAAGAGGCCAATCAATTGCGATGAGCTATCAGCACGAGAGAGAAAAAAAACTTTGAAGTGATAATCAAGTATAATCTGAGGCTTGGTATGTCACCAACCCATTGGAAATTAACACCCAGAATAATGTTTACCCCATGGCACATGTGCCATTTACACAAATAGTTATCCCTCCTCTTAAAATGCTAAAGAGAGCACCCACGGCCAAAAGAAAGCTCACTCAGGGTACACACACTTCTTTTGATAGAAGGTAACATGGCATACCCCTGGTGAATTCGGTAATTTTAAAAATAAGTTTTCTCCTACTTGTAGTAAGAAATAGGATTTGCATTATTGTAATCTCTGGAGTATTTTGCTGGTCACAAATCACTACCTTGATTTTAAGTGATACAAAAAGCTGGACAAAACTTGTTAAAAGCAGTGTTTAGTTTCACTTTTGTAATGCCAGAACCACGCACGTTGCAAACAGGGCTATGCAATCCACCCTTGTCTTCCATGCATGAGATGTCAATGAACCTCAAACCTAATTTGAAGCACCCCTACTCTTCCAGTCCTGAATTTAGAATGGACAGAGACGGCTAGTCATGTCAAATTACAGTAAATTTATGGTGCAATTAGAAAGTGTGATTAAATGACAGGACATTTTGATCAAAGAGGATTTTGTGCATTAAACTTATACATTATTTCCCTGTCTCCTACTTAGTAACTTTTAATTATAGTTCTCTCTTTTAAGAAAAATAATCTTAAATTTGGCCTACTGAAAACTGTTACCAATGTCCTATGTAGTTTAATAATCATGCTGTTAATTTTAAACATTATTTCTGAACAATCCTGAACTCTCATAGGTTACACAATAAATCAAACACTAAACTCCAGAAAAACCCAAAACCCTTATGAGCATTTGATAGTGGAAGTATAGCATTCATCAAAATAAAGGAAACATTACGAACCAGAAATGCACATGGGGACAAGGAGTAGTGATACAGTAATAAAATATTATACATCCCAAAATGAAGAGAGAACTGAATTAGTGTTGACAGAGCCATTTTTGCAGATAATTTTTGTGTGCGCTATTCAAAGGGTTAATCGCCCAAGTGAGAATGAACATCTAAGTGATCTAAATCTAATTGTATTTAGATTTAGAATACTGAGTTCATTACTGATTAAGATGTCATGTTTGTTACTAATCACATCCAGATGTTAATTATTTAAACAATGAAAGCTGATTGATTTTGAATTTTTAATCTGTTGCAGTTTCATATCACTGATAAAGTCATTTAATCCAACTCCTCTTCCATTTAAATTAAGGAATTGATTATATGGTCACATTTGTTGCAATGCAGAGTTTTCGAGTTCTTAACAAAAAAAAGTTTATTTCATTTTAAAGTGGGATTTATGTGATCATGAATGTAACGTCCAAAATTAAAACTGAATTTTAAAGACACTACATTATTTACATTCCAGTGGTGCCCAAAGGTTTCAGTCAGGACCAGTGTACCACAGGGCTACATGCTGTATAAACATAAATGAAGGGATGAACCCTATGCCTAAAAGCACACTATTTCTCTCATTTAAGAAATACGAACTTTAACTGTTGACCCACCAAAAATATTTAATCTGCTATCACTTTTCCTCTATAAACCAAATTAAACTGAAGTACCACATATACGTTTTTATACTACTTACCAAAGAGTTCACTCTGTCCATCAGAACCTTTAAGTGATATCAAGAAAGGGTTCAGTTTGCATGCTGAAATCATCCCAGTGGAAAATTAATCAAAAGGAACCACATTTTTGATTGTTAGTAAATACCATCCATTTATGCTTCACCATAATATAAGCGAACAGAATCCTTCAGGGTCAAAATAACTTGAATTTTAGGACTTCACAAGTGTACTACTTGGCAACACATGAGCATCAAATGTCCATTCTCCTTCATGAAACTAATGGGCAGTTTATAGGTTGCCTTGAATATGAAACACATTTTTTTAAAAAAGCCCAGTTTAAATAAATGTGAGCATAATCACAGCAGCATCCAAAAGGTGCATGGGAATGTCACCTGATCTGAAGCATATGGGTATGCAAATATAGCCCACTGTCATCAAGATGAAATAAATGACAGCACTGTTTTCCTATTCCATAAGGAACACTGAAATTATCCCTCAAACCAAGCCAGTAAAATACCACTTCAGTTTGATAAGATAAAACCCCTTAACTGATGAGTTCAGGCTGACCTCATGAGACAACAAAATCTACTTCAGACACACTAATTTTCCCATTAGAAAATACATTACTTTCCCCCCAAAATCTGCTACTTTAGTAGTTAAGCCTGTTAATAAGACTGCTGTTAAAGTCCATGGTGAAATCAATCCCTCTTTCCAAAATGTTCTCCACAATTAAGAATGTGGACAGAAAGCTACTGAATCTGTAATGATGGCTAAATTCTATACGGGGGGTGGAGATTGGCATTTACGTACTTTTCGATGTCATAAAATCAGTAGCCTGCCTGAGTAAAAGCATCAAATAGCATTCAGAATAAATCTTACAAAACATATAAGCCCCCCCCCCCCCCCGCACTTTAATCATTTGCTAACAGTTACAATAAGATTGTATTAAAAATTTAAACTGCCCTGCTTAATGCAATTTACCTTCAAAGGTCCATTTCCAGAGAATGAATTCGAATGATATAAATGTCGAACACTTGATCAGATTTATTGCACCAAAGAATATTTTTCTTGATACAGATCTGATGAGTGAAGGCTAATGGCTTTAGTTTTATTACTTTTTAAGCACTTAATGGGAAAATTTAGACATTTTCACAAGACTAAGGTTCAGCAAGAATGGTACATTTACAAAATGACAGGTGCAAAAGAGCCATGAGATTCCTTTAGAGATTGACCAATGCAACAGGATGATTATGGACGAGACTAATGCCAAATATTTATCTGGACTGTTTTTCATGTAACAACTGAGCATGAGAGTCAAAGTTTATCTCGTCTTCAAAGATTTTTCTTTCAACTGAAACAGCTCTGAGACCTCAGATTTCAATTAATGTCTAGGCAGTTTTCTTACTGATCATCAGGTGTATTTGGCTACACCACTGCATAGCTTAAATGCAAACATACATTTCCATTGCACTGAAAAATTATTATGCATAAGATATAAGCAACTGTAACCAGTATATGAAGTGGCATAAATGATGCAAGCAAGTCAACTGTACACATGATGATCTATAACTGATTGACTTCTCACAATTCCCTCTTTAAAAAAAAATTAAAAAAGGTGCATTGCTAATGGACTACATCTCTTGGAGTTTGCTTATTTGACTTGAAATAGGTAATGACCTGTCTCTATTAAAAAACAAGTTTTATGTATAAAAAACATTTTCTGTGGAAAAAATATTGCTTCTGTTCTCTGCCAATTATGCTCCTTGCAGTTATCTGTAAGGCTAAGATTCTGTCACACATATTTTTAGTAAAAGTCACGGACAATAAAGAAAAGTTCACGGAAGACTGTGACCTATCAGTGACTTTTACCAAAACTATGCATGACAAAATGGGGAGCTGCAGGTTCCCCACATCACCCAGGGAGGCCTGGCTCAGAGTTACAGGGTCCCCCCACTGCCTGTGGCGGCTCCAAGCCCTGCAGTGACTTCGAGCCCCGGGGCGCCTCCGAGCCCCAGGGCGCACACGATGGTTGGGACTTCCCAGGAGCCCCGCTGCCCACAGCAGCCGGGAGTTTGGGGTCTGCCCTCTGCCCCGGCTGGGAGCTGTCTGTGGGACACCCGTCTCCCTCCTAGGCGCTGGGGGCTCAAGTCACTGAGGTCTCTGGAAGACAAAATTATAGCCCTAGGCTGTAGTACCTAATTTTTTTAAACTTACCTAATTTTTTTTTAAACTGGAAGCTATTTTCAGGCCTTTTTTTTTTTTTTTTTTTTAAAGGAGCACACATGCATTAATAAGCAATGCAGAAACTAAGTCCTCAGAAAAGCTCTAGCTGAGGAAGGAATATCCTGTGTGTTTAAAAAGTGACAATGAACTGGCAGCAATCTTGGGGTTGCTGATACTAAAACTGCTGAGAGCAAACATGCGATATTAATACAAGTGGAAACTTGCTAACTTGTGAGGTATGAACTTGTCTCATTATGTCTGCTCTACAATAATAGCTCTCCTTTCTATCTTCTTCCCTATGACAAATCCTACAAAAGCTTCCTAAATTATTTTCCAAGTACCTTTACTTCAAGGGGTAAGAACAGCAAGCTGATCTCTTTGTAACTAATACCATTGCCATACTAACTGGCTGACAAAAGGGCACAGCTGTACAAAGGTAGCCAAGTCTCTTTCTCCTAGGAGACAGAATGAATGATCACCCAAATGCAATATATTATGTATGGTTCAAGAGGGCAAATTAGGGCTGCCAATTTTAGAATCTGAGTCAAAAAACTCTCACACTCACGCTCTCACTCCAATTATTAGTGCTTATCGGATATTTTTCTTCCTATTCTGGAGCACACACAGAAAGCACAAATAATTCAAAAGCAGCATGTTCAACTGGGAGATTGCAATAGCAATATGTCAGCACTCAGTAAACAAACTAGTAAATAGCTTTCAGTTTGCCCACCACACCTGCTTTATATCTAGTTATATTAATTGTTTGTTTCAATGGAACACAATGACAATTTCCCAAGATAAGACAACATGGTTCTTGCTTCTCTCCAAAAGGTGAAGCTGAGCTAAAATTGAGGAGTTGGTTTTAGACATTTTTATCTGTTGCTGTAACAGCAGCACCACCCGGTGGACAAAAAACTCATTAACGAGAAATCAGTGTAGCCAGCACACTTTTTCTTCTGTTTTAAGGGACTGACAAGGGCTCTGTTCCTTTGTCTATATTAACAAAAATTAAGGCCTTGATCCTGCAAAGACAGACACGATTAAATTTACACACAGGGACTCAACTACTCCAGTAAGCAAAAGAGCAGGGGTGGGGGGATGGGGAGAGAGAGAGACACAAGTAAGTGCTTAAGTCCTTCCAGGATCAGACCTAAGTGATTTTCCCAAACAGCAGATACTTGTAAGAACGTATTATGCTGAGAGATATTTACAATGGTCACCATTAAAAAGTCTCAACTGACGCACAGTACCACACAGTGGCACAAAGTTATTGCAGTATTTCCCTGCAAGTATAGAAAATAAGTATGGTTCTCATATTGTGTGGTTCTTACATTGTAACTGTTGGGAAAGTTTGTTTACTGTCAGCGTGATGCAGAAGTCAATGTTCCAAATAATATTGTAAAGACTACATTAAAAGCAACTTTCATTAAACAGAATAGAGCAGCAGTATGAAATGAACTAAAAGCTAAATGAGAATGCATGCCAGCTACTACTTCACACCAGTTAACTACTACCGGTAGATAACAGTCAGTGTCTCATTTATCTATTGAGTCACTGACATGCACAGTATTCAATCTTTTACATGATTATTCCGAATATGCCTGCTTTCAGACTGCCAATCAAGTGAATTCTGCTGTATTATCTTTTTAGCTTTCAGACTTCTATGCTGCACAAAATGGGTAGCAATTACATTTCACCATGAACAACTTTTGTAATACATTTAAAAGTTTCATTTTTTCCCATTAAACTTGGCATTTCCAAGACCAATACTGGTGGCAGCCATCTTGCTAAAAAAGTGACATTTGCAACAGCAGCAGTACAGAAGTTTTATTTCAGACTGAACAAGTGCTCAAACTGGTGTAAATCTCATGCAAAGAGGAGTAATAGATGCTATCAATCTCAGCTTTAAAGATGCTCAAAATAAGTGATAAGCATCATAGTGCCTTTCAAACCAAAAGATCTAAAATTATTTTTTTAACTTGAAGTATACACAGGGATCAATTCTAAACTAATACCAAACTCAGTTTGTTCTGACCTATGCTTTAAGAATTCTTTCAGCTTCCCCCACTGCTAAAACCATTTTTAAGGAATGGGTAGGAAAGTCTGAACTATTCCTGCTCATCTGCCAAGTTCTCCAGCCTCCCTCTGAACATTTCCACAATGCAACCATGCAGTGTCAATTAAAAAAAAACCCCACCTCCTGTGGCATATTGTGATTGGAAAATTATTTAGGGCAGATCAAATTAGACAATATCAAAATACCAGCAAGAAATACTGTACAGACAGTAGGGTGGATTTTGTTAAATCAACACAATTTATATCACTGATTTTAATCATGAGTTAAATCAGGAAAAAGGAAATCTTGATTTAAATGATTGATTTTAATCATGTTTTACATTTGTACTTTGTGTGCGTTTTCCTGAAGAAGGTTGATAACCATTAAAACATGCTAACTTATGACTAAATATATCTATACACAAAATGTGGTGTGCTTCTTTTTGCTGACCAAGATAAACTATATTTATACACATTTCTTTAAATGTTTATTTAGATTTTAATTTCTACATTTTTACGTTAAAATTGTAAATGATGCATTTCTTATTTATTAGATGATGTCAATATTTAGATGGAATTTCAATTCAATTAAAAATGCACAAAAGAAGCATTGCATTACATTATTATTAAATCAGACTACCTTAAATGTCCTGGGTTGAAGAAAAAAGTTGATCAAAACATGTTTTACATTTAAAACGGATTTGTTAAACAAAAGAGATATCTGTAGTCAAGGCACTGAATTGAGGGGTTCTAGTGACTATGCCCCTCAAGATTTTAGAACTAGTAGATCTCATCCTTTCACACTTAGTTTTTTATCCAGAGATTAGAAGAGGAGAAAAAGCTTTTTTGCTTTTTCAATTCCCAATTGATTTCTTAACTTTAATTTAAATTGTCATTGAACTGAACTAGTTAAATAAACTGAAATGAAGAAAATATTCTGTCTGCACCTGCAGAAGGGGATACTGCTGTCAAAAGCTTGTTGAGCACTTCAACAAACTCTGGTCCCATGTGATTAGCCAGTGACATCCAACAGTTCAACTGTTTGACTGTAAAACTAGGCAGCAAAAATTTACTGCTTATTATTTTTTGTATTTAATTTAAATGATTTGAAGAGGTTATAATTAGGGCTGTCAAGCAATTAAAAATTAATTGCGATTAACTGCATGATTAAAAATTAACTGTGATTAATCGTGCGATTAATCGCGCTGTTAAACAATAACAGAATACCATTTATTTAAATATTTTGGATGTTTTCAACATTTTCAAATATACTGATTTAAATTCCAACACAGAATACAAAGTGTACATTGCTCACTTTATATTTATTTGTTCATTACAAATATTTGCACTGTAAAAAACAAAATAAATAGTATTAGGTGAATTGAAAAATACAAGTCCTGTAGTGCAATCTCTATCATGAAAGTTGAACTTACAAATGTAGAATTATGTAAAAAAAATATAACTGCATTCAAAAATAAAAGTGCTATGCAAATGCCTGTTCTCACTTTCAGGTGACATTGTAAGAAGCGGGCAGTATTATCTCCCATAAATGTAAACAAACCTGTTTAGCATAGTGATTGGCTGAACAAGAAATAGGACTGGGTGGACTTGTAGGCACTAAAGTTTTACATTGTTTTCTTTTTGAGTGCAGTTATGTAACTCAAAATAAAATCTACATCTGTAAGTTGCATTTCCACGATAAAGAGATTGCACTGCAGTACTTGTATGAGGTGAACTGAAAAATAATATTACTTTTGTTTATAATTTTTAAAGCACAAATGTTTGTAATAAAAACAATAATACAAAGTGAGCATTGTACACTTTGTATTGTGTTGTAATTGAAATCAATATATTTGAAAAAGTAGAAAAATATTCAAAAATACGTAATACATTTAAACTGGTATTCTATTTAACAATGCAATTAAAACTGCAATTAATCATTTTTTTAATTGCAATTAATTTTCAGTTAATCACGTGAGTTAACTGTGGTTAATCGACAGCCCTACTTATAATAAATGTAAGCCTTAACATAGATTGTCGATTTCAAATTTAATTTTAAAAAGATTTTTTTAAAAAGAAACCTGTATTGAATTCAAACAAATCCTATTTAAATAAAAAATATTTTTAAAATCATCTATTTTTATCCATCCTGACAGACTGCATTATTCTTTATATTGAATTAACCAACCACTCTGGAGTTACAGGAAGCGGCTGCCAAATTTCCTGTTAACCACAAAATACTGCACTAGAATAAGAACTTAAGGGCCTTGCTACAGAATTTAAATCTAGTTTACCACAGTGGACAAGATTAATGTTACGATTTAGTCACAAATATTGTTAGCAAAAGTCACGGACAGGCCATGTGCAATAAACAAAAATTCACAGTCCATGACCGGTCCATGACATATACTATAAATACCTCATACTAAATCGGGGGGCGCGCCTGGGGGCCAATGGCCCCAGTTGCCGGGGACCACCAAGAAGCGGCTGCTCTGGCCGACCAGGCAGTGGCCAATGCGGCTGGCTGTGGGGCCCCCGCTCCAGCAGACCTGGGGTCAGCCACACTGGCCACCGCAGAACTCACGAAGGTCACAGAAAGTAACAGAATCTGTGACTTCCGCGGCCTCTGTGACAAACATGGAGCCCTAGACATGGTGTCTTGACTAGTGTACTGAATACACATACACACACAAACTCTTTTGGATGGCTTTTAAAAGCTTCTCATGACATATGTCTTGATGGCAAAGAATGGAAGAATTTAGGACATGAAATGAACAGAGATCTTAACTCAAGTGCAGATTATTTGTTCTAAATATTTATTTCAAATGCTTGTTACCTAACAGGATCTGAACTTCTGAACTGTAGCCACTAGAAGAACACGAAACTAACTAAAAACTGAGTAAAGAAAAACCTATATTTAAGGGTAACCGTACAGTAGTTATTATATGAGGTATAAATGCTACAATTCTTATCAGGCAATTACTACAACTGCTAACTTTGATAATATACTTTGTACTGTAGCAACTTACTGTTATCACTATAGTTAAAACAATTGTCAGAGGTTTATTAAATACCTCCATTTTCAACGTTTATTAATCAACCACAAACGATATGAACCATATTTTTTAAAGTATTATTTTTTAATTACAAAACAGAATGCTTTTGTACTCCTAAAACTCAATCCTATTTTTAGCTCGTAATTTTAAGTCCAAGCACTCATTTATGGAAAGTGATGTATGGAATCATTACATATGGGCACACATGCACTTTTATATGCATGCATAAGAGAGGAAAGAGAAAGAAGTTTTGTGGGGTTGTTTAGGCTGAATTCTGCCTTTGGATACACACGTGCAGCTCCCCTATAAGTAAATATTTCAGTGGGAGTTGCACATGGGTACTTAAAGGCAGAATTAGCCAAGTAGTTCAGACACTTCTTTTGAACTGCAACATTTTTCAATAAATACAACTCTGTTTAAAACATGGACTTCGTACACGTCTACTAGCAGGATCAATGTCACTAATAGATTATGTTAAGTTTAGACATATTATAAGACTGACAGTCGACAACTCAGAAGTCACAGCAGCCAATGTCAAGTGTATTTATATGATGAAAATGAAATAACTATTCAGTTACTTGCATCAAAATATTTTAAGCTTACAAAAAACACAGAAAACAAACCAAAATATGACAGGAATCAACAAAAGTTTGGCTCAAAGCGAAAAATCAAGAAATTCACAGTAAAGGCAGAGGAGTGTATACTATGCATACGAAGCTGTGTGAGAAAAGTTGACAGCAAATTGAGATTAAACCTTGACACATTTTCAATAGCTCACCCAGAGTGTACACAGATATGTGTACCTGGATTGTGTCCACTCAGTCTACTAACAACAGTTCTTGATCTTACATGTTTAATTCTTGTTTAAAGCTGTGAAACTTAACAAGCAGTGACATTGTTCTAATGACATTCTGAGCTGGAAGCTCATATTCTGTACCCTTTTGTTACAGAGTAAGTCTTACAATAATGATATCTTTATACCTATCCTGACCTCTTGCTAAGGATCTTTGCACTTAGGCACTTTTGACAATTTGACCTCAACTCTGTTCATTCACTATTACTAAGCCACTGAACATGGTTTGAAATGAATCTGTGAAAGACCCAGAGGTTAAATTATAGTCAAACTAAAAATGAAACACCATATTTACAATTGGAAGATTAAAACCTTGCAAGACAGACAGAATAAGGATACGTTAGGGACAATTAAAAATCCAAACACTTCACAGACAATGTCATGCTAAACTCCAACCCTGCTGAAAAACAGATTGTGGTAACTTATATATGTTTTTAAGAACAGGCGCAATGGATTACTGAAGAAAATGTAAGCATTAAAGAAGTTCTCTCAGGACTTCAGTTAAAACCCTCACGATAAATACTAGCTTTGAGCAACCTGTATATGGCAAGATATAGAATTCAACAGCCTTTATAGTAAGAATAGTAAAAAAGAGCAATGTGAAGGATAGTCTACTCAAAAGAAGTGCTAAAAATCAGACATGCCAAATCTGTGAGAAAAAACACAGAAATTGGGCTTGTTTTTGGCTTAATTGGCTTGTGAGTAGCTTTTGGCTTGTAGCTTATTGCTTCTATTTTGTTTTAAATCAGCTCCCAGCAAGGGGGAGAGAGTCAGGGGTGCACAGTGGGCCCACCACAGTCCCAGACTGCACGCCGTGGGGATCTAGTCACATAGTGTGTAGGGTTCTTATGGATTGGCTCGTTTTGGCCTTGTTTTGAAATGGGATTAGCTTGATTTTTGGCTTATTGTGGAAGTCGGGGTGGTTATTTACCGCGTGAAAGTTGGCACCTGTGCTGAAAATGAGCAGTAGTTTAGAAGGTCCTTCGGAAAAAAATACTGTCAGAAGTAAGGAAAAGGATGTCAATGTGATAAAGGGATTTAAATGGTTACCACTTAAAGCAGTATATGCTCTGGTGAAGCCCTTCCTGGCCCTTATCTAACCTTGTGGTGAACTCAACCTGCCCCTATTACAACATCATTAGCAACAGCCGAAAGCAGAGCTTAATTAAGTCTAGCTAGCAACCATTACAAAAAGTGAGCTGTATTCCTTATTCTTGCATTCAGATACATCCCCTGCAATGGAACATCCTGAGTTTGCAGAATAACTCGATAAGCAAAGTTAAATAATCAGACTGTGATTCAGATCCCTTGGCATTGAATCTGGGAATTTATCATTCCTCTGTTCAACCTCTTCCACTGGTCCCACCAGGAAATCTTACACTCAAAACCTAACAGCAGGATGGTTTTTATAACCTCACCTCTCTCAAACTGACAGGATGGCTGCTTATTTCCAATCTATTCAGAATAAAACTCTGCAAGATCTGATTCAATAACACTTAGCAGCAGCATGTTTTCACAGTGTGCTAACAGCAAAACTGAAATAAACGGATACTGCAGCCTGCAAAATAACAATACAGCAGAAACAGATTAGCAATAGAAATGTACGTGTAATACATTTTTTAAAAGATACTGCTGCATACCACCTTAAATAACAGGGCATTATACTGGAGACAGGTATTTATGCAGAATCTTATACTTTGCTAACGTAGTCTGCATTTAATAGCAACAATAAATTTAACATGGTATTTAGTGAAGAACAACAACAGAAACCAGATTCAATTACTAAGTGAAACATAAGAATACAGTTTGATATAGGCTAGAAATAAATGTAATGTGATACTAACCTTAATCTTAACTAGTAGCTAGAAAGGAAACAAAACCCCAAAGCACCTGGCATTAAGTCAAGTCTTTCCCCCAAAGCTAAATTTTTATAACCTGCATGAAAGATTACATACCATTCCCATCACTGGATCCTGGGACAGTCAGCCCAAAGATCAATAGATCCAAGTGGCAGATCACCACCATGAAGCAACCTTCTCAGCTGAGTCTGACAAGTGTGGAGCTCAAAATCTCCAGGGGGCTCAGGCTTCTGTAATATCAAGACCTGTATTCTTTCAAATTCAGCAGGGCACTGACCCCTCCGAATGCAAATCTCTATTAGAACCAGCCAATGACATCTCACTCTATCCATCTACCCACCATGCTTCTCATTCTCTTATTCGGGATCCTCAGCTTCTCTCAACACTGTGTCCCTCCCAGCCCTCTCTGCCCCATCATCTCTTCCCCATCTCCCTGCTCTCCCAGTCCCTGCCCACTTTCACATTCCTTCCCAAACTCCTGTCAACTGCTCCATTCCCCCTAGAAAAGCCTCACTATTAAAATTAGATTTAATTGGATTTTAAAAAGCAATATGCACATAACTTAGCAATTTAAGACTTGCTTAAGACACACCTAAATAACCTTACATTTGTAACATGTGTGCTTCCTTTCTCCCATTGTTTTTAATCACTTTCACTGTGTCTTATATTTTGATTGTAAGTTCTTCAGGGCAGGAACATGCCTTTCTTATTTGTCTGTGAGGTACTGAGCAAATTTCTTAAGCCATCCTATCTAGCAAATCCAGCATGCAGGACAGTTTATGGATTCCAGTAAGTATATGCTGGACACATTCCAACAGTAAGTATATGCTGGACACTCTGAAATGACATCAATCATCACACAGTCATTGCTCTTCTTTATGACTAGAGACTGACCAACCCCCAAAAAACCCTACACACAAAAAACCACACCTATGTCATTTAAAAATCAAGCTGCTGATCATTTTAGCAGAAACATCTAACTAGCAAGTATCTGTCTTGTTGCCAGAATGGAGGCTGAGGGTGCCTGCTCGTTGTCTAGAGTTAATGGTACAGGGAACTAGGAAATCAACTCAACCGCCTCCACCACCTCCCAAACGAGGTATTTGTCTACAGGAAGAAAGTAAATAGTAAATATATCCCCTATAAGCAACTAACACCCAAACCAACTCTCATCCTTTCCAGCTTGCCAGACCCTCCCATCTTTACTGTACCCTGTGCCAAAGTCTCCCACTTTCCTTCAACTACTTCTGCAATGCAACATTGTTAATACAAAATCCTGCAGCATCATGCAAACTCCAAATTTAGGAACAGCATATGTTGAAAACACATGCCCATAGAAATTTAAATTGAATTTAATATCAACATAAATAATATGAGATATATCGCACTGCTTGGACTCTTTTTTCTTATTTAATTCATAAAGGGCTCTGACTTGAAAAAAAATTTAAGCATCTTCAGCTAACTTCAGTGCATTGTAACATTTGGAATGCTAGGCCATTGTCCTGCAGAATACATAGCATGCTGCTACAGTCCCGCTGGCCAATTTAAGAGCAGAGTTAATTGATTATGAAGATAATCCAACCTAATACTACAGTGACTGTAACATGGGGCCTCCAGAATGGACTCTTCACTATGGAAAAATTTGGGTAGATGCCCAAGATTCCAATAGGCGCATGGGGAGATTTAAATTCTTTTAATGTTATAATACCAAATGAGTCATTTACTGGATCTCGACCTTCACTTTTTGTTTTTAATGGGCTGCAGAAATCCAGAGAGATTCCAGTTTTCTATACTATTTAAACCTTTCTACTCCTTTCCTCTTCATTTTTCCAAAGAGTTAAAAAAATTTTTTTCTTTCTAACTTCTACTTCTGTATACTGCTGATCCAATAACTTCTCATACTTTATGGAGTGTGTCTTATTGCAGGTCTAAATGATCTCTTAAACCAGTGTGTTAGTTTTATTATGCCTGTATTCTCAACAGTAACAGGGAGGAGGGGAAGCTGCATAAAAGCAATCCTTGGATACTGTTACACTGCTCCCTAGTGACCTCTTCCTAAATTACAAGATGCTTTATTTTTTCCACAATATTTGATAAAATATCCAAGTTCTGCTGGTAGAAAAACATTCTATATTCCATATACACACAATAATTATGCAAAAAACAAAACTAACTCAATGCTAGGTAGTTTCTTCCGTAATTGCTCCAAACTAATCTTAGTAAATAAAATACAAAATAATCTAGTCCTTCGGGGTAAAATTTTACAAAAGCACCCAAGTGACTTAGGAGTCTAAGCATTTTTGACATTCAGAGGGACTTAGGAATCTTTGGAAATTTTACCATATATCTAATGTCAGTATAAGGGTTTGTCCCAAGAATGTTAAAGTCTTATAAATATGGTACACTTTGAACATTTGTTTTAACATCTTTAGTAAAGGGGATATACTATAATTTGTATGTCTCCAGGAGGCATTCACTAGATTTTTATATATAAGTATGTATACGCGTATAGGGAAATGAAGAAGACATTACACAAGAGGCAAAAAGCAGTAGCTACTTCAAAAAACCTTATTCTCCAAATCAAGTTAACAAGAGAAGACAAATGTTTTTATAACACCCAAACGAAAACAGCCTTGATGGACTGGCATGCCTATTCTCTATGCATTTTCTATAATGAAATTAGATATTGAATACTCTTCAATTAATCCACTACAGAAACATACTGTACTAGTTAGGACAGACCATTAGCAGAAAAAGGGCCAAATAATAGATACATAATTACTTCTACTTCCACACTGAGTTTACCAAGTATTTTATGGACTACATCAAAACTGCAATCTTTATCCTGTCATGTTAGTCTTAGATTGGGCGTAAGAATGTAGCAAGTTGAGATACAGATCTTAAATATTGTGCCATAACGATTGCTGCTCATGAATACTGGTCAAATAAACATGTCGTATGTTTTATTTCCATGAAAAAATTTTTTACACTAAAATGTGCCTTCATGTGACACAAATAGCTACTTCAAATAAATGGGAAAAATACAAATACCTGAGACTAACTAGAGCCAAAGGATTAATGCCCCCGTGCTACTGCTGCACTGCAGCAATTCAGAATTTAAACAGGCTGATACTGTCCAGCGTTGACTAGTCTGGCTAATGGGTAATCAGGGCCACATGTCATTTCAGATGCTGTACTGTAGCCATAAGCATTCTACCGAAAGGTCACAGCTGTACATTACTGAAATCGAAGTAATTACAGAAGCCAGAGGACCTGCTCCCTTGCTCTGCATAGCACTTTGGATCCACATTGCTCCAGCATCTGACTTCCAACTGAGGAACCCTTGGGGCCACATCTAGTATAAGAGTGAAGATTGCCTCTTCCTAAAATCTGTCAGCGTAAATAGGACTAAGACTTTATTCTCTACCCATTAAGCTGATTAACATTTCTTAATGAAAATATATCTGTAAAAACTGACTTTATAAGATTGATAGCGAGTGACAGCCTCTCCCTGTAATCCAAATGTATAAGCACTAATACGTCATCCTTATCCTTTAACAGAGATTGTAGTTTACACTTTAAAATACCTTTCTGCTCAAGCAGTTGGGTCAGTACTACAGTGGGCAGGACTGGGAAATAAAATAGACTTTTGACATATATACCACATTGGATATATACTGCATCAAACAAAATCAATTTAATTTTCAGTAGGCATTTCAGGATTCCAACAGCTCCACTTCCAGATTTCTTCAACCTGACACAGTAAGGGGGACATAGCAAAGGGCACAAATTATAAACTGCGGTCAATTTTCTCCTCATCCAACTTTGAGGTTTTTACACCTGGTTCAAATAACTCAGAACACAGTGCAATCAAGTCTACAACCTCATCACTACATTAAGCCTTTGGTAGTGACTGTTAGTGGTAACAGCTAATATGTGGTCAATTAGAAAAGGAAAAATGCTAGAGTCAGCAGCAGCAGAACTGATTTAAGAGGCTAGATCTTGCACACAGCCATACAAGTACCCCACCAGTTATCGTACTAGATCCCTAGCTAAACAAGCTATTTTCTGAGCCTTGTACCTTTTTCCTCCTCCTTTGGCACATGTTCTGAACTATTTCAGAAGCTAAGGAATTCACCTTTCATTAGACATGATTGCAGCCACACTACCCACAGTAATTGGGATAATTAAATCACATTGAAAGATTCCATTCAAGTGATGACTTATTTCCAGGGCCTGCTCTAATTTGTCTAGCGGCACCTTAACAATTAGACAGTAAGCAACACTGAAATTTCAGCAATGCTGGATCTCTACTGAAAAATAGTGCATTACCACTACCAAAGTGAGTAGCTCATATTCTTAAAGCAATTGATTTAAAAGAGAAATACCCCAGAAATTTAGAAATGGGAAAAAAACCTGTAAACATATCTGTGTTCTGTATAACTTTAATTTATATTAACAACAATGTATTAGTGAGGAATAGTAACCCTGCATGATGTTCATGTTTAAACTGTGCTTATAAAAATATGCAACTGTCTCCAACTTCCACAACTGTTAAGTGCAAAAGAAAAATTAATTGATTGCTAAACTACAGTATCAGGCTGCCCATTAAACTCAAATTATAGGCTCACATTAACAACTTTAAATCAGTTTGCACCTGATACAAGCAAACTACACAGGCAGATAGCACTTTGACATTCGTTTCTGTTGGTGTACATTGAGATAGGTACATAGCATGGGGTTAAATGCGTCAAAAAAACAGAACATCTGAAGGAAAGAAAACAAAAAGACATGCAATTATGAATACATCATGAGCAAAAATAAAAGCAATTCTTAAGTATTAATGGTACATCAAGCTAATTCAAGCAGGCTAATGTAATTAGAGAGACATCCTGGGGCAGAACACAGACAGTACAATACTGTGCTGACAAGAAATATTAAAATAATCATTTTCAGTTTCACTGATAAAACTATTTTGATGTGTGGCAAAAGATAATTACATCTTAATGAGGAGATCTTTTAAAAGACCTATTGTACTTTTATAAAAAAAAACTTCACTCAATTTTTCCAACTACCAAAATATATATAAACAGCCTATGACCTGTAAAAGTTTGTCACAGAATACCACAAAGATAAAACTCATTTTCTTTTATTTAGATCAGTAATTTATGGCCTGATTCTGCCATCCTTACACTGAATAGTGCCCTATCTCACAGTAATCCCATAGAAGACAATGCAGAAGAGCAGCAAAACCAGGCTTTTATTTATCATGTTAAAAAAAACCCCTCAATTTCGATTTAATGAAGTTTGAACAATTAGTCAGAGAAGATGACCAAGCAAAAATAACTTCCAATGAAAATCACATAAGAGAAAGTCTGAACATAAACACATCAGACAGACCAGATTTATGGATCTTAAGGAACTGAGAGAATTAGATGCATTTATTATACCACAAATAATCACTTCTGAAAAATCACCAACCACCATGAGGATACTGAACAGTAAGACTAAAGCAAACAGAACAGATTTCAAAAAAAGATAAAATTACGCTGTCCTGACCATTCAAATTTCTACAATTCAAATTTCAAAGAAAAATAATTTTGAGAAGAATCATTAATGACTACCTAATCCTAGAAAATACCATTGATATATTAACAAAGCAACAAACTTATAAAGAATAGATTTTCCGAGACAAATGTGATTTAAGTCAAGAGCAAAATTTCCATTACGTTAATAGAACATGCTAGATGCAATATATTTGGATTTTCATAAAGCATGAGATACCATTTCACAAAATTTTACTTAAAAAAATTAAATTTGCTTATTGACCGAAACAATGAAGTAGACTGAAAAGTGGCAAAAAGATCATCAATGTTTATGGGTCAACAGCAGCCAATCAAGCTGTGTGAGAGTATGCAGGTGGTTAATGCAAAAATCAATTTTCCGTCCAGTCTTACTTAACAATATCTGAATGAAGGAGCAAACAGCGCTTTACTGAAGTTTGCAGATGAAATTTAATTAGGAGGATTTACCAACTGTCAAGGCAGAAAATATACAGGAGAACAAAGATATTTTTAAAAAGTGGACAAATAATAAAATTAAATTCCAACTGGAAAAGATGAAAAACCTAGGGTTCCTATTGGGTAGGAATATACAAATTCTGAACTTGAATTTATGTAGCCTAATTTCCTGATAGTGGAAGTAACCTGGTAGATGACTATATTCCATCACCTATACCCACAAGTATTTGTGGGTGCAAATTTACAGGTCATTTTTAAAATATGACTCGAATTCTAACACGGGAGCTCCAAACTTAATGCTAAAAATTTTTATCTACTACCAATTCTAAAATTCTATTCTTTATACAATGCTTACTACCATGCGCCATTACTGGAAAATCTAAAACAGAATGACAGGACAAGAAAGACAAGGAAGAAGTAGGAGAATAAGAAAAAAGGAGACTAGACAGCACATATTCATCTGTATAATAATAGTGATGATCATAAACACATATTAATACAAACAACAAACAGTTGTGAAGGCTTATGAGATATCTAATAGAGAGTGTTACCTACCCCCTATCAGCTTAACACAAAGTGATAAAAATCTACAGTAACTCCTCATTTAAAGTCGTCCTGGTTAACGTTGTTTCGTTGTTACGTTGCTGATCAATTAGGGAACATGCTCGTTTAAAGTTGTGTAAAGCTCCCTTCTAACGTCATCGTTTGGCAGTCCCCAGCTTCGTCTACTGCTTGCAAGAAGAGCAGCCTGTTGCAGTTAGCTGGTGGGGGCTTGGAACCAAGGTGGACTGGCAGCCACACTATCAGCTCTCCACTCCCTTAAGTTCCCGGTGCAGCAGCTGCCTGCAATTCAGCTGTGTCCCTCCCCCCACTGCCATGTGCTGCTCCCCGAGACTCCTGCTTGCTGCCCGGGGCGGGGGGGGGGGGAGGGAGGGAAGAAAGAGGGGGGCTAATGTCAGGGTGTCCCCCTCCCCCCTGCACCCTGCTTACCCCATCATCCATAGAGCAGGGGGGACAGATCAGGACTCAGGACAGAGGGAGCTTGCAGCAGCTGCCTCTCAGCAAGCTGATCTAATTAACAAGGCAGGGTACTTAAGGGAAATGCGCATATCTCCCTCCATTCCTGCTGCCTTGTGTGGAGAGAGAGTTAACCCTTGAGGGCTCAGCCAATTACTAGTTCATCATTTAGCAGTAAGGGAAATATCCCACCCTCTGACTCCTCCACCTCAACCAAGCTTCACAATCATCATCACTGTGTACCAGTATTAAATTGTTTGTTTAAAACTTATACTGTGTGTGTGTGTGTGTGTATATATATATATATATATATATATAGTCTTTTGTCTGGTGAAAAAAATTTCCCTGGAACCTAGCCCCCTCATTTACAGTAATTCTTATGGGGAAATTGGATTCGCTTAACATCGTTTCGCTTAAAGTCACATTTTTCAGGAACATAACTACAACTTTAAGTGAGGAGTTACTGTATACGTAAAATCCAAGAGGAGATATTTATTGAACTGGTGTGTTTTACAATTAAATTTTGGGACCCATAAACTTGTCTTATTAATGGCTCCATTAACCAGTTTCCTGACATACATTCTGGTAACTTGCTGCATGCCTGAATCATACTGTGTACAGTACTTTCTGAAGACTGCTTAATTGGTGAAGATTTTGCAAAAAAGGTCATGTTTTAAAGCCTGTTTGTTCCATAGATACAGAGAAATTGTTCTACCACCAAATTTTATTAGGAATTACCACACTCATTAGGTTATCACTCATCACACAGTTATGTTAGGTACAACCATCAAATCTTTCTTAAAAATTGACATTCTACAAAGGCTTCAAGCATCAAGTCAAAAACTTTTAATTAAATAGAATTTTAAAATTGTAACTGGGCCATGAAAATGTTTGCATGCCTATACTGGATCAGAGCTTAATCTTATTGCTTACAATACGCCTTCACTCATCCCATTCTTTCCTTGTTTTGTTTTTTTTCCTATACATGCTCATCATAGGAGTTCCCTAGAATTAGACTTCAGGCATGGGATAATGTATTCCTGTTTTGTAAAGTGCTTGAACAAACAGTAACTACCACCAGCACCACCCATCCCCGATTACTACTATCGCCACTACCCCTCCCCCACTCCCACCCCTCCCCCACTCCTCCTCCTCCTAATATTGAAAGTGGCCTGGGTGAGGAATGATGGAGGGTGGGAGTCCAGGAGCTCCTTGGTTCTAATTCTGGTTATGTCACTTATTTGCCATGCTGCCTTGGACAAGTCACTTCAAGAACTGACATGGTAAAGTAGTTCAGCACATGCTTAATTTTAAGCATGTGAACAGTTGTACTCAATTCAATGGAATGCTTAAAGTTAGGTGGGTGTTTAGGTAACTTTCAGCATTGGGGCCTCAGACTCTTCATACATAAAATGAGGATAATCATTCTTACCGCCACCTATTTCAATATCACCAGTGGGAAGCACAGGAGAGGAGGGATAACAACTGAATGTCTGTACAGAGTTTCAACCATACAAAGTGCTATATAAAAGCTAATAAAACATTAACACAGCATGTTCAAAGCAGCTACAAGAAGCTAAAATTTTCCATGTCTGCCATCTCTCCACCGAAAATCTCTTACAATGGACAACCTTTTAGACGTTTTAGTGCATTAGTAGTGACATATTGTGGGCACCCTCAGTAAATTAGGTGACGTATACATACAAAATTAAATAGCCCTTAACACCACCTGCCATCCAGTACAGAAATTAAAATAGAACACAATATATTTTAAATACAGGACCTTTCAAAAATGGTTGATTTTCCTTACCTATTAAATATGGCTTCACAAAACGTTTTTTGTTCTTCAGCCAAAAAGACAGTGACAAAGACACAAAATAATTGCATAAGATTTTCCTCATTACACACATTGATTTTCTCAGAGCACTATTGGGAATTACTCAGGCATATTCCTATAAGGATAAAACCTTACATCTTAAGAAGACTACTCTTCTCCCCACTCCCCCCTGTAATCATCGTTACATAAGGCAAAGCACTGACATATGGTATCATAAGACCTCTTCACTTTCAAGGAACTGTAATTTTGTTTCTAAAGGATCACTGCATCATTTCATAAAGACTAAATTGAATCTGGTGTTTCCCACAGCTGTAAATCACAGGTAAATCATATTTAATCTTGGTAAGTATTTCTCCGAAGATGTCTGAAATCAGTTAATCAATTGGCCATTGATCAGGATTTGTATTATCTGCCATAAATTTTTCTTTTTGGCCCAAAGTTACCTCTTCTTTTATTGAAGTCAACGGCACAACTCTCACTGACTTCAATGGGAATAGCGGCTGTTGTCCTAGTCTGAAAAACACTTCACTTTTTTATGTATAGGCAATTCTATGCCACTCAGCATACTGAACATTTAAAATTCACCACCACTTCACATATTCTAACAATGTTTTCCCACAGTATATTTACTCCTTGTATTCACTACATAGCATCACTAACATTATAGGAGAAGGCCACAGTATGTAATAACCAGCTCATCCAGTACAAATATGCGCAAGTGGAGGAGTTGTATCACTGTATAATTCTACAAGTTCCATCTCCCAAGAGTTCCGAGAGAAATGAGAGGGGATGGAATCCCAAAAGTTTTTAGGGTATATGTAATGAAAAATAAACTGCAGCTAATCGCAAACAAGGACATTAAACTTTTATTTTTTGCACGCAAAATCTTAGAAATTAATCTTTGATACAGGGAATACGAAGAGAACACAGTGGATTTCTCCTCAATACTCTAAGAAAACGTGGGTAAACAAATTGTATTAGCTGAACTATTAAGAACAAAAATAACCTCTCCATTTGGAATTTAAACCCAGAGCAATTCACTTCAGTACTTCCACTTACAGAAAGTCCGTTTGGTCTATTTTTCCTCACTTCTTTTGCACGTACAGCACTTACGCTTGTTTACGCTATATGCCATTTTTGGTGGTATGTAGTGTCCACACCTGCGTAGCCACCCTAGCAGGGGTATAAAAAGCAGTGTAGCCAGTGAGGAATGGCTCAGGCAAGTGAAGACACATGAAAAGTGTACTAGCTCAAGCAGTGCCTTCCTATCTACACTGTTATTTTTAGCTGTGTAGTGTGCTGCTTTCTCCACCACAAAGGAAGGCTCTGGCACTGGGGAGGCAATAGAGAAAGGCTCGGGCAGCTCCCCATGGCTGGAGCCCTGACTCACCACAGGGAAACATTCCTGCAATAGGGAAAGGCTCTGGCAGGGGAGAGGCAGCTGCCAGAGCCTTTCCCTGACACATATAGCGACACACTGTAGTGTGGACTAGGGCTGCTTTTCACTGCAGCATGTAGCTACACATATACTACATGCCAGCAAAAGTAGTATGTAGTGTAGACATAACCTTAGACACTTATTGATGAGATGGCATCTCATGTAAACTATGGTTCTTACAAGAGAAAACCCAGAGACTAGAACATGGCAGAGATCAGGAACTTCAGGAAATAGTTTTAAATAATAAAAAATTTTTTCTTTAAAAATTAGAATAATTTCTGTAGTGGCCAGTTTACAGTTGGGGATAAAGTAACGTATTGATTAGTACAGTGGAAGATAGAAGATATCTCAAATATACACAGTATGTGGAACTACCACTAGAGGGAGCACAGAGACTTGTTTCATACACAGAAGACATTTAGGAACTGCATATTCCTTTTCCATTTTTTGTTTTATTTATTTAGCCATTGTGTTTTCCCCTCAGGTACACAATGGAGCTTTTTCCAGGAGTAACTGTCCAAGTAAACAATTGTGAGTCAAGTTACATATTTAGTGTTTTTCTTCCATGCTGTATTAATTAGTTGGAACATCTTCTCACACTAGACCATAAAGTCACTACTCCCTGTCTTTTAAATCCCTCCCTAAAACTCAATTCTACTCTGATGGCTAGGTGAAATTGTCAATTGATAACAGTTATGTGGATGCCATGAGAGAATTTTAATACTGATCTTATGCATTTTATTTATCTCATCAGATTTCATATTCTACTCTCAATTTTTAAAAACGTGTTTAGTTATATCTTTATTATACATGTCTATTAAGTGGGGGTAATTACATAAAAGATTACCCACAGTCCCACAACTTCAGTGTCTGTTATATAGTATACCTGCATGAAGACATTTCTTAAGTAGATATAAATATAATCTGCATAAATAACAAACGTACTCATGATATTATGGTTCTAATGTATTGTTTCTTTCCAACCAGGAAGGGACTGAACCCAGCAGCTGGAGACAACTGGAGTACAGAAGGCTGTATGTGAATGCACAGTGCTGAGCAATCTCAATGGGACTCTAGGTGTTACCAAAATAAAAAAATCTCAACCAGGATTAAATCTTCTGAACTATATAGTAGGCAGTGGTCATTAATCTGGAGAACACTTTGGTTACAGTATGCTGTGAGATACTGAGTTGAAAAAAAAATCCATCTTTACCATCTTGGAAGACCCTTTCCACATTCAGCCCGTAAGTAGCACAGGTTTCATAGTAAGTGCATCTCTTCAAATCGTTCGACAGCTTTCTTGCTCTGGCATCATCAATAACACGTGGATTATTAGAGCTTATAGCATCTATAGTAACAGCATGCAGAGAGGGAAAAAAAGCAACAGCATTAGCAGTTTTATCGTGATAACAAATCCTGTATTCAACAGCGGCAGTTTATATTTACAAAACAACCTATGCCTACAGAGCCTACAAGGTGCTTAAATGTAATCCTAAAAAGAAATTCATACAAAAAACTTCATAAAGAGACTAAAGGTTGCACAGATCAGCAAAAAAGCCAGGTACTGTCAATTTAAGATTGCATAACCCTAACTTTCCCTTTTTGCATATAATATACATCCAACACAAACTGCTTTTTTATATAAATTCTCTACCTTCTAAGACACGTAAATATCATAAATTTTCCTCTGCACCCATATACAATACATTTAAAGGGACAATGTTTCCTCTAGTAATATTCCACAATAAAAGTATTGTTCAGAGGTGCATTTTGGACTCTTCTCAGGAAACACAGGAAAAACCGAGTACTATTATCAGTATTTCTTTTTTCAATGATTTCCACTACATTGTACTTTTAATTGTGACCTAACAAGCTGTCTTAATAAAGTCAAGTATTACTTCACCAGAGAACTGGCTATACTTTAAAATACCGTTTAACTCTGTAATTAGTGAAAAATTTGTTTTCAAAGTTGATAGTTCTATACTAATCTTCAAGTCACTGATACAATTTATTTTCCACTTAGAATTGTATCTTTTCCCCCTAAGTTACCTTAAAAATGCATATAAGGCTACCAGGTGAAATATATTTAGCTGTATTAAATAGTAATAATATACTTAGAGTAAGATATATTAACAAAATACAACCAATACTGCTGTAATCCTTTAAGGAAGCAAATTACTTTTAGATCCCTTATTAACGCCAGCACATTGACTAATATGCTAAGTATGATGTAAAAATGACTTTCATGGACAGTCTGATATACAGAGTACTAGGATGTAGGGCCGCAGAAGTGATGATACTACCATAACGCATAAGCACACTTCTTCACTTGAGTGTTTAACCACCAATATTAATGGCCTCTTCATGTAGTATTGTTGGATAGTGGTGTCTGTTAATTTTAAGAAATAAAAATATGGAAAAAATAAAAGTTAAGACTTGGCTAAGGACCAAGGGCAACAGAACTCTACCGGGTTCCAAAATGTATAGTGTAAATTCCATAATTCAACTCTCTCACCACAGTCCTTGCAGACATTACAAGGGTCACAGGAGTTCTTCCCTCCTTACAGATTCTGCAAAACCTTGGTTCAGCCCCTACACATCCCACAAACTATGCATTAAGTTTAGTTTACATTTAGCTTACCTGAGTATATATCTCCAGCCATCCTGCCTAGGTATAAGGCGGCGGTTAGGAGACCTCACTTGCACACTTCACAAGTCGGACAGTTCCCTTTTCTTGACCACTACACATCCAATATACAGCAGCCCTTCTTACAACCACCGCAACTTGAAATAGTCCTCAGAAGCCTTTGCACAGGTCTGGGCATAGGTAAATAGCCCAGTTTACTGCAAAATTAAAGAGGCTATGCATACATGCATTGCCCATCTTTCCTTAGATTTACACTCAGGGCCTGATCCAAAGTCCATTCAAGTCAATGGATTTGGATTATACCATTAATGAGCTTAGCAAACACACGTTCTGTACATGCTCAAAATGCCATTTTAAAGGCCAGAGAAATCAAACCCATTTTCTGATGTAATAAGGCATGCAATACTCCTCAGTGAGGACTATTCTCCATGCAAATCTCAATACTAAATTGTCAGGCATTTTAGCTGTAGGGCTGATCTGAATAGGTTGCAAGAATTATTTTATTATAGGATGAAGATTACTGATTTCCTTCTCTTTGTGTTCAAAAAGACTGAACCATTTTTGCTCTAACTTTCAAAATCCACTCACCTAGGTGCAGAGATCATTTCTGGAAAATTTCATCCACAAAGATCAAAATGTCAGTCAGTAATGAGCAACTGAAAACAGGGGAATGTAATAGCAACTTTTATGCTATCTTCAATATAGTGAGTTGCAATCAATGTCCTATTGTAACATAGTACATACATAACTGATAACATTTCCCTCTGGAAATGTAAACTGAAGTTGGTATCCGAGGAAACATCTAAGAATTCAAGAGTGATCACACTAACATCTTTGGAGTAAAGAAACGGATGTCATGGAGAAATGAATTTCACACCTTAGGACCCAACACATGACACTGACTTAAAACAGGATAATGGTATTCCTAAATAGCAGCTGATTGTAGATATCCATCGATGCTCCCACAGGACCAATCAAGCAGTAGATTTTATCAACACGCTTGAATATAAACAATTAACATAATTAGAGAGTCATTGAGAGGACTAACTCTTGACTATTCATAGCAATCATATTATACAAACTATTACTGATGTTCATCCTTCAGCTTCCAGGATCAGAAACCAAAATGCTGCTATAGCATGATCCTCATAATAAACCATCACCTATGTGTCAGGATTTCCCAATATTTTGAAGTGATATGATTGTACTCACATTGTCACCTTGTTCAGCTCTCAGAACTCTGAGAAATGCCAACTGACTAGGAAAGTGGTTAGTTTAGTCCTGATAAAAACTCCACTACAGCAGAGTGTTTTACATTGCAGTTCTCACTTGTACCACTTACAAACTGATACTGTGTGAAATCACACACATCTTCCTCACAAGCTATATGGCCCCAATTCAGGAAAGCGCACATGCTTAAGTCCCATTAATTTCATTGACTATTCACATTCTTAAAAGTTATGTACATATTTAAGCGTTTTGCTAAATGAAGGTCTATATTACCTTTATATCTCATATGAAAAAAGAATCCAGCACATTTTGGATATAATCAGCTGCTATTTAGGAATACATATATATAAAACCTATATTTTTATATATACATTTGTGAATTCTGTATACTAAGCTACCACCTTCATGATGATCCTCATTCATTTCACAGTGGGAAGATGTAGTTATCCCACACAGGTAATGAGAAGATTCGAAGAGGTGATTTAGTGAGTGCAGAAAATTGAAAGGAATAATGTAAAGGGTTTTTTAAAGTGTTTATTCATGGAACAACTGACAGAGCAAGGAGACCTAATCACAATGTATGTATTGTTTGAAACCGCAATTTACTTTACTAGGGTTTTTAGCATTAACTTACCCACTTGTCAGGGCATTATAAGGACTAGTTAATATTGTAAAATACTTTGAGATGTATAGCACTAAAACCCATTACAATTCAGACCAACACACACAACGATAACATTTTCCTGTTTTCCATGGCAGCTTATAGTAACAATGCAAAAACTGCAGCATCACAAAAGTGATCAGAAAATGTACCTAAGATTCAGCTACAATTTATTTAATAGAAACCAATGAGGTTTCCATGAGATAAAATCTCATCTGAACTTGAATATAAATTGCCATTACTGTGAATACACTTGGCATTCCTGTCTGAAGTATATTACTTCGGTTAATGTTTCAAACATTTTAAATCTTACATGTGCTGTAAGGTACCAACTGAAGCATATTTATACTGCTATCTATTACCTGACATAAAAGGTAAAAACAAACATGTGTGCTTGGAAGCAAGTCTAAGGATTTTTCTTTGTAAAACCAGCAGAGGGTGCTGAAGGCACGTGGACAATAAATGCTTCTAAAATTAGCAACATCACTTAAAATGATATTTTGGTGTCAAAATCTGGACCTCAATTTCACCTGGAGATGGGGGAGAAAATATCCCCCTCTATTTTCCACCTCCATATTCACAATGGGGAGATGATTCACCTTTGGTTGCAGGAGCAGCAGCGGGGAAGACACTAGCATTTTAGGGAGATTTCACTTCAGAGATCATTTCACAGCTACCAGTCTAATCGCTATGATTAGTGGATCGGTAGCAGAAACCAGTCAGATATAATCGACACCATAACATTAAAAAGGACACTGTCACCTTTACGTGGAGCTAAGAGTGATGCCCTGTATTATCTTTGGCTCTTGCCTCTCTACCTCCCACCCCTACTATCATTAAAATTCTCCCCTCCTTCTCTGTGGCGCTGTGGGAAAGACCTAGACAAAACTTCCAGCACTGACCACCTCACTGTAAGGGAAAACACTGAAAATGGCACACAAAGCAAAGAAATCCTGAACAAATATCTTTCCCCTCTAACCTTTCTCTTACAGTAATCTTAGGTGTTAAACATTGTGAAATGTTTACGTTGACAGTGTCCCTTTAAGCAATTCACTTTCCTTTTTGACTGCAGCTTCTTCTGTTCACCCTAGGATTTTTTCCCCCCAATCTACTTCCCCCTTTTATCTGTCACCTGCTTCCGCCTTATTGCCTTGTTACTATTCTTTCCCCTCCATGTTCCCCCTACTTCCCGGGCTTCACAATGAGCAGCTTTGGTTTCAAAGTTTGCAATCCAGCATTGGGCTGAAAAGCCACACTCTGTCCCCAGGCATTGTCTTAATTGGCAAAAAGACAACATGAGGAAGCAATGAAGCCCTAGATCAGCATTAAACCATCCCCGACTTCTCACATTGCTGCAGGCTAGAGGGGAAGGGGAGTCTGAAACCACAGCTGAAAACGCTGAGGAGAGGGGGAATAAGTACCTAACTTTCATGGGAGGATCTGAAATTGCGCCCACCTTCAGGGCTTGCCTGTCCTGTGATAGCCTAAGGCTACTGCTGTTCTAGCACTGTTGCTGCAGGATAGCTTTTTCCTAAATGGGGTGAAGTAGAATTGTGGGGTTTCTTTTTAAGTGACACAAAACGCAAGTGACTGTGCAGCAAATCTAAAATAACGAGGATTGAGGTCTGGCCTGTATATGAGAACCTTCATTTTTTATAAATATTTATAGAGGAATGATTGCCAAGTCTTATTTTCTCTCTTTTTTTTTTTTTTTGGTGATTTAAGGGCAATAAAGGACTGGTCTATTCTGGATCTTTAAGCAATTTGAGTCCCATCCTAATTTAGATCATGATCCTGCAAATACTTATGCATGTACTCAACTCAGATCATGAAAACTTACTGGTCAGAGTTAGGAACACTTTAAACTATCCCAGAAGTTCAGAACAGCCATTTTCTGTTAACATCTGAAATGTACTGCATTTTATCAACCAAGTGCCTGGAAATATCAGTTATGCCCCCAAAAAGGTTGGTATGAAAGGAAATCAATCAAGCTAAGTATGTTTGTCTTTAAAAAGAAGTTCCAGAACAAAATTGTCACTCTAAAGACACTTTCAGACAGGTAATCAGCCAAAGATAACTGAATATGAAAACAGCAACTAGAATACCGGTATCATCTTAGAGATGTTATAATCAAGACTGCACTTACCCTGGGTTCCCACTAGTACCATTGGGATTTCATTAGTGTTACGATAGTTAGCCATACGACTGTAGTAGTGGTAAACTGTCTGGAAGCTTATTTCGTCTTCCAAGCTGAAGACAAATATAACAGCATCGACCCACATGGCAAACTACAGAGGGAGAAAAAAAGGGGGAGGGGGCAGGAGAGAGAGATATTCAGTGGGAAAGCCGTGAGCAGTAGTCAATAAAATTAGTGGGATTATCCTGTGTTGAAGGGAGGGGAGAAAGAATGCTGCATTCGGGAAATCTAACCATTAACATTATTAACTCTGAACTTGCTTTTTAATTTTACAGGGAGTTTGGTGCATATGCAGGTGAGGGATTAATACACGCATTATAATATTGGCTTGAATCAGACAGAATCTGGGAGACAAAATGTATGATATTAATTCTGGGTATATTCTAAGTAGTAACCGGTTTTTGTTCCATAGAAAAATTGGGAATGAAATGAGTTTGCCTTTGCAAATGTGAACGATAGGAATATTTGAAAACCGGTATCTAGAAATGAAAGGTTAGTGCAAAAACCTATCAGGTTACTTTCCGTTCATCCTACATATATAGATCTATATCTATAGATCTATATATATATAAAGAAATCAAAATAAATATTATATATATTTTGATTTCTTAACTAACCTCAGCACTGACATTAAAAGCACAACATTACATTCAAGGGTTTACAAGTTTACCCACTAAATTTCAGATCTGAGCAAAATCTCAAATATTGCTTGCATTTCTTTTATATTCTAAAACTCAAATTTTAAGATATCTGAATTTGCAAATGCCATAATTATAGAAGTTTAAGTAAAATAATTATGCCTTAGGTTTTGTAGTGAGAAAGTGAACTGGTTTTCCCTGGTGTCGTAAATCTACTGAAAGAGAGGCACTTCTGTGCCCAGGTTAGGCTTAAAACAACCATATCTGTAGGGGAAATTTCAGATCACAAGTACTTGTTAGAAATATTAAAAGAAACTAACGGGGCAGCAAATTCATCTTGGTTATAGATTGCCAGAGGATTTCTTAAGCTAATAAATAGCATGTGTTTATAAATGTGTCCATTCCAGGACAAATTTCCATCAATAATACAAAGCTAACCAAGTGCAACCTTAAATAAGACACATTATCTTTCCATAATTATTAGTCATATTACTACCATACATACAGAACCAATCAAGGCCAGGGCCTCCACTGTACATATACATAGCAAAAAATGTTATGCAAAGAGCAGACAAGGCAAAAAAATAACATCACCTACTTCTTATCTAGCACTTTTCATCAGTAGATCTCAAAGCGCTTTACAAAGCAGGTCAATATCACTATCACCATTTTACAGATGGGGAAATGGAGGCACAGAGGTGAGGTGATTCACCCAACGTCATCAAGCAGCCTTGTGTCTGAGCGGGAATAGTACACAAGTTTCCTAATCTCCAGTCTAATGCTCTATCCACTGGACAACACTGTCTCTATGCTCTCCATAATTAGCATATTTTATGTTTACATGTGTGTGTTATGCATTATTGTTCTCCTGGGTTTATGCCCAATGTTACTTTAGTATTGCTAACTCTTGCTATTTTAAGTTTGTAATGCTTCCCATTTTTTAAAAGTAGCTATTCCTACGATTATGTAATTATTCCTGTTTACATTTAAAAGTTCCTAACTTTCACGGTTGTGCAAAAAAGGTTGAAAACCCTCAAGGCTCAACGCACAAAGAAAATAGGAACCCACAGGTTATTTTTTGAGGTGCGTGTTTCATTATTTCTATTAAAAGAATTTACACAAATTAAATGATTATGTACCATTTGAACACTTCAACACACAAGGATGTCTTTTCACTTAGGATCAAGGTGTAAGAACAGCAAAAACAAATCTTTGCAGTTCTCAAGACAGATACTTAATATGCCAACCCCCTACAATGTATTGCCAATGCGGTATTGTGCTAATACACAATATATGGCAGGAAATGTTCAACGCTGTCAATGTGTGTGAGCTGAACTGTTGTCAGAACTGGAAGCCTAATGAAAAGCATGAGAGAGATACAAAAAACTGTGGAGGAAGTCTAGCTGTATAATTAATCTCATACCATGGAATCAATTGTATTCTGCCTAGAATTCTTGCTTGCAGCACTGACATGCTTAAAGAATAATCTATGAGACTAATGGTTTCTGTAGAATGTATTAAAATTTCTTAAAACCAGTGTACAATGATGGAAAGGTATCCATCTATTAATGGTTGAGAGATACACCAAAGGAGACTATTTAAAATAGTTCCCTTGGGTCACTTTTTTTTCATGTGCGTGTGCGCGTGTGTGCACGAAGAGAGAGAGAAATAATTTACACAACATCTTAAGTAATTTAATGTTATGAAGGTGCGATGTTAACAGCACTGGAAACTGAAGTCTTTGAAAAACAGTGCGGGTAATGGCAAATTCAAGCGGTGTGCTTCAAATCCCACTGTGGCAGAGAACAGTTCTCTGGGCAGAGAGGACAGCTCAATTTCATGTGCATTCAGTGTCTTGGATGGCACCAAAGGCATCCATTTTTATTTCTTTAATTAAGGTGAACACTTGTTCAAATGAGGCCAAAAATCACATTAGTAACCTAGAACCTGCATCCCAGAGCAACTATTATGAGCCATCCAAATCCCTCATAACTATTGTGTGGTGTTTTATCATAGGAGACTTTAACAGTTTTGTGGTAGGCCAGGAAGAACTAAAATCATGGCTGGCAAGCAATGGAAATGGCAATTTATTCACAATTGGAATGCTTTAAAAAGGATGAGGATGAAAAGCAGACTACCACCAACTGACCAGTAGTATATATTTCACTCTGATTTCATCCTTAAAAATGAGATTTTTAAAACTGTTTATGTATTAATTTCGCACAGAAAAAATGCAAAGCAGAAAGTAGTGATTGTCCTTTACTACACCTTTACCATGAATTTTCCTACTTTTGTTTAGTCTAGAATATAAATCTTCATTTTTCAGGGCATAAGCCAAACTCCAAATCGAGGGGTTAGAAAAGAAAGTTCTCTATAGGCAATTTACTCCATAATTGCCAGCTTCAGGATTTTTCACCTTAATCTGAAGCTTCTTGTATTAGACAACTGATCGGATCTGGAACACCAATTGCCAAACTCCAAGTTTCCTTTTCTGCTAGAGGACTCGACTGATGACATCACAATAAGCGGAAACGAGCAGTAGTCAGCGCTTAAGAAAGAAGAGAATGTCAAGGGACTTCTAAGATTCACTTTAACTGAGGCAATGATTCCCAACTTATTTACCATTCTGGGCTCCATATGTACCCACAATGTGTTATGTGGGCTGCATCCAATACTATCCTTATGGCCCTGAGAATGTCACATGGGCTGCAGCTCTGTGCTGATTGGGCCACAAGTTGAGAACCACTGAACCAAGGACTGGGAAGGCTGCAGCACAGGTTTCTGCCTATTGTGATGTCACATCCCTTTTATTCCTCCAGTAAAAAGAATATTCCTAACAAAAACAAAATAGAAAAACCCTTTAAAACCCAAAACTTTATCATGTCATCATTGTGAATTATAAAGGAGCAGTGAAGGTTACAAACAATATTTTCCTTCAGGTGTTCCACTTCCATTACAGAAATTATCAATATTACCGTATATACTCGTTCATAAGCCAGATTTTTTTTTAGTAAAAAATGGAAGCACCAGAGAAGGGGGTCAGCTTATAAACAGGTATAGAGAGGGAGAGGTGAGACACAACCCCTCCCCCCCCAACAGAGGGAGCAAGGAGAGTCAGCACAGCCAGCAGAGCCAGAAGAGAAGAGGCAGGGCCAGAGCCTCTCCACTTCTGCTCTGCCTCCAGCCAGGCCAGAGACATCCTTCCCTGGCCCACCCCAGATAAGGTGGGAAGGGATGGGATGGGAAGAGTGTGGGGCTCCCGGGCTAGGGTCATGTGGGGGGTGGTCACAGGGGTTACTTCCCTGACCCCCAGCTTCTCTCCTCTTCCCCCCACCCCCGCAAAAAAAACCATTTCCCCACCAGTTGCTGTCCCGGCCCATCAGGATTAGCAGCTGGCGCGCCGGGACACTTTGTTTACTTAGGTTTACCTCCATGCCTGCGGACGCTCGAGGTAAACAAACCATCTCGTCCCACCAGCGGCTTATCCTGATGGCCCGGGAGTCAAAGTTTGCTGACCCCTGAATTATAGGGTCGGCTTATGAATGGGTCATAAAAAATTTCCATTTTTATTTATCCATCTTGGGGGAGGGTCGGGGGGCTGGGGGGAGGTTGGCTTATAAACCAACCGGCTTATGATTGAGTATATATGGTAATTTGTCCAGAAATAGTAGTTCTATTTATTTTGTGAATTAGATATATGAAAAAAAAATCACAAAAATTTAGATCTTTTCTGTAACAATGTTACATGACCAAATTTTAATTAAAATAACTTAAGAAGAGAGATTACTTATGCATACATATAGTTTGTTTCTACAAAATACTAATTGGCAAACAGGAAGAAAAATTTACATTCTGATACGTATTATGACTTTTATGAAGTGCTTTGTTGGACACAAATTCTGATCATTTCAATCTAATATTTGGTATTTATCTGCCAAAGAATAGTTTTGTAGCAGCCCTAGATACAATGAAAACACTGCTTTGGGTGTCGTGTCCTAAATTCTGCATCTATAACCACTGTGTGTGTAGTTGTATCAAGTGAACATACTATATGTATAGTATATATAGTGTGTATTATAATCAATTTATTAAATAATAATCTACCAAAAAACTGTTTTCTTGTAGTATGTTCACTTAATACAACTACACACACAGTGGTTATAGATGCAGAACTTAGGAGATAGATAGATAGATATAAACAAACTTTTATATACACATATAGGCTGTTGTGAACACATTTCTCAGACAAGTTATTCACACTAAGTAGTTTGGCTCTCTCTCTTACCTCAACACACACACGTTTACCTCACAAGATCCAAGTTGAATTAAGTAAGCCTGTCTTTTGTTTTTAACTTCCCTTAAGGGCTTCTCCTCTGAGTCTCCTTCATTCCTCTGCCTAACCTCTTCTCTTCTTCTTTGTCTGAACTTCTTCCAGGATGCTTTAATCCTCCCATGGCTAATGGGCAATAGTGGGGCATTGAAACAGAAGCTGCTGAAGCTGCTTGCAACACTCCATTCAGCTGTTTGGCAGCAGGGCAGCTCCTGCTGCTTATTCTTTGAAGCTGCTCCATCACTGACCAGCTGAGGGCAGTGAGGCCAGTCGATTCTATTTAGCAACCCTGCTAATAACCAGGTAAGGGGAGGCAGAGGGTGATCTGTCCTTGTAGCCCCAGACACACTGACGGTAGCCAGAGTTTCACTGTATGTACTAATGCCCATATGAGCACATGCTGACAAAAACTTTTAATGGTTTCAGCTTGTATCAGCCGAGAGTATGGGAACCAGAGAAAAATGACTGATCTGTCTCCTCTTCAGAGTTATCAAAATTCTGTGTGCAATAGAACAGCCTTCTACAGGACAAAAGAAGTTAAATAAACGTACAATAAGGAAATAGGAAATGCATAAGATTGCAATGGTGCCCTACTGAGGCCTGGAGAGCTAGAGAGCCTCACAACACTACAAGGAAGAAATAAGGTAGAAGCAGTAGAGATGAGGCAGAATGAGGGAGAAGGACAAAGATTCAAAAGCAGACACTTCGAACACATTTCAGTGTGAGTACATCTGCTATGATAACATTATGAAAGAACTTCATCGCATACTTCAGCCATTTCCTTTAATATGAACGTTTAATAGAAATGTAATGCAGTGTAGTTACCTGGCCAGTGAAGCAGCTTTGTAGCCCTGAATTGTGCATTTGATGGGAGATAAGTCCACATGTTCTACATTCCTCTATTGTATCAGAGTGAAATTTACAACTTAACCCCTTTTGTAAGTACAAAAGAACCAGTTTTCACCAGAGAACATTTACTATTGCCCCAGAGACCATCACTATTGATTAATTAGATGTAATTTTAAAATACAGATGTCTTTTCACGTTCAAGTGTATGGAAATTGTCCCCCAAAAAGGTAGACTTAAATGACATCTCCATTTTCCTCAGGCTGTTGGAAAAGGTGGGGCAACGAGCCAGCTTTGCTTTCAGGTTAGGTGACCTGAGCAGACTGTGATATAGCTTGTTCACATCAGGAGTAATATATTCTGCTGCCTTCCTAGGAGGGCAATCAGTGCATTCTGTTTTGAGTTACATGAGCAAGTTTTAATTCATCACATTTATATTCTTAAAGACATGTAACAACCTCCCATGAAAACATCAAGTTTTCTCAACCTACAGGCTTAATTCTTTGCACTTTCTTATACCAAATAAGATATAATTTCATTAAAGTTGTTATTCATTTTCATGATCTATAGTCTAGCCTAATAAAGCTCTAAATGCAATGCTCACCTGTGCCTCTGGAGGGCCCCCTTCATCTCTAATCAGCAGCAGATAGCTTTGTCCATCAACTACTATCTCTTTCTTGAATCTCCCACCTGTCACATAAAGTAACTCATTACACAAAAGAAAAAGTAAAACAAAAACAAAGGCTTCACTTGTGGAAAATAACATTTCTAAGACTCTCGCATAAGAATAATGTATTATGTATTAATTACAAATGTAGCTCAAATCTATAAAGTTTCATGGATACAAGACTTATTTAGGAAAGCTAATTCAATTACATATTTTTAAGGAGTTATATGTCTGATTGAGAAGCATATTTCAAGGGCTCTATTACACGTGCTGCTTAAGAAAATAAGAGATTGTTAAAAATTTTGATAGCTAGTATATGAAGTAGTCATTTTGTCCACAATCCAGATGTGGTTTAAAATAGTAATTTTGGGAAATGCAAGTGTTGACAAAATGGTATTAATCTGAAGTTACATACAATACTGAATTTTCACATTTACCTCATATGCGAACTAAAATAATTAAGCTACATTCACTCTATTTTTCCTCAAGAGAAGCCCAGTTCTTAAATGTCAACATTTAACATTATGAAAATGGTATTCTCTACTCACAAGTCACAACTGGGGAAAGGGTGCTGAAACACTACACACGTTAGACAGAAGAACTACAATGATGGCACCTCTGAGAGATGTACTAAACTATGAGAGAAGTGCTGTGCCATTTACTAACAGGATGAATTAGAGACTTATTTTGGGTTAGCGATAAAATGGTAGAAGCTACAAAACCTTATCTGAAGCAAGAACTATTTCTGGGCTTCAAATACATATTTTGAAAGGAAATGGAGTATTCAGTGCTTGTGAAGACCAAGGAACTGGCACTTCAGAAACTGACCTCTTCAACGGTCACAGATTAAATGAGGCATGCAGCTGCACGGAAAGTTTCCTCACCACTGCCCTGGTCAATGACTTTAAGTCTGACCTGCGGGTGAGATAGGGATTACCCTTCCCTTGGCTGAGAGGCATTTCAGGCACCATGCTGTTTCTCATGACAGACTCCAGATAATGCCAGATTACACTTAGGTTTCTGAGCCTGAACCAAGATTAGCAAACCTGGTCCACTTAAGGCCTTAGGATGGATTTATACCCTGCTCCTAGAAGTGAAAGCATTCTTCTCTTACTGACTAAGCCACACAAGCCCTCAGCCTCTATGCATAATGCCTTCCAATTAATCCACATCTGAGTTCAACAGGCAAAGATATGCTAATGATATCATGGTATTGGTATAAGATATGTCTAGTTTTTCCTCTTGTTGTATTAAAACTTAGGCTACTTCCAATTCTTCCTCGCCTTGTTTTTAACCTAATTTCTCAACTCTACCTTTTCTTCATAAACTTGTCATACTAGTAAAACTGAAAAATACTTTAGAAAAAATATTTCATATGAAAGTGGACTACTGAAATAAGTGTTCTTATAGAAGAGCATTCAACTCAAGTCTTTTGTGTATCATTCTTCACACAACAAAGAGAAAAGGCCAGCAAGCGGAAGCCAGCAATAATCCTTTGAAACGTTTAACAGGACTATGAATGGAATTCAGGGAAATGATACAAAATTAAACACTGGCTACTTCAGACCCACCTTTTCCCCCTTCTTGATTGCTATATCAGTACAGAACTGCTTGCTTTGCTGAGATTACTGAACAGCTCAGCAAGGTGCAATGGATTCAGTTTTTCAGATAGCTACAAATCATTGAGTAAAAGTGGCTAGAACATAGCTTTTTCTTTATACGTCTTCATTACATATAGCTCAGAAGCACCAGTAAAAGCGTGGGAAATACTGATTTGTCTGGTCATCACACTGTACAAATCTACTGTAGCTCAGAAGACGCTTTTGGTTAGCTGGATTGAGCCTTTGGCTCCCAAGATCAAGTCCCGGACAAAAATCCTTTTAAGTCCATCATTAATAGAATTCTAAAAATAAAATTAAATGGATCAAAGAAAGCAGACCATCTTAGATCACTAAGTCTGAATTTCCATTAATCTCATTATTTTCTTTTGAAAAAAAAATAATAAAGTTTACCAAAAAACACGTAATCGGCTTAGTAAAGAATTAATAGAATTCAATATTGTAAATGCTCAATAATATACTCCTCTGGGGACATGTACATTTTTAAGCTCTAAATAACTGAATGACACGGTAATGTAGTTTGATGTAAAGTGAAGATTCTGAGCAATTGTTGCAGCAGCCCTCAGTTTTCGGCCTTCCCTCCTTTTATTAGTAAATACTGGAACTCTGAACAGGCTAACTGTAAAGCGGTTAATGTATACCCATTTAAGAAAGAGCATCCATCTTACTCATGACCCATAATTTCTTCACTCGGGGGGTGGGGGGGGAGGGAGGGAGGGAGAGAAAGTCTTGAGCCATGTAGATCTCAATGCATTTTCACATAGTCTTCATCGGTTAAAAGAGGAATATAGGCGTAAGTGGAGAATGACAACCCAGTAATTGTGTACAGTATGCATGTAGTAAGGAGAAGGTGGCTGCACCCACCAGAGAGAGAGATTTCACTTATCTGGATTGCCACTTCTCCCTGTCATCTAAAGTGGCAGCTGCAATTTACTAGCATTAAACTGGGAGAACCTAACATCCTTAAAAGTGTCTGATATGTCAAAGATTCATTTTGGGGGAAGCAGAAGTAGGAAATCAACATCTGACAAGGGTAGCCAACTTACTGACCCTCCAAGCTGCATACAACAATCTTCAGAAGTTTGAGAGCTAGGGCGCACCTGCCGGGTTCTAGGGCTTAAGCCCCATGCCCTGGCAAGCATCTCCTGCAGGGCTGAAGCCCCGAGATACCCCTCCCCACTGGTCAGAAGCCAGAGGCGACGCATGGTGGAAGCATGTGAGGTCACGTGCTCCCCACCCCAGATTTTTGCCAGGCTTTGCTGGCTCCACTGGCTCACATGGTGCCGCCAGGCCTCCTCCCTGTGCAGCAGCTGCTAGAACTGATAAGCTGGGAGCTCTGGCCATAAGGAGAGGCAACAGCAAACACCTGGGAGCTGCAGGGAGAGCCATTGCTTTTGCAGCTGCTTCTCCCTGCAGAGCTAAAGCAGGAGCCACTCCCTGCAGTTTCCAGCTGTTTGCAGCTGCCTCTCCAGGCAGAGCTAACACCTGGGAGCTGCAGGGAAGGGCCGCTGAGGATAAAAGGCAGGGTGTGCTTGGGGGCAAGAGTCAAGCTGTTGGGGGGGGCAAACCTTTAAATTGTGACACACATACACCCCACTCTCAGGAGGCATGAGTAGTCTCTGGAAGAAGCTTCAGCCCCATCACCCCACCACAGGGAAGAAGCCCTGAGCTTCCCCCCCAACCCCTGAGTCTCATAGGTGGAGAATGGATGGGGCGGGGGAGAACTCCGCAAGCCACACTAACTGTAAAAGAGCTGCATGCAGCTCGTGAGCCACAGTTTGGCCACCCCTCTGTATGTATAATGTTATCCACAAGTTCTCATTTATTTAACGGGTTGCTTTTTTTTTCTTCCAAAACATCATGTGCCATAAACCAAAAGTTGTTTGCAGTGTTCTTGTAGCTGTGTCAGTCCCAGGACACGTGAGAGACGAGGTGGGTTAGGCTATATATTTTATTGGGCCCACTTCTGTTGGTGAAAGAGACAAGCTTTCGAGCTACAGAGAGAATTCTTCGGGACCTGAATTATCTTCACTTTACATAAAGCTATATTACATTGTCTTTCATAGATTCAAGGACTGGAAGGGACCTCCAGAGGTCATTGAGTCCAGTCCCCTGCCCTCATGGCAGGACCAAATACTGCCTAGACCGTCCCTAATAGACATTTATCTAACCTACTCTTAAATATCTCCAGAGATGGAGATTCCACAACCTCCCTAAGCAATTTATTCCAGTGTTTAACCACCCTGATAGTTAGGAACTTTTTCCTAATGTCCAACCTAAACCTCCCTTGCTGTAGTTTAAGCCCATTGCTTCTTGTTCTATCCTTAGAGGTTAAGGTGAACAAGTTTTCTCCCTCCTCCTCATGACACCCTTTTAAATACCTGAAAACTGCTATCATGTCCCCTTCTCAGTCTTCTCTTTTCCAAACTAAACAAACCCAACTCTTTCAGCCTTCCTTCATAGGTCATGTTCTCAAGACCTTTAATCATTCTTGTTGCTCTTCTCTGGACCCTCTCCAATTTCTCCACATCTTTCTTGAAATGCGGTGCCCAGAACTGGACACAATACTCCAGTTGAGGCCTAACCAGCGCAGAGTAAAGCGGAAGAATGACTTATCGTGTCTTGCTCACAACACAATTACCTCCAGGACCTGAAGAGCTCTGTGTAGCTTGAAAGCTTCTCTTGCACCAAGAAAAGTGGATCCAATAAGAAATATTACCTCATCCACCTTGTCTCAGAAACCAAAAGGGCAGTTATTTTGTTTCTATTACTGAATTCCTACCTTACTTATATAAAATTTGCATCAATTTAATTAAGTAAATCATGCTAGAATGAACGATGCTATGGTGGATAAATATATGCCTAACTCCAATACAATGAGCCTGGTACTTTGCCTTTAAAGTTGAGTACATTGGTTCTTGGGTGTTATTTTAATCCTTTATTCCTTACACTTGCATACTAGTGCAACCATTTCCTGGGAAGTACAGCAATAACAAATCTTCAAATCAAAAGATCACATACAGAAAAGTTATTGAAGTAATTCTTAGATTTCTCTTAATTTATTTACAATTTTCATGCCATTCTAAGGCTGTATAGTAACTCATGATACTATGACAGCCTGGATTTACATGTGGAAAGATGAAAGAAAGATTTACTTGTCTTGTAACCCTACTTTTCTGAAGTTATCTTGCCTGATTTGCACTCTGGGGGATCCTAGTTCTCAGTGAGAGACAGGAAAAACTCCCGGAGCATTTTAAGGTTTTCTGGTCTGCAGAGCTTTGAAGAACACACTATATAACTTCTACTAGTGCTCTCAATGACACTAGCATAGCCATCTAGTGTACTGGGACTTTCCAGTCAGTTTCTGATTGGGAAATAAGAGATCCCTCAAAAATGAAGCCAATTACAAAATAAATTTGACTGAAAAGTGAGAAACTCTAACCCTAAAAGGGTAAAAAAGGAAAACATTAGCCTCCAAAAACTGACACACCTCAAATGAATGTTCATTCCATAACAGTTATCGGTGCGGGATTCTAATTTCAGGATATAAGTAGTTTGAGGAATTGTTATTAACACTGAGGAATGTTTAACAACAGAAAATATACTGATATTGGCCTCATTCAAATACTCATTTTTGGTTGGTTTTAAGTTATAAATGACAGATCGGATTCCTTCCAATATACCCCATCTACACAATTTAAAAGCCTGAAGGATGCAGGCAGGGGGAAAAATCCTGAAGTTTGGCCAGCCCTAAAAGATATTCTAAACAGAACCAGAGATCTAAGTGAATAATACAGTTTGGGCTCCCCTATTTCAGAAACAGGAGGAATTCCTCCCTAAACACTAAATCCAAGCAATTACTGCTTTGTAAACACATGGAGCCAGGGCTACACGGCTACCCTTTTTCAGCCTGTTTTGCAATGTTTATTAGAAAGATGGTTGGGGAAAGCCCCGTTAAACATACTGATCAATTCATGGACAAATAATCTTTGCTATCAGGCAGACCAATGTAATTAGAAAAAAATACTACCCAGGTAGTGACTTCAAAAGAAGTCACATCAGCTTTACAAGAAAAAAATCTTGTGAGGAGAAAGTCACAAGACTGTTTGGAGGGATACTTCAGCATACAGGAAGTCTGAGTTCCAGATCAGTTTAAACAAGTGATATCTTTCAACTTCAGTGTTATGACTGAAAATATTGCACAAGGCAAGAAGTAGTATCTCTTCAGTCTCTTCAGAGCAGATTTAGGAGGTGGTCACACAAGCCCATGTTTTCAAACCTGCACACCAACTTATGTGTGCAAACATGTCAATGTTTGTGCAAGTTAGGGCTGCATGGACTCAAACTCAACTATTGTATATGTGAAAACTTGATGCATACACACACGGAGATATGTGTGCCTACCATAAACCACGTATTCACGAAATAGGGAAAAAATAATATATTACCTCTCTTTCACGCTCCCCTTCCCCATGTTGCATACAACTAAAATTCTAGGATAGTTATACAAGGCTAGAGTGTCACTTAAAGGTGGCCCAGCCATCTGACAAAGGGCCAGACTTCAATAAATGTAAAACTAAAATAAATCCATGCATCAGCCATAGATTTGTCAGTCATGGTATAGGCCTGGCATCCATCAGAATATTGGGCTGAAGAGATCAGGGCAGGTTTGTTAACCTAATTTCTATTTTTGTCCTATTTCAAGCACTGTTTGGTTTGAGAAGCAGCTGGAGGAACTCTGTGTCCTTTGTTAAAATACTTAGTTTAACATGCATATGTTAAATACTAAAGATAATTCTATGCACTGGCACTGCAGATCAGGGGATCCTTTTACATCACCCAGGTGAGCTTGTGAGTCAAAGAGTATCACATCTCACAGTTTCTCTTGCTAATGACTATTTGTTTCATTGGCTAACTGCTCACTCAAGCAATCACTGATTTGTCATGGTGTGCCCCTTGGCTCTATTTTGTTCACCATGTTTTTTACTGAAAATTGCCACTGGGATCAAATAATATGGCACTATGATCAGGATTAAGATTGTCATGTGGATGACCTCCAAATCTATGTAGTACTGGGTACGATAAATACAGGATAAAAATAAGATGTGGAAGATTATTTTAAGGTTATATAAACCTCTATATGTTTTATCCCTAATATATTTGAGTTTCCATCCCTGTGGTTCTTCTTTGAAATGCCAGATATTCTATTCCTCCAAAAAATAGCCAGCAAGCTCATGCTAGAAACTGAAGCCAGATTGCATCAGAGATTGTATTTCAGGTTTCGTAGGTGAGCTTTAAAAAAAAAAATTGTGTGTACTATTAAGACATTTTATTTTTAAGATCAAATTGCTAACTTATTTTTTTTAAAGACTTATCTTTTTAAAAGATGACATCTCCTCTTAATCAGGTTATGGCTAAAACAACAAGCTTAAGACCTTGATCATCACTTTTTAGGTGGGTACGTACAGTGCTTGAACTGATATTGCTATTAGTAATATTATATATTTGGCCGATTCATGTCTGCTTGTTCCAGTTTTGAAGTTAACTTCAGTACAGCTACCTAAGATACCAAGAATTCCATTAAACAGTTTTAAAAATGGTCAAAGTTGTCTGAACGGCGTTCATAGCTGCACAATGGGTACCTAAGCAAGAGACTCAGAAGCAATATAAACACTCTTGCAGCGGGGCTACAAGAGTCAACACTTTTGCCATGCACACTTTCTATTAAATCATGTTGTTGGAAATATTTGTTGGTCGGTTTGTGTGTACGGTGAAACTGACGTTTATTGAAATTTTCCAATAAAAACCTAATACTTCCAAGCCTAATTATTTCTGGTCATTTCATATTTTTCTGCATATCCATTAGATAGGACTCAAAAAAGTTATGTAACCGCTTTAAAAAAAATCAAATATTTCTGCACAAATCAGCCCGCATCTTTCATTTTAGAGTCTTATTGATTTTGCTAAATAGATTACATCAATTAACAGCAGACTGGTTAAATACAGGAAAATGTACCCATACTTACCAGACAATGTCCTTTCTTCCAGTAGGAAGTGGAACAGTCCTTTAACAATAGGTCTTAAGCTTGCCTGCAGTTTAGGGATCAGAATCAGGCCATAATTTGCACCAAGAGGTATTAAAATAAATGGCCAATGAGCATTCTGAACCATTAATGTTGATTTTTAACAAGTCCTGGAACTCTGAAGACGTTTCTGAAGACTGGAAAACAGTTCATGTTTTACCAATATCTAAAATGTGTAACTGGGATGATTTGGGTAACTATAGGCAAGTTAGTCTGACATCAATCCTGGGTAATATCAAGCAAAGTCTGATATGGGATGAAATCAGTAGAGAACATACATATATATATCAAACAAATCTGATATCTTTTTCTGATGAGAGTGCAAGTTTTATTGGTAAAGGTAACTGTGTCCATATCATATTCTTAGACTTAATGCCACATGATATTCTGTTAAAGATAGGAAGGACCACACAAAAATCAATGTAGTCCATTTAAAATGGATTAAAACTGGTTAACTGAGATCTCAAAAGAGTTCTCTAATTCTAAATGGGAAATTGTTATACAATGGGCTATTTCTATTGGGGTCCCATAATGTTCTTCGCCCAATGCTATTCAATATCTTCATCAATTATCTGGAACCAAATAAGAAATTATTGCTGGTGTATATTTAGATGACAAAAACTGCTTGAATACTAAACAATGGGGAGAGGTCACATATACAGACTGGCCAGCAGAGCCTGGAAGCTCACTAGAAACAAGCAGCAAATTTAACAGAAAGGTAATTAACCATTGGAAAAACTTACCTAAAGATGCTTTGTCCATCACTTGACATCACTGTCAGCTCTCAGTGTCTTTGTAAAAGATATGCTATCACTCATAAGTTATGAGCTTGATGTAAAAAATATCGTGAAGGTTCTTTGGCCTGTGTTATACAGGTGGTCAGACTAGATGATCATAATGCTCTGATCTGGCTTTAAAATATATTAATCTGTTTACATCTTCTCATGAGGCAACACCCTGAGTCTTTGCAGGATGTCATAATTGATCTCAGGGAATGTGTCCTGATTCCAAAGGATGCCTGAGGCTCTTGGCTACATTCCTCTCATATAGTCCCCACTCAGCTAAATGGAGACTGAAGTTTTCATACCCTTTGCATCTAGGTGATATACAATTAAGAAAAGGCCAACTCTTCAGAAGGGACTTAAGCACATTCTATAGATTTAGAGCACCTGAACATATCTAACCTCTCTGATGTACGTGATGGCCTCAGACAGGGCGACTGCTGCACTGTTCCCTGTGTTGACCTTGGAGAAAAATGACACATTGTTTCGATTCAGAAAAGGTAGGCCTCAGAACCAATCTTGAGGGCCCATGGGTAGCATACTAAACTCCAAGTCTCCTTACTGTGGCAACAGCTGTGAGAACAGCCACTTAAATAGACAAGCTGTTGAGGGACAGACTGCTCAATAGCGAGGTTGAGTGTTTGATGCACAGATAAATACCACAATTGAGTCCTATGAACCTGCAGAAACATTTAATGTCCCTGGTGGAAACAAGTTTGCCTTCCTCCATGGACTCCAGTAGCACAAACAATGCTGTTATTTGGCATTTTAACATTGGACTCTTCCTTCTAAAGGACAGCCCATCTTTAATTCTAGGTCGGATACGTTCACCTCTCCCGGTGCTGGAGACAACCCATGTTCTTTGCAACAGTACCTTAACCTTGTCCACATTGAGTCGTGGATGTCAGTTGAGTTCTTTTCTTGGAGGAGAATCTGGAGTCTTGTAGGCAACCAGATCAGTAGCTAAGCTGTTCGGGGGGTTTTTTGCAAAGGAAGAAATTGAGCTGGAGGTTCCATTCAGCTACAGCTATTACCTGCTAAGCTTATATGTGCTGAGATCAAATTTCCCTTTCACGTGGTGTGCATATAACGACTGTGGGTTTTCTCTTGCTCAAACTCTAAGACTAATCTCCTGTTGCAGGTTGGGAGATCCATTTCTTCTCTACTTGTTCAGATATGGTATAGCTGGCATGTTATCTATCATAGCTAGGCTTGGAAGGATTAGATTTTTATTGGTAAATGTTGATGAACATTTATTTCACCCTATACACACAAACCAATGAGAAAAAAATATTTCCATTGCCTATCTGTACATTTGTGATGATTGTCAGACAAATGCTGCTTGAGAAAATATTAGAGTTTGATTGAAGGCTATTTACTTTGTATATTTTGACATATCTTGACAATTTTTGTTTTAACAGTTATAAAGCAGCAACTTTTTGAATCTCAATATCTCTTTAAATAATTGTCCAACGCCCTCATTGCCAGATCTCCCTAGTAATTTCCCACAACTATGAACATTTAAAATTGATTAAAAAAAATTAAAAAGTTTTAAAATGAATAATGATATTATCCACCTAAATTATACAAAAATTAAAAAAAAACCAGATGAGGAAGAATGACAACTTTGTCTAGACCATCCCAAATCGGCTGATCCACCGAAGCCAGCCATGCCCGAAGAGGTCGGAGTCTCAATCTGGCCTGCTGTACCACATAGGTACAAGTGGTCATGTGTCCCAGAAGCTTTAGGCAATTCCTTGCTGTGGTAGTAGGGAACTGCCTGAGACTTTGTATGATGTTGCACAGGGACTGGAAACGCGACTCCGTGAGGTACGCCCTCATCTGTGTAGAGTCCAATACTGCCCCTATAAACTCTATCCGCTGAATGGGGGATAGGGTTGACTTCTGTACATTCAGTAGAAGGCCCAGGTCATCGAAAGTAGCCCTTATGACGCTCACTTGCACCTCCACTTGCACTTTGGAGCGGTCCTTGCTTAACTAGTCATCGAGGTATGGAAACACCTGCACCTGATGTTCGCGTAGGAACACGGCCACGACTGCCATGCACTTGGTAAACACTTGAGGAGCCGCTGAGAGGCTGAATGGAAGGACTGTGAACTGATGATGATTGTGGTTCACCATGAATCTAAGGTACCTTCTGAGGGATGGCATTACTGAAATATGAAAGTAAGCGTCCTTCAAATCGAGGGCAGCATACCAGTTCCCCGGAGCCAAGGAAGAGATAATGGAGGCCAAAGAGACCATGTGGAACTTCAGTTTCTTCATGAACTTGTTGAGATTTCACAGGTCTAGGATGGGCCTTTGGCTTTCAGTATTAGGAAATACCAGGAATAGAACCCCTTGCCCTTCAGCTCCTGAGGAACCTCTTCCACTATCCCCAGCATTAGGAGCAAGTGCACCTCCTACACGAGGAGTTGCTCATGAAAAGGGTCCCTAAAGAGGGACGGGGAAGCAAAGTGGAAGGGAGGGAGAACTGGAGGGAATATCCCTTTTCTACTGGGCGGAGTACCCAACGATCCAATGTAATTTGGACCCACGCAGGGTAGAAAGGGGAGAGTCGGCATGAGAAAGTGAGGCAGGATGGATCCAGAATTCAGACTGGTGCGTTGCCCCTGGATGCACCTTCAAAAGTTCTGCTTCAAACCAGAGGACTATTTCGCCTGACCAGAGCCCTAGCCTGATGAGGGGGGGGCCTCTTCCTATTATTTCCACTCCTCAGAGAAAAATCCTGCCTGTTTTGTGGATGGAAAAAACAAGGCGGTGATTGCGGCTTACAATGTCTCCATTGTGTAGCCGGAGTGTAGAGGCCAAGGGACTTGAGGGTGGCTCAAGTCCTTCAGGCTATGAAGCCGAGAGTCAGTTTTCTCTGAAAAGAGTGCCAAGTCCTCAAAGGGGAGGTCCTGAATGATTTGTTGGACCTCATATGCGTGCCCTGAAACTTGTAAGCCAGGAGCTCCTTCTCATGGCTATCCCCGAGGCTATGGTGTGAGCAGCCGTATCCGCCATGTCAAGGACCGCCGGCCTCGAAGCTTGGGCAATGAGCTTGCCCTCCTCTACTAAGGAGGAATACTCTGCCCTGGAGTCCTCTGGCAACAGCTCCGTAAATTTTCCCATTGCTCCACAGGAGTTGTAGTTGTACCTGCTGAGGACGGCCTGGTAGTTAGATATTCTGAGCTGGAGCCCTCCTGTGAAGTAGATTTTTCTCCCGGAAAGGTCCAGCTTTTTAGCTTCCCAGTTTTTTGGGGAGGGGCCCTGGTAGCCTTGGCGCTCCTGCTCATTCGCTGCGGCTACCACTAGGAAGTCCAGCAGGGGATGACTATACAGGTTCTTGAACTCCTTAGAGGGAACGAAGTGCTTTTGTTCGTTCCTCTTTGCCATTAGTGGTAAGGAGGCGGGGTTCTGCCACACTGTTTTGTTGGTATCATTAATAGTTTTGATAAGTGGCAGAGCAATATGGGAGGGACCAGAGGAGGCTAGGATGCCCACCATGGGGTCTGATGTCTCAATGGCCTCTTCGGCCTGGATCCCCAGGTTCTGCGCCTCCCTCCTCAACAGTTGTTGGAGTACCCTGCTCTCCTCCAGGAAAGGGGCCATCAACATTCCTACCACCGCCTCATCAGGCCAGAACGAGGACGAGGCCCTAGCTGGGAGCAGGTCCTGTTCCCTGCCCTCGGCGCCCGGTCTTCCAGGGCAGTAGGTGCCGGCGCGGGCTACGCTTGGTCCTGCTGATACGCCAGAGGCACCAAAGCCAACCTGGAATTGGACCTCTGACTCTGGCCCTGGTGAATGCCCAGGTCGTCCAGAACGGCCACTAGGCAGGAGCCTGCCACTGATCAGGCCACGGTCCCAGATGAGGCTGCCACCCACACTTTCTAGACCTGAATCTCCTGCTTCTCCTCAACTGTCGGAGACTCTGTTTTGGAGGACCACAGAGGAGCGGTGCCCATCGGTGCCAGAGACTAGTGCCAGGAACTTGGGGACAGGTGCAGCTCCCCTACGTGAGCACTGGGGGAAGGCCAAGGGGATGGTGACTCGTGCAGCAGCATCACTGGCTTGCCCCTGGACAGCACCGAGGGTCTCATGGGTGCCGCTGAGACCAATGTAGGAGACCTATCCCACCTTGGAGGGGAGGGTGGTGCCATGAGGGTGATAAAGTCCTTGGCCACCTCGAATACCTCCAGCATGGATGGCAGCTGCAGGTTGTGGCTCTCCCAGATAGGGGAGTGTTGTGGGCCCAGACTCGACTGGTCCTGTGTAGGGACAGGAGTCAATGAGACCCTAGTCGGCAGAGCTGAACTCACGTGGCTTGCACTGCAGCGGACTCTGTCTGTGCCGGTCTGGATGTAGGGGAGCAGCCCCTTTCGGGTCTCTTCTTATGGGCCACTGGGGATTGAGAACGGTGACACCTGCTGACCTGCGTGGAGTCCCTATGTGCGGAGCCTTAGTGGTGCTGAGGGTCTCTGGCAGAGTCCTTCCTCGGCGCTGACTCATGTGCTGCCGACGCTGGCGCACTGCACACCGAAGACGAGGTGCTCAGCGTCGGCTCTGCCAATCCGGGGTCCGAGTGTGGAGAGAGAGCAGCCTCCATCAGAAGGATCTTGAGGTGCTGATCTCTCGGACGGAACCCCCAGCAGATCTAACAGTGTTGTTTTTGGTGGTTTTCCCCCAAACACTGCAAACAGGAAGTGTGGGGGTCACTTCTGGGCACAGACTTGCCACATGCTGCACAGAGTTTAAATCCCAGGGACTGAGGCATGCCCCGGTACCGGGAACAAAAAAAGGGGGGAGTACCCCCAAATGAAACACATAAAAAGCTACACTATACTAACTGTTAACTACTATTATACTCTAACTATATACACAAAGTTCAAAGACTGCTAAGAGAGATGCTTGCCGAAGCAAGAGATACGAACGTTCCAGCTAACCGTCACAAGCGGTAAGAAGGAACTGATGTGGTGGTGGGTTGGCAGGGCCCTATATCTAACGCCATGAAGGCGTGACTCCAGGGGGCACCCGGATCGACCCGACAGGTACTGCTGGGGGTAAAACCTTCTGGCTGCCGTGCACACAGCATGGACAGACCTAATTGGAATGGACATAAGCAATCACTTGAAGAAGAACATTCTGCCAAGCCTCATCATAGTGTGGTTATCCCAACTGAGTAGCTATATTATATTCTTCAAGGCCATTCCATATCACCCTTAACTCTTACTGGTTGATACTGTGACTATTCTGCCCTCTATGAAGTACTTTGCTCTGTTTCCACCAACAGAAGCACCCCACTAAGCTAACATCCTGTCTGGCTAAGCTATTGTGTGATCTCTTAGGAACCTACTGTCCTCTGGCCCTCAAGTGCAGGATTTGGGATACCTTTTGCCACAAATGTTGCTGTTAACTTCTGGTGACTCCTTTGCAAGAGAAATCAATGTCTCAGGTAAAACATCACTTGCACAGGAGTGGACCAATTCTTGTTCATCGGTTTCTGACAAATCTGGTTGAACATGTGGTGGCTGCTGATGCATTTCGTATCACCAAAGCCATTTCAAAGTTTCTCCTCAACGATAAGTCCACACTTCTGGAATCCCATTGTTAGGAAATGTGGAGCTTTCCGCAGAGAAAAATACTGCATACTCCCAAAACCCACCATTACATTTGATATCTTGTTGGGAGACTTATCAAGAGACCAAGTACTGAATAGGCTTTGGTCTTGTCTACAGTAGACTTTGTTAAACTTTTCCCATTGGTGGTAACAGTGACCATGGACATCCTGTCTGGAGTAGCACTCCCACAATAGCAAGTGTCAGTGGAGCTGAACTGGTGCATCAGTGAGGAATTTGACAAAAAAGCCTAATCTATGCATAACTTTACATTCCCAGAGGCAGTCCATATACATCAGGCTTTACATACTTTATAGCACCAAGGTAGAAGCTTGTATTGCTCCTACCATAGATGAACCAATTAAGTGCTTAGTGGACATATAGAAGGACTTTGTGTCAGTATAAGGGGCCAGATTCAGATCTCTGCACAACTAGAGGTGTAAACCAGCATAGTCCCACTGACTTCAATAAAGCAACATCATTTTATATCATCTGCAAATCTGGCCCCTATTCACTTACATTTAAAAATATCTGCAATTGTCCATGATCTGTTCAATGATGTTTAATCTCCCTACTTAATAGCTGACATAAAAGCAAACACTAAGCTACACAAAGGTACCTGATACTGTTCTCTAGCTGCTTCTGCTGTGATGGATCAAAAAACGAAGCATTAATTGGTATCTTCCTGATCTCACTTCCTGATCTCACTGTGAACCTTATTGTTTAGCCCTAACAAAGAGAAAAGGTGTTCATATTTAGAATATTAAATATATATTTCATATCACACCTAAAATATTATAATTTCTATGCCACTTAAACAGATTTGTATTTAAAAATCACTCTCTCTCTCCTATCATGATGCACAAGAAACAGTGATATCTAACTAGTGAACAAAATAGGTTTGAGACTTTCAGTACTCTTCAGGATTGAACCTGGCATGACTGCATAATATTTACCACCTTCTCAGGGGTATATATTACAAGGCAGTAAAAACACCTGAGCACTGTGTACACTAGGGAGCAGACCTGTGCAGCTGGACCATTGCAAGAATCCTAGTGTACTAAGTGTTCTAAGTACAGACATGGCTTTAAAGAGTCCACAACACTAAACTAGCACTGGGAATTAACACATTTTCTTCCGGCAAGTATTTTCAGTTTTACAAAGAATGTAAAATACAGGGGAAACAAGAACGTCTTCATTTCTGTAAGAAGCAAACACTGGAAACTACTGCAACAATGATGACAATTACCTGCCATATCCTGGACAAATCTTATTCTACTAACTATAATACCTCTGGGGTCCATTGTATTAAAAATGCAATTGTTTGTGTGTTATTGTGAGATTGTAGGTAGCTTCTCTAGGAGGAGGTGGTATGCTAATGTAATTCCTCTGGTAATCAGCCCTTTTGAAAACATCCCCTGGTACTTCAAACTGGATTCTCTAGGGACCAACGACAAATAAGGGATTTTGGGACAAATAGCTGGTTTTAAACAGGTGCAGGACGTTTGTTCTGAAACAGCAAATAGACAGGCCCTCCATTCCACAGAGGGCTCAATCCTTAGGGAAAGCCTGGAAGGACCGACACCAACCAGAGTCCTTCTGGAGACTGCGGGGATGGGCCAGATGTCCTCTGGTAAGCTTATTCACACGAGTAGGTTCTTTTACCGTTTTCAGTATGTTTTCTCTGTAGTGCTTTTACCTTATGTTTGCTTAGAAAAAACTGTAGGATAACTTAAAACTTTTGGAAATGACTGTTATTCTCTGCAGAGAAAGCAAGCAGGCGTGTATAGACAGATTGTCTTTTGCTGGGAATAACAATGAAAGCAGGGAACTGTTCAGCCTGGAAATACCCTGGTCAGGAGGGAGAGAGGCACGGGTCTTCACTCCAGAAAGACAAAGGCTGGGAAGCCGGAAGCCTGAGTATGAGAGCCCTTGTTTGGTCAGTGTGATATATGCCATCATGTGCCAGCAATGCCCCTCTGCCACGTACATTGGCCACACTTGACAGTCTCTACGCAAAAGAATAAATGGACACAAACCAGACGTCAAGGATTATAACATTCAAAAACCAGTCGGAGAACACTTCAACCTCTCTAGACACTCAATTACAGACTTAAAAGTGGCAATTCTTCACAAAAAAACTTCAAAAACAGACTCCAACGAGAAAATGCAGAACTGGAATTAATTTGCAAACTGGACACCATCAAATTAGGCCTAAATAAAGACTGGGAGTGGATGGGTCATTACACAAACTAAAAACTATTTCCCCATGCTAACTTTTCCCCCTACTGTTACTCACACCTTCTTGTCAACTGTTTGAAATAGGCCACCCTGATTACCACTACAAAATAGATTTTTCCTCCTGCTGATAATAGCCCACTTTAATTGAATTGTCTCGTTAGAATTGGTAAGGCAATCCCCATCTTTTCATGTACTCTGTATATATATCTTCCTACTGTATTTTCAATTCCATGCATCTGATGAAGTGGGTTTTAGCCAACGAAAGCTTATGCCCAAATAAATTTGTTAGTCTCTAAGGTGCCACAAGTACTCCTCGTTGTTTTTGGTTAGAGCAGTTGTCCTGAACTGTGACGTCTACATGCAGACTCTACATGTTTTAAAAGTAAATACATTTTCTCAATGATGCATGTAATGCTTATTAACATGAATGAAGGCTGAACCTCTGTCATTGTCTCTTTTTTTGTTGGTTTGTTTGTTTAACAAAAAAGCTACCTGAATCTCCAGGAACTTACCTACCCTGAGGCCCTCCTAAGTCTCCCACCTTCGCTATGTTGTCATAGCTCATGTAGACTGGCCACTGACTTTTAACAATGTCATTTGCACTAGCACAGTTATAGGACAGGATGAGAAAAGTGCAAGCAAGCATTCTTTACTTCCCTTGCTGCAAGTACTGGAAGAGCTGCAGTGGTGCGACATTTTCAGAGAAAGCCCAGGGCAGTAGCAGCCCCACTCAACCCCATGCTACACCCAAATGCTCAGAACCACATGCCTTCCTTTCTCAGGCTGTATTTTAAAAGCAGTTAAAATAAAAAGGGGATGTAAACCACAGCTAGACAGCTTCCATTCCTCGGATTTTTCCAGCCCCGCTTTCAACAATCCTTATTAAAGTGGACTGTCTGCTCCTGATCCTAGCTTGCCTCCTTTCCATGAAGACCTATTACTTCTCTTGTATTACTGCAAATTTACATGAAAATGCTAAATCCTGAAACTGAAGTTTAGGTTGAAACAATTAAATGGCATTCTTCCTACATTGTTTTACTTTTGTTCCTTATTTTCAGTACCCTTTCCTAGCACCATTTCCTCTTAGTTTTATTTAATTCAGATTGCACAATACCATCACATTTGCTCAAGCTTCTTTAGACTATAATTTTGTTTTGATTAGCAGGCTAACAAAGATTTTTGAAGCTATCAAGTAAATCATGATTTTCCTCTGTGCTAAAATGGGTTAAGTGAAAAAGAGTAATTGTTTAATGGGATCTTTAAAAGGACTTTACAACGTTTAATAACTCAAGTATCCTATCACAAGTTTTAAAATATCCCACAAATATTTTACCTGTTTTTTCCTCATCTTTCTGACTCATTCTTCTTCTTAATCTACACAAAACTCCAAATACAAACTGTTCTCAAATCAAAATGTTGAGCATGGCACAAGATAAAGATTAACATAAAAATTCAAAATGTTTTCCTCTGCTTGTCCTCACAACTTCTAAATTATATTCCTCTCCCCTACATATTTTGTTCCTTTCCCATCCCCCAACTAGTATAGAAACACAGTATCTAAATTACAACCTATAGGGAATTTTTTCCCCCATAACATAGTTAGGAGCTACCTAAACCACCTATTAAACGACCTGTCCAACCTATTTTATAACAAAACAATCAGTACCTGACTACACCTCTCACTATTAGAATATGAATTTTTCATAATCTCCATCAACAATCTGCTTCTAAAACCATTTTCATCATTATTTTCTAGGACCAAGTATTAGGTGCTTTACACAAAACATGGGAGAGAAGTCCATGTTCTGAAGATGTTATAACCTAAACAATACCTTCCCTAGAGGAACTAGGATAAAACATACCAGCGTCTGGGAGGGACATGAAGGGCCAGGGATTCCAGATTATGTGATAATGTATTTATTCAGTTTTGGCACACACAGCTACCATTTTTCATTTTATTTATTCATTTATTTGTAATGAAGCATATTTAGTGATGCTTAGTTTTATCTAGAAGAAAGAAATCTTGTTAGGTGCAGGAATTAAATGGGAGATTTTCTAATGCACAAACAGGAGTACTTCTGCCCTTTTAATTTTTTATTCCCCAATGAAAAACAAAACAAAAAACTTATTTTCCAAAAACTATCTCCTAAAATCCAAACCTTGACAGATGTTCAATGTTTCAGCTTACATAACATTAGCTCATTTCACCAAACATTAACACATGTTCTGTAAGTTATTTAGGGAACACACAACAATCTCTCACTAACACCAGCTCTCTAAAGTTTCTTTAGGTCAGCTAAACCTCCCACGCTTTCAGCATAATTTCACAGAGTTTAGCAAATATACACAGCCTGGATTGGATACCAAGACTATCTAAAACAGGGGTCGGCAACCTTTCAGAAGTGGCATGCCGAGTCTTCATTTATTCACTCTAATTTAAGGTTTCGTGTGCCAGTACTACATTTTAACATTTTCAGAAGGTCTCTTTCTATAAGTCTATAATATAGAACTAAACTATTGTTGTATGTAAAGTAAATTAGGTTTTAAAAATGTTTAAGAAGCTTCATTTAAAATTAAATTAAAATGCAGAGCCCCCCGGACCGGTGGCCAGGACCCAGGCAGTGTGAGTGCCACTGAAAATCAGCTTGCGTGCCATCTTTGACACGCGTGCCATAGGTTTTAGATCAGGGGTAGGCGACCTAACTCCACAAAGCTTCTATACAGTACAGTAGATGCCCTTTCATCACAGTATTACCCTGCAGCTTATACCCCTGAAGTTAAAGTTAGACTGATCTAGCAGCAATTAACCTGTAAACTCATCAAACAAAAGAACTGCAATAAAACTAAAGGCAGCCTGGAATAATAGTTTTTGTGTCGCACGAAAATGCATTACATGTTCTCTTCTTTAAAATGTACAGTAATTGTGACAGAGCACGCTACCATGTAACTGAAAGTTAGAAACTATACATGTAATGTTCATCTTTATTTTATATATCTACTAAACATCTTCCACGTCCATACCAAACACTGCTGAGAGATAATGCAGAGAAAAGGGAACACCTGAAAGCCCACAGATAACATTTTCAAAAACAGGGGCCTACTATTAGATACCTAAATGTCCTATTTTCTTAAGTGGAGAGCACCCAGAAGCTCCAGTGAAATGAAAAGGTGGTACTATGTTAAGAAAACAAACAGTCTATAAGGTAGTTAACTTTAAGCAGTGACAATTTAAGATCTAGGTCCACTAATTTCGGAACTCTCTCCAACCAATGGAAGTATGTTAGTTATCCATTTTATTTTCTTGGTTTAAAGATCATTTCCAGGAAGATAAGTTGCAAAAGCTACGTTTTTCTTTCACTTGAAATCATATATCTGGCAGAGTTTTGAAAGTTCTTCCCCAAATATCCTTTTGCCATTGTTCCCAGACATTTAAGGGGAACATGGTATACTGCACAGACTATGAAATCAGAATCCTTTGAATTCCTGTTACAGACATTTTACTGGAGGAAGGTGAAAAGCTACTCATGACTGACGGGAATTGGGACACACAGATATAGTTTATTAATATGTAACAGTAAGATTTAAGCAGGAATCGGAATAAAGGCCCCACTGTGGTGGGCACTGTACTCAAATAATCAACATGTCCCTATCCCAAAGAGCTCACGATCTTCTTGGTGACCTCCCTGGAACAGAGAGTCTCTGCTGAATTAACACCTATTCTCGCCTCATAATTCTGCTTGGTTTTTCCTCTTGTGAGCTGCCCACTATGGGCATGAGGGGCAAGGCTGGTCCTGCTTTCCAGCCCTTGTTTCCCCTGCACAGGCTCACCTAGGCATCCATGTACTTGAGGGAAAAGTAAACAAGTGGCTGAGTCAGAATGGCTGAAATTCTGGGCATAAAGAGGTTGTGCACCTTACCCTCTCTGTCAAGGAAGCTCTGCTCTTCCACTTCTTCTGAAAAGAGGGATTCTTCAGAATCCAACCAACCACCCCCTCCTGTCACACCTCCAAAAGTGCCTGCCATGCTTGGCTGTGTGGGAGGCCAGTAGAAAAAGCATCTACAGCAGCTGACCGGGACCCTTCTTGGCATCAACCACAATGGATATCAGCTAATGATATCTGATGCAAAGACAACTTAAGGACCTGCAAACAGTTGATGCTTCACATACATTTGTGACTAGACCCCAAAAAGGAGCAACGGATTAATTAGATGGATGAAAATTAGTGAAAATCAAATCTAATAAGAGTTGGGGAAAATTCCATTGCATTATTGGTCAAGGGAAGTTTAACTTAGTTTTAAGATGCTTAACAATAAAGGTATTTCTAGAAAGCTCAACTTGTGGTTTTTAAAATGAATCCAAAAGCCAAATATATAAAACACAAAGTGAGGAACTCCCTTTTTCCACCAATAGCTGATCAAGTGACCCCAGCTCACTAAGACTCACAGAAAGTCAATCAGTGCTTTGTTGTCAGGATTTATCTTTATAACTAGCAGCAGATTTACTTGTAATCTTAGCTATAAATCTGAGTTGACTGCAATTGTTATCTATACTGGAATCTTTAAAGGAGCCTAGGATATTTAGGCCCCCAAATTCCACTGAAATTAAGTGGGAGTCAGCTGTTGAACTCTCTTAGAAATGCATTAAAACTGGGATTTTCAAAAAAGACTAATTCAGACTATAATAGGTTGCCAATTTTGGTTGGTTTCCTGGAGATTTCATCACACGACAATCTTTAATTCCTGGAGACTCCAGGCCAATCCTGGAGGGTTGGCAACCCTATTTAACCATACTCATTTATTTTCCCCCCATGCACACCAGCAAAGAGGTAAATTCCTTCCAGGAAATAGTTTCTCTCCAGTAGCAGAGCAAGCACATATTGCTGCTTTAGAATTAATACGCACCACAAAGGAACATCTCCTTATTTGTGGGATGCTTAAACAGTATTGCTCTGGGTTGCAGCAGCATTCAGGGAATTCTCTCTGAACTGCACTGTCAGTCTCATGAGGGAATGAGAAAGGGAGGATTCAGCATATATAACAGAGATGCTGTTTTAATGAACCGTTGCAAGGATTTTGTAGACTATGAGAACTATGCCCAGATATATATATGGCAAGAGATAAAAAGCTAGAAATTCCACTCCATATTTGGATGTCAACAGTAACAAAAAAACCCTGAAAAATAAAAATAAAAAATAAAAAAAATAAAACTGAAGAAAAATCTGCTTGAATCATCATCTCTAAACAGAAGACAAAGCCAAAAAAATCTTCCAAAGAGATAATGTAATTCGAACATGAAATCTCAAGACATCCACAACATGATATAAAGATTGTTGCCAAACTGGAGGGACATATCTAGTGGGGACCCACAGATGCCAGTCCAGAGTCCGGTACTAGTCAATATTTTCATTAATGACTTGGATAATGGAGTGGAGAATATTCTTATATCTTTTCTGGATGACACCAAACCAAGAGGGGTTGTAAGCACTTTGGACTACACGATTAGAATTCAAAACAACATATTGGATAGAAATCAACACAATGAAATTCAGTAAAAACAAGTGTCACATGATATCAAGTATTACACTTAAGAAGGAAAAATCGAATGCACAACTACCAAATTTGCCAGTTAACAGTAATGCCGAAAAGGATCTGGGGGTTATAGTAGATCACAAATTGAATATGAATCAACAATTGGATGCAGTGGAGAAAAGGGCTAATATTCTGGGATGTATTTACAGGCACGTCATATATATGACATGGGCGGTAACTGTCCCGCTCAACTCTGCACTGGTGAATCCTCAAGTGGAGGACTGTGTCAAATTCTGGATGCCAAGCTTTTAGGAAAGAAGTGGACAAACTGGAGAGTCTAGAGGAGAGCAACAAAAATGATAAAAGGTTAGAAAACCTGACCTATGAAGAAAGACATGGGGATATGTTTAGTCTTGAGAAAAGACGACTGAAGGGGCAGAACCTGGTAACAGTCTTCAAATATGTTAAGGGCTGTTGTAAAGAGGATGGTGATCAATTGTTCTCAGGTCAGCAGCAACACAGATGTAGGCTAGATACAAGGAAAAACTTTCTAACTATAAGGATAGTTAAGCACTGGGACAGGCTTCCAAGGGAGGTTGTGGAAACCCCGCCATTGAAGATTTTAAAGAACAGGTTAGACAAACATCTGAAAGGGATGGTCTAGGTATACTTGGGGTCCTGCCTCAGCTCAGGGGTCTGGACTAGATGACCTCTCTAGGTCTCTACCAGCCCTACATTTCTAGGAGTCTGTGATATTCCACTGCAAAAGCAGCATATGTTGATCCTGCCACTCCATCAGCAACTAGGCCTGACTAGCCGTTTTCTTCCTTTTCCTGCTGCTGTGAAGAGCAAAAAGTAGAGAGGAAGAACAATTTCATGCAACTCCACTTAGCTTCCCTCTAAATCTATTTATAAGAGCTCTTCAGTTTCCTGAGGACAAAAACCCGACCCTCTCAAACAGCCTCAGAACACCAGCTGGACGGTCTGCAAGGCTAGTAGAAGTATTCCAACTCACTTCAAATAACTTTGGCTTCTTTCAGTTGTTACACAGCTTTCTTTTAGTAGGTGGCAATTCTGTACATCCTACAGGGACACTGGTCAACTTAATTTTACTATTCTATATTAATATACAACTAGAATCCCTCTCCAACTCTCACTTATCACTGAAATATGTTTTTGGTAGGTAAACACCTCAAGATGTTTGGAAGAACTTTGTAAATACTAGTGTGGCAGCATGTATTTAGAGCACGGTCACAGATTCCCCCAATAGCAGCTTCCCAGAAAAGCCATGAAGGATAAGCAGTCTTCAAAACTGAAGCAAATTTAAAAAATCTTGAACTTCTTGGAAACCAAACACATCTGTGCAAGGCATCTCGGGGGGAGGAGGGTTGAGTGTATTGTAATTTGTGCAAGAAAAAAATCGTTTTTTATACGGCTGGCTCTTTTATATGACGATTGCTGGCAAAAGGAGAGTCAGACAATGTGATGCAAATTTGACTTTGTTTTTAAAGAAAACACTGGAATTATTTTTAACGTTCTTCATACTGACAGTATCCTTTATCATTCTAAAGTGCCCCAATCACCATTTGTAAAAAGTTCATATCAACTGTCCAGAGAGCTCTTCCTCACTTCCTAACTTTCCACACTGAATACACCTGTGCAACACCTAAACAATCTCAGTGGAGCACTATGGTATCATGAAAGGTACTACATGCTAGTAGAACAGTAGATAGCTTCAGCCTACTCAAAAGGGACATGGAACAAGCCAAGAATAGAGCCCTAATATTTAAGTATTTATCTATGTGCAGTTCAAGGTTTTCCTTTTTTCATTTGTTCAATCACATCAGATTACATTCTAACACATTTCAGAAAGAAAATCCTATCATTTTAGCATTTGGAATTCTATTTTCATTTTTCTAGGCATTGCACAGCTGAGTTAGTTTACATGGTTTAGAAGTCCATGAATTTTTATTCGATCATCAATTATGGAATTTTCAGCAGGGCCTGGAGGTCCTTTGAGAAGTTTCTATTCAGAGGATAAAGAGTGACCTTTATTATTTAGCATTCTTTATTTCCTCAGACGTTGAAGGATTATTGCACTGTATAGTAAACCAAAAATGTAAGCTTTGGGACAGGGCTATTCCCCTCAACTCAGAATATAATGCTGGGCAGTAGATGATTGAAATCAGAGATTACACAGCAGATTTCCACAGGAAGCGCCTTACACCTGGGCCTGTGTGGACTTAATTGCAAGATCTACACCATAGCATCTAAATCTGTATACGGTCTCTCTTTATTCTTTATAACATTAGGAGTACAGAAATGCATAAAGTATCTTATTTCTAAAAACCTCCACCCCATATATGCATTTCAGGGGATAAAGACACATTATAATCCTTCTATAATGGATGATAGGTAGAACCTGCCACAATTTCAAGTCCATCAGGACTGGAAGGCACTACTGGGGTCCCAGTTGCAAAAATGGAAATTCAGGGTGACTGAAGCATTTGGAGGGGGAAAATGAAAGTGTCAGGACAAGACGTTCCTTTCAAATCTTGTTACTCCAAACACTTCACCAAAGCAAAATACATTAAACACAAAGTAAAAACTTTCAATGGACTAGAGAAACAGGAGAAGCTCAAACTCAGTCTATGGATTTATTCCACCATCAAGCATCGTAATGAGTTAGTGAACTGCCCAGCTGAACAAATCAAATGGAAGTTATCAAGATTGAGAAATCAAGTATTTCTTAGATTTAAGTTTTCCAGTAAAAGATGTATTCAACTACTTTATTATGAGTTTATGACTAGACGAAAGGAATGTCAGGGGAAAGTTAAACCACAGAAGTGGTTGAAATTCTAAAAGGAACATTTACTCCCACTCTTTCTTGCACAGAATTATCTCCTGTCAAAACTGTAAGATATGTAAAAATAAATAGGCACTAGAGGCCATAGCTTGGACAACACACAACAAAAGAACAAAACTAAGAGTAATAAGCAACAGAAAGTCCTGTGGCACCTTTAAGACTAACAGATGTATTGGAACATAAGCTTTCGTGGGTGAATACCCATTTCGTCAGACGCATGCGAATACCCACTCTGTCAGAATACCCACGAAAGCTTATGCTCCAATACATCTGTTAGTCTTAAAGGTGCCACAGGACTCTCTGTTGCTTTTTACAGATCCAGACTAACACGGCTACCCCTCTGATACAAAACTAAGAGTAAAATTCATATGATGGGTAAAAGCATCAATGCATAAAAGAGTAACAATTTCACACTTCCTATGGCCAACCTGCACTAAAAAAACATTCTTTATTCAAGTTTACCACAAGCTGAAATCTACACTTTTTTACCAAGTCTGGAGAAACCCTGAGACAAGAGGAATAAAACCTGATACCATGTGAATCTTTTCTAGAAAGGTGCCTGAAACCAAAGCAAATACACAAAGGTGAAATACTTCAATAATCTGTAAAAGGAGACAATGATGGGGACAAAAAACCACTGGGAAGCTGAATAATCTGACATGACATGCCCTGGCCAGCTTTGGAGATACTAGACAACATAGAAAAAATCCTTATCCCGAAAAAGAAAAACCATGCCCCACTTAAAAGTTTCAGAATAGCAGGTTATTTCTCCAGCACGTCACATTAAAGATTTAAGCAGGAGTAGAAGTATGAAGGGTGGGGGATGGGTGTTGTGCCACTTTTCGATCCACACTACAGCCCCAGTCCTGTAAACTGTCCCACATATGGGCACTCTTGTGCTTATACAGAGCCCTGCTGACCTCATCAGGTACTTGCCTAAATGAATCAGTTGCAAGAATGGGTGCTATGTTTGTTCACTTCAAATCAAGGAGGAGGAGGGTTTTTATTGCTTTTATGGACTTTTTTCCCCCACAATCTTTAAAAAACATTTCCAACACTAGCGTTTGAAATATAATTTCATATTTTGTTCATATTTCCTTAATCGTAAGTACCGAAGTGCAGCCACTCAGGATTCTGTACCATCACAGCTGTGTATAATCTCAACCAATTAAAGCAGACCAGGAGCTGCTTGAAGATATCAGCTGTTCAAAGAGAGGAAAAGAACTCTGACCTCCAATCTTTGCGGTTAAGTAAAGGATGATTTTTCTAATGTCCACGTATTGGTAATTTTAAGTATCACCATATCGTATAAGAATTTACTATCTTAAATATCTTTATATAAGTATGTACATCTTTAAATACACAACAGCGTTTGAAGTTGCCCTTGTGTTTGTGTTCTAATATTGAATTTAAAAAAAAAAATTGGTAGCCAGCTATAACCTGGAGCTATCTTTCACCTGTCTCTAATCCCTCCAGCAGGAGCCCTGCTTCCCTCTCAGCACCAGCACTTACACTTTCTTGTGTCTAAAAAGAGGGAACCAGATAACAGTTCCTTATTACTTCCTTTCCCTCCTCCAATCCCTAGAAAGTGCCCTGGGCAGGCTGAGCACCTCACATTCTTTGTTTACCTGCTCTCGGCTGCCTGCTTTACCCTCCCACACTGCCCAGGTTTACTCTGTGTACTGGGTCCCTCCCCATGCTGACTGATGCTTCCTGGATAGGAGAACTATTTTATTATGCTTTCCATTTAACTTGCTTGAAGCTTCGAAAGGAAGCTGAAAACAGACAAAACCTCTCTAAATCACCATGACACAGGTAAGGAGACTGGATTTTATTCTTCTATGGGACACCTTGTTTAGTCAAGTCACGTATCTGCTCCGTGCCTCGGTTTCTTTTTCTATAAAATGGCAACAGTACCAGCCTCACACTGGTGTTTCAAGGCTTAATTCATTCATGTTTGCAAAATATTTTAATATTCTCAAATGGAAGGGGACCTAGAACTGCACAGTATCATCATCAGAATGGAATGCACCACACAAGAGCAGTATCAAAAAGATCATGTGTGCAGAAAAACACCGTCCATGGAATTAACTTTTTACTAGTCCAAACATGGGGGGAGGGATAGCTCAGTGGTTTGAGCATTGGCCTGCTAAACCCAGGGTTATGAGTTCAATCCTTGAGGGGGCTATTTAGGGATCTGGGGCAAAAATCTGTTTGGGGATTGGTCCTGCTTTGAGCAGGGGGTTGGACTAGATGACCTGCTGAGGTCCCTTCCAACCCTGATATTCTATGGTATGTCTACACTGCAATTAGAACCCCGCGGCTGGCCCATGCCAGCTGACTCAGACTAAGGGGCTGTTTAACTGCAGTGTAGATATTTGGGCACGGGCTGGAGCCCAGGCTCTAGGACCACTGCGAGGTGGAAGGGTGCTGGAGCTTAAACAGCCCCTTAGCCAGAGCCCTGCTGGCACCGGCCAGCCATGGGTTTTTAATTGAAGTGTACACATGCCCACAGATAATCGTTAGAGGACAAGTTTGGCGATGGAGAACAGTTTCCAGTTCGCCCCTCTCAAGAAACCAGAACTACTCTTTAAATGTAGGTGTGAAGATGACAGTTTGAATGCGACATATTCGCAGCTCAACTACATGTCTTGCACTTGCACAATAAAAGTTGCTGATTGGTGCCTGCTTTTCTAATCGTTCCCTGTTTTACTATGAGAAGGCAGACAACTTCAATAGGTCTTCTATATTTAATCAGCTCCCTGTTTCTACATCAGCATGCTGTAACTGCAAATCTCACAGATACTCTGGCTTCAAGGTTGTTTCAGACATCAATTTTCTCTGAAGTCAGACACCAAAATACCTCCCTAATGAAAATGCTTGTTCCACTGGATATGCATATGTGCATAGTGGGAGGCTGGTATAATGAATTAAAGCCTGCTATAACATGTATTATTTCCTGGATTGTTACTGAAGGAAATAAATCAGCTTTCAATTTATAATTTTCACTTAGAATTAAAAATCCAAAGAGTTGCCAGATAAGTGATGAGAAAAGGGTTTTTTTGCACCATATGCTGATGTAGTTCAAGTGTATTTTGGGGGGGAAGAAACACTTGGGCTCAAAGAAAGTGGAAGGAAAACAGACATTGCCCATCCTGATGCTTAAACACTCACTAGAAACAGTTGCTGGCATGGTGAGAAACATTCAAAAGCCATAGAGGAGGTCTGGCACTTAGCCAACCCATGCCAGAAGGTGAGGTTTATTGAAGTGGCAGCAATTTGGGACACAAATGATAAAGGGAACAAAAATAGTGTGGGGCTGTATCTGGTGCCTTTCATATCCCAAGTACATTACAGTTAGATACTGGTAGTACAGCTGCTGAGTAAATTAACATGCCACCCAGCATGCACTCACCAACAGCTCACAAATAGCACTGACATACGAAACTGTTTTATTTTGAGAAGTAGCATAGGCCACAACATCTCAGATATGTTCTATTCTTTTAATTCTTTTTCAGTCATCAGCAAGGGGCAAAGGCAACACCTCACATTAGCATCTAATCTGAAGGTTACTGCTAACAGTTCAGCCGAATCCCTTATACGATTATGCATAGAGCTTGGATCTGAATCCCAATGCGTAACTTGGAACAACAAGCTCCTTTCTTTGCCTAGATTCACTCGAACTGCCAGTGTGGACCCAGATTGACAGGGTGTTTTCACACGAGAATATGGGGAAAGGATAAACTATTACTGTCACAAATTATGTGGGGCTAGAGCTATTTCCAAAGATGATGTTTACTAACGACAGGTTGTCAAAGTTAATTAAATTCCTACGTACTGATTTCATCGGACAGCCTAACCCTATCGTTTACAAGGTGAATTATGGCTTTTAATTGTTCCAGTTTTACCTGTTAATGAAAATGCATGGTGCCATTAGTAAGGCCTGTCAGCTACATTTATGTGCAAAGAAATGATCCGACTCTGCTCTGGTGATCTAATCCTGTCCATGAAAACAGCCTAAATGTCACTTTCAAGTACAGTAAATAACTATCCCTAAAGACAAAGAGGACAGATGGGAATATGCTCACAACAGAGCAACAAATCACAGAATCAAGAAAAACTAAATATTCCAGGTTTAGGGGAAAGAGTGCCATTAAAATTCTACAGAACAGAAACAAGTCTGTCACCTGAAAGAACTAATCAAATATTTATTATCTTCTGCTCATGAGAGTAATAAATAAATAAATAAAAATCAGTGGAGATACTGATTATGCTCTTTTCATTGTGAGGCTCTCTCAGTTTTGGGACTTACCCACCATTTATCTTTATTTGTTTCTCATTATTGATAGCCGCTTGAAGCGGCAGTACTAGGTAGTGACTTTCCAACACCTTTTCCAACATTCCAGTAGAGGATTTCTGAGCATTAAGGTACAAATCCAACTATCGCTCCTTTTGCAATGGTCCTCAAACGTCACCTCTATCAACAGTAGAGAAGCGACCTAAGTCTCTTTTATGCGAAGTAATAAAATCTAGAAAATGTTTGCACCGCTATTGCATTTGCCCATGAAAATGGCTGACTCCACAGCGAAGCCTCACACAGATTTTTAACTACCAAGACTAGTTAAAACCTCAAGAATACTATGTTCTAACACTCTGAACTGTATAACCTCCTACGGCAAGCATTAATTTGAAACAGGTGTTACAGTAGACACATGAAACTACATATGACTACTGCTAAAAAGACATCTACAGAAAGGGACAAGACAGAGAGATGTGCTTAAAATGTAAGAAAATCAAAAGCAAAACAAAATTAAGATGATACACAAAACAAGGGGAAAACACTACAGTACAAACGCTGTGCCTCCTCCCTCTTCAAAACAAGACAAGCACTGCCATGAAGAGAATGAATAGTTACCTGCATCCATATCTGCAAAGAATGGAACAGCCAGTAAGGAAAAGAAGGAACCAGAAATTCAGTGTCTCAGAGTTGGATTTAAAGTTCATAAGGAGAATAAATAAAAATCAAGAAAATATTTTTAGTGAAAAATATACCTCAATTATGTGCTACGATGACATACATGAACTCAAACCGTAAAAGTGACTAAGCTTAAATTAAAATAACAAATACAATGAAAGTTTTGAACTACATATTAAACTGTAGCATAAAACTAGAATTGAAAAAAAAAACTTGTTCTCCTCCAGGCCCAAAAATTAGTGTTCTAAAAAATAATGGAGCAAATTCATAACGCCCAAGTTTTATTTGAAAATCTTTACGGTCTCTGGTACAACAAACTGAAGGGCCCGATCCTGTATATAGCCAATACCAAGAATAGTAGTTATTGCCTTCAGCAGATAATTGGAATTAATGGAAGTACTCATAGTAGTAAGTGCTACATTGGGTAGTGTTTGCATTTATGAAACTGAGATTAAGAACATTTCCCATATGCACAAATACTTCATGGGAAAGAATTTAAAAATGTTAAGATATTACAAAAAAAGAGGTATACAATTGTTCTCGTTGCAGCTACTTATCTCCACTATGACAAATGTTAAAAGGAAACCTACTTTATTTTTTACCAACATTGCACAGCAACCAATGATGATTTTTTTTTACTGTACTATTTCTGTATGATATATAAAAACAGCGATTAACAGTGCATTGCATGAAAGCAAAAACTAAAATCAGCATGCTTTTAATCATCCGCATATACACTTACCTTCAGGTGATTCCTCCTGGACATATGTGCCAGTCAGATACCGGTGCACAAGTGCAGACTTGCCACTAGCTAAATTCCCCACAATTCCCTGGAATGAAAAGATGATACACATTGAGCCATAATCAAATCTTCTGATATTTAAAAAAATATAACAAATAGTATGATTTGTATAATTTTATTTAAACAAAAAACTTGTCAATTCTCCAAAAGAAGATTGAATATTATAATCTCTATGTTTAGGAGAAATACTATTTATAAGAAAAACAAGCGATGTATCTCAGAACACACAAATTACTAATACCCCCAAAAAATTCATTGTGAGAGCACACTGCATACCCAGCGCAAAAGAAACGCCATGAGAAGCTAATCTATTTACAGTCCTTTCCCTCTACTCCTCCTCAGGCACACACATCACCACTACTGTACATTATATACAATAATGCACTGCAATCTTAGCCCCTCCGCCGAGGATGCCAGACTTCCAGAACATTCTTTATTCAACTGCACACCGAGATTGAGTAAAAGATGAAGGAACATTTATTCTATCTTTTATGCTTTTTTAAAAAAATTCAACTTATCTAAAGCTGTCATACCATGTTGGACTATTTTGTCCATTAACATCAATTATCCCAGGTAGCAATTCTGGTGTAACTGCTGCTGCAGAGTCAGCAGAAGGAACATTACTGTTATGAGTCAGGCAAAGGAAAAAAAAAATTTGTTAAAAACCTGCAAGTAAGTGGCAGTTTCAATTGCTCTGTTTCACCAAATTCTTGCTTTAAACCACCCCTTTGGTAGCCCATTTACTTCACTTTCTGATATGCTGTCCCCTACACTCGGAAGAAGCACCCTCTTGTGCATTTGTCAATCATTCCCTTGTATTCAAATTCCTCCTTAAACTACAGTTCTGAAAGTATTTACTTGATCATACCTTTTTGAAAAGGTGGAATACTATACATGATTTCAAGACCACACCTTTCCCTGGTTGTCCATTGTGAGTCTCAACTGTTTTATCATCCATCTAGTTCAGTACGTAAGCTCCTGGGTCAGTGCCACTGTGAACTTTTGATCTCTGAACACAATAAAGGTGTTCAATGAACACATAATAAATTAATAGACATTCTATCCATTTCATGGGATCCTTCTTATCGGCATGCTGAACAGTAGGTAGGATGCCAAACAATCCCAAAGCGACAGAGTTTGGGGAGCAGTGGGCTTGGGGAAAGCCTTATGATCCTGGATCTATTCTCCCCCACTGCAAACATACTCCAGTAAAGAACTAGGTGAAGGTAGCTTCTTGAAAGTTGCTCATTCTCCTTCCATACTCCAGAGATTGCCAATAATGCAGCTGTGGAAGTATTTTAAGCATAGAGCTCATAATCCAAGCGCATGGAGCCAGCCCTTGCCCAATAGGCCATAGGTGCAGGGAGTGGTGTGGACTATAAGGAGGGGAAAACATGAATAAAAGCAGAAAGGAATTTAAAATAGATAATAAGGAAGGCAAGAATGAAAGAAAGAAAAAAGAAGCAGGAGAGAAAGGGGATCAGACCTACTGCATTGGACATAGTGAAAACAAGCAGCTTGGGAGTCACCTGCAGCAAAAGAAACTAACAAGATTATGTCAAGGGAAATGGCACTGTATTTACAAGCGTAGGTGCTACCAACCTAAGCAACAGACCAAAATAAATCAATCCCAAGTAAAGCTGGAGCGAAGTGGTAGTAGGTAGGCCATCTGTTCAGTAGGGTTCTGTGTAAGCTGACTTTGAAGAGTGTTTAAATGGAGCACACCGGAAGCTTTTAATCTAATTTTCACCCAAGAGGAATTACTGAGTACGCTGGTATATGCTGAAACATCTACATCTAAAAATAAGTGTGAGGTAAGACTCTTGACAAGTTCAGTCATTTGGAGAGCTTGGATGTGCCTCATTCTCAAACACCAGCTAAACAAAAGGATGCGCTCTGTAACCTATGACATGGCTTCAACTGAAGACAAAAACGTCTACAGGTTACTATGCCACTGCTAGAGGTAAAAGCTGAAACCCTGATAAGACTAATGGGGCATGCCAATTCATTTGGAAGATTCCCCTCCTTCCTCCCCAAGCATACAAGACTGCTACATAATTGTGACAGGTTTCAGAGTGGTAGCCGTGTTAGTCCGTATCAGCAAAAAGGAGTACTTGTGGCACCTTAGAGACTAACAAATGTATTTGAGCATAAGCTTTCGTGGGCTAAAACCCACTTCTTCAGATGCATGCAGTGGAAAATACAGTAGGAAGATTGTGTGTGTGTGTGTGTGTGTGTGTGTATACACACACACACACACACACACACAGAGAACATGAAAAAATGTGTGTTGCCATACCCACTATACCGAGAGTGATCAGTTAAGGTGGGCTATTAACAGCAGGAGGGAAAAAAAAACCTTTTGTAATGCTAATCAGGATGGCCCATTTCCAACAGTTGACAAGAAGGTGTGAGTAACAGTAGGGGGACAGTCTCTACGTAAAAGAATAAATGGACACAAATCAGATGTCAAGAATTATAATGTTCAAAAACCAGTCGGAGAACACTTCAATCTCCCTGGTCACTCGATTACAGACCTAAAAGTTGCAATATTACAACAACGAAAACTTCAAAAACAGACTCCAATGAGAAACTACTGAATTGGAATTAATTTGCAATCTTGACACCATTAAATTAGGCTTGAATAAAGACTGGGAGTGGATGGGTCATTACACAAAGTAAAACTATTTCCCCATGCTTATTTTTTTCCCCTACTGTTACTCACACCTTCTTGTCAATTGTTGGAAATGGGCCATCCTGATTATCACTACAAAAGGTTTTTTTTGTTTTTTTTCCCCTCCTGCTGCTAATAGCTCACCTTAACTGATCACTCTCAGTATAGTGGGTATGGCAACACCCATTTTTTCATGTTCTCTCTCTCTCTGTGTGTGTGTGTGTGTGTAATATAATCTTCCTACTGTATTTTCCACTGCATGCATCCGATGAAGTGGGTTTTAGCCCATGAAAGCTTATTCTCAAATAAATTTGTTAGTTTCTAAGGTGCCACAAGTATCCCTCGTTCTTTCTACATAATTGTGTGGCTGCAAACATTTTGGGCCAAACTTTCAAAACTGGTCTCTGAAATTTGCATCCCAGGACCAACCTGCATGAAAACAGACCTTTATGTGAACAAATTGTCTCGACATCTCTAGTTGCATAACTGGCATAGGGTGAATTTGCAGTCTGGCTGAAAACATGGCCCTCAACATTATTTCTGTAAGTGGAGACTACCTAGTCTGACAAGTGCTGTTTAGCCAGGAGCTCTCTTTTTTAAGCCGGACCTTTTATGGAGATTGGTTTTTTTGTTTGTTTTTTTGGGCGGTGGGGGGAATTTTGGCAATACATTAGGACTTGAATAAGAGAGATTGGGTAAGAAAGAAAGGAGAAGAAGATCTCTGAATAAGAGGGTCATCTGTCTGAACAGCACAACTAGCAGGACCATTCTGAAGTGAATGAGAACCTCCTTGTGCCCAGAATTTCCCCAGGATCCCAAGAATCAGAGGGAAGGAAGATATCTGCCTGGCGAAATCGGGGTGGTGGGGGGAGGGCACTGAGCTTTAGTGTCCCGTCTGCTCCCATCTTACCCTCCAAGGAAGAGGGTGAAAGTCCCATGAGACAAACAGAACAAAATAGGCCTGCCATACAATGGCTAAGGTCTACTCCACAGTCACTGCAGCCCCCCAATGAATTGCTATATCACTCCAGGACTTGCGTTAATTTTATCTGCCCACCACTGTTCATTAATACCAATTCTGAGCACATTGTTAAGTGGTTCAACAGTATCTTCCTGTAATTTTTTCTCCTTCATAGTCCATATTGTACATTGGGGGGGGGAGGGATAGCTCAGTGGTTTGAGCATTGGCCTTCTAAACCCAGGGTTGAGAGTTTAATCCTTGAGGGGGCCATTTAGGGATTTAGCAGGGGATTGGTCCTGCTTTGAGCAGGGGGTTGGACTAGATGACCTTCTGAGGTCCCTTCCAACCCTAATATTCTATGGTTCTGCCACCACAGTGACAGGCGCTGCTGTCTCATAGCAAGGTAGTCTGTAGTTGAGAACATGAGCAAGTGCATGTTGATTCTAATGTAGGCTATGCTGGCTGTCAAAAACCTAGAAATCAGAGGTGGAACTGCCTGCAACAATCAAAAAAGCATGAACTCAGATTCCAGAATGACAGAACAGAGGTACAAAGAAAGGAAGTCTATTTTTACCATGGCTAGATATTTTGTTTGTTTTTTAATCTACCCAAAGACTTCAAATATTTGAAAAGACATTTTGTTATTTCTCAGGCTGTCTACATTTCCGCCAGATCGACGCTCTGGCGATCGATGCGCCAGGGGTCGATTTAGCGGGTCTAGTGAAGACCCGTTAAATCAACAGCAGAGTGCTCTCCTGTTGACACCTGTACTCCACCTGGAATGAGAAGAGTAAAGTCAGTCAACAGGAGAGTGTCTCCCATCAACCCAGTGCGGTGCAGACACCCCAGTAAGTCGACTCCAGATACATTTTACGCAACTCCAGCTATCTGAATCTTAGGTCAACTTACCGCAGTAGTGTAGACATAGCCTTAGTCTGCACATCAGTTCTCCACTGGATGTATTCATGGCCGTTTCTGGATTTCCATTATTATTTTACCCCATTTGAAAATCTCTGCTAAGTGCCACACACTATGCACAAAAGATAAGGTACATGTCCTGAAAAGCTCACAACAATTATGCTACAAATTGGTGGAGAAGAGGGCAATGAAACAGCAGGGTGGGACTAGGCAGGGAGGACTGAAATGTCAAGAGTAAGAGGTCACTTTAATGATGTCTGCAACAAATTGAAGTTTATTTCTTTTAAAACATGTATCAACTCCATTGCCATTTGATGCACACAGCTGACCAAGGAAGAAAAGCACAAACAATGTCTTATTGTGAGACGTAGTATCTTTTGGAAGGGGCCCAGTGAGGAAATGTAATTATGTTCCAACAGTTCATTCAATAATTGTGGTACATTTCCCCCACTATGTGTTTTCTTTTTATGTATTTGTTTCAGATCCTGAGGATTGTGGATCGTGGATCAAAAGCATTACACTTCACAAATGTTATTCATTGCTATATATACACACCATTAATGTACAAGATTCTCCAAATCTTACAACATGATGGAGTGCCCATATGCATTTATCATACAAGTCTTCACAATTCCAATACAGTAACTCCTCACTTAAAAGTTGTCCTGGTTAATATTGTTTCACTGTTGATCAATTAGGGAACATGCTCATTTAAAGTTGTGCAATGCTCCCTTCTGAGGTCATTTGGCAGCTGCCTGCTTTGTCCACTGCTTGCAGGAAGAGCAGCCCGTTGCAGCTAGCTGGTTGGGGCTTGGAACCAGGGTGGACCGGCAGCCCCCCTATCAGCTCCCCGCTCCCCTAAGTTCCCTGTGCAGCAGCCGCCCAGCAGGCTATCAATTGCCGGCAGTTCAGCTGTCCCTCTCCCCATTGCCATGTGCTGCTCCTGCCCTCTGCCTTGGAGCTGCTCCCAGAGACTCCTGCTTGCTGTGCAGGTGGGGAAGTGGGGGACTGTCAGGGTTTCCCCCTCCCCCCTGCTCCTGCACCCTGCTTATCCCTTCTCCATATAGGGACACAGATGTAGAGAGATATAGAGAGCTTGGGGCAGCAGCTGCTGTCTCAACTTCCTGATCCACTTAAAAAGAGTGGGTTAGCTTAAAGGGGCAGTGCATCTTTCTCTCTCCCCCACACACAAGGTGTGTGTCTGTCTCTGTCTGCTATGCTGTCTCCCCGCCCTCATGTTCGTGCTGCCTTGTGTGAGAGGGCTCAGCCAAGTGCTAGTTCATAATTTAGCAGCAAGACATTCCCTGGGAAATATCCCTCCCTCTTCCACCCTCTAACTTCACCACCTCAACGAAGCTTCACAATCATCATAGCTGTGAACAGTATTAAATCGTTGGTTTAAAACATATACTGTGTGTATATCTATAGAATATATAGTTTTTTGTCTGGTGAAAAAAATTTCCATGGAACCTAACCCTCCCCCCCCCATATTAATTCTTATGGGGAAATTGGATTCGCTTAATATCGTTTCGCTTAAAGTCTCATTTTTCAGGAACATAACTACAACGTTAAGTGAGGAGTTACTGTATTTTAATATTTTAATCCATTGGCTAAAAAAAAAAAAAAAAAAAAAAAAAAGACATGATGAGTGTAAGTAATGCACCTGACATGTCAAATGTGTTAACTACTCCGGAGGCATTCTGTGCCAAAAAATTAAAAATTCTATGCACAATATTTTAAAATTCTGCAAGATTTATTTCTCAATAAACGCTAAGGCTCAGCATGGCAGTGGGGAGCACAGGCCGCTGGCTGTAGAAGGTGGGAGATCACCCGGCAGCTTTCCCACCCCCGGGACACGGACTCAGTGGTGAGGCTGCACCTGACCCTGACCCAGCACAAGGCCTGGGCCTGCCCCAGAAACAACCAGGGGCCCTGCCCTTCTGCACCAGGCGTGGGGCAGGTAGGCTCAACCAGACAGGATCCACATGTGGGGTGAGAGGATTCTGTGTGGGACAATCTGGGTGCAGGCAGCTCTGTGGGAGGTCTAGGTGTGAGAGGATCTGGATGCACAGAAGCTCATGCGGGGGGAGGGTTCCAGGTGCAGGGGCAATGGGACTCTATGGGGCTTCCAGGTGAAAGTGGTTAGGGCTCTGCAGAGGGGTCTGGGTGCAGCTAGTTGGGGGTCAGTGGTGTGGGGGTCTGGATTTGGGAGCTCAGGGAGGTGGGGCTCAGGGTGGGGATTTGAGTGCAGGGAGCTTAGTGGGAGGTGGTCTGGGTCCAGGGGTGGGGGTCTAGAGGCAGGGGCTCTGGGTGCAGGGGGGCTCCAGATGCAGGGGTTGAGGTTCAGTGGGGTGGGGTTCAGGTATGGAGAGATAGGGTGGTTCTGGGAGTATGGGGTGAGGCTTGGTGGGGGTGTCTGGATATGGGAGGTCCAAATGCACAGCGGTTGGGCGGATGCGGGAGCAGCTCCCGGTACAGTGGCCCCTCCCCCCAGAGCTGATGACCAATGGGGAAAGGAAGCAGGAGAGGATGCTGAGCTTCACAGGCTAATCTCTTGGGTATCTAAAACTCTAACCGTATAGTGACAACAATGTCAGCTCCTTCACCCATATGTGAAAATTATTAGGAAGCCAGTTCAGTTTTTGTGGATGACACATCTTCTTTGCAGCTAATAGTGCCTAACTGAGAAACAGCTACGTTCTGTATTACTTCTAGATTCAGAATGCTCTTAAAATTTAGCCCCAAGTAAAAAGCATTGCAGTTCTCCAACCTGGAGTTACCCAAAATAAGGATAGAGATGTCAAGATCCAGACTTAAGGGGAATAGTTGCAAAAGTGCAGATAAAAAAGGTGCTTTTGGTCTCACATCACTGGGATTCCCAGAACAAATTGTGAATTAATTAAAAGGCAGCACCTTCCTGATCTCAAAACAGAGGACAGAACTCTCCTTATCATATGTTCGAGATCCTTCCCCCAACCCCTAGTCGTCATCACCAACTTGTCCAGATTAGCCTTCAGCCAATTTGCTCTCATCCAGAGTGCATTTCTCACCAGACATTATATCCATCTATCTAGGTGCTATACAGGGTCCTCATCACCACAGTATCAGAGCACCGTGCTAAAGGACAGACTGACTTCTGTGTTCTTATGGGAGTGACACACAGCAGCTCAAGGAGTCTCCTTCCTTGGAGGTTTTTAAGGCCCGGCTTGACAAAGCCCTGGCTGGGATGATTTAGTTGGGAATTGGTCCTGCTTTGAGCATGGGGTTGGACTAGATGACCTCTTGAGGTCCCTTCCAACCCTGATATTCTATGATTCTATGATTCCTGCAGCTGAGGGAGGTTTCTGGGGGTGGGTCTGACACAGCCCCAGCCACTCCTTGCAGGGAAAGAGTAAGTCCCATCCTCTCCTGCCTCCAGCCCAGTCGGGACAACAGCTGATCCCAGCTCAGGTGTCCCCAGCCCTGCAGTGATCAACCTCTCCGCTGGCTGCCTGCAATGATGTACTTGCGCAGCTAGGGAGTGGTGCATGACTGCTCTTGAAGCTTCCCTGTCAGAAAGTCTTTTTTTTTTTTTTTTTTTTTGCAGGGAAGCAAAGAAATCTGCAGGGGACATGAATTCTGCGCACATGCAGTGGCGCACAATTCCCCCCAGGAGTAATTAACACAAATCATTTTATCCAATTAGCTAAGGGTAGTGTGTAAGATCAGTTTTATGTTTCTAAGTATTTACTTGGACTCATTCTTCCCAGGGCAACAACATTCATTAACCCCAGGAAGCCTCCAAAAATAGTTAAGATGGTTCTCTCTATCAAGTCTACTTCTGTAACATTTCATTTGTTTATTCTTTGTTCTAGCTTCAATGATTTAGATGGCATCCTTTGGCACTTAGTTACACCATCCGCTCAATTTCAAGGAGAGATCAGATTCTTAAAAATCTTTTCAACTCAGCTGCCTCCATCTGTGAAGTGTAAGGTTATATCTAGTTGTGTCCTCCATGTTCATGAATGTATCTATTATAAGAAAATAATCATTTTTCACACAACTCAGGGCCCCTAACTGTTATTAATCACTGAAGATTGCTGGCAATAGACTTAATGCTGGGAAAATCTGATGCCCTATACCAAGGAATTAATCTGTTAATCAAGATTAGCAATTGTGGGGGACCACAGGAACCACAAATACACCAGCCTGTTTTCACTATGTAGTTGTCTTCCTGACTGACCCCTGTTTTTACTTCAAAAATTTTTTAACCATATCAGGTTGATACTGATGCTGAGAACTAGCATGCACAGACAACACAAAATATTCCCTCCTCCACACATATGAATCCTGAATCCACACAAAGGATTCAGACAAGCAAATTTTACGGTGCCTAGCATGTTTAGGAGTGGCATGCAAATGAGTTTGGAGTGCTTTTTTTTTGTTTGCAGTGTTCCAGATGGGCTAAACTATGATAAGGGGTATATCCTAAATTTTAAAGAACTGTGGAAAAACTAAGTGTGTTTTCTGGGTAACAGTAGAGTACAATATACTGTTCTGTCTGATAAAAGTATATTCAACATATTACATGGATGTCATCCAGTTTAGCAGATAGGTACTGCAGGCATTCTATAGCACAGAAATGAAATAAACTCCTGACAAAGAAAAAGGTTGGGTATTTATTTATTCCTTAACATATCGCAGCCTAGAGCTTTCCAACAACAAAGATCATAGAAAGATCCTGTTTGTGACTGGCTACTGTCTAGCTGCTGTCTGCTGTGAAGCTGAACCAGGCAGGAGCTTCTGAGGCCTTGACCATGAGGGGTATCTTTCTCAGAAAAGAGTATGCTCAGATTGGACAAAATGAAAACATTATGAGTAATCAAAGGCTGTCACAACAGGCAAGCTCATCAACATAAACCTCTCTGGCTAAGATTTTAATATTTGTAACAGGATAGCAATTGACTGGGCCCAACAGTGATGGTTCAAAGAGGAGTAGCAGTACTGTAAAGTATACTGCATAGGAAGTTATTGTTCTGGTGAAAGAATATTACTTGAAAGAGTCTTTTTCCATCCCAGTAAGATGACTGACAAACAGCTACAGTGACCTAAGAAAATGATTGTTCTTCCATTCAAAGATACCAAAATCGACTGGACCAGAGTGGAAATCTCAGCACTATTTTAACAGCTTCTCAGGAGAGTAATATCAGTTGCAAAGAAAACAGATGAATAATCACGTGTGTGTTAAATTACCAGAAATAGGTGTAGTTCTGAAAATCTGCTTAGCTCTTGGAAGTCTAGGGGCTTATGCTGCCCGCAGTCCCTAGGGACAGCTCTGTCCGCCATTAGGGAATTTGTTCCCGAGAACGCTCTGTAACATTTCACGAACCCCAGTTTGGGAACCACTGCTCTATAGGATCATTGCATTGACTGCACCCAGTGGATATTTTCAAGCTTTAATTTGCAACTGTGAGAAGTAGAAACTGAGCTTCTAGAAATAAAAGTTAAGATTCTGACATTACCTAACTTTGGGAGCCAGGACCAAAGCACATGCCCACTGTGCCTGTGTCTTAATCCAGCCCTACCCAGGGGTATATCTGAACCTCAATGACAGAAGCACCATTCAGCAGTGCCCAGCAAACTACATACGCATGCTCTTCAGGCAGTAGCTTCTCATATGGCCAGCTCAAACAAATGGAGCTTGGTTTACAAACAGACTTTGGGAGAGTACCAACCACCTCCTTCTCCTCCTAGCCACCCCAGTCCTGACCACATGGGTTAAGTAATCAACTTTCTTGGCAGCAAATAGACATTGCTCCCCTAGAACCGGGGTTCTCACAAGAAATTTTGGTAGTTTTAGAGTGCGGCCACCAACTCTTGCTGGTGGCCACTCTGACAATTTCCCCTAAAATACTTAACTTTAGGAAAAACAAATATGCACATCTACATGTCCAAATCATTGTAATTTATTTAAGTAAGGTTTTTTTGCTGACTCAATAATAAAAATAATGAACAATTGTCTATTCTTTACTGGTCAGAAGAGAAACAAAATAAGGTGCTTTGCATGGTCTTGTCTTTTTGTTGTTTCTTTTGCCTTTTTATTCCTTTTTTTAGACTTGATAGCTAGTAAGTTTACTGCTGTGAAAACTGATATTTGTATGTTCGTTAATATGTTACTATCTAGCTGGGAGGCAGTGAAAAGCAATATTAACAAACATAGAAATATTGGTTTTCATAGCACTTACTCAGGTTCGGCACAAGACGGGCGACAAATTAAGCCCTAGAGAGAGGTGTGTAGGGAGGCAGTGGAGGTCAGGGGCGATGGAGGGCAGAGGGAAGTATTGGGATCCAGGGACAATGGGAGGTTGGTGAGCCTGCAGCCGGAGCTTGAAGCCCTGCAGCCAGGGGATGGAGCCCCACAGCCAGAGCCTGCTCCCTGCCACCGCAGGGCGGAAGCCAGAAGCCCAAACCCCACTGCCCCTGGGAATGTGGCGAACTCACATGGGCTGCCTGCTCCTCTGGTATTTGTGGCTCCAGAGAGGTACAGAGGCCAACCCCTGCTGGCAGCTCCAGAAGAGGGGCTACTGCTTTGTCGTCCCCCCGCCAATCACTGCCCAGGAGCCTGGGGCTGCAAGAAGAGCCCCTGGTGGCCACATTTGAGAAACGTTGCCCTAGAAGTCATTCTTGTATACTAGCAAGTTGAAGGATGCTTAATACTTTTGTGATTAAAACCTCAGACTAGGAATCAAAAGATTTGCATTCTATTTCAACAACACTGCTAATGTGACCTCTGACAAGTCACTTAACTTCCCTGTGCTTCATTTTCTTCATCAGTACATAACACAACTATAGTAGATTGTGTAACACTAACTTCACTGATTGGCACTGCAGAGAAAACACCACTGAAATGGGAAAATACCACATGATGTACTATTCTGCTCCACTGTACGTTAACACACCCTCCTGATGTTTAACTTGCAACTCCCAGTATTTTTGGGTAGCATGCAAAGAGAAATAATGAAATCAGGAGAGGACAAGATAGAACTCTATATACAAAGAGCGCAATGAAGCTACATGAGCAAACCCCAAATAACTTGTGGGAGTTGTAGGCACTGAGTGCCTTGAATGAAGTTCTCAGCAATCTAAAGTATCAAGCCCCAAACCATATATTTACTACAGTAAACATCTTCTCCTGTCTGCATCCTAACTGCTCCATTTAACCGAGGCTGTTAATATGCTAGTTTGTGACAGGAGCAAATGCTATATGCTTTTCATATTTCCATAACATCCCTAAACAAAAGAGCCACAAGCAGACGCGCACAACCCAAAATTAATCTAAGTGGCAGTGAACATAATAATAGTGCTGTGGCACAAGAGAGACAGGTTTAGCAGTTAACATGGCCCTTCACTTCCTCAGGCATATTACGGAGTTGATCAATCGTCTGGGAACATGACCTGTTATAGGGTGATGACTCACTACACAAGTTCCTTCATGACGGCAGATTTATAGATAAGAATGAATGTAGACTTGAGGTGGAACTACTTGGCCATCCTTCCTGCGTGAGCACAAATGCCACAGGCACAGCTGGTGCAGGTCATTTCAATGATGTTTAAGTAGTATAATCAAATTTCTGTTTTTATTAAATGGTAAAATGGAGTTTTGCTTTTAACAGGGGTTGCACAAAAATGAAACCATCAAAAGGTCATCATAAGACTTGTACTGCCTGACAACCTGAATTTCATTCTCTGCAGCAGCTGCACGTCAAAAGTTTCTGTCTCCACTACTTGCAAGACCCTGTCCCCAGTATTATGGAAAGAGGAGGATAGGAATCATGGTGAAATGGGCTCTCATATTCAGCCAAGATGTGATCACTTGGCAATGCAAGCATTCCCAAAAGTGTGGTATGTAAAGCAGACAGACAGCAAGGAGACAAGGAAAGTAGAGGAGATGTATCATGTGTGTCACTAACCATGGTTTAAGCAAATGACTTATCTGTCAAACCAGTACAATTGCACAACAGAACACTGCTAGTACTAACAGAGTACACAACCAATTTCCCTTTATGTAGTTTATTTCAAAATTCAATTTACTTTCAATAACACTTAAAAAATAGCCTCTCTGTTGTGGTCACACTAGCACTTAATTCAATATCATTTTGTTCTAGGTATCGCCATGTGTTTCACTCTCCGTGTAGCATGTACACATCTGAAATAAAAACAGAAACAACTTGGCTGTCTTGTCATTAACACACTGTCAGCTGTGATGCTGCTCTGACGGATAGGAGGATTTGGCAGGTGCAAATCTACCATTGCCATTTCTTGCGTGCTGGGATAATCTCCACTTTAACCAAGGCTTTGGGAGAAAAAAAAAAAAACACCTCCCACTCAGTACAGGAAAGTTTACTTAGTGAGTGAGGTGCCAGCTGTCCTCAAGTTAAACTAATATAATTTTGTACGTTTCATTTTGTGCTCTCCTGATTGGAAAAGGTGAGTAAAAATGAGTGAATCTTAGCATAATCTTTTTAGTTTTCACCACTGCTCCTGCTGGAAACCTGCGGTATGCATTTTCAGCTGGGTCTAGTCTTTTCTTTTCTCACCTCATCTCAGCAGCAGAATTACGTCGACTTAAGTTACATGGGAAGTCAGCCAGGACAATTATTACATAGTGTGTGTGTCGACACTATGCTCTTTGCGTCGGTGGTGCGCATCCCACTAGGAGCACTTGTATCGACGCAGAGAACAGTGTACCATGGGTAGCCATCCCACTGTGTAACTTGCCACCATGTAGTGTAGGGTGTTTGGGGACAGTTTTGCAATGCCTCATGGGTCAGAAACAAGTCATACAGGGATCCCAGGGAGCACGGGTTCAACTTCCCATAATGCAGTGTTTTCTATCCCATAATTTTATCTGTATCCCATAGTGTTTCACGCCTCCTTTCAAAATCACCCACACAAACCTGCGCGTCCCATCTCCCTGTCCGCCATCTGTGACAGAAGCCTGGATCCTGCACAGCTCTGCACTATTGTGATAAGCGTGAGCCCAGGACAATATCTGCAGAGCTGCAAGAGGAGCTGCGGGGAAATATGATGATGTGGGACATAGAAAGAAACAATTCAAGGTTGCTGGTGGCATTCATGGAGCAGCTTCAGACAGTGGAGTGTCAGTTCTGGGCCCAAGTAACAAGCATGATCATGCAGGTTTGGGATGACAAGCACTAGCTGCAGAACTTTCAGATGCTCAAGGCCACATTTCTGGATCTGTGTGAAGAGCTCCCTCCAGCATAGCAACACCAAAATGAGATCCGCACTGACAGTGGAAAAGCGAGTGGTGATCGTACTGTGGAAACTTGCAATGCCAGATTGCTACCGATCAGTCATTAATTGATTTGGAGTTAGGAAATCCAAAACGGGGTCTGTTATGATGCAAGTGTGCAGGGCCTCTAATCGCTCCTGCTAGGATGAACTGTGAATCTGGCCCATGAGCAGGACATAGTGGGTGGTTTTGCAGCAATGGGCTTCCCAAACCACGGTGGGGTGATAGATGGTACGCATATCCCCATTTTGGCACCAGACCACCTTGCCATAGAGTACACCAACAGAAAGTGCTACTTTCCCATGGAAATACAAGAACTGGTGGATCACTGGGGACACTTCACCAACCTCAGTGTGGGCTGGCCAGGAAAGGTGCACAATACATGCATCTTTAGGAAGACAGGACTGTTCAGAGTGGTGCAAGCAGGGCTTTCACAACCAGTAGCTTACCACTAGCAATGTTGAAATGCCAACAGTGATGCTGGGAGACCCAGCCTACCCCTTGCTCCCATGGCTCATGAAGTCAGGCACCAGCACCCTGACAGCACCAAAGAGTGCTTCAACTATAGGCTGAGCAGGTGCAGAATGACAGTTGAATGTGCCTTTGGGCGTTTGAAGGGTTGCTGGCGCTGTCTACTCAAGAGATTGGACCTCAGGGAAAAAAAATATTCCAATGGTTATAGCTGCTTGCTGTGCCCTGCATAATATCTGTGAAGCAAAGTGGAGATGGAGCAGCTGTCTGCTGATTTTGAGCACCCAGATACCAGGGCTATAAGAAGAGCTCAATATGCAGCTATATGGCTTAGGGAGGCTTTGAAAGACCATTTTAATAGTGAGCCAGAGTAGAGTGTGTTGCTGTAATTTGCTCTACCTGTCTTTGCTCTTTTGCAGCCCTGTATGAACCATTTAGTGAATTGTGAAATAATATAACATTGCCAATGCACCTATTAATACTGTCTGTGAATGATGTCAGCACCACCTAGCATATGTTGAGAACTAATACACGTGAATTATGTTTCCCAAAACACCTTTATTCCACAATGATGCAAATAGAAAAAACATTTTTCACTTAAACGTAATAAATTAAGGAAAAAACTTATGATGGGGAAAGAACAGTCATTTCCATTTCAAATTCACATACACCAACCATGTCTTTCCCAGGTCAGCATAGTGCAGCTGTGAATGTCTTTAATGTTCCCAGGGGTGGAATGGTAAGGACAATGCAGCAGCCCAACGCCACACAGAATGTTGAGGGGCAGGGGGCACAGAGTTTTCCCAGTATGCAGTTCTCTATGGGCTGCAGAGAGAAGCGAGCATAGGATTGTTGAACCCTCAGATCCACCAGAGTCTGCAGCATGTCTGTTTGCTGCCTGAGAAGTGCAAGCATCTCCAGCTGCACGTCCCTCTCCTTTTCCTGCAGCTCTCTCTTCTCCACTCTATCCTCCATGCTGTCTGCAATGGTAATCCTCCAAGCCCTGTGCTTTTATCGGAGGCAGCGGAAGGTTGCAGGATCTCTTGGAATATGTCACCCCAAGTCCTTTTCCTTCTTCTCTTTATCTGGCTTGTCCGTTCTGCTGGTGTGGATGGAGAAACCCTCATGGCCACATTTGCAGCTGCTGAAAATACAATATACAGAAATACCATTGTCAGTGTATTCATGAGATAAACCAAAATTCAGGACGCTGAACTCACTCCCTTTGATCCACACAAGTTGTTAGCACTACAGTCTCACTTCTCATTGGGATTTATACAGCATGAGCCATGGTGAGCACAGCCCTGGGGTGGGAGGCAAATTGGGGAAATGAGGGGAGATGGCTCACAGGCATGAGTATGCGTGTATAAGGCAAATGAACTGAATATTGGCACCGCTTTCCACAGGCAGTGGTGACTATAGCTGACCTCTCACCCCTGAGGGTAATGAGTGAGAGGGACCCTATGCTGCTAGCCTGTATGCTGCAATGGTCCCCACTCACGTAATCACTATGGGCCATGGGAGAGCATCCTACCACAGGAGAAGAAATAAGGCAGCCCTCCCCAGAAACCTACAGCAGAGGATTGCAGACAAACTCCAGGAAAGTTTCATCGAGATATCTATGAAGAGTCATGGCACATCCTGGTGCACATAAATAGTGTGTTCCGCGGGGCCCCCTCTGCCTAACTGTCGAGGGGGATGGGAAGCAGACAATAACTCTTCCTTTAATACTTGTTTCACTACCTCTTCTAGAATAAGAGTGAATCAATAGATGTATACTGCTATTTTGTGGGTTCCATCCCCGTAATTTCAAAGAAAACAGCATACTTACCAGAGGTTCTTTCCCCTGCATCAGAATCGACTGTGCTGGACTGTAGGGACTGGCCGGACTGCGCTGGAGTCAAAAACATGTCCTGGTTCGCTGAGCAGCTGCCTCCCCCAATCACCTGTCCCCCACATTCTACTCCTCCTCCACTTCCTCATCCAACACCTCCTCTTCGCTGTTCACAGCAGAGGCCTCTGACTCTGGCTCCTCCGAAGTATCCATAGGGCTCTTGGGAGTGATGATGGAGTCTCATCTAAGGATGGCATGCAGCTCTTTGTAAAAGCAAATTTGTGGCTACACACCAGAGCAATTGTTAGTTTCCCTTGCCTTCTGGTACACCTATTGCAGATCCTTGGCTTTCACATAGCTCTGCTTTTCGTCCCTCTTGTAGCCCTTCTCCTCCATGCCCCAAGTGATCTGCTCGTAGATGTCGATGTTTCTACAGCTGCATCTGAACTGTGCAAAACCTCTTCTCCCCAGAGACCCAGGAAATCCACCATCTCCTGTTTTCTCCAGGCGGGGGAGCATCTGCAGCATGTAGTCAGCGTGGTCAGCTAGGCAGTTGCTAGGTGTACTCTCCAAGCCGGGCAATCAGGAAATGGAATTTCAAAAATTCACAGGGCTTTAAAGGAGAAAGGCAGTTCTCTAGCCAGCTGGCTGCTTGGCAGCAGAGTTCACACTGGTGACCAGAGTCGTCAGGGTGGGGCATTGTGGGATACATCAACTGTTATTGGCCTCCAGGAGGTAAGTAACACAATGTCTACACTGACACTGCAACAATCTAACTACATCGGCCGTGACTCTACGCCACCGGAGGAGGTGATTTTATTAAGTTGGCATAACAGGGCAGTTACGTGGGCGGGAGCGAAATGTAAGTGTATACGCATACATAGCTATGTCAATGTAAGCTGCCTTGCATCAAATTAACTGTGTAATGTAGACCAGGAATAAATCCTTGCACAAGCTTACAGAATCATATCAGTTTTGTCTTGCAGATTCTATTTTAAAAGGCAGCAGGAGAGAGACAGGCTCTGATCTGGTTGCACAAGAAAAATATGAGGTGGCAAGGGAACATCTTCATATCCCCAAAACAGTGAAGGCAAAAGAGAAATTCAGACTATCCACCTCATATGCACACACAGCCCCCACGCTAACAAAAAATGGGATGGGGAGAAGATAGAAAAAAGATACACACATCAGCTATACCGCTGCAAAAACCTAGTCAAGACAAGGCACTGGAGTTTTTATTGTGAAGTAAATAGGGGAGGTCAGCCACAAACGAGGGTAGAGCATTGACCATGACTTTTTACCTTGCAGGTAAAACTACAATGTCCCCTGTCTCCACTAGCTATATTTCTGTAACATCCTAATGTGTATTAGTTATCCCACAGTAACAATGCACTTTTTTTCGGGGCAATGAAGCCAAAGCCTCTGTGACTAAACAAAGGCCCCTTACTTACCTCGACTCCTCCAACAATGCCTGAAAGCAGCAAGCATCTGCAGCATGCCCAGCTTTTTGAACTGGTTAGTCCCCAAGGTGTTGAACTGTTGGGGAATAGCCAATGCCTACTGTTAACTAAACGTTTGCTACTGTAGGCTCAATTGACATACTATGTACGGTGTAACAGTTTAATGCAGAGACAATAAGTCTATGACCAATTCAATTAGGTAAAAAGTAATAGAGTTTGTCATAAGAACCCTACAGGCAAAGGAAACTCAGAGGCTGCTCTTGCATTTCTAGTCCCGCTGTACTTAAATATCCTAGAATAAACGGACACACAGCTGAGAGTTCACAGGAGAGTTACTGAGGATTCAATTCTTCTGGGCCACAACAAGATCTTTTTCACTGTAACTAGCTTTATGCTCTGGACTTGAAAAATTACCCCATTTAACAGCCAGAGAACTAAACCCACTAACCAGAAATCACTATAAAAGTCAAATGTGCGCACACACACAAAAATTCCCACCACGAAGTTGCAGACATTCAGAGGCAATAAATCTAGTTCCATGTCTTAGTGCTGGGATTATTAGGAGGTTGTCCCCAGCAGGATACATACAGTTCGTGCTTTGCATCAGTATCTCCTGGGTGCCTGATAACTTTGAAATCTTCCTGTCCCCATCTGAATGCTGGAAGGAAGTTTTCTAGATCTTCAACCCAAAAGCTGCCTCATTACAGTGAAAGGGAGCTTCTCAGCTATTCTGTCAACCCCATTATCATTTGGGGCACCCCAGTTCCTGCCTCTAGTGTTGTTCTTCGGTTTCAAAACAGCAGCTCTGTGAAATTCCCTCATCTGCGCCATGCATTTTTATCTCCAGATATTCCTTTCGTCAATGGCATCTCCCACCTACACGCTCTTCAAGCTCAGCTAAAGTAATGCCAAAAATAAACAGTTTCTAAAAAGCTGCTTTAATTCGCATTCTTCTGGAACTAACATTAAGACAATCTGGTATCTTGCCTCTCACTAATCTCCAGTCTTTTAGGAAATCAAATGGAGTCCTGACAAAAAGCAACAGAAAAAAACATTTCAGCTAGACAATTCATTTTGAAATTCTTTTTTAAAACTTGGGAGTGAAAAAAATTGGTCCTATGCAGAGACCTTGGAGGAATGTAATAGACACATTCCACTTAAAAAGTGATCAATTTCAAGCAGTGCACTAAAAGTTGTTCAGGTACTACATGTGCCTCCTAGTCCGCCTGCCCATTTTTGCATTTTAGAATATTTTTATTTTCAAACATTTTTTCTCTCCCACTCCCACACCCCTTTACTGCAAGGCCTCTCTACTCCCAAAAAACAGAGCAAGTTACACTGGGGAAATGACTACTACACACAAAACACTGTTAATTGCACTAAGTAACCAAGCTGAAAAAAAACAACAGGAAAAAGCATCGTCTTCAATCTCAGTAACATTCTAAGATGTTAAAAGTTTAGACAGAGGGGTCTCTAAGTTATGTCCCATTAATATTTATATTCAAGGTTTAATATAATCTAAATGTTTTTATAAAGGAAAAACCTGGCAGACTTTAAATATAACCTTACGAATATTCCACTTCTGTGTAATGCAGTAAGAATGGAATGCAGAAGTAAAGAAAACACATGTAAATAAAAAAATATTACTTACCACTTTCAGCTCTGGTACAGATCGACTTAGTGTCCACTCCTGGCTATTTACAAAAGCATCTGTAAAAACAAAACAAAACACATATATATTTAGAAAGGTACACTATTAGTTTAGTAAAGCTGTATTTTTTATTCCTGCTGAAGCAGCCAAAAAAGCATCTAGGTCTTCAAATAATGGAAAAACCAGAAGCCTCATTCAAACCTCAGGTTTCAGAGTAGCAGCCGTGTTAGTCTGTATCCGCAAAAAGAACAGGAGTACTTGTGGCACCTTAGAGACTAACAGATTTATTAGAGCATAAGCTTTCGTGGACTACAGCCCACTTCTTCGGATGCATATAGAGTGGAATCCAAAGAAGTGGGCTGTAGTCCACGAAAGCTTATGCTCTAATAAATTTGTTAGTCTCTAAGGTGCCACAAGTACTCCTGTTCTTTATTCAAACCTCAGTAATTTATGTATGCTTCCATCACTGAGGTTCAGATATTACAGTATTTATGTATTGACAATGCAGAAGGCACAGCCATAGCTAATTTTATCGTGTGATCCCAACGCGGATTTATATTGCAGTTAGAATTATAATTCAATCCTTGCAGGTTATGAAAAAACTCTTCTCCTCTCCCTTGTTTCGCCAAAGCTGGGAGTTACCAGGTCAAAGGGATATAAACAGTTAAAAGGTGACACAATTTTCATGAAGAGGAGTGATAAAACAACTGGGCAAGACTGAAAGACACTCCCCAAAGCAGGAAGAGAATGCGTAAAGGGAAGAGAAAGAGGCTTTGAGGAGGAGTCTATAGCAAGTTGAACCAACTAGGGATCCCAAGAAGAAGGTGAATAGACACCTAGTAAACTAGACATGCATATACTCAGTATATTAGTACAAAAGCATTTAAGACAAACAGATCTTAAACAAAAACAGTGCTTTAAGAAGGCTGACTAGTAACTGGTTAGCACTTGCACATCTAGAGGGAACAATATTACAGGGTCTGGACATAAATCAGAGCTGCTGAGGTAATGTTTTATACACAGGGCCAGACCTGAGAGCAGGGGATCATGTGATTCCACTCTGAGAGCTGAAGCGAGAGGCCCAAGGCTTGGAGGTAGGGGGGTTGGCTCAGAAACCCCAAGAGGGGTCAGAGGGGCACTTTAGTAACTGTGACAAGTATCACAAGTGCTTTCTAAGTAAAGTTTAGGGCTTAAATAAAATAAATTAATCTCTCACAAACATATGGCATCAGCAAGTTCTGGTTCTACAGAGCAATTCAGACAAACTTTTTCAGAGAAACTGTCCTCTTCGTTGACAACACTGCTTGACTAAAAACTAGAGAGATATAGGTTTTTCTTCACAGCCAACTTGAAAATGTCAAACACGACACCCTAAACTCAGTATACACTAAGTCAACTTCTCACACCCAGAGTTTCTAGTCTTGCCTATAAGTGGCAGAAATAAACCTCTAGTTCTGTTGTGGAGAAACATTTACATTTAAGCAAGTGTTCAATATCTCTCTTCTCTCGGTAAAGTTTATTTAACTTACTGGAGAAGAAATTAGCCTCAGGCACTGAAGTCCAAGTAGTAGTGTCCTAAATTACTGCACCATAAAAAATTACGAACAGGAGGACTTGTGGCACCTTAGAGACTAACAAATTTATTAGAGCATAAGCTTTCGTGGACTACAGCCCACTTCTTCGGATGGATATAGAATGGAACATATATTGAGGAGATATATATACACACATACAGAGAGCATAAACAGGTGGGAGTTGTCTTACCACCTCTGAGAGGCCAGATACAGACAGACATCATCTTCCTTTCCAAATGCAAGATCTAACTGTCTGTCTGTACTGGGCTAGCTTGATTATCACTTCAAAAGTTTTTTTTCTCTTAATTAATTGGCCTCTCAGAGGCAGCGGGTTGGCAGTACCCTATATACTGCGCCCTGAGGCACCACCTGAACCGACCCAATAGGTACTGCTAGGGGAAAATCCTTCCAGTGACTGTGCATGCAGCGTGCACACACCTCACTGGAATCGACATGAGCGTGCACTCGAAGAAGAATTTTACATTTCAATTCTGCCTTTGAATTCAGATAGTTATGTTGGTGGGACTGGCCACAGCATTTGAGAAATGGCTCCCAAATTTGCAAGTACACAAAACATTCATATCCAAGTATTGTACAGTTCCAGTTCTGTGAAAGTCACGACACCCAAATTCTCCTGATAGGTGGGGGAGGGGAGGTTCTTCGGATGGCAGCCCAGCAGGCTTTGAAATCTTCTGGATTAATTCTACTTATTTAGGTCTCTAAGCTATACCTGCCGTTTTTAGGAGTTCTATAGGATCAGAACTCTCACCCAGTCATGGAGGACTTATTAAACAGGATCCCTGTTCAAAGATCAGAAAGTCCAACAGTGGACCAAACCTCAAACCGTTTAGCAATATCTATAGCAGAATTTAGGTTCAATATTCTGTTATCCTTATTGTTAGAGGAGAAATTGTTATGATTAATTTTAGCAATATTATTTGAGCACAGCCACTGATCTCAACCACGCGCAATACATAGAAGTTACAGTCTTTGCCCATGGAAGCTGGAGATCTAGACTGAACACATTGCCACTCAGTCAGGATGCGAACCTCCTTGGGAAAGAGATGAAGGTCTGACCTCAAAGCTCTGCATAAAGATTTGGCGCTTTTGTGTTTCTGAGGGAGCGGGGGGCAAAGTGCGGTAGGTTATGTAATATATGTACATAGCAGTACATGTTTTGACACTATTGCTACAAATGTAATTTTCTCATCTAATTTACATTTGCGTGTAAATGACATTTTTTCTAGAACATACATGTTCGTTATGCAACAAGGAAAACCAAGTAAACCAAGATGAAAAGTAAACATTTTCGGAAGTTTAAATGTTACACAAAATATAGTTCTCCATTAGCAACACTGACAAACTGCTTCTGTGCAATGATACAATGCTATAGCTCAGTGAATAATGAATAGAAATCTTTAGTTGTACCAGATATAGACTAAGAATTAGCTCTTTAATTTACAATAGTCATTGGAAGAGACTTTGACAATTATTAGGAGACAGTGTTGCCAAGTGGATAGTACACTGGAATGGGACTTAGGAGACCTGGAGTCTATTCCCAGCTTTGCTACTGGCCTGCTGGTGAGCTTGGGGAAGCCACAGCCCCTCTGTGTGCCTCAGTTTTCCTATCTGTAAAATGGAGATAATGATCTGGCCCTCTTTTGTAAAGTACTCATATCTACTAACAACAAGTGCTATGTTAGAGCTAGGTATTATTATGACCATGTAGTTAGTCTAAACAGATCATCTAAGTAAAGAACAGGGAAACAGCACAAAGATGATGACTCCAGTGACGTGTCAAAGGTACCAATGAGAATGGTTTCACATTTTGCATGGGAAAGGGAGAGGGAGAGTAACAGGATGGCAACATGTGACAGGCCTGTAGGCAAACATACCCAGCAAGCCTGTGATTAATTTCACTGGTTCAGCTAGCCAGGGTCACAACCTAGTGACTACACTTGTTGTGGATTTGGCTGCAGTGGACGGGGGGCAGAAATGTTATGACTCCAACCTCTCTCAAACTGCTAATTTCAAAACCAGAGGTCAGTTAGACCAAACAGTCACCAAAAAAAATCGCATATTTCCACAGATGCCTCCAGTCTCTCTACAGTTCTAGAATTTTCAGTGCAAATATTCAAAATCATGTTTTTGCAACATTTAATATATTCTTTATTTGCACCTCAACACTGACATAATTCCAAGTTTGGCCAGCCTTGGACACCTTTTAAAGTTAACTTCATTTCTGTGTACACTCTAACAGACTAGTTTTGAACTTTCACTGCTTCATGGTGACTAACATTATGAAAACCTGCACATAAACCTGACTTTTCTTAATTCATGTCAACCAAAAATGTCTAGGTAAGTGCTTCTTTCCTTCCCCCTTTCAATTAAAGATATGCCATTTTAAAAAATTATCAGAATGTCAACACTTTTCTCCACAAGATGCTTAGAAAGTTAGCTTTAAAAGTATATGTGAACCTCAGCAGATAGAAAGCCCAAACAAGAGCAATAACGTTAGAACAATGGTCAAGATTACAATAAAAAGCAAAATCAAACCAAATAAACTAGGAAATGAAAAGTAGCAATCTCACCTGCAACTGAATCAGACCCCCGCAAAAATGCTTTACTTTTCACAGCCGATAAAAGCTATTGTAAACGACAGACAAGCAAATTGTAAAATATGCCATGTAAGAAAACCAAATGCTAAGCTATTTATGTCATTCCATAGTAATGTAAAGTTTCCAAGAATTAATAATTCTACTGATTTAACCTACTCTGCAATTATAGCTATAGGTTTGATCTACTGTATTAATAATCTCAAAAGCAAAACTGTAAAAAGCTACTACTTATGTTTTGGCTAGAAGAGTCCTGAATGGCCAGCGTAAAGCCTTGAGAATCTGCCTCCTTTACAAAACTCAAGCCAAAGGGTCCAGTTTGCAGCCACCTAAGGACGGCTAGATGCAAGTCCTTTAATAAACCACAAGGATGTCTATTGCTAATTCAATGCGAGTATCCTCAAAGTTCAACCGATGTGTCATAAAAGACAATGCAGTATTAAGTATTAGACTACTAAGCAGGCTCAAGTGATTTGTGTAGCTGAGTAACTATTTTCTGCTACTGTGATGTTTTCAAAGTGGCATATTCAATCACCACAAATAAAAAACAAGAAAGATTAAGTCCCTTCTTTCCTCTGCAAACATGTGGAGTATTATCCCTTGTCCCAGCCATATATTCTTATAAATGTGGGGGTTAGGGGTGGGAAGACACAAAATAAACCAGTATTTCCCTAAATGGGGGAATACACCTTTTGAGGGGGCAGGAAGAATTAGCCACTCCAGAGTGGCACAAACAGGCTTCAACGGTTCTCCAGACTCTCAGCTTTAATTAAAAAATAGGTCTAGCTGTTATGGTTGCAAAGAAACCCTCCAAAATATGAAACAATTATAACTAATGCAGAGACACTTGCCTGAATTTGCAGAGAGCCTGGAAAAAAAAAAAAGCTATCTACCTTTTCATAACTGTTCGAGATGTGTTGCTCATGTCCATTGCAAGTAGGCGTGTGTGTATCGCGTGCACAGTCATCAGAAGGTTTTTTTCCCCTATCGGTATCAGTCGGGTCAAATGTGTATCCCTCTGAAGTTGCGCCTTCATGGAGTTGCCCTGCTGACCCCTCTCCCCCGCCTCTTCAGTTCCTTCTTGCCCACTTACTCCAACAGAGGGGTAGGCAGGTAGGTCTTGGAACAGACATGAGCAACACATTGTGCCCTCGTGGAGTACGCTGCCAGAGTGGGGGCAGGTATCTTTGCCAAGTCACAGCATGCCCAGATGCAGGCCGTGATCCATGAGGATATCTTTTGGGACGACACTGGAAGCCCCTTCATCCTTTCCACAATTGCAACAAACAGTTGTGTTGATCTCCTAAACGGCTTAGTTCTTTTGATATAAAAGGCCAGTGCATGCCTAATGTCCAGGGAGTGGAGCATTCGCTCCCGGTTGTTGGTGGGTGACTTAGGGAAGAAAACTAAGGAAAATGTCTTTGTTTGCATGGAATTGCGAAACCACCTTTGAGAGAAAAGCCAAGTGGGGTCGTACCTGAACCTAGTCCTTATAGAAGGCAGTATATGGAGGTTCAGCAGTCAGGGCCTTAATCTCAGACACCTTCCTGGCTGAAGTTATAGCCACCAGGAACACTACTTTCCAGGAAAGGTAAAGAAGTGAGCATGTAGCTAAGCACTCGAAGGGTCCCCCCCATCAGACTTGAAAGTACCAAGTTAAGATCCTATGCAGGGATCAGTTGTCTTACTTGAGGTACAATTTATCTAGTCCTTTGAGGAAGTGGCCGTCCATTGGGTTAGCGAAAACCGATCGACTGGAAAATCCGAGATGGAAGGCCAAGATTGCAGCCAGGTGCGCCTTTATTGACAAAACTGACAGGCCTTGCTGTTTCAGGTGCAATAAATAGCCCAGGATAAAGGGAATCAAAGACTGTAAAGGCAGAGTGTCCTTTTGTAATGACCAAATAGAGAATTCTCTTCCACTTAACTAAATTAGTGACTGTAGTAGATAGAGAGGTCCTCCTCGGCAGCAGGAAACTAACAGGGGTTTACCCATGGAGTTTCCATACCGTGAGGTGAAGAGACTCGAGATTGGGATGCCAGAGGTGGCCATGGTCCTCAGTGATCAAGTTCAGGACTACAGGCATGGTGATCAGCGTGTCCACTGACAGGTCTAGGAGGGTAAACTAACTATTTACAGGATACAAAAAGAAATGTCCACTAGGGGATCACTTGCCATAGCAAGAGAGAGAAGCAGCTCCAATGACCGTCATGGGAGGTAAGAAGGAACAGAAGAGGTGGAGGGTCGGCAGGGCCCTATATACGGAACCATGAAGGTGTAACTCCAGGGAGCTTCACAGCCGACCTGACGGGTACTGCTAGGAGAAAAACCTGACAACCACGCACGCGGTATGCACACACACCTACTTGGAATGGACATGAGCAAGCACCCGAAGAACATCATCAGCTTTCCTAGAATCATAGCTGGAAGGGACCTAGAGAGATCATTTAAGTCCAGCCCCCTTAGGACCAACTATACTAGACAATTCCTCACGTTTGTCTAACCAGTTCTTAAAAACCTCAAATGAGAGGGATTCCACAACCTCTTTTGGAGGCCCTATTCCCAAACTTTATTATCCTTAGAAAGTGTTTCCTAATATCTAACCTAAATCTCCCTCGTTCCAGATTAAGCCAATTACTGCTTGCCCTACCTTCAGCGGACACGTCTTCTTTGTAACAGCCCTTAACATATCTGAAGTCCTTATCAGATCCCCTCTTGGTCTTCTTTTCTCAAAACTGAACATGTCCCAAGTTATTTAACCTTTCCTCATAGGTCATATTTTCTCAACCTGTCACAGATACTAACACAAATAATTTTCTCTACACCACCACTCACACAGGCTAAGGATCAGGTCCATCTGGGTCAGTTACTATATTGCCTGAGGACCAAAGCCTGGAGTTCTTACTCCCACTGGCTAAGATTTACCTAGATGCTGCTGTTAATACTCTAATACTCTATCTTTCTTACTCACTCTGTAGCTTTGGAGACGTCATCTCAGAGTAAGTGAGCTTTGTCAAAATGAACATTGAAGGTTTTCTCTACGCTTTATGTTCACCTGACCAAAATGCTCAGATCTGTGGGCTGTCCCAAACAATGTGCGTCTGGTTCCCTTGCACACATCCATTTTCCGGGCTTGACCCACTGCTCACTGAAATAAATGGCACTGACTGAACAGGCTTCATTCAGATCTGGCCCTATTTGAGGAGTGAACATCTGCATTCACTGCAATGGGTGCCAACCCACATCCCAGTGATGATCCCTTAAATGCCAACATCGTTAACTGTTTCACAGCTCAAAGATTGTGAGAAATGAGACAGTCTAACCATGAAAACCTACACTAGCATTTCCCAAAGTGTCTGCTCCTGGCAGGGATAGGGTATGGGAAATGTGCACAGGACTACCAAAGGTGGCATGTAAGATGTATAAATTAAGATGTGTTAGGACTTCAGTACCTCATGACAGACTTGAAAAGGAAGTGCAGTAAGGGAAGAGGGGAGGCTCAGGGTTCCATAACTCATTTTCCTGAAAGGGGACTCAGTTTTCAAAAGTTTGGAAAACACTGGATTAAATTAAGTATCAGTTCCCTGGAGTTAGTAAGGACTTGGCATTCCTTTGAAATTTTTTTAATATAAACAATTTCAATAAAAATTCATTTTTAGTATTAAACAATTTAAGTTTTCATTTTCAAAAAGCCACACAGTTAACAGATGCATGCTATCAGTTCTAATACAGTATATGGACAAGGGGACACAGTAGCTGCACCTACTAAAGTGAATCGTTTACAAGCTATTACACAGTAAGCATATGTTTTTTCTCCTCTCACAGAGGTGGATTTATTATGCTGACAGGAGAGCTCTCTTCTGTCAGCACAGAACTTCTTCACCACATGTGCTGCAGCTGTACTGCTGTAGCGCGGCTAGTGTAGACTAGTCCTCAGTAATCTGCTGCGGTAACATTATTCACACTACTTTTCTCTGTCCAAACTGTAGATGGATTTCACAAACATCCAGGATTTTATACACACTGTAGGGACTTCATTAATCCCAACAGGCCCTAGAAATTCCCTGATTGGAGAATCTTGTAAGGGAGGACTGCAAGCCTGTGCCTGTGCTGCTCCTGCACTTATGTTATTAGAAAAAGGACATTATTAGAAGGACACTGAACAACTCTGGTTTTATTCTGCCTCTGCTCCTCCTGCAAGGCACAGCTCCAACGAGGGAATCATTGCACAAAGAAGCAGCGCATTTGCACCTACAAGAGAGGCAAGAACAGTGGGATAAATAAAACCAAGACAGCAGAGAGAGAAGTCAGAATGGAATGGAGGGAGGGAAACAATGGAAGACATCAAACAGAAAGTAAGGGAGACCTGTGCACAGAGAAGAGAGGAGGCTGTTGACCTGAGTTCCCTCTAAGCTGCATGGCCGCGCAGCAGCCTATTAAGCACCTCGCAGGCGCTCAGGGCTGCGGTGGGGAGAGATGCCTCTCCCCCAATGTCGGACCTGCCACGGCAGGGACAAGAGCCTCTCCCCACCGGCCCCAGCCCAGCCCTGGACCCGCGGCGGCCGGAGAAGAGGTGCCCCTCCCCCAGTTTCAATCCAGCCCGGCCATCACCTCCATATTGGTGCACATAACAAAATTCATTCTGTACACGTGTGGGAAAAATTAGAGGGGACACTGCTGCTGTGCAAGAGATAGAATAACAATAATTTGTGAGAATATGCAACAGTTCAGCTTGTGACTCTATTTGATTCCTTATTCCATGGGCCAGCTGAGGCAACAGCATTACAGAGGCAATGAAGTTAGCTGCCAAAGTGAATGGATCATCTTAGGTCTGTGTGTTTAGCTATACCGTGCCTGCACCTGGAGTGGTTTTCAAACTTTTTGAGCTAAGTCCCCCCCCTTGAGTTATATTTTGAGGTTGAGCCCCCACCCTCCCACCCCCAAGCCAGACAGGTGGGTGCCTGCTGAAAGTGAGTCAAGGGGTGGAGGCGACGCTCCCCTGGACCCCACTGTGCAGAGCTGGCCTGAGCCCCGCCAGCTCTTGCTACCCCCCCCCCCCCCAAATAGAAGTCAAACTATGCCTATGCTCAAAGGTCCCACGCCGGCCTGGAGCCCTGAATCATCATTCCCAAGAGCCTGTACATTGTGACAGAAAACGAAGTGAGAAATCATTAGTAGGCATACCAGATGAGTAAAGGAGAATTCAACCAGGGCCCAGTGGTATATTGTACATGCCTGTTCCCCTTAAACACTGAGTGGCAATCCTCTTTCTGACCCCCTCGTCTTCACTAAAAGGCCACCGTAAAAATACTGTACACAAAACCAAGTGAATCCAGAGGACTGTGCTATTGGAAGACTCTTCTGCCTTTTACGAAATGGTTGCATAAACAGTGGCTCCTGTTTAAATGATTATGTAAATAATGTATTCATTTGGAAATGTTTAGAACAAACAGTTTTATTTTAAGTAGAAGGAGTTAGTTGACAAGCAATGACTCCATGCCTAATATATCCCAGGACTTTATTAACAATAAATACAAACCTATTGTATAACTGACATTTTGGTTTAAATTGGGGGATTCTTTTATTGGGGGTGGGGGGCGTTGCATTTTAACTCTGATCTGCAAGTGACATATGGCATACAACAACAAATTCAATGTCTAATTATTTTTCCCCACTCTCCTTCCCCAATCTTAAAGACACTAGACATCTTATTTAAAAAGCTACAACCGACTAAAAGAGTAATGCTACTCCAGCCCAGAAAATTAAGTTAAGTCTTTGCAAAAGTCAGTTATCTTCAATAAGCATAAATATTTTTCCCTACCCCCCAAAAAAAGTTCATTTTTATTATTTTGTCTTTTTAACCTAATTGTGTTTTTGATGGAATATTTCCCCTCTTATTATATATTAAGGTGGTAATTTTAGAGGGCAATTATGAACTAGAATTAAAAACAATATTTCATGAAGCACCAAATGTTCACCTCTCCTTATGGCATGCAGTACCTCCAATAATTTCAGCAGAAATGACATATGCAAGAAAAGATGAATAAATCACTACTTAAGTGGAAGTTAGAGGAAGAAATATACAGCTCACAATTAGTACTATAACTCAAAAACCTCAGAATAATGAATGATTGATTTTGAGTTAATTTGGGGCTTTTGAGAACTTAGGTGAGAAAGATCAAAGACTTGCAGGTAAAACAGGCCTGACAAGATTTTTAACATTCTTTTCATACAAGGAAAGCAATACAGCTTGAGTTAGTGGGTGTGTTATGTCACGAATTAGCCAGATCCATATTCAATTTTTTCCCTATTTTTCCACACTTTATAGCATATGAAGGGAAAGCTGTGTTAGTACACAACTAGTAAGTACTAGTAAAGTATCAGGGGGTAGCCGTGTTAGTCTGTATCTACAAAAACAACAAGGAGTCTGGTGGCACCTTAAAGACTAACAGATTTATTTGGGCATAAGCTTTCGTTGGTAAAAACCTCACTTCTTGCATCCGAAGAAGTGAGGTTTTAACTCACGAAAGCTTATGCCCAAATAAATCTGTTAGTCTTTAAGGTGCCACCAGACTCCTTGTTGTTTAAGTACTAGTAAGTTAGTACTAAACTAGTAAGTAGAAAGAAGAGCAGGAGTACTTGTGGCACCTTAGAGACTAACAGATTTATTAGAGCATAAGCTTTCGTGGACTACAGCCCACTTCTTCGGATGCATATAACTAGTAAGTGTGGATTTAAATATTCTGGAACAGATTTGCATATTAAAAAGAATCATATTTATGAAGTAGGTGAACTGTGAGGCTTCGAAGAAGTGGGCTGTAGTCCACGAAAGCTTATGCTCTAATAAATTTGTTAGTCTCTAAGGTGCCACAAGTACTCCTGTTCTTTTTGTGAGGCTTTTGTTTGCATTTCTTTAACTTTGGAATTCAAGTGAATGCACTATATAGTGTTTAACAACATAGGAAAGGAATGAATTTTAAAAATAATCATAATTATGTGTCTTGTCATTTAGGTTATACATTGATTAAAATGTGTATGTTGCCAATCCTTGATTTTTAGAAGGTGAAGGTCAAGTAAAACTATATTCCTAAAATAGCCTTAAAATACATTTCCTTACTTGTGTTACTCACAATGCATTAAATGATTCTGGAATATATATTTTTTGCTAGTTAATTAACACTTTCATTAACCTTGAACATAAACTCAATTATTTATAGTTTCACTTTCCAGTTCTACTATTAAAATAAAAATTGCATAGTATAACTGCAAACACTGAAAAATGATTTTAAAAAGTTAAAGTATTAAATGAGATGTTGAGTTGTTTCCCCAAGCCCTTACAAAATATAGGTTTTTGACTTAAACTATTTAACGTTTGTATTGAATAGGGTTACCATACGTCCGGATTTTCCCGGACATGTCTGGCTTTTTGGGCCTCAAATCCCCGTCCGTGAGGAAATCCCAAAAAGCCGGACATGTCCGGGAAAATAGGGAGGGAGGGCCCGGCGGTGCTCGGCCGGGCGCCAGGCCAGGGCCAGCGGTGCTCGGCCAGGGGCTGGCCCGGGGCCGCTCTGCCGGGGGTGCTTGGCTGGGGACCGGCGTCCCAGGGCCTGAGCCAAGCCGGGCGGGAGACGCCGGAGCCAGAGCCTCTTGGCCTGAGCCGGCCAGCCGCCGAAGGAAGCCACTCAGCCGGACTGGGCCGCGCCGCGCCCCAGCCCCAGCTTACCTGCTGCCTCCCTGTTTCAGGCTTCTCGCAAACATTTGATTCGTGGGAAGCAGGAGAGGGGGAGGAGCAGGGGCGGAGCGTTAAGGGCAGGGGGCAGAGGCGGAGTTGGGGCGGGGCTGGGCCCCGTGGAGTGTCCTCCTTTTTAAAAATTAAAATATGGTAACCCTAGTATTGAAGATATTAAATTTAGAAGTTAGTGCTGAAATGTTTAACTTCATCTGTATTGTTGACAAACTAGGAAAATGTACATGTGTTTACCCGAAAATTTCCTTTCTTCCAGTAATAATGTCCACAGATCCATTACAATGCGTACTTCAGTCTACTTGTAGCTTAGGGTAGAACCAGACCTGTTGGTCCCTAGCAGCGGGGTAATGCCCCACAACCTGAAGTTTCTTCCAGTTAAGTCAACTTCCACAGCCTCGATAATCCAGTTCTACTTTCCTAAATTAAGGATTGTGTTAATTATACTTTGAAGTGAATGCACAACAATTTATCCTACTGAGGATTAAGGGAAATTCTCCCTAACAAACTAACTTAAGTCCATGGATATCAATTTCCACCACTATTCTGGTGGAACCATTTGGGTCCGAGGTGGGACTGATCTGTGGACCTCATCCAAAAAAAGAAAATTTTCAGGTAAGCACGTGCATTTTCTTATTCTTCTTTGTGCTGTCGTCCAGAGATCCCATAATGGTATTTTTGTAGCAGTGTGCCTTCCAGGGTGGGAAACAGGATCATGCAAAACCAGACATATTGCCTAACCTCCATCTCCCCTGGGAACGTGTTAAGACTGCCATATATGGGAATGGCTGAACACTGGATGACCAACAGGTGGAATTTTGGTGAATGTATATATTGATAGCCATGTGGCCACCTATTAGATCTCATACAGGAGACAAATACTCTGCCCTGAGACCATCCAGTCCTCAAGAGCATGGACACTAATGCTAAACAGTAGCACATTGCAGTCACTTGCATGCTGGGATAGCTGCCCATAATGCACCACTCCCAATGCCACTGCAAGTGCTGCAAATGTGGCCATTCCAATGCGCTTGAAGTGGTCAGTGTGGACAGACCGTAGCGCTTCCCTTACTGCGCTCTACGAAGGCGGGTTTAACTCACAGCGCTCTACATCTGCAAGTGTAACCATGCCCCTAGCTGAGAAAACTCACAACTCATAAGATTGGAGATAGTAGCTACTAGGTGGTCTACTTTAATGGATAGGAAGGAGGATGACATCTGTAGGGAATCAATCTTGAAAAGAACAGACTTTTTGTTTACAAACCCACATTAAGGCCCTCCTAGAAGAACTCAAGGCTGTATTTCAATAGTTAGCATGACAAGATAGGTGAGGTAATATCTTCTGCTGGTGAGAGAAAAGAAAAGACTGTTGTTTCTCTCACAAACAGAGTTGATCCAATAAAAAGATCCTACCTCACCCAACATCTCTTTCTAATATCCTGGAACCGACAGGGCTAAAACACTGCACACTAGTTTAGCATGGCAGTTCAACTACGGAATTTGCACCAGTCAGTACAATAAGTTTTATTTATTGACTTCTGAGGGTCCCTGACAGTGATAAGTTCATCTATTTTAACCTGTCTGGTCCCAGATGGAAGATTGATATTGCAATATCAAACCTCAGAGAAAGAGAAATCCAAAAACCCAGCATTAGGTTAATCAAGTAGGAGCTGTAGCTTCTTCAGCAGAAAGGCATACACTGCTGCTCACTTGTTCTTATCTTTCCATTGTCCTAGAAACTTGTGGAAAACATGGGAAGGCATACTGCAGACACACTGTCCATCTTTGCAAGAGCTCATTCACAACCTCACATTCTAGATCCTGACACATGGAAAGGCAACAAGGCACTGTTTCTAGAAGCAAAGAGGTCAATCACCAGTGCACCATATGAGTGAGGATATTCCTGAGTGCACTAGCCACTCTGATAACCAACTTCTGACACGAAGTCTTGAGTTCTCCTCCCCTCACTGGGCAGTGCAGCTTGAGATAGGAAACTTTGCTCTGCAAAGGTTAGTAGGGGTTGATTTTCTCTGCAGTAGGGATGATTGTGTTGTTCTAGGTTATCTATGAAAATTCCAATAGACTTCTTGACTGTCCTGAACAAGACAGATTTGAGTACCCATGTAAGGAATAGCGATCTGTGACTGCAATAAATCATTTTGTTATAATTAGTGGATGCTGTCCTAGCTCTTTTTCAGGGATCTATTCCTTTAACTTAATTGGGACCGGAATGAGCCCCCTCCATTATCCAGCTAGCATCTGATATAAGATTCACTCTGCCTGAATCACTAAAAAGTGGATCCTTTCCAAAAAATCTGATTTGCTACATGACCAGCCAAGGCAGTTAAGAAAATACACCAGAACCTTCATCTGTGACAATGGATATGATTGGGGCAAGATGCAGAGGGAGTCACAGGACTTAGTAGGCATGTCTCATATGAACTCTGGATCACTGAAGCATATCTGTGTATGGAATCCATATTCCCAATAGGCTCCAATAATATGAAGTGGACTATTGTTTCTGTTATGCCCTGTATTTTCCTTTTCATCTTCTGTTAACATTCTCCTAAGATGACACCTTGGATCTGATAGTATTCATCCTGAACCCAGGCCAAGGACTGACTTCACTGGCACTGTATGTCTGTTTATTATGAACACAAGATATATTCCACAAACCATATCACTGTGTTTGTTTCAGCTTGCTCTCTGCACAAAGCCTTAATCAGAAAAAATTGTCCCGGGAGAGTAATTGAGTTTGCTTGTTCTTTAGAGCAAGTATGAATACTGCCATGATCCTGGAAGAGACTCAGAGCACGTGTCAGATGAAAAGGTCTTGATCAAGCTGGGAGTGGGGTGGGGGATGGGAGAGGGAGGGAGCACTGCTATCCATAAAGAGGAATTATCTGTGGGTGATAAAATGGGAATGTGAAGATAACCTTCCTTTAGGAACTTATTCAGATGTTGGAAGATCAGTGGTTTTCAACCTGGGGTCCACAGACTATGTCTAAGATTTCCAAAAAGGTCCGCATCTCCATTTGCAAATTTTTAAGGGTCTACAAATGAAAAAAGGTTGAAAACCACTGTTGTAGATAGAGCCCTCCATTGTTTGTGCCCTACTGCCTGAGGAGAGAAATAATATGGAAAATGGGTTATATTACTCTGATTATACATAGATAGATGGTTTCAATCATATCCTGTCATACCAATGGGAATAACACCTACCTGTTCCTGCAATTCTTGCACAACTCCATACAATACCCCCTCTAGACAACATCCATTGGCTTCATTTTGACCAAACCTATAGGCAGACTTTCTCCCAAACTGAATAAGCCTGAAACATGGTCAAATTCCAGACAGGGCTGGTTGGGAATCATGCAGATAGCTCTGCAACAACTGAGCGTTCCTGTGAACCTCACATCAGCACCCTGCACTTATTCTAGCTACCAGGTACAGAGTGGTATTTTCTCCTGTTGTATCCTAGGGACTGCTTCAACTTGCCATATGACCAATACTCATTTCTATCATGCCTGGTAGTAGCCAGGATTGTAAGTCAATTTTTGCTATGACCGAATAGTCTCAGCTTTACATAAAGCTTCCCACTGTATCATTAAGTTCAGGAAATTGATACTTGAGATCAGATGCTCAGTAAAAACAAAGTCCCTTACATCTGCGTGAAAGATTTCTGCCCCCTTATCTTTTTCAGAGGCAGTGCGAGTTTCAGGTTGAGGGAGGCCATGTGTATAATACTGTTCACCGGCATTAGCATTGCTTGTGAAAGCCTGAAGAGGCTCTTTACGGTGTCAGGACAATTCTTAATTCTTTTTTTGTATTGGTCTGATGTTATATGAGAGTTTTCATGCCCAAAGGAAGCAAGTGAGACAATATCTGCACAGACACGGCTTCCTGTGAAGGGCCTATATAGTGAGAAGGCTACTTTATCAGGCAAAAAATTCCCCATTAGCAACACTGAGATCTTGGCCACTGAGGAAATAGCCACATTTACCTTCAGTAATGACATTAGATTGAAATTTGGACTGGTGCACACTAAGGGACCTTATAAATAAAATAAATGTTGGGAGGGGAAGAGGCTCAAAATAAAATAAGCAGTGGGCCAAGAGGCCACTTTCTGCCTGCTTGTTCCTCCACATCTGCACTGCTGTCCTTCTGATCCCTCCATGGCCAGGTGCTGCAGGGAGGAGGCAGCAGCTGTGGCAAGGCATAGCAACCCACAACAGAAGCTGGTATCTTCCATCTGGTGTGCTGCCCTTTCGGCTTTCCTCCCCTCATGCCCCAGAGCCAGTGGTGTAGTCGAGGGTAAAGGTGGGCAAATGCAGTTTACACACTTCAGATTTGGGGAATATGGAGTTTAGTTTAGCCACTGCTTATCACTACACTATTGCCCAGAACTAGTTCTTTTCGATCCTGCCTGGCTCCTTTCCTGCCCACACCAAAGTTAGCGTGCCCAGCCTGAGCTGAGGGAAGGCAAGGGGGGACCTTCACTCTGCACACAAAGCCAGCTGAGCTCCCCAACAAAATAACATTTTCTTCCATGACTATCAAATTCAGATATTACTACATGTGTAGCATTTAACCATTTCTTAAATGTCAATCAACTTAATACCCAGGTATTTTATCAAATCTGGATAGATAGCATACAATCTATGCATAACAGTTAGCACGAACCCTGAAAATGCCACTTTGGTTACCTGAGAAGAACGCCATGCCATCACAAAAACCATTTAAATACAACACTAAGCAAAATACAATAAACCTGCCCCGTGTTGTGCCTTGACGGCCACCAAATTGTAATTTGAGCACATACAGTCATGGAAATGGGTGCTAACTGAGAACTTTTTACTAAGAAAGCTCTGCCATCCATCTTACGTCCGGGTTCAGATACTAATGGCAAAAGCATTACAACTGACCTTAACAGCATAGATATAGGGCAAGTAGTTGTCTTCCCAGCTCCAGGGCCAACACAATCTGATCTGCTTAAAATGCCTTAATAATTTACACTTAGGAATATGTGTCATATTGAAGTTCCAATCAAATGGTTTCCTTCCACAGAGTTTCATTAACAAAGCAGCTAGTCAGTCATGCTACTGATTCAGTAGTTGTATCTGATTGTTATCAAATAGATATTCCCCCTCCACGTTTTTGTCTCTCCTGCTTAAAGAGTTCAAACCATCCAAATTCTCTCAGTCTGTATCTTGTCATGGTTTTGACAAGAGAAGACAGCTTATATTGTGAGACCTGATCAAACTGCCTATATGCCTTGATTCTATATGCAATCAATTGTCATCAACCTGACAAGGTTAATACATCCATCTGCTGCTGCACTCATGCCTAGTCCATCTGATTTACTGTACAATCTCTTGTTCTGCCTGTGTACTTTGTCCCTTGTACCATTGCACTATTTTGGCCTTGACTATTAATTTAAACCAAAACCCATGAATTGTACAGATATATTTTTGACATAAACATAGCAAATGTCCCTCAAGGGAGCAAAGAGGAAAGAGAAGAAAGGCTTTTCAAGAAAAGACATAAAAGGCTTGAATCTTTTATGATTCTTAGAAAGCCTCTTAAAAGCTTGCCTCTGGGTATCCCAAGGTCCCTTTCCTGTTCTTTTATAGGACAAGGCACTACAAAGAAAGCAAGGGGCTTATTTCAGGAATAAGTGCAGCAAAAGGATCTTTTCCCAGCATAAGAAAAAAGGTGCACTGAATCATAAGAAAGTAAAAATGTAAATTGTATGGTGCAACAATTCTTATGGTTGGGTTTTGCATGACAAAAAGCACCTTCAACTACTTTGTTAAACAAACTACTAATTTGTAATTATGCATCTATTGAGAAGATGGGACCAATACACAAGCTACATAAAGTACAAATTATTATACACATACATAAACAACAAACACAAAAGTACATACATGTACTCAATATATTCCTCTGATTGTAGATATAGAATATTTTTAGAAAGTTTCTCAACAGCATATTTGCTGTGGCTACTTATTTGTGTATTCCTAAGAAGGCTGAATAAGAGGTATTATGAGTTTCATACAAATCAGTGATTTTGTCTAAAGGTTACAAGACTAGAGTTTCTGTTTGAAACAGATATTTTATAAATAAAACTAAGTTGAAATGCCCAGTTTTTTGAGAACTTAAGAAGCATTTTTAGGACACCTTCCCTCCAACCCACCCTATGCATCATTCTGTGTAGCGCATAGGGCAGCTTATCAGGCTCTGCGTGGAGCCTCATGGTAAGGGGTCTGGGGCTGGGAGGGGTTGGATAAGGGGTGGACGTGGGGGCAGTCAGGGGACAGGGTGGGTTGGGGGGTGTCTCTGGAGGGAGCAGTCAGAAAGCAGGGGGGGTTGGATGGGGCATGGGAGTCCCAGGGTCTGTCAGGGGGCGGGGGGTGGATAGGGGTCAGGGCAGTCAGGGGACAGGGAGCAAGAAGGGTCCGGGGGGGGGGGGCAGTTACGGTGGGGGGGTCTCTGGAGGAGGTGGTCGGGGGACAAGGAGCTGGGGGGTTGGGAGTTCTTAGGGGGGCAGTCACCCAGCCCTCTCCCCTGAGCCCTGATCCCCCCCCCCACACACCCTGCCCTCTGCCCTGAGCCCCGCAAACACCCCAGACCCGTGCCCTAAGCCCTGTACCTCCCTCATACACACCCAGCCCTCTGCTTGACTCCTTCATCCCACCTCCACAACCCTAGCCCTGACTCTGGCACCCCCACACATCCCTAGCCCGCCCTCTGCCCTGACACCTGCACTGCCCCACATCCCCACCCCCACCCGGAGCACCAAACGGGAGCTCCTGCAACCCCCACCCATTCCCATCTGCACCCCTCGCATCAAATGGGAGCTGCCCAGGTAAGTGCCCCACACCCGAACCTCCTGACCCAACCCTGAGCCCCCTGCCTCATTTTAGCTCCTGGCCTGACCCTTCACCCCCAGCCCTGTGCTCAGTGCACTGCCACCCTCAGCTCAGTGCAGAGAGAGGAAGAGAATGGCCAGAACCAGGGAGAAGGTAGGTACCCCACTGTATGTGGGGAGGGCTGGGACCCCAGACCGGCAGCGGGGTGAGTGGATCCGGCAGCCAGGACCCCGGCTGGCAGGAGCCGGCGGATGGAACCCCTGAGCAGCAGTGAGCGGAGCTGCTCAGTCCACTGCCGGTCTGGGGTCCTGGCCGCCGGCCCCACACAGCCCACTGCTGGTCTGGGGTTCTGGCTGCCGCACCCTTGCAGAACCCCAGACCAGCAGCGGGCTGAGCGGGCCGGTGGCGTAAGATCAACATTTTAATTTCATTTTAAATGAAGCTTCTTAAACATTTTGAAAACCTTGTTTATTTTACAATACAACACTCGTTTAGTTATATAATATATAGACATAGAGAGAGACCTTCTAAAAAACATTAAAATGTATTACCGGCACACGAAACCTTAAATTAGAGTGAATAAATGAAGACTCGGCACACCGCTTCTGAAAGGTTGCCGACCCCTGTTCTATCTAATCTGTAGCCCCTAGTGCTGTCTTTGTCCCTTCCAGTACTGTCGTTTCACGCCTTTTATCCTTGGAATTGCCTCCTTTACTCACACACCCAACCCCCCCATTTCCTCTCAATACCTCCTTAACACTTACTGCTTTCCACTTATGCTCCAATGCTGATCCTTCCTCAAGGCCATCTTTTTCTACTCACACTTAAATATTAAGTCATTTATATTATACCTGTTTAGAGTCAGACTGAGCTTATGAATGCAGAGATCTTATCTCCTTCTGATTGTTAAGCTCCATATAAATCAATGATGGTTGTGGTATAAATAAACTAGAATAAATATAAGGGCTAAAATACTTCCACAATATCCAGTAGACTTGATACTCAAAGTCAACTTCAAAATTTGTTGTTATTATTCTGTTTATTTAGGGAGTGGGGGGAAGGCAGGAAGAATAGAGATTCACATCACTTTCCTAATTTTCCTTTTGTGTCATCATAAAGCCAGAAACCCAGGCCATTCAACGGAGATTCACTTGAAACACAAATTAAATGTCCTCCTGAACATAGGCTGATTCCTGGACTTCCTCCTGGTGAAACCCAATGTTATGATTTATTCTATTACAAACTCAAAAATCACTTTTTCATGTACAGAAGTGACCCCACATACTGTTAAATCAGTGAAGTGTAAAAACATGGTTAAGTTTAGTCACAAAATATTGTAAAAAGGAACAGTGAAATTTATTACCAACTTATCACTAAGTGAAATGAATTTATAACAAAATTAATTGGCCATAATATGCAAAGAAGTACAGAATTTGTGCAGTTCGGCCTTCTCTTCACACCACACAAACATTGTTATAGTGCCTAAAAAAAGATCCATTTACATTATTTTTCAAAAAGAAAGCAAACATCCATTAGAAAAGCTGTCAATTCCTGTTTATTTTGCTCTCTTATATTTGGAAACTATAATGGAAAATTGAATAAACGACTAGCTGCCAGTGTTTATGTGCAACCCAATTAAATTCTAAAAATACAAAACACAAACAGATTTTTATGCACAATGCCAGTTTTCCGTTTTAGGCACATCTTTTCTGACTAAACAAAAATGCAAAATGCAGAAAAAAAAACAGTAACTCGCCTTCTCGTAACTGTTGTTCTTCGAGAGGTGTTGCTCATGTCCATTCCAATCAGGTGTGTGCGCGCACACATGCACGGTGACAGGAAGATTTTTCCCCTAGCAGCATCCGTTGGGCTGGCCTTGGCACCCCCTGGAGTCGCACCTCCATGGCGCTCAATATAGAGCTCTGCCGACCCGCCACTCCTTCAGTTCCTTCTTACCGGCTACTCCGACATGAACTGGACATGAACAACACATCTCAAAGAACAACAGTTACGAGAAGGTGAGTAACCATTTTTTCTTCGAGTGCTTGTTCATGTTGATTCCAATCAGGTGACTCCCAAGCCCAAGCGTAGGTGGTGGGGTCAGAGAGTCTTCCACTGATTGGAGCACTGCTCATCCGAAGGCCACATAGTCTCTGGCCTGCTGGGGAATCGCATAGCGCATGGTGAAAGTGTGGCTAGAGGACCACGTCGCCGCCCTGCAGATTTCCTGAGTGGGAACCTGAGCCAGGAACACTGTTACTGAAGGCAGAACACTGGTGGAGTGCGAAGTGATTTGGGGTGCTGGGACACCTGTCAGGTTGTAGCACTCACGGATACAGGACTCTGTCCATGACAAGATGCGTTGTGACGACACAGGCTGATCTTTCATTCTGTCTGCCACTGACAAATAACTGGACCGATTTTCTGAATGATTTTGTTCTCTTGATGGAAAAAGGCCAGCACCCTGCGGACATCTAGAGAGCGGAGCCTCTACTCCCTGACGCTGGAATGAGGCTTAGGGTAGAATACCAGGACAAAGATGTCCTGTTGATGTGAAAATGGGAGACAGGGGGAGGGATAGCTCAGTGGTTTGAGCATTGGCCTGCTAAACCCAGGATTGTGAGTTCAATCCTTGAGGGGGCCACTTAGGGATCTGGGGCAAAATCAGTACTTGGTCCTGCTAGTGAAGGCAGGGGGCTGGACTCAATGACCTTTCAAAGGTCCCTTCCAGTTCTAGGAGACAGGATATCTCCATTAATTTATAATTTATAAACCTTCAGGAGGAAAGCCGGGTGAGGCCTGAGCTGCACCTTGTCCTTATAGAACACGGTGTAAGGAGGCTCTGATGTTAGGGCCCTGAGTTCAGACACCCTCCTGGCCGAGGTTATCACTATGAGAAACGCCACCTTGTAAGAGGTAGAGCAGGGAGCACGTCGCTAATGGTTCAAAGGGGGAGGGGGGAGGTCCCGTGAGCCTAGAAAGGACCAGATTGAGGTCCCTGGCAGGGACAGGCTGACAGACATTCAGATATAGTCTGTCAAGCCCTTTTAAGAACCAGCTGACCATAGGGTTAGAAAACAGAGCAGCCCTGCATGCTCAGGTGAAAGGCCAAGATGGTGGTTAAGTGCACCCTTATGGATGACAACAAAAGCCCCTGATGCTTCAGATGGAGGAGAAAGTCCAGAATAAGCAGCACTGAGGCTAGCATCGTGGATGAATGGCGCTGCGCTGACCAGATTAAAAATCCTCTTCCACTTGGCAAGGTATGTGGCTCTTGTAGAGGGTTTTCTGCTGCCAAGGTGGACCTGTCTAACCTGGTTTGAACAGAAAAGCTCCATCGGGTTCACCCATGGAGCTTCCACGCTGTGAGGTGAAGCGACTCAAGGTTCGGATGTTGAAGACAACCATAATCTTGTGTCAGAAGGTCTGGGAAGAGCAGCAGGGTGATCAGGGCTTCCACCGACATGTCTAGGAGAGATGTGTACCAGTGCTGACAGGGCCAGGCTGGTGCTGACATGAGCTCCTTCTCTCTGGATCCTGAAGAGTACCTTGTGAACGAGCGGTATGGGCAGTAAGGCGTACAGGAGAGAACTTCCCCAATGGAGGAGAAACGCATCTGCACTGGACCCCAGGCTGTGATTTTGGAAGGAGCAGAACTGCTGGCACTTCCTGTTGTGTCATGTCGCAAATAGGTCTATCTGGGGAAAGACCCACCTCTAGAAGATTGAAATCGCAATGTCCGTAAGAAGGGACCGCTCGTGGCTGTGAAACGACCTGCTGAGGTGATCTGCCAGCTCGTTCTCTACCCCAGGGAGGTATGACACTTGCAGGTGTATCAAATGTTCCACACAGAAGTCTCACAGCACGAGGGCTTCCTGGCAAAGGGGAGAGGAGCATACTCCCCCACAACCCCATTTGTTGATATAGAACATTGCTGTTGTATTATCCATCATGACTGATGCACATTGTCCCATTAAGCGTACCCTTGGAGGGCATGAAAAAATGCTTCTCATGTGCCGGCGCCACAACCAATGGCGCTGGTGTGTGGGTAGGTGCTGAGGCAAGCTGCTCGGCTGACGGCGGGACGAATGTGGCTGAAGCCACCGAAGATGCTGCGGAGCAGTGCCTTTGGATCCCTCCCTGGCTCTGGTGAAAGGCCCAAGGGGTCCAGAATGGCCACTACGGTGGATTCTGCCACTGAGGTGGCCATGCCTGGAACTCTCGCCTGTCTCGCATTGACCTTGATCGTCGGCTCCTACTCCTCCAAGGGCAGTAGGAGTCAGACTCTGACTCCGAATTCTCAGACTGAAAACCATGGAGGAGCCAAGCTTCAGTGCATCGAGCGCCCAGAGCTTGGGAAGCGACTAGGCTCTCTGTCCGAGTGGGCCAGTGCCAAAAGACTTGGAGAGGGGGAATGCCTGGATATCACTGCCAGCTTCCCTCTGGACTGCACCTGGGGGCGGGGTGGGATTGCCAGCACCAGAGGTTCTTCCCTCCTAGGGGGCAAGAATAGCATTGTAAGGTGCAGCAAATTCTGAGCAGCTTCGAAAGCTCCCAGCATCAAAGGAAGCAGCAGCTGCTGGCCTGTAGGGACCGGTGAACATGGGAGGCCCGGACTCAACTGCCTCTCCTGGGCAGGAGTCGACGCAGCCCAAACGCGGGATCCGGAGCTGTGGCCCACCTGGGGGTCTCACTTCCTTAGATTTAGTCGGGGGTGACCAACTGTCCAGCTTCTTTTTCTTCTGAGGCACCAGCGGGTGAGACTGGTGCCTGCTCTCCGCTAGGCCTCGGGAGGTGACATGCTGAGCATCCCGGGACAAGTCCTTTCTCGGCACCGAACTCGATGATGGCATCAGGGCGCTCTGCGTCGACAAGGAAGTGCCAGGAGCCGAGTCCTCTGAGCCAGGGTCCGAATTGGGGAGTTGAGCTGCCTCCATGAGGATCACTTTAAGCTGCCGCTCCCTTTCTTTAAGGGTTCTAGGGCGGAACTCACAGCAGATCTTACAGTGATCTTTTCGGTGACCCTCCCTTTGGCACCGTAAACACAAGAGTGTGGATCACTCTTTGGCATGTGCTTTAGGCAGACCACACAGTTTTTAAACCCCGGGGACCATGGCTCCAAGGAGTCGGAAGGGTGGTAAGAAGGAACTGAGGGGGTGGCGGGTCGTCAGGGCTCTATATTGAGCGCCAGGAAGGCACAACTCCAGGGCGCGCCCGGACTGACCTGATGAATGGTGCTATGGGAAAAATCTCCCAGCTACCGTGCACGCACGCTTGATTGGAATCGACATGAACAAGCACTCGAAGAAGAGCCATAGCTCTAAAGCACAAAAACCGTTTTTAAAAACAGAAGTCTTTTTACAAAAGTAAGTTATGTCATTGTTTTTAACAATTATATATTTAATAATATATGGAGATTTACCTATCTCACAGAACTGGAAGGGCCCCTGAAAGGTCATCAAGTCCAGCCCCCTGCGTTCACTAGCTGGACCAAGTACTGATTTTGCCCCAGATCCCTAAGTGGCCCCCTCAAGGGCTGAACTCACAACCCTGGGTTTAGCAGGCCAATGTTCAAACCACTGAGCTATCCCTCCCCCCTTTATTTAATCTAATAGTTTCTTTTTCGATCACAGTTCATTTGTCGTTAGGACAAATTGTTTCACACATTTATTTTCCATAGTGGAGAAAAGAATGAAAACTTAACAGCACATATGGTTTTAATTTAAACATTTTCTCTTTGTCACATAGATGCACTACCCACTCACAAGACATGTCAGAAAAATATAGAGAAACAGGCAAAAGGATCTAAATACTTAGTGCTTGTACAAAGATACATAAGTAGCTTAGGCCTAAGATGACTAAAGATCTAAGCCTCTAATTTACTGAATTTTGAAGGGATTTACCCTCTTGACAGAAATACATTTAAAGATATATAAATGAACACTAAAGTATTTTTCAGTAACTATTCATTCTGACTGCAATAGTATTGTACTGGTGCTGTTGTACAGTTAACTAGCAGACTTCTTTCCAAAACAGTTTTATTAATATTCCTATCAATGCATAAGCAAGCAAAACAAAGCCTTACCTACGCTAGCCAGATGGCCAAGGATACAAAATGTAATAGCAAACACAGCAAGCTTATATTTTGCTCTTATATAATACACTGGGCCTGGATGTCTGAAATCATCTCTTCACCCCCATAGCATATCAGTTCCTTTTTAAACTTGACATGGACTTCTCTATCAGAAACGTTGACATAATGCCATGTATTTTTTTTTCTAGCTGCTATAACGGTTATTCTTACCTATACAACTAATCTAATCCTTTTCTGAATTCTAATAAATTCTCTGCCTGAAGAGCATATACTGGTTGTAAAAAGTCCTACATACACTGGCGCAAAGCCAAAGCAAAAGAGCATTTTTGCATTGTTTTTAAAACAGACCCTAAACATTTTTTTTTTAAATTCTAGATAATACAGCACATTTTTAAAACAAAATGTATTAACATATTTCCTTGTCATTCAGCATAATTGCCAACAGACTGATGAACCAACCCAACTAATCTGTTTTAGGGAAAGGATGGTGGTAACACCATGGGGGCTTGAAGCAAAGGATATAAAGAAGACAAAAACAGTGAGGGGCAAGGAAAGGAGAATTTTCAACAGGCATGTAAGTAGCCCCCTTCCATCAACATAAAAGTGGAAAAATTGAAGTCAGTTTACTTTGAAACAAAGCACTTCATAAAAGACTCTGTCAAAAGTTGCTGTACATGATTTCTGCAACTTCCCACTACCTTGTCCAATTCTCCAGTTCTCCCTCATTAAGCAACAATAAAGCAGAAACGAAAAGATGCTAAAGGACATCACCCAGATCAAACTTCATCTTCACTAAGTTAAATGTGCCATCAATCTTCCCAGCTTTCTTCTGTCTCCACATAAGGAAATTGACCCCTTATTTGTTCTCAAATTATCAACCAGATGCACAGTACGAAGCCACAATTATACCTGGTTTATGGATACTTATAGCTCCATTAATCTTTCCAATCAATACTGTCTCGATGGAGAGGCCACAAATGATGTTGTACATACAAATCTGCAGTGAGATTTCAAGTCACCAGAAAAGATCACACCTCTGCAGCAATAATATTCTACTCCTACAACACTCTTGAAAGGATATATTAAGTTGCAGTTAATATTTTTTAATTATTCCATAAGAGATTCTAATCAGAATACAAAAAGATTAGGATTAAATAGGATTATACAATTAGAAGTAGAATTCAGTTTTCTCTCTACAAAGTTTTAGTAAAGAATGAAGACAACCTCCAAAATGTATCAGATGTCAAAAAATAATATTGGTGTTTGAAAGACTCTTAAATAAAGCAGAATTGTTTATTATGGTAGGTTTTTTTAAAACCAAGACAGAAGCACAAGAGACTTTCTTGTCAAGGCATTTTGGAGGATGTAAAATTAAAATATGACTGGACTGCCCACCTCAGGATTTCAGGAAAATCCTGACATTTCAGCATTGGTAGGAATTGCTACTCCTGGGAGAATTCTGCACCAAAAATTAAAAATTTTGTACACAATATTTTAAAATTCTGCAAAATTCTGTATATTTTATTTGTTAAAATAATGCAGTATAATCACGCTGGTTTCAATTATTTTGGTAATGTATTTAAACTACAATACAATGGATGGAGAATGGGAGTGGGGAGAATTGGAATAAATCATCAAACTCCCTCTGCCTAATTGTAATGTAGCTAGCATTGACACTATACTTCTAGTGATTAGTCAATATATGCAGCCACATGCTCAGTGTTACATCATAGGCAGCTGAAGAGCAAGCAAGGGCTGGGCACCCAAACTCACAATTTATACTGGCTACTGACCATCTCCAGTAAGGTCAATAGCAAACAGTTCATGGAGCACATTTTGATAGGAAATTTTTTCAGTCCAAAAATTTAGTCCAGTTCTAATCACTAAAGCACCAAACACATTTCTAAGGCCACACCATCCTTTAAAACAAGGCTCCTTTACACCACTCTGGCCATGTAAAGTTGCCTTCACATTTTTACACCCATTTTATGCGCCTGGGGGAATTCACTAAGAACAATGGGAACAATTCATTAAACAGGCAGGCTGCTACATTCTGCTCTGCCTGAGGGGACAGTGCCTGTCCCACATCTACGTCCTCAGAAACACTCCAAAGCCCTGCCCCTCCACACTGACTGTGCCTCAATAGCTAGCAAGAGAGCGGGACCGAGTGTCTCTCTCTCTCTCACACACAACTGCCAATCCTCTCCCCTCCAGCGGTGATTTACATCTCTACTGGCTGCTCTAGGCACCCAAACTGACCTGCCTGCACTGCTCGGGAGGGGCGCATGACCGCTCTTTGCTTCCCATTAAGAAGTCACTTTTCTGTGGGGAAGTAAAGAAATCTACGGGGCAAGGGCCATGAATTCTGTGCACGCGCAGTGATGCACAACTCCCTCAGGAGTAAGCTGTTGATCATCATTAATGCAGAACTCAAATAAAGATTTAATGAAATACAGTATTCACATAAATAACAAAGTTAACAGCCAGACAATCCATGTAGTGAACAGAAATGATTGAAAAGTAAAACAAACACTGAGATTGTATGTTATTTTTCACTCTCATGCAAAACCTGAAATGCAGGCACAGGTAGAGAAGGCGAGAAGAAAGTGATTGTCAGCGACAGAATTATTTTTTTCAGTTGGAACTACAGGAGAAAACTTTTAGGTAGTGTGACAAAATTCCTCCTCTATCTTGGTGGGTCCTGAGCTTATTGGTGGATTTTCTTGCCTCAGAGATTCACCATGTGGGTTGGGGAACAGCCCAGAGACCTTCCCCTCTGGGAGAACGCACAGCCAGGTCAATTGGGAGGTTTGGGGGGAACCCAGGCCCGCCCTCTACTCCGGGTTCCAGCCCAGGGCCCTGTGGACTGCAGCTGTCTATAGTGTCTCCTGTAACAGCTGCATGACAGCTACAACTCCCTGGGCTACTTCCCCACGGCCTCCTCCAAACACCTTCCTTATTCTCACCACAGGACCTTCCTCCTGGTGTCTGATAATGTTTGTGCTCCTCAGTCCTCCAGCAGCACACCCTCTCATTCTCAGCTCACTTGCGCCTCTTGCTCCCAGCTCCTCACACTCTCACCACAAACTGAAGTGAGCTCCTTTTTAAAACCCAGGTGCCCTGATTAGCCTGCCTTCATTGATTCTAGAAGCTTCTTCTTAATTGGCTCCAGATGTCCTAATTAGCCTGCCTGCCTTAACTGGTTCTAGCAGGTTCATGATTACTCTAGTGTAGCCCCTTCTCTGGTCACTCAGGGAACAGAAAACTACTCATCCAGTGACCAGTATATTTGCCCTCTACCAGACTCCTGTACCCCACTGGTCTGGGTTTGTCCCAGTAGGCATAGCAATATTATGAATGGTGCAAGTCTTATGGGTGAAAATGAAACATCTTTCTTAACTGAATTTCTTTGCTCTGGCTGCAAAGCTTTCTTGAGGAGTTTTTATTTTCCGTATAAATTATGCTATGTTTCTCATTTAAATTAGATTCCACACAATGCCTGTTCAAGGAACAGTAATATCAAAGGAGAAAACAGTTGTCAAACAGGGATCTTGGTTTCTTGATGCTAAATAAACACCAAAGTGAAGCCAGAGTCATTTATCAAAATGTGATACATTTCAAATCACACTGATTCGTGTCTGAGATCCTACCATTGCAATGGATTTACTAGTTTGTTCTTGACTAATAAATCAATAAAATAGAAAATAATATATCCTCTTATACAGACATAAGTTGACTTTACCACTCAAACAGTGCATGTTGATATATGGGGAGGTAGGAAAAGGAGCCTCACCTAAAATTCTTTCAACAGTCAGGTCATTTGGCTCCATGAGGCAGCATGACTTGGTTCCAGTTGTTTGCTAGGTGTGCGAGCCAATAGTGATCCTAAGTGCCTCTCCCTGTCTTATGGTGGTGGGTCACCTGACTGTGCAGGTGCCTGAAATCTAACATGTATCTGCCAGGGGAACCACCATAAAGTTGTGATCTTTCATCTGGCACAAGACATGTAGGCTTGTAAATGAAACTTCTGATTTACGTGCATATCTGTTTTCAAAACCTGTTTAAATGCAACTATTAATGGTGCAGAGAGTAGACAATTTCAATACCATGTAAGCATATAAAACAAATCAGAGACCCATGCAGACTCCATGTCATTGCAGTCTACCCTATTGTTTTTATTTGGCCAGAAAAGAGGTCAAAGTGTCCTATCTGTTTTAGATTTTGTCTGAAGGGGGATCAATTTTTAAACTGTAATGAGCAGAAAGTCTATGAAAAATGAGTAGTGATTGTGGGAGGAAGCATCCCTTCTGAAATGTTCAACCTGAAATAACTAAGAGGCTTGAGTTTTACAGAATGACGAGTGCCAACAGTGGGGAAAAAAATCAGACTTGTAATGTGTCTCAAACTGGGGACCCCAAAGTTGAGGTTCTCAAAGTCACTAGTAACTGCTGAAAATCTTGGCCTCTTTCCTTCCTGGATGTAAATATACATTCTGTAGTATTAGTGCATTTTTTCCTAAGTATACTGTACTGAATAGTTGTCTTCTCATAAGCATTACATAAAAACTGACTAAAAGTTAGTGGTGACAACAAATCAATATAATAGGACGACAGAAATTCTTTGGTGCCATTTGATACAATAAATGCAGGTGATTAATATAAACTATATCCGAACTAAATTGTGCCTTTCAGAAAATCTTTTTAAGTGAAGAAAAAGTTATTTACAATTATTTATTATTGGTATTCCCAGAGTGCCTATAAGTCCTAGGCATGAGCTAGGAACCCTCTGGTGCAGGCACTGTACAAACACAGAACAAAGATGGTCCTTGCCCCAAAGAGCTAAGTATAAAATAGGAGACAACAGATTGAGAGAGACAGATGGGGGAATACTAGGAAACAATGAGACAATAGTTGTCAACATGACACGCTGTACATTATTGGCTTAACTAAGTTTTTTATTGGCATCGCAGAAAGAAGAGAGGTTTACGGAGGATGAGACGGCTTTGCAAATGTTTGCAGGGAGCTCTTCCCAAGCGTGAGGGGCAGCATGAAGCTGATTGTTTATAAATTTATGAAGAGGGAGATGGAGGCGGTCATCACGCATCAACTGGAGATGTGAGCAGACATGCATGTGAATGAGAGATGACAGGAACCGTCAGAGTAGGTCATGAAAGGGAAGACAATCAGTTTGTGTGTGATGCCATCAAGACGGGAGAGCCAGCGGAGGGATTCAAAGAGAGGGAGACATGGTCAAAGCAACAGGCTAGGAGAATGATCTTTGCAGTAGCATTTGGAGTGGATATGAGCAGGGAAAGGTTGCATTTGGCAAGGCCAGAGGAAAAAGTCTACTACAGCAATTGAGATGCGAGTTGATGAGAGTTCTAGCTGTGTGGCCAGACAAGAAGGTGGTATTGCAGAGCTGTTTACACAGAAAAATTTGGCAACGTTTAGACAAAGCCAGGATATGAGGACCAACCGAGGTCTGCATCTATAAGATAACATCCTGATTATAGGGCTGGATCACAGGCAGGGTTGATGGTGGTGTCCATGGTGAACAAGAAAGCAGGGGAGAGTCAGAGCTCTGTTTTAGCCGTGTGCGCTTAAGGTACCAGATTGACATCCACAATATGTCAGAGAGACAGGCCAAGATTTTAGGTTGGACAGAAGACAGGTCTGGAATAGAAAAGCAGACCTGTGGGTCATCAGCTGTTGAATTTGTGGAGGACATTACCCAGACTAAAATTGTAGAGAAACTAAAAACAGGAAAAGAACAGAGCTCTGTGGAACCCCACGGAAGGTTCATGGGGGGTATGAGGAGGATCCTCCAAAGGACATGCTGAAGAATTAAATCAAGAGATAGGTGGAGAACCAGAAGACAATCACAGAACCCAAGGGAGGACAACATTTCAAGAAGAGCATGACTAACAGGCCAAAAAGGATGAGGATGAAATAATGGTTCTGAGTTTGGTTAGAAAGACATCAGACTTTGGTGAGACCAGTTTTAGTGGAGTGCACGGGACAGAAGCATGAACAGAGAGAAACTCAAGAAAGCAATTGTAGCCAGCAAATTCAATGAGATGGAAGAGACAAGGGAGATGGAGCAGTAGCTGGAGAGAGAAGTGGTAGAGACTTAAGCATCTTTGTACTATGAGGGGAAAGCTAGAGGAGAGTGAGAGTTTAAGGAGAAGAGTGAGGGAGGGGATGAGAAAGGGCACAATGGAGATTGGATGGGGTCATTGGAGCTCATGGAGAAGTTAGCCAAGAAGCAGACTAGAAACTTCTGCATCTGTGATGGGGAGCAGGAGGAGATGGTGTGGGAGAGAGGGAAAACAAACTGAAGGGGGTAGGGTGGAAATGAAGTCATCAGATTTTGTGTTGGAAAAAAAATGGTGAGATCCTGTGCAGGTAGAAGGAGGGGAGGGGTTTTGAGGAGTGAGTTGAAGAGGATAACAAGGTGACTAGGATTACAGATATGCCATTCAGTTAAGATGGAGAAGTAGAGCTGTTTTCCAAAGAAGGTGGCAGAAGTAAAGGTGGAGAGAACAAATATCTAGTGGAGGAAGTCAGCCTGGTCTCAAGATTTCTGCCAGGGATGCTCTATAGCATGAGAGCAGGAGCAGAGGAAGTAGATACTGGCTGCGAGGGCAGAACTTGCAACGTGAGAGAAAAGCTGTAGAGTCAAAGGTAGAGTGGAGTGAAGCATGGAGAGAATCAATGGAAGTATAAATGAAAGGGAAGAGAGCAGTTGTCAATGATGATGAGCTGGACGTCACAGAAAGGCAGGGCATGGGGGAGGGGGAAAGGCTGATGCATGATGCTGAAAGAGACCAGGTGATGGTTGGAGGGGGGAACTCAACAACAGAGAAGAAAAAAAAAGCAATGCTTCATGAAGACCAAATCAAGTCAACAACCCACATGGTGAGAGGGACAGTCAGGCGGGTAATCAGCATGGAGGGTGAAGTCACTAAGGAATGTTTCTAAAACATTGAAATGTTTTTTATGTGGAACATTCTTCACTTCTAATAACTGTAATAGCGATGCTGTGGAATTGGCCATCACATTCCACCTCAGAGATAGCTCTATTTTAGCAGTGGGTGTGGTTAATATACATAGAGCCAAATTCTGCCTGTACAGCCATGTACAATCCAGACAATTGGTTATATGGGTGTGAGGGAATAATCTGGCTCAAGGTCCAAAGGCTTTCTACACAGGCAGTGCTTGAGCATTTGAAGACATTCCCCCTAAAATGGTTTACATGTGACTGGAACGAAACTTACTAAAACCATTGTTAAAACTGTAGAGAAGCATTTGATCAGTCCACTTTCATCCATAGTAGCTAGCTTAGCATAGTTGGAAGCTGGTGTAATGCAAGCTGGTTTTAAAAATGTAGTTCTTAAACAAGATTGCAAAAACAGCATACACTCTACCCAGCCCGCCTCCAAACTCCATCTAAAAAATCATTACTATTATACACTATCTTGTGAGACGTCACCATAGCTAAGACTCTGACACAATGGGTTGAATTAAGAGTTAGTCTTAACTCTATAATTCCTTGATCAATTCATAGTTTATTTTTAATGCTGTTTAATTTGTATTTTATTAGTAAGTTCAGTTAGCTTTTATGAGCTTTACATCATAGCTACAGAGAATGAGTCCAACATATTAGCATAATAGCACTCTTGGAAAAATATTCATTTTCTCTATGTGGAGAATTATGACTTGTTTTCAGAAATCTGTTGTTGTTGTATAAACATTTTTTAGAATTCAAGTCATGTCTCAGAGATTGCAATGATGGTTGTCAAAACAGACTGTCTCTTTCCCTGCTCATACCATATGTAACAGTTAGCCCAATTTTCCTAATTTGATATAATTCATGCAATGATTTGGAGACAATTCCTGGAAAACATACAAATGAGAACAGAGCGCAGCGCAGCAGGAATAATCATTCTCTTCTTACATTTATTGGCCTAATGCACAGCTGACTTGTTTAAAAAAAGGTTTTCATCAAATGTCAAAAAATGTTAATGCAATCCAGCGCTCTCTCAAAGGGAATTAATATTGTGTTGGAATCAGTGCGAAGGACTTAGTTATAGCAAAAAGGCAAAAGTCAAGCAGGATAGAGGCATCAATCCTAATAGTAGGAGCAGAGGACCAAAATCAAGAGATCTGGGCTCTACTTAAGATTTTGACAACAGACACCAACTTTTAGGCAACTGCTAGCCTCTAAGCAGGTTACATTTTTATTCTGTTGTAAAATCGGTGCCCAGTGATCTTAGAGCCTTGGATAACAGACACTGCATAAATTCAAAATATTCTTGCAGTCCTGGCATTACTTTTTCCATTTGAGTGGAAAGCAGGATCCCAAAGCAGTTGCACAACTAGCTGAGATGGGGAAGAGATGCTCAGGATGGCTATTGTCTCATGCCTTGCAACTACTTGCAATAATTCAGTGAGTCCTATGGTCTGACTGGACAACTCAGCAAAAAAAGGGAGAATTGTCTGCATTTTTTCCACCTTTTCATTTAAAGCACCCTGATCGTGGTCTTTAAGAAACCACCTCCAAAAAAAGGGACAATTATTTACACAAAAAAGCATGTGTTAGATAAATGTTCCTAAACAATTCAGTGAGACCATGTAATGCATGCATAATATGTAATGAAATGCAGCACATTCATTTTTATTGCCCTTGATTTCTATATGGAACTGTGTGAGCATCTTTCAGTTCTCCTTTGAAAAAGAAAGTTTTGTTTGATTTGTAAATTTATTAGGAACTTTAAGGTCAGGACAGTCAATAACTATTTAGCTACAAAACCCTTTTTAGTTTACACCTATCAGCCTCTGTCCCTGAGTTCTCACATCACTGAATATTTGCACTTGGGGAAGCTGTCATACTGAGTGTGTTCTAGGGGATTCAAATCACAAAGACTATACATTTCCAACCTCTGTGGCCATGTGAAGCATGAAAACAAACATGCTCCTCCTCCTAGGTTCTGTGATGTCACATGAGATTGGGGGGCAGGGAGGGGGGAATCAAAAGCACTGAGCATTCTTACCATTGTTATCCAAGCCTGTGTGGCAGTCAGTTTAGGGTGTAATGGCTGGTTCAGACCTCCTGCCCCCTTCCTTTTCGCCTCCTTTTTTCTCCCTCGCTTTCATACTTCCCCTCCCTGCCTGGTCAGTGTTGTCCCCCCCCATTCGGTATAAAGTATTGACTCCACTGGTTTTATAGTTTAAATATTAAGTTTGTTAAAATGGTTTTTGCATATGTATGTTAACACCATTACAAATGGTAATTGTAAGATTAGAGAGTTCAATTTTTAAATTTGTTTTCTTGTTGGATTTTGTGTGTACTGAAAAGCAAAAATTAACTAGTAAAAACAAATTCTACTGGGAAAGAGAATAGTGGAATTCACTTGGTTCTAACCAGTCCACACCTACCATCAGTTCAATATATATATACCCTATTAGAACAAAAAGTCATCATCTTTAGTGCCTCAAATTAAATGTACATCAAACTTCCTTAAGTTTGGTCTTCCAGCTCACCGGTAGCACTCTTTCACAAAATCACAAAAGGTTGCCAATACACTAGTATGTTTACCAAATAACAGAAAATAGGTGCCCTGCTAGTTTATCTGTGGGGACAAGGAGAGGAAAGGAGAATGGCTATGGCTTTAATAATAAACAGAATTGGAAGAGACAGTTACATCTCTGCAGTGTTTGGATACAGTCTTTTTAGAAAGGAGTCAGTTTACATTTTGCTTGTTACATAGTGGTGTGAGATCTACTTAGGAGAACAGGGAGGGCAAGAAGGATTGTACAAATTACACCTTCATTTTTTTAATTATGCTAACAATGAGGGGGAGGAGTCTCATTTAAAAAGTTGTAGAATAATGGGGTTCAGATATATTAAAGCTGTTTTGTAGAGTGAGTGAAAGGTGGTCTCTGATCTCCAATATCATAATTACTTTGTTAGAAGTTTATTAAGAACAGTGTTATAACAAGTTTTATCTGAGGTGTGTTTGAGTATTGGGATCTTGATGAAGTCCTTTTGAAATTGTACTTGATTTCTCTTGCGGGTAAGCTATGAAATGGAAATGAAAAGCTAGCTGGATGGTAACTTCTTACACTCTATTTCTTACTTCTTACACTGTTTGTTCCAAACATATTGTGGGTTTTCTCCCCCAAGGAAAGGTTTTTTGTAGTGTTTAGGAAATATTTCCAGGTTTAGAAAAGCTCAGCACTGCTCATACAGAGTTCCCCTTTCAAACAGAAAAGCAGCAGAAATTCAGTTTAAAGTACAAGATGAGCAGTATGTATTTTTGTCATATTTGGACATAATTTGGGTGTAACGGTTTTTGTGATGATTCTTTCAGCTTGAACTCCTTCAAAGACAAGTGAACCTGAACACATCCGCGTTTATTCTTGGAACTAAAATAAAACTCCCAAAATATTTTTGTAGCAATACAGTGGAGAAAACACACACAAAACGAATGAATCTACCAACTCTAACATCACACAGAGAGCTGTGGAGAATGTAGTCTTCTACATATCCAATGAACAGGTGGATGGGAAGCTGCACTACAAACTACACCACTCTGCTCCTCTAACATATTTTGAATTGGAGGGACTACCACCAGCACTTGTTCAATGTTAAGTTACCTTGAGAATTTTTTTTATAAATCCAAGTATTTCTTGGACAGCCTTATCAAACCTTAGACACACAACAGTTTATCACCATCACAGTATCTCAGAGTAATAGTACATGAAGTGGGACTGGAACTCGCCGTCTCCTGATTCCCAGCCCACTGCAGCTTCTCCTAGGCCAAAGGCTCTTACTTAAAAAAATGCATCTTCAGCACCAGTGAGTTGAAGAGTGGATATTTTCCTCACTGTACAAAAGGGGAGCTGAGGCAGAGGGATAAAGTAACTTGCCTAAGGTCAAACCAGGAGTCTGTGGCAGAGCTAGGCAATGACATAAGATCACTTTTAGTCCCAGAGACTGGATTTAGCAGCCATTAAGGCATCCCAAAGGTATCCTTTGAGTGGAGGTAAGGAAAACTGAAATATTCGAGAAAAGAATTTCAGCTTCTCAATACAGGTAGTTCAAACTAAACCAATTAAAATACACATGGCAGAGGCTTCCAATACAAAAGTTTTCATCGGGCACATTGTGTGATCATTACTAAACAATAAAGAACTTCCAGAATCAACTCCCAGCAGTCAAGTCTGCTGTGATGCATTTGTTTAAAGAAAGAGACCCAAACATGACCATTTTAGCCTCTAAAAACCACACTTATGGGAAGAAGGCAAAGAAATTATTTTGGATTTTACTTGGTAGAAATGTATATGCCTAAAACAAATCAACTCCCTGGTATGCAAGCAAGTTGCAAATTAAAAGGAATCAATCTCTCATTGTTACAAAGATGTCCCCCTCCTAAGTAAGTGCAAAATGGACGAACCATCTCCAACAGAAAATACGTTGATAGCGAATGTAGCATCAAAAGCCTCATTATCTTCTCCTCCAAGTCGCATCATGTTTGGCAGCTCCTCCACTATAAGTAGGGCCCTGCCAAATTCATGGCCCATTTTGTCCAATTTCACAGTCAGAGGATTTTAAAAATCGCAAATGTAACAATTTCAGATATTTTAATCTTTCAGTGTTGTAGGCGTGGGGATCCTGACGCAAAAGGGGGTCATGGGGGGGTCGCAAGGCTGTTGTAAGGGGGGCTCACGGTATTACCACGCCCGCAGAGCTTCCTGCAGCCTGGGGAGGTTCCTGGAGGTGGGTCTGTCCCAGCTCCAGGAGCAGCCCCTGCAGGGCAAGACGAAGTCCTGTCCCTCCACAGCCCGTCCAGACTAGCTTCTGGAGCCCAGCACACAGTAAGAGCCCCCAGCCCTGCCCCTCCCGTACACTAGCCAGATTTCAGAGGGGATATAAAATTTCATGGCATTTTGCGCAGCCTTGAATTTGGTAAGGCCCTAACTATAAGAATTTGTTCTTGGGAGCGGGGGAGAGAACGGGACAGGAGACCACACTCAAGGCATCCATTTACTCTATCAACTGTGCATATTGCAGCAGCTGAAACAATTGTAGCTGGTCTCATCGTGGCTGTGTCAATATATAACTACAATACAGTAGCTTTAGCATCCAAAACTAAAACAAACCAAAACCGAAAATAGGCTTCACAACCTCACTAATTACAGGGACTCAGCTCTTCAGGAAGGAACAATAAACCATTATTGTAGGAGCTGAGAAATATTTTTAGTACTTTCAGCAGCATCAGAGGTTTTTCTGGCAACCCAAATAGTCAGACGATGACTTGCTGTGTACCATCATGAGAGAAAAAAACACTGGGAAGCAGGTTTTTCATTCCTTGTTATTCCACAATCAGCAGGTACTCACAGTTTAATTTGACTGTGCTGCCCTTTGCTAGCAAATCAGGATTTATTGCGGGCTTGCAATTTAACCAGACCATAATCAGATATTAACACCCCACTAGTCATAGAATCATAGAACTGGAAGGGACCTCGAGAGGTCATCTAGTCCAGTCCCCTGCACTCAAGGCAGGACTAAGTATTATCTATACCATCCCTGACAGGTGTTTGTCCAACCTGCTCTTAAAAATCTCCAATGATGGAGATTCCACAACCTCCCTAGGCAATTTATTCCAGTGCTTAACCACTCTGACAGTTAGGAATTTTTTCCTAATGTCCAACCTAAACCGCCCTTGCTGCAATTTAAGCCCATTGCTTCTTGTCCTATCCTCAGAGGTTAAGAACAATAATTTTTCTCCCTCCTCCTTGTAACCACCTTTTATGTACTTGAAAAGTAAGTCCCCTCTCAGTCTTCTCTTCTCCAGACTAAACAAACCCAATTTCTTTTTTCAATCATCCCTCATAGGTCATGTTTTCTAGACCTTTACAGTGAAGTCGTATCATAGGTGCATTTAACTTGAGTGATTTTAACTATACGCGCTCAGCAAAACAAAACAAAAAACGAACAATTTAAATACTGTACCTGTAGTGTGGGCGATTCCGCCTGCCATTCCACTTAATGAGCGTTTGACTATACGCAATTTTCACCTTATGCGCTGACTTCAGAACCTAACCCTCGCGTAAGATGAGACTCCCCTGTAATAATTTTTGTTGCTCTTCTCTGGACTTTCTCCAATTTGTCCACCTCTTTCCTGAAATGTGGTGCCCAGAACTGGACACAACACTCCAGCTGAGGCCTAATCAGCGAAGAGTACAGCAGAAGAATTACTTCTCGTGTCTTGCTTACAACACTCCTGCTAATACATGCCAGAATGATGTTTGCTTATTTTGCAACAGTTACTATGATCCCCAAATCCCTTTCCACAGTACTCCTTTCTAGGCAGTCATTTCCCATTTTGTATGTGTACAACTGATTGTTCCTTCTAAATGGAGTACATTGCATTTTTCCTCATTGAATTTCATCCTATTTACTTCAGACTATTTCTCCAGTTTGTCCAGATCATTTTGAATTTTAATCCTATCCTCCAAAGCACTTGCAACCCCCCCCAGCTTGGTGTTGTCCGCAAACTTTATAAGTGTACTCTCTATGCCATTATCTAAAACACTGATGAAGATATTGAACAGAAACAGACCCGGAACCAATCCCTGCAGGACCCCGCTCGTTATGCCCTTACAGCAGGACTGTGAACCACTGACGATTACTCTCTGGGACTGATTTTCCAACCAGTTATGCACCCACCTTATAGTAGCTCCATCTAGGTTGTATTTCCCTAGTTTGTTTATGAGACGGTCATGCGAGACAGTATCAAAAGCCTTACTAAAGTCAAGATATACCACATCTACCACTTCCCCCCTATCCACAAGGCTTGATACTCTGTCAAAGAAAGCTGGTTGGTTTGACACGATTTGTTCTTGACAAATCCATGCTGACTTATTTATCACCTTATTATCTTTTAGGTGTTTGCAAATTGATTGCTTAATTATTTGCTCCATTATCTTTCCGGGTACAGAAGTTAAGCTGACTGGTCTAATTCCCCAGGTTGTCCTTATTTCCCTTTTTATAGATGGGCACTATAGTTCCCTGTTTCTAGTCTTCTGGAATGCCTCCTGACTTCCATGACTTTTCAAAGATAATTGCTAATGGCTCAGATATCTCCTCAGTCAGCTCTTTGAGTATTCTAGGATGCATTTCATGATGCCCCGGTGATTTGAAAACATCTAACTTGGATAAGTAATTTTTTACTTGTTGATGCCCATTAGCCTGTTAAGCACAACTGGTTTTACTAGTACTCCAGAAACAACTACTTTAAATACATTTGTGTCTTGGATGAACTAGTGCCTTGTGCTCTTAAGGTATTTTGTAACCAGGCATTTCGTATTCTGTTAATGAAGTCAGCTTCGATTTTAAATACGAGTTATGTATACCTTTGGCTTCCCCCACTCCCTAATTACACAGGACATCTTAAAATTATTCCCCCTTTTCCATGAATAGTTCATATTTGATATTTTTATCCAAGTCAGAGACCTACCAAAATGAACTTCTATTCAGTTTCTATTTTCAAAAATAAAACTTGAACACAAACCATTCAAAATCCTCATTCTGTACCTGCTGTCAACTTTGCTTAACCAACTAAGCAAATCTACATACACCTCAGATTAAAACCATCCATTAATTAAATAATTATCTGAACTACACAGAATTTTAAAAGTCTGAATTTACAATGAGGTCATAAATGGGGTTGAGGTGAGCAGGTTGATTATTTTTTTTAAAGGAGGAAAGAGGACAAGAGATATTTGCCAAGGGCCAGAAAAGCACTAACTATGTGGAAAATAATTGTATTCTTCAAAAGCTAATCTACCAGCATGTTTGTTTCCTCCCAAGCTCTCAAAAATCTTATTTTTGGAGAGGAAAAAGCACAGAGAGCCTAAGCATAAGAGTTACAGGAGCATCTAGTAGCAATCACTTTAATTAGGTGGTTTAACAATTTCCACTATGCAAGATTTTTAGAAGCTCTAAAATCTGTTTGCAGCAGGTGTTTGAAATGGAAAGGAGAAAGGCCGGAGGCTAGAAAAGCGCCTCTTCTTTGTCCCATGAAATTCTGTTCAGAATGGGCTGAGATAAGAACTATTAGAAACTGTATTTCCCTCCTGTGGCTGTGTGCCTCAGTGTTTTGATGGCATGCCAACATAGTAACAGATGACTAAGGTTATGTGTACTCTGCGACGTAAGCCCAGGGTTAGTAGAACTCAAATTAGCAGACCTTGAGCGGTTGTTAACCTAGGACTTGAGCAGCTTCACTCATTTGCAACCCCAGGTTAGGAGTTGTTGAATCCTGGATCCCAACCTGGGGCTCTAAAGCTCTGTGGGTCCAAATCCAACCACGCATATTGCCAACTTCTAAGTACCCTCCCAAAACATGGCCACTCTAGCCCTTTGTTCATGGTGCAGCGTGGGAAAACTGGACTCCCCACCACGCTTGACTGTGCGGAGGACAAAAAGTCAGCCTGTGGGATTCTTTTGGCAAACTCCCAGAGCACAAGTCCAGCAGTTCTGCATCTACGCTGCAAAGCACAGGGGCTAGATCCTGGGTCGCAGCTTGACTCAGGCTTGGACCCTGTGCCCCAGTATTGTCCTGGGACCCTGGGTCTGAATCCTGGGTTAGCACAATTTCCTTGTAGGCAGAAGGGAGTTGGGTTTGAACCTGAGTTTGAACCCTGGGCTTACACTGCAGCACAGACATACCCTAACATTTTAAGGCTGAGCTCATGCAATTGCCGCCGACACTGTACTAGGACAGTTTGGGAGCTGCTGGGACAGTGGGAGGGGTGGAGGGGAGACAGAGCTATACCGCTTTGCCCCAACCCACCAAATGCCCCCAAGCATCCCACCCACCCTACACGGGACAGGAACACTTGGCTCCAGTGCGGTGCATGCTCATGGAACTCCCATCCAGCCACTTCTCAGACCTAGCACGTGGTGTCAGCAACCCTTCCCCCCGCTTTGCTAACAGCTAAGCTAGCTCAAGTGATAGCAATCTGTACTGCACTGCAGAAGGTTCAGGATTCAAACCCTGCTCTTGATTCATAGAAGGAGGCTGGAGCGGGGAGGGGCTGCTACAATAGAATTTATTTTTCCTTTTAAAAGTTGGGATATTACATACAAAGAATCTACATTAAAGGTGCATTATTTAGGTTGTTAGGTCACGCACCTGAAAGTCAGGAAACGGCAGATTTACAGTTGTACATGCAACCTTACTTCTGACCCCTTGGGCACATGGATTATATTACAGTCTTTCATTACATAGTAACATACTACTTTTTCAACAGCACAATATTCAATGCACAGGTTCGATGCACAACAGAACAGAACTAAGGTTGAGTGAGCGGCCCTAAATCCGACACGGCCCAACATTCAAGGGCTTGACTTTACAACCTAAATGAATGTCGTATTTTTACGTATATTGTACAAGATAAAAACTGAACTGCAATAGTTAATATAGTTCAATCTTAAGAGCAGCTACCTGTGAACTCATGGTTACCCAAAATTTGACTGAAGATATTTCTATTAGTAACAGTCTTACTTAAGTGAATGTTAATGAGCAAAATCCCAGGCAATGAAACATGATGACAGACAGCAGTTAGTTACCCAGCAAGACTTCCTTAATGCCCTTCACAACTGCTGAAGATCCTGGACTTTAATTGTACATTTTAAAAATCAACAAAATTGGAAAAAATTAAAATTTTATTTTCAGTTGCAGCACAAACACATTAGCACCACATTGAAGGGCAATGAGAACCAGTGCCTTTCCCAGCCTGCACTACACAGGCTCACTTCCCGTAAGCTCAGATAGGGGAATGTGTCCCTGTCCTACTGAGCCAGCATAACCGAGTGATTAACAGCCTAAAAGGGTAATCCACAGTAATAGCTCACAGCCCTTCTATTGGGCTATATCCTGCTTTGAAATTACTACAGCTAAGCTTGATTTAGGCCAGATCTATATGATAAACCTACATTGATAGAACATTGCTCAGGGGTGTGAAAAATCCACCCTCCCTGAATAACACAGTTGTACCGACCTAACCCCCAGTGTAAACAGTCCTGTCAACGGAAGGACTTCTCCCATCAACATAGTCATGGAGGAGGATTAACTACACCGACAGAGGAAGCTCTCCCATCAATGTACTGGCGTCTTCACCCAACCAGTGGTGCAGCTGTGCCCCTGCAGCCTTTTAACTGTAGACCTCCCTTAGTATCTTCTAATGTCTCAAAAATATCTATAACTATGGGTGGAACAGATTACCGATGTCATATGCTATAGCTATGATTGAAGAATGAGATGCAAACTATTGCCCCTGTTGAAATAAAATAATTTAATATAGGGAAAGGACGAAAGGAAGAGTATTCCCATTGTTAAATGTCAGCCTAAGCATTAAGGTGGAATGGTAATGTCTACACTACCACTTTTGTCAGTAAAATTTATGTTGCTCAGGGGTGTGGAAAAAAAAACACACCCCGACCGACCTAAGTTAGGCCCAGTGCGGGTGCTCTCCCGCTGACATAGCTACCACTACTCGTTGGAGGTGGTTTAATTACGCCGTTGGGAAAGCTCTCTCCAGCTGGCACAGAGCAACTACACAGGAGATCTTATAGCATCAGTGCTACTGTAAGGTCTGTAGTGTAGACATAGCCTTAGTTGCTCCTACGCAACAGTTTTTAAATTTTACCAAGAGCCAGCCAGGAACACTCAATTCATTGCAGAATCTGTGCTTGCTACAAGTACTAGGATTCTTTGCACTTGAAAACCCAAGTCCACAGAACAGTTAGAGCAGGATGATGTATAGTGCACTAAATACACACTTCAGCTTCATCATCAATCAGCAACGAATTTGTTAAGGGGTGAAGACAGTTGATTCTTCCTTCCTCCTTGCTGACTCCACCAACAAGGGGTTAAGTCAGAGATGCTAGGGTGTTTTCTGATAAGAAGTAAACTGAGGCCAACTCACTGAGACAAAACTGCCACCACATGGTAATTCTGTCCCGACTCATCTTACTGTGTTCAGAAAAAGAATCAGAAAGAGACAGCACTGAAACAGGGGATACTTAAGAAAATTTTCTTTAGATCACTTCCCAAAGAGGGTTTACCAATTTGGTTAGAATAAACCTGATCTTGCTTCACAATCCTAGTACTTAATTGCAGCCATGTTGATACCACATCTGATAAACAGCTTTCCCAACCTGGTGTATAAGTTTATAGCATCTTATTGGTACTAAAAAGTTACATCACATTGAGCAAGATCAGATGGTAATTAAAAATTATATTTAGATATTGTGTATAAGCAATTAGGCAACCAAATGGAATGAGCCATATTAAGGGACTGTCACTTCCTGTGGTGGTGGTTGAGACAGGGCACTCAGCCAAATTAACCTAAACAGATTTATCATACACCAGTTGGCAAACAGTGCCCAGGAAATGGGCGGTAATTTCATGGTGGATCTACCAATTTCATTGTCACATTAAACAATAAAGTAAATACTGAACATCAATGTAACTTTTCATTAAAATGGAATTTTCTCTGTAAAAAACAGATCTCTGTAGATCAATCTCTGATAATTTTCATATGACTTTACATTGTGCCTCTTCATATAACCTTGTGGTGGGTCTACCCACGTGTGACCTCTGTTTTCAGTGTGACCTCTGTTTTCATGGAACTTTGTATCAAAGCCTCATTTAGAAACTTTGCATTGCCCTTGGTATAATATTATAGCCCCTCAGGATAGAATAAGATAGAAGAAAAATTTCTTTTTGCTAGCAGTAGAACAAGAGCTCTTTCCTCCCCCCCACCCCCCCACTCTTAATCAATTGCCCTGTTGAATGAATGAGGTGTGGATGAGCAAGGCAGCACCTCCAGACAGCCTTAACTGTTGGAGAGGGGCTGGGAGCCAGACCCAAGAACAATAAAACGTGTCAAGTGGGCTCATTAAAGACAAGCAGACATACTGAGGGCCTCCGGGGTTAGAAGCAAGCACCTTCTTTTGGAAACACCCTCTTTGCAGCATTGGGACAACACTCAAAAGAAAGCAGCACAAAGGACCAATGGACACAGACACAAAGTTTAAATCTGGTATATATTTGCATAAGAGAAAAGCTGCTATAAAAGTGAGGTGTCTTGCAGAGGACCCCGGGTCTCATCTTGTCAACATGGGAGCATCGATCCGGATCGGCAGAAGCCCGGCTCCACCCCCTCCCCCATCTAACTCACCTGGCCAGTGAAGTTAAGGGGAGCAACTAATTGGTAACAACAAGACGGAGTGTGTTTGTGTGTGTGTGTGAGTGTAAGTGTAATATATTATATGCATATAATACAGTGTTAATGAATACATGTATTACTAATAAATGTGGCGTTTTGACTTATTCCCCCTGAAAAGATCCTGTGCAGTACTTTAAGTACAACACCTCGGGCATTTGAAAATTTGAAATGTTGACTTCCTCTCAACCCCTCATCCCAAGTTACACTCCTCCCTCCAGATTTCACATAATTGTTACTTTTTAGTCAAAGGCTGCATTAGAGTCCTTTCAAAGCCTATAAATTCTGCCTCTAAGTTGGCCAGATGTTTTGTTTAAATTATGAGAAGAGAGATGAGAGACATTCCTTAAACTGCACTTACTGGTACCTCCCAATCAAGTCATTGTTTATGACTATGTGGTGAGCATCATTCTTCTCCCAATACGAACATGTATATTTTTGGTCAAATCTTCAAAGAATACACGTGCAAGTCCACCCCCAAGCCCCCCATTCCTGATGGATGGCTGTGTCAACATTTGCGCATACATACTCCAACTTGCACTTGTGCATTCAGGTCTGTGCATGACTAAACTGGGTGCATGCTCTATTCATAGCAACCGCTGAAATGTAGGACAGGAAGGAATCCAATCCAATCCAGTCCCCTTCATTCAGGTAGGGACTGTGTACAGAATTGAGAGTTTTGATCCTCTGTTATGTATATAGAAAACTACTAAAAATAAAACTATTTCACTCCATTTAAAAGTTAACTTTGAAAAAGTCACTGAAATGGAACATGAGAAAGCTTATCTATTAATTAGCTTTGTGCATGACTATTCATAATACAAAACCAGAATGGAAGAGCTGCTCTTTAACAGACTGCCCAATTATTCTTAAAAAGTCTTGGGCACCCCTTGTGCAGGGTTCATTGATTTAAATTAAGGCGATTTAAATCACCAGGTGGAAAACCTCAATTTAAATCACCAATTTTCATTATCTTTTCCATTTTATTTCATTTATTTTCTAAAGAAATGTGCTTTCTAATTGGTTGAGATAACCTTTAAAATACGTTGATTTACAACTAAATGGAACCTTCACACTAGATTTGGTACATCTTTTTGCTACCTGGGCAGGTACACTATATATATTTATTTAAGCAATTATATAGCTTAATATTTTCAGATGCGTATTAATTGTATATTTTAGTATGTTAGAAAATGGTGAACGATATATTGCTTATTTCTAGCTAACTAACTTTTTGCTCATGATTTGTGTCAAGCTGCATTAGGATGGTAACCAGAATTTAAATTACACACACAAAACAATACACAAAATGTATTTTTATTACACAAAACGTCAAAGGTTTTGGATACATAAACTTCTCTTACCAAAACATGTTTCACACTTCCAACTAAATCATAAGAGAAGAGTCTTAACATATTTTGTATTAAATTCAGATTTCATTTTGCATAAGTCATCTCAGGGCCTCTGACGGAGAGAATCTGGGGAAGAACTGATTTTTCTGAGCAGTTCCATGATGCGGTGTACTCTAGAGAATGGATTTATCCTTTCTGCTGCTGAACCACATTTCTAGATGTGATAGTGACTGCCAAAGAAAACGATTTTTTTAACCATATCATGCTTAACTGATCAAAAACCTGTAGTACTCTATATTGCACATAGTTAGGCTTCTTGGGAGACAGCCCAAATTAGCCAGTCATCCAGGCTGGGGGATGGATGCCAGTTTTTACAATTAGAGGGCTCCAGCAACTCCCACAATAGTTTTTGAAAGTGTGGCAAAGAGATTTAAGTGTTATCAGATATGCACACACAGCCAGTGTAAGAGCTGAAGTGAGCCCTACGTGAACCTTGATCAGCATTTGGGGCAGCATACAGGAGATGATGAATGTACATATCTTGGATATTGGCCAGTGCCTACCTGTCTCCCACACCAGTTGTAAGTATCACAAACTGACAGCCACATCCTGAAATGGATTTTTACTACAAAGCTGGTGAGCCACTTTAAGCAATGTAGGTCAGTTTCCCTTTTGATCTGTTAGGGACCACAAAGAGATATGATTTAAGGATGTATACTACTGCCCTTATGGGTAAAGTGTGAGATGGCAAACTAATTCCCCTCCCCCAGAGAACAGAGACTGATGAAGCAATATCATTAGGAATACCACTACAAGATCCATGCAGGTGTGTGACATGGAGCCTATACCTTCTGGAAAACCAGCAGACAGCATCTCATAGAACCACAGGAAACAGCTTGACAGTCAGGGACAAAATAGTCTCGTCTACACAAGAAAGTTCAAATGATTTAACTTAAACTGTTTTTAAACCAACTTACTGAAGCCTAAGTAGTGTCTACACAAGGATTTGGACCAGTTTATGAGTGGTTTATTTTGGCTTAGCTCACAGATTCCTAAAGGGATTTAAACTAAACCAAAATAAGCCTGGTATAAAACTGAAAGCATGCAACAGACTTTTGCACCAGTCTAACTAAAATCAGTTTAAAAGTCACCCTTTAAATAAAACTGGTCCAATTTTCTCATGCAGAGAAGGCCTTAGGTAGTCATCTGTTGACACACACTCTAGAGCAGGGGTTCTCAACCTTTTTCTTTCTGAGGCGCTCCCAACATGCTATAAAAACTCCAGGGCCCAGCTGTGCCACAACTATTTTCCTGCATATAAATGCCAGGGCCGGCATTAAGGTGTAGCAAGCAGGGCAGTTGCCTGGGGCCCCCACACCACAGGGGACACCGCAAAGCTAAGTTGCTCAGGCTTCAGCCCTCAGGTGACTGGGCTTGGGGCCCCAGGTTGCAGTCCTGCAAGGTGGAGCTTTGGCTTTGGCTTTCTGCCCCGGGCGCTAGCAAGTCTAACGCTGGCCATGCTTGGCAGACCCCCTGAAACCTGCCCGCAGCCCCCCAGGGGACCCCAGGCCCCTGGTTGATAACCACTGCTCTAGAGCACTACATGGAGCATTTCCATTCTGATCAATGAAAGAGCAGGGGAGATCTATGGAACGATTAACAGCCTGAAGAAGAGATTCTGTTCTGAAGAAAAATTATTTTAAGAGCAAAGAGCTTTTGTCCTTGATATAGAACAGCATCAAACAGTCTCCTTTCCTTGAATCAAGGAGTCATACACACGATTTTGTAGATTCCAGAGATTCCAAAACCAGAGGAGATCATTATCATCATCTAGTCTGATTTCCTGTATAACACAGGATCTCTTGGACTGCTGGAGTAAGACCAATGGTCTATCATTTCTGGAAGCTGGTCTACTGTACAGCACTGGTTTTTAGCTCTAGTATCTCTCAAGAAATTATCTTCCAACACCAAATCAGAACTAAAGTAAAAGGCAAAAAAAAGGCCACATAGTAATTAAACCATGATTATAGTATGATCTCACTGAAATAAACTTCACAGATTTCAATACAATTAAGGTTGTTTTTTTAATTAAGCTGCAATGGTCTAAAAATCTGTTGATTTTAGAAGATCAACAATACTGTCACTGATGTTTAAATTTCACCAAAACCTATTCAAACATGCATAACCATGCTGGGAATTCTAGCAAGTGATGCATAAATGACCAGAAGGGATATGAAGAAGTGCCAAATATATACTATTTGCATGTGTCTTTCATGTTTGAAAGCAGACACTGTATTCTATTTACCAGCGTATTCATCTGAAGTTCAAAGCCTATTTTTAAATAATTAAATTTCCAACTTAATTGGAAATTAACAAGTTGTCACCTGCTCAAACACCAAAGCAAGAAGTTCACCTGTCCTCCCATTGCAACTCCTGTATATCACCATCAATCATACAAAGTAATCTTACAATACTGTAGTTCAATTTAATATTTGCCACTTAAACATCCTCCAAAAACCCAAACAAACTGAGGTGTGATTCAAAACTTCTCAATGTGCTGAAACCAACCCCTATTGAATATTACTGTTAAACCATAAAATGGCCCTTCTCTCTTCCAATAAACAAGTTCTAATGTCCAAACCTATAGGTGAGTTACTGCTGAGCATATAATTGCTGCCACCTCTGCCTACACACAAACCGTAATCACCAAAAAGTGCACAGCCCACTCTCAGAGGGACTTTCCATTACAATGTGTCATTCTGCCCTGTGGTATCAATCACCACTTCAATAATTTACTTCAGAAATATAATTCATTACTTTGAAATACAATTTGAAACACCCTGAGAATGAAAGCCACAGCAGAAAATCATATTGCATTTAATGTTACCTTGAATAAAGCATAGAGTTAATTACAATTTGTTTCAAAGAACTCACTTTCACAACATTTCTCTTAGTGTGGTGCCACTGATGTACACTGTAACCTACATTATCTGCAGGTACACTCCAAATAGTAGCCGGAGGGCATGATGGAAACACAGCGTTGGAGACCTCTGGAAGATGCTTGTAACATGGTACCGAAAGGGCTCCATTTCACCAGCTAAAAAGCTATGGCTATAGCTGACATCATCACACAACACCAACCTCTTTCATTCTGCTAGGGTGGCAAACTCCTAGTACTGGATCAGTAAGAGGCAGAACAATGGCTTTTATAGTTGGAGCCCTCCATTAAATGTATTAGGGCTTGCCTACAGTGCCTTAAATACCCATTGTACTGTGCACAATGGGAAGTCAAACAGTGAATTAGATACACTTCAGTAGCTATTGGCGGTGAAAGCTGGAGATTTGTGAACTGTAAATAAATGGATCACCTGATCTCCAGCACTGCTCACCCAAGTTAAGAAGCATATTACAATTAGCACAGTGTCTCTTACACACAGAGCACAGAAGCAGGTGGCAACATACACAGGTATCCAACATGGTAAAGACATAAATCAACTACCCAATTATTCTATGTTATAAACAAACCCACTGTGGAAAATCTGAATATATCTTATACACACTTTCTAGCACCAAATAAACTCCTTTAAAATACAAATGGATTTTGATGAGAGAATAGCATTTGGTGTAGTTATTCCTAAAACTTGATACCTGCCCAGAAACTGAAAGACTTCTTCTGAGATTAAGATGTACCTTGTCATTTTACCTGACCAACAATCACATTTACACCAGCTTTGCTGGGGATTTAGTTTCCGACCTACCTCATAAGAGTTTGCCACATACATGCCCAAGAAGCAATGATAGGAGGAATGAAGAGATAGAGGGCCTTACAGGTCCAAATGATTCTCTCCCTCTACTAGAAAGAATAAAAAGACACAAAACATGAAATCTAGTTAGCATCCTTGCAAAATTAGCTAAAAGCAGTTTCAGTTACTAGACCTGGTCCAGTCCCCTGCCAATTATAATGGTTTTACAATCAGATTTAGAATGTTCTCTCCCTGTTCCTGGTGGCCAAAACGACCCAAACATCAGAAGAAATGACTATACTGAAATGGACTAAACAGAAAGTGTAATGGCTATAGACCCAACCGCCGAAAGTGTAACCCGTGTGGTTTTATTGCTGCTGCAGCACTTTATTTTATTGTAGTCCAAAGAAAGCCGTGAGGATGAGGCATGGAACAACTGGTTTGAATCTATGTCTGTACACTCATGCTAAGTGTAGTTCAAGGGACTCTGATAGAAGCACCCAGACACATCCAGAAGATGGTTATACCAATAGAAGCTTTGCCTTAATAAAAGTCTCAAAAAAGCAGCTCAAAAAATTAAAATACTTCATTGTACATTGACTATTAACCGGATTCTCAATAAGTAAAGAACCTAGCTAAAGCTTCTGACTTGCTGGCTGTGGAGCCCGCTTTTATTGACGTTACAGAAAGTTGCTATTACACACAGGCAGTTCTGTAGGTCGTTCACATCCTCAGTCTGAGAGCTGAACCACTAAGCACTCAGGGAGGAACATAGGAGATACTGAGAGTAGCTCTCTCTCAAAATAATCTTCTAAAATACAATCTTTTAAAATAATCACCGGGAAACAAAATGTGGGTGTGCATGCTGAAATAAGTGGGGGGGAGGGATAGCTCAGTGGTTTGAGCATTGGCCTGCTAAACCCACGGTTGTGAGTTCAATCCTTGAGAGGGCCATTTAGGGAACTGGGGTAAAAATCGGTCTGGGGATTGGTCCTGCTTTGAGCAGGGGGTTGGACTAGATGACCTCCTAAGGTCCCTTCCAACCTTAATATTCTATGATTCTAAGGTTAAATGTCTTGTGGAAATGCTACATTGTGAATAGCAGCACCCTCAGACTGGAAATCTCTTTAGAAAGAGCACACTACCTCTAGACTTACACCCTTAACATTGTTTCAAAGATTTAATATGCTGTTTAAAAATGATTGTATTAAACAAATAATTACATGTTATGTTGGGGGTACTCTTTCTTCACGTTCCTGGGACCAGTTAGGCCATTATCTGAGGTTTTTGTATACAATACCCCTGGGTTTGACTATGTATAATGGTTTCTGGAAAGTCTTGAATAAGAAAATTCAAGCCTACATTTCAGCAAAGAGTTAAAATGAGGCGCAGGAAGGGAGGCGCAATAGTACTCGTAAATAATTTGACCCAATATCTCACCTGATCGACATAGCACCCACTTCATTTTCTCTTTGACTGGCTAACACTGATTTTCTCACAAAGGGGAATACAGTGCAGTCATATGCTCTGACCCTTGCTTACAGGATAGATACTACCCGAAATCATGGGTGCTTATAGACATGGGCTGGTTCCCTGCACAACTTTTCTTACCACTTCTGGCCTCACACTGATAACAGCAGAAGTAAGATTGCCAATTAAGGCATATGGACAGGTGAGAGATACAGAGGTTTGAGTGCAAAAGAGGACTATGATGCCTACTTATCAGGTTGTGCTTGTTCTTTTACACTGGTACCACAGAGCACAGAACCAATAAGCATTCGGATAAACTGTCTACTACTGATATCTAATAATGATTGACTGTGTTTACACCTATGGTTGACAGAACACTGCTCCGTACTGCAACAAAGAGTTACCCTGTGATACAGATAATACAAGTAGTAGTAATCTATAATTTACCACAATGTCCCATGTTACATGAGCTAGCCAGAAAAAAATCTGTACTCTTGACTATAATAATCGTAGGTGTTTAACCGAGTTATGTTACAAAGTATTTCAGACAGAAGTAGAATTTAATTTGCATCTTTTTTTCCCCCAAGGAAACACTGAAAGTAAGGAAATTCTTCTTAGCTGTAAAGTTTTCTTTTCTTGTATACCAACCAAGATACAAGGACTGCAGTTCCTCCCACCATACAAACTCTGGATGACAACATACTCAGATAATGGTCTAACTATGGCAACCTTCTGTTATTCATGTCCAGTAAGTCAACAGTGTTTCTAAAAGCCATTTTAATTATTTGAGCCACAATTTTAAATACATAATTGAGCAGTTCCCCACTAAAATTTTGTATTCTTTTTTCAATCAAAACTGCATTGTTTATATTGAGGTTTTAATTTTAGTAAATGTCAAGAGATGCTAGGAGAGCTGTAAATAAAGAGAACCCTTCGAAAAGACTGAGATGAAGAGAAGTTCTTCTTCTAACAGTGATTCACTGTACAGTACTGTTAACAAACTTGGCTATTTATAAGCTCCGCACAGAAACCGCCACACAGATATACAAGCAGAGCCAACCAACAAATACTAGCTTTAGCAATAAAATCTTTTTGTAGTTATTAAAAATCATAATTGTGATCAAAGCAAAAACAAATATTCAAACCAACAGCACACTGACAGCACCAACTGAAGGACTAGTCAAACGTACAATGCATACACAGACTATACCTACCTCAAAGCACCAACAAAAATCTATTACTACAATACAATAGGCAGAAAGACATTTCTATTCTTTAGATGTATACGTAACGGGCTATCTTACAGCAGATGTTTATGGTATGAATACTGCCAGTTTTCGTATGCTAAATTTAATCAATATGTGACTAAAGCACTTAAAGATAATTATAATATGCCACAGGAACCCTGTCAGTCATCATCCGTACACAGGCTAACCTTTCCATGCTCATGTATCTCATCCGAAAATGTGCATCTTCAGTACTAATTTCAGTTGTTCACTGAGCAGTTTTCTGCAGCAGAAGAAACAAATACTTAGAGTTTTACATTTAATTACTTTAGCAAAAAGAAAAATAGATATTTTTGTTGAGGTCACAGCTCTCCTACCAAATCTTTTTTCTATAAGGTTCTAAAGGATTTTGTTGGGTTTTTTTTTTTCTTTAAAGGTATGACTCTTTCTAAACCTGTGCCAGCACACAGGCTGGTGCAACAATGGTAGCTGACAGACGGCAGCAAGTGTAAATAAACAAGCCCAGCACTATATGGGATGAAGACAATGGCACATTCCTAGAATTATTCTGCAGAAAAGAAGTTAAGCTAGTGAATGAAAGAATGAACTTCTTACAATTAGTCTGTACCATATAATACTGGGGCAATGGACTGGTTGTGTACTACAAACCAATGAAGTAATTCCATCTTTTCCTAATTGTATCCGTTTGCTCAGAAGTTTATTTTCACAAAGGTAAAACACTTAAGATGGAGGATGAGCAACCAGTGAACCTCTCTGGAAGGGCTGGGCATCATGACACCTCATTGGACTGAGTGGAAGGAAGCTAACAATTAAATGCTCCTTTGTTTAATGATAGCTCAATGAATGGAAATCCACCACTCAATGACTAGACCACATACCAGTCTGGGTAGTAGATGGACCATGTGGTCCAAGGAGTTCCCCTGGAGGTCTAACAACAAATGCAGAGGCCAGGTATTGATTTGATTGCAGCTATATGTCTGTAAGCAAGAAGCAACCAGAGAGTAGACGAAACCACAGATGCACACATAGAAAGCAGTAAGGAAGCACCAAAGACAGCAAGCGAAATATTTAGCGTGTGACCCTGAGGCCATGACTACACTGGGAGTGCTTTATGGGTATAGGAATACCAGTATGCTATACAGATAAAACATTCCTAGATTGTGTCTACACTGCCACTTTCAGCGCTAAAACTTTAATCGTTCAGGGGTGTGAAAAAAAACACACCCCATAGCAACAAAAGTTTTAGCGCTGAAAAGCACCAGTATAGACAGTGCTTTATCGCTGGGAGCCCAGCTCCTGGTGATAAAGCTACGATCCCTTGTTCGGGGTGGTTGTTTTTTTTATCACCGGGAGAGCTCTCCCCCGGCGATAAAGCATGACTACACTGTCCACGTCACGGCGCTGCCGCGGCAGCACTGCCACAGCTGCGCTGTAACATGGGCAGTGTAGACATAGCCCTAGTGTGGACACAGCTATACTAGCAGAGATGCACTTTTTACTGATTTAATGAACTTTCCCCCTGAACCCCCAGCTTTGCCAGTACATCTGTATCTACTCTAGAGACTTCTGCCTGCACAGCTATGTCAGTCAGGTATCACACCTCTTTACATCCCTGACCATAACAGATGTGCAGGCCAAAATCTGTAGTTTACTAGTGTGGACCCAGACTTAGAAAAAGTTGTTAGAGCTTTTGGGTACAGTGATGGCTGGAAAGCGGCATGGAACTGTGAGCAAGGAAACTGCCTCCAGCTGTATGATTCCTATTGTGTTCAGGAAACAAGAGTGTGTCTACATTCTTTGTAATGTAACAGGATTGCATCAAACACCTAACTCCACCATCAATTTCTCCTCCTAAGGGAAGCAACCCATAGGAACCCAAATTTTGGCTAACCACTCAGGTCAAAAAGGGTAACTTTGTAACATGGTGTAGTTTATTTACAGTTTTCTATCTGCCCTAAGAAATAAGGACTGCATGACTTAAAATCCCAACCTATGGAATGTGATAACACAAGTTAATTCTGCATATATCTGTAACCCTCTGACCTAATCCCTTTATAATTTCTTACAGGTTTAGCAAGAGGGTACAGCAAAGAAGAGCTGTGACAGGACCCTATTTTATCGGTGAACAACTGCATTAAAGACCATCCCCATAACAAATGTTTTTGGATACATATATGGAGGCTATTAGCTCTAGTTTCCTTTGGGGCAGTTTCCTGTTTTTGACATCAGAATTACACCTACCAGGAAAAGGTATCGTGTCCAAAAGCTCCCTCCCTTGAATTTGCTTGGTCTGTCCCAGACAGAGAGCCTCTCTAGCCAAGACCCATGATCACATTATGGGGCTGCTGGGATTTCAGAGGAAGATGCCTGAGTATAATCTTTCAATATGTTCAAATAAATTATTTAAACTATTTTAAGACTGAAGAGTGTACAATATGCAAGTGTAACTAAGACTGATTTTGGGAGAGAAGGGGGCTGTGAAAACCACAGGAGGGACTCAATGATTAGTCTAATCTCTTAAACGTGATTATTTCATACAGAATTTGAAATTGCACTTTTAATACACCAATTTAGCCTTACAGGGTGTTGAGAAGCTCCTGCAAGTCTCTCCCTTCTAGGCCACAGCCCCCTCTCAAGCTCCCTTCTCCCCTCCTGAGCCAGACTCCAGAAAATCCAGAAAAACTCTCTCACAGCTGCTCCCACACATCCGCTGGGAAAAGTGAAGCTTACAACAACTTGCAAAAGAGACTGGAAGCTCTCTGGAACAGGGACTGCCTTTTTGTTTTGTGTTTGTACAGGCCTAGCACAAGGGGCTCCTAGGAGCTTTGGTAGTAAAAGTAACGAACAGCAGTGGCTTCACTGGTGGGGGCGGGGGGGGCCGGCGGACATGGTAACTTCCAGTCTCTGAGAGGCTGGTTTATGAAGATCTGCTGGTGGTTGTGGTAGGGTTCCTCCAATATGGTAGATCTAGCTACATAATTCAGGACTGTCACCTAATACAAGGAGCTTTGTCTAAAAGATGTTTACCTCTCATCTCTTTGTATTAATAGGGGACTAGGCACCCCACCTATACAGGCTGGCACCAAAGCTGATGTGAAGAATGGGAGGGTGATCATAAATGGAACTGGGCCTCTCTATCCACCCAGGTCAGAGGTGGCATCATCGATGAGGAAAGCCTTCCAGGGAGTTCCTGGAGATTTAACTGAAGGTGAGAGGAAATGGAGCAGTAACTATGGGAGTGGTTAGAGGTACCACTGATCCCGGGAAGTCAGCTCTTGGAAAGGTATGAGGATACCTCAGTAGGGATAAATAGTACCTGAGGAACGTCTCTATGGTAGACTTTCAGGAAAAGATTTAACGCTTCCAGATTCTCAATCCTTTCCAGCGATGACATGCAACTATAACTTCCATGAGGAAACGGAGGCTGCATAGGCCATTTTGAGCCATGTTTCTGATCGAAGGGAGGTAACGGGTGGGATCCCTCTCATTTCCACTCTGAACCAGTCATAGCTCCTCCTTGATGTCCCTGCCCTGGCTCTGATAGCCTAGCACCAATGCTTGTGCTCTCTGTACCGGGAAGCATAATACTTTTTATCTGGTTCCCGCCCACTAGCTCTTGTGCTGCCAACTGGCTGTTGTAAGTCTTTGCAGGCCTGAACACAGTGCAGACTGCTCTCACTATCAATGGGTGCAACCACAGATGAATGAAGCAAGAGAAGCAGAGCTTCAGCTCCATGTTGAATCTCAAGGCCAACTGAGGAAAGCTGTAGCAAAGAAAGCCTTTATACTCAAGTGGCTTCTGGCAGAAAGACAAAGAAAAACTGGGAAACAGAGTCATGCCAGGATGACAAGGACTAGGCACCAAAATTTCCCATGCAGACTGACTCTCTGCTTCACTGACAAAAGTAACCTGCTGCCTTCACTGGCTGAAATATATTTTTCATGTTTTTAGATATATAATGTGCACTCACGCTCAATTTTTGTTTCTCAAAGTAGGTAAATTTTGTCCTCAGAAATTAAATTAAATGAAATGTATCTCATAACTTGCAACACATCTTAATACACAAGTTGCTTTTTTGATGACAGCTACTAAGATTTCCAATCTGAAGTGCCAATGCAGTAACAAGCAACGTCTGCCCTTCCCTCTGCAGGTCCAGAGGGTATCCAATAACTTATTAAAGCAGACAAGAGTGCATCCAAAGAATTTGGGTAAGGCAGTGCATGGGAACCACAGCACACAGCTCCCCAGATGTTTGGAGGGGCCCTATGTATGTAAGAAGGAGAGAACTGGGGGAGATGATCTCCCACTGTGGACCACTCATTCCTTTCTGCCTTGCTCACACACACGCTGAGTGCGAGCAGTAGAGCTGTAGAACCTACTTCGGCTGCTAGACCAGAGCACAACTCTGGTGCTGTTCTGTGGCTTGCCCTGCCACCAGTTTCCCCAATATCCAACCTTGTAACTCAGGTGGAGGTTGGGTTTGCCTCTAAATTCATTCACACCCCCTGGTGACAGAGATTTCATATCTATAGTACCAGCTGCAGGTATTGCCTAGTCTTGGTTTGGCAATTCAGACATCATTTCATCGATCTAGCATTGTTTTGCTTGGTGACAATTAAATGGCAAAATGAGTGTCCATTTGTTACATCCACCAGAGCAAGTTAACTAAAACTTTAAAACATGGGTTGCCAAATACAGTCAAAATACTTCACTATAAAAAAAGCCAGCTCTATATGGAGAGAGGGCAAGTACTGCATAATAGCTAAAAATGAATTACCTGATCCACCCTCCTGAACATATTTTTAGGGCAAAATGCAGGAAGTCTGTTGTCCCAGACCTCCTATAATTTCCAAATGAGATCATAGGGAAAAAAAACTTTATACCCTCAAACTGGATGAGTTATCCTATCAAACTGAAAATTTTAACTCCTTAAGCATACAATTGGTTTCCCAGTGTCTTGAGCTCTTAAAAGTAACTATCCTTTTGGCTTGAACTTAGAGACCCTAAGTTCAGTGTCTACAGCTTCTGTGTCAATGCCAAGGATTTAAATATTGTAACATGCTTTTCAGACAAGCATTCTTTGGTTGTGTCACCTTTACTGGTCTCTGAGGAAAAATGAAAGACTCAGTTACAGGCACTAAGTGGCTACAATGCAGTATAATTAGCCCTACATCTGAGGTGGGCTCTTTTTAAACTTCCCCTTCCCCTCCACCCCCCGCCACTTCCTTGCTTCAGGTTAACAACAGAACTGCTGCAAGTGTGTTGGCAGCCAAATGTGTGAACAGGTTAGCAGAGAGCCAAAAATTCAAAGACCACACATGTATGTCTGCTGCTGGAGCATTACTTTAACAACCATTATGAACAACCAGATTTGAGGTATTTAAGTACAGAAGAGGAAACAACAATTAGACATTGGAACGCTATAGTAGGAGCATATTTAAGTTTGAGTGCACAATCAATCAATTGCAACTAGCACTACTAGATTCTGCTTTAGGAATCACTACCGACTATGTCCATCCATCTATAGGATTATATGAAAGAAGACAAAGAATGAAGGACCCAGAAGGGCCAAACTTTCAGCCTAGTCTTAGGCAGGTCTAAAGCAATTTTGAGCCCACAAAAGTGCAGGCATAATTAATGCTACTTAGACATCCAAAAACCTAACCAAACCTCCAAATCAGATGCTTCGACATTTAAGTGACCTTTATTATGCCCACAAATTGCAGACACAAAAGAGAAGGCTAGTGTTTTCAGTACTTGGTCCTTCCACTGTTATTTCAGGATACATATTCAGGTCCAGGTTGCTTTTGTATCTCTTCAGTTTTCTTTTGGAGGAATACAAGCTATTTTAATAGTCATTGACATATTGTCTCCCCTCCCCTTTCTGCAGTCTCTCCCTCCTACCATGCTGTTCAGTGTCATTCTGTGTTTTGACACACACACACACACACAGTAGGATGAATCAGTACTAAAACTCCTCCTTCAAGCAACGATAGCGCTGCTGAAGACAAAAGGCTTAATAAATATCCCTTCGTTCACCTCACAGAATGGGGTAAAGCAAAGCAGCACAACTGGGGAAGCGAAAACAAGATGGTGAATAAAAATGAAGCATCCTAAAGACCAGGGACCTCTCTGACACTATAGGTAGCATCTACACAACCTGCAAAGCTAGGCAACAAAGTAGTACAAACACCTGTCCCATGTCTATGCCACAGCCCCCATTGTTGATGGCACAAATATAATTGCACTGGTGCAGAACTTGTTTTCCTAATGTAGAGAAGGTCCCCCAAGAGGTCAAGGTACATGAGACTTTGGGTTAATGGAGGCTTTGAATCCCATTGTCTAACCTTTTATATGACAGAAAGGGACTGAGGTACAGACAATCATGAAACAGAATTTAGCTTACAGAGATCACTGAATACATTAATTCAGTGGAAGAATAAAAGCTCTCTCTCTCTTTACCATGTTTATTTTCATGTTGACAGAGACTCAAGTAACTTCAGGTTCCCAAAGACTAAAACACAGAACAAATTCCTGTTAATTTCTTTATGTTCATTCTCGGGCACAGCATCACACTGCCAAGTAAGAAAAATTATATTGTTCTCATTTAAGGTAATTTCTTGCATTTTTAGTAATTAAAAGCAAGATGATAGGATCAAGATTATTTCCATTAAGCAGCACTGATTTTCTTAAACTAAATGCATAAATCTGTACCAATAACAGATTTCAAAATGTCATGCTTTTTAAGATGCCTAATAAAAAAACTGTATTTTGCATAATAATAATACTTAAATATGTGTAAGTTCAAACCAGACTAGTGTTGGCAATGTCAAATGAAACTACTGGCTGACATGATAGCATTTAGTATTCACCTAATTTATTGTATGCAATCATGGAGCACCCAAGGTTATTGCTCTCCACTAGCAATAGTTAGATTAACTACCCCAGTGTTATGCCTTGAGTGAACAAAAATACAAAGCGTTTCACAGGGCAAAGAGTTAAAAAGGAAACCGCATTATTCTCCATGAAAAATAGTTAAGACATATTGTGCATTTTCTTCAGTAGCATTATCAGGCCAGCCCCATAGTATATTTGATTTCATAATCAGAAGCCTCCACTTTCTCAGAGATACGTAAAAACAGCCAGGTATAATATTAACCACATCTGCAATGCGCATTTAAGTAGCCAAAATTCTGCAGTTTTACAGTTGACTAGCTATCACTCCTTACTCTGAACAGAACCAGCATTCTTTCTAACAAGGGTATCAGCGTGGGTTGGAAAAGGCCATTAACTGCCAGATACCTTGGAACACTATTTACAAAATGCGTTCTTCAGAACAAGACTCATTTAATTTTATAATCCTCATCTGGCATCCAGCAAACAGTCCTAACTTATGCAACTATACATGGATATAAATAGTTGTAGTACGGTGCTATGTAGTTAACTCCTTCATACCAGAAGCCTGCACAACTTAAATAGGTTCTCAGATGGGAGGATGCAGATACAGAAGGCCTTTAAGAAATTTCGTCACCACAGTATTGGAAAAAAATGATTTCCCTTGGCGAGGTGGATGAAATATGGATATTGCTGTGAAGTGAACTCTCAGAGTACCTGCTACACCTTCAGGAATTGGGCTTGGCACTCAGTTCACTAAGTCAGGGATTCTCAGAACAAATTTTTTGGTGGCCTCAAAGTGCGGCCACCAATTCTTGCTGGTGGCTTTTTCCTAAAATACTTAAATTAGCTTTAGGAAAAACAAATATGCACATATACATGGCCAAATCATTGTAATTTATTTATTGCCAGCTAGTAAGCCCATTGTGAAAAGAGTTATTAATATACAAGAATCACTATTCACAACAGACTTACTCAGTCCTGTCAACAAGCCTGGGGACAAATTAAGCCCTAGATGGGAGTGTCTGGGGAGACAGTGGGGGCCAGGGAATGGGGGTGAGGAGGGGAGATACAGTGGAGGGCTGGAGCCCAAAGCCTTGTGACCAGAGCCTGCAGCCCCGCAACCCCAGGGCTGAAGCCCAAAGCCTGAATCCCACTGCCCCCGGGAAGGTGGGAAACTCACCGGCTGCCTGGTCCTCCAGCATTGTGCCCCAGGACAGGGGGAGCAGGGCCCAACCACTGCTGGTGGCCCCAGCAATCAACACCAAGGCAGTTCATCCAGGAGCAACAGGAAGGGGCTACTACTTTGGCCCTCCTCCCCCCATCACAGCCCAGGAGCTGTGGCTGCAAGAAAAGCCCCTGGTGGCTACATTTGAGAAACTCAGTTTTAAGACGTTCTGGATGGAAGCTCCACTGGCTGGGTTTCACGGGCCAAGGAGCACATGGAAAACTTCTTCCACTTCACCAAGTAGGCCATCCAAGTGGAAGGTTTCCAACTCTTAAGTAGGACCTGTTGGACAGCCTCTGAACAACGCTCTTCCTACTCATTCAGCCATGCAGCACCCACGCTGTAAGGTGTGGAAAACTGATCACCAGATTCAGGGTGCGGCTGCAGACCTGCACAAGGTCGGCAAGAAGAGGAAACTCCATGGGAGGCTGAACTGACAGCAACGAGGACCAAGAACTGGTCCAGTGTTCTCGCATGGCTCTGGAACAGTTCTTGGGAGGATCCCTTCAGAGTGTTACCTTCTCGCTGGGGTAAACCCCTTGGCTTCACCATCTCCTGGATCCAAACCCTCTGAGCCTTCCGCACTCCGTGAGCCCACTCGAACAGGACCCCTGCATGCTCAAAGGGAGCAGTGCACCCCCAACCTCTTTAGACTGGAGCGACTCTTAGCATTGTAAATACAGAAGGGCTTACTGGATGACTGCAACAGCATAGAAAGTTCTTAGGTAGCATCGAGAATAGAAAGTTACAACATAGTCCTTCTAGGTCTCTCCAGAGCCTAGGTGGGCTAAGACCTCTTTGTCCCTAGTCCAGAAGCATGTGACCTGCTTCCAGCCCCATACACTATACCACACCTAATGGTCCCTGGTCCATCTTTGTTCTCCAGCTGGTCGCAGCCTGGTGGTTTCTTGCAGAGGGGTTTCTAACCCCTGATAGGTTAGAAAACGTCCTTGCCGTTGTCTGCGTCCAGGTGGCAGTCAGACCTGGTCCTCTGCAACAGTAAAACCCCTTCCCACCACCTAACTGAACATGCAGCACTCACACAAAATATTAAGAAAGTCTCCCACTTCGTCACAGTTGAAGAACCAAAGGGCCTGAGTTTGGAAGTTTGCTCCAACTGCTGGGGCTATCACAGGCACCAGCCCTGCGAAGTCTTCGACCAGCAGCGAAGACATGACCAAAAGGCAGAGTAGATCCACCACAGCATGCTACGACAGTGTCAAACACCATCGGTGCCACCATTGCTCCAGCCCTTACCAGACTCAATGGATGCCAGGAAGCGGAGTCAAAGGTCTGGGGTTTCTGCCCTCCCTAGCCTACACCAAGGGAGGCTCGCAGGGACCAGTCCGTGCTCTTCTTATGGGAAGCAGAAGAGTGGCCCTGGGACCTGGATCACTCACAATCGGTCTTATGAGACCTCTTTCGTGGCACCAACGACAGAGAACTGCACCTGTGCCTCTTTGGAGAGGTTCCTGCCTTGGAACAAGAGGCAGCAGCACTATCCAAGCCTGAAGGCGATCTGTGGCCCAAGGTAAGCCTACGTAACAGGTCAGGCCGCAAGGCCTGTTCAAGCAGGTGCTCTTTGAGGCGAAGGTCCTGCGTCACCTGAGTCCCCTTCTTGAATGATCTACAGATCGAACAGCACTCTTTAAGGCGGGCTTCGCCAAGGCAGAGCAAGCACTGCGTGTGGGGGTCACTGTTGGGAATTGCCACTCCACATGAAGGGCAATGGTTGAAACCCAGTGAGGGCATCACCAGGGAGCATGCTGCAAACACTATACTCTATTTTTTTTTTTAACTAATCCTAACTAATTAAAATTTACTCTTAACTATGGTCAATAGGCTAGGCTAAAAGAATGAATGCAAGGTTATGAAAACAACCACAAAGAGCTCTGACTCCAGCTGATGGGCAGTGAGAAGGAACTGAGGGGGGTTGGGATGATGCCACCTCATATAGCCAGGGGAGGGGCTACATATAAGAGGCATGAGCGCCACCCCTCTATGGCTACTGCTAGGCAAAAGTCTCCATCTCCAGTGTGCGGGGCGTGCACGTCCCTACTTGGAATACATGTCTGCATCTACTCAAAGAAGAATCTCAAAAATATCAGTGTAAGAACTTTGGGGAAATAGATGGCTCAGGGTACTCTTACTATACCCACTTAAACTCCACCTCAGTTGGCAGGAAACTAAAGACATTACCAACTTATTCCACCTAAGTCACTTAACAGCCAATGGATGGTGAAGTGGACACTTACCATATCACAAAACTACCATCACAAGATGAACAAACTGGCAGCCTAACTGCAGGCTTCCTGAATGGGTATGCGCCTCTCCAAGAGATTGTTTCTGTTGGGGTAATCTAATTTTGCAGCCTAGTCAGGAGGCTCATACTGTTGCCCATAAAGTACTATAATTATTCAGAGAATGAACTGACGATTTCAGACTTTAGGTCTATCAACCCAGTACTTTTCATGAACACTCATTCCCCTTTAACAAAGCAAACCCTGCCTCTGTCCTCAGCCAGACATTTCCACAGCACAGCAGAAATATTAAAGTTATCCTGAGCAAAACCAGGGTGTTTTCCTGATCTGACAACCTTAATATGCATAATAATGATGCAATTGCTGTTCTACCATCCTATGTGACTAGGATCAAACAGTTTGCTGTGGGGAACAGCAGCATGAAAAGCTAGAGGTGGTTTTATAGCAGTAACACAATTTAGAGCACAGTAAATTCTTAGTTTTTGACTTTTCATACGATAAACAAAAATCATCATTAATGACTAAAAATTACAAAGCAAAAGAGGGATAGTTTCTCTGAATCCTAACTACAGGAAGTAAGGAGAGCAACTCTTCTAATTTGCTCTACTTGGCAAGACAAAGACCTGTGTGTAATATGTTCTATGCAACTCAAAGCTGCTCGATATAAATAGTGGAAAGCCACTGAACTATGAAAAGTACTTAGATGAGAAATGGACAAAATAAAGATTGCACTATTCCAGGGGTAGGCAACCCATGGCACGCGTGCCAAAGGCAGCACACAAGCGGATTTTCAGTGGCACTCACACTGCCCCGTCCGGGGGGGGGGGGGGGGCTCTGCATTTTAATTTAATTTTAAATGAAGCTTCTTAAGCATTTTAAAAACCTTATTTACTTTAGTTATATATTATAGACTTATAGAAAGAGACCTTCTGAAAATGTTAAAATGTATTACTGGCACGCAAAACCTTAAATTCGGGTGAATAAATGAAGACTCGGCACCCCACTTCTGAAAGATTGCCGACCCCTGCACTATTCCTTTTATATTGGAAATACCTTGGCCAAGAATGTACTGAATGTCTTCCAAAACAAGGTAGACTTTCACTCCCTTTTTTCCAAGCAAGTGGCTCCTGAATGGCTAAATGAAGCAGACGTGATGGATGATGCCAGGCTCTTTGATATCTGAATTTGAGGACTTTCCAGGTTATTGAGAAATTATTCTAACTCATTGATTTAACTATCAAAATTAAAGAACCCCTGAACAGTAAGCAGCAACAAACAATAGAGAGATGTCAGGGAAGCAGTTAAACAAGACTCAGCTCACTCACTCTCACTTTACCATTGCCCAGTGCTTACAAATCAGAGAGAATATAGTTTCAGGTTATAAATAAACTGACATTTTAACAGAAAGAGGTAGTTACAAGTTATGTTTATTACAGCTGAAATAGTAAAGTGATTGACAATATGTTGCTTACTATATTTAACAACAACAGTACACAACTTTTATTTTATTTTGTTTTAATTGCCCTTAGCGTGGCAGAACAAGCTATTCGGCTCCAGCTAGTAAGTGTCAAGTACGTTTTTCAAGTCCTGTGCATAATCAAACCAACTTGTCAAACATTCTAATCAGGCCTGAAGTTCAATTTTAACAGCTGAAATAGAGTTGACTCTAAACAGCTACAAGAGAAAGTTAATTCGCATGTTCTCTATTAACACAATGAAATATTTTCTGCATGGGATCTAGGGATTGAGATGGAAAAGCAATCTCCCTTGCCAACATATATAAAAATGTTTGTCAAACCAGAAGATTCCAGAGTGAAGCAACTGCGGAAGGAATACTAGGGGCAGCGTCCCAGTTTCTCAATCAGTCATGTAATAACAATGTCCACATAAGTAGAACATTTTTAGTCAGAATAAACATCAGTAATTCTGAACCTCTTTCCTAAAATGGATTTATTTTCAAAGAGTCAAGGGGCATAGCTTTCTTCTCAAGTGCCACACTTTAGTGGTCAATAATGTTTACAGCAGAACAATCTGATATTAGGGCTCATCATAGTACAGTGACGACCAAAACATCAGGCTCCTGGGACATGACTAATTTGGAGGATTGCCCCTAGTAGACAACTATGTGCATATGTACAGGGAAACAAATTAACTGAGTGTCCGTGTGCTCGGCACTCTACAAAACAGAGGAAGCAGCAGTCCTTTCCCCAAAGGCATATATACTATGCACCATAAGCAAAGACATTCTCAAATCAGAAGGAAGATTTTATATGTGGCTTCCTCCTGTCTTAATGACTAGAATAAGCGCAATGATTATCATCATGAGGATAGGTGGCCAAAACTAGCACTAGTGTTACGACAATCACCTCTTCTCAAAATATATTTACCTGGAGGTTTCAAATTATTAACAATTTAGGTGAACGACAGCTGTTGGGAAATATTTCTGGAAATCTGGACAGTATTAATGGGCTATTTCTCCAATTAACTGGACAAGCCCAGCAACAAGTTCATATCCATGGAAATTTGAAGCGATCAGTGCATGAACAGCAAATCATAGATTCTCAGACTCTAAGGTCAGAAGGGACCATTATGATCATCTAGTCTGACCTCCCATATGATGCAGGCCACAAAAGCTGACCCACCCACTCCTGGAAGAATTCTCTCCCTTGACTCAGCTGTTGAACTCCCCAAATCATGATTTAAAGACTTCAAATCGCAGAGAATCCTCCAGCAAGCGACCCCTGCCCCATACTGCGGAGGAAGGCGAAAAACCTCCAGGGCCTCTGCCAATCTACCCTGGAGGAAAATTCCTTCCCAACCCCAAATATGGCAATCAGCTGAACCCCAAGCATGCGGGCAAGATTCTCTAGCCAGACCCTCTGGAAAAAGTTCTCTGTAGTAACTTTTAATATCCCATCATTGACCATTGTTACTAATTACCAGCGATGGCACGTTATTGACCTATTGACTAAAATCACTTTATCCCATCAAACCATCCCCTCCATAACCTTATCAAGCTTAATCTTAAAGCCAGAGAGGCCTTTCGCCCCCACTGTTTCCCTCGGAAGGCTGTTCCAAAACTTCACCCCTCTGATGGCTAGAAACGTTCGTCTAATTTCAAGCCTAAACTTCCCGACGGCCAGTTTATATCCATTTGTTCTCGTGTCCACATTAGTACTGAGCTGAAATAATTCCTCTCCCTCCCTGGTATTTATCCCTCTGATATATTTAAAGAAAGCAATCATATCCCCCCTCAGCCTTCTTTTGGTTAAGGTAAACAAACCGAGCTCCTCGAGTCTCCTTTCATACGACAGATTTTCCATTCCTCGGATCATCCTAGTGGCCCTTCTTTGTACCCATTCCAGTTTGATTTCATCCTTTTTAAACATGGGAGACCAGAACTGCACACAGTACTCCAAATGAGGTCTCACCAGTGCCTTGTATAACGGAACCAGCACCTCCTTATCCCTACTAGAAATACCTCGCCTAATGCATCCCAAGACCGCATTAGCTTTTTTCACGGCCACGTCACATTGCCGACTCATAGTCATCCTGTGATCAACCAGGACTCCGAGGTCCTTCTCCTCTTCTGTTACTCAGAAACACTGGAGTTGGTAGCAATCAGCACAGTGCTTTCTGCCCTCCACTTGTGATTCCTGGCATCTCAAATTCACTCCCGCTTCAACAAAGATTAGCATTCAAAACTTCAGATAAGATAGCAATTTGCTTGAAATCTGTCATGGTACTGTGTACGTAGAAAGAGGAAGCTTAATTCATACATATCCAAAACTGGGAATCTGTCTCCCGAAGTGTCCCTAACCCTGAAATGGCGAATAAAAGAACATAAGATAGAATTACATAACCTAGCAAATGCTAAGAAGCTTGCATATGAACTGCCAGTAACAAACAGCTAGATTCATTTCAGCTCCAAAGGACTGCATTCTTAGTTTATTCCAGCTCCAGAGATAAAAGGCCACATCCATAAACTGTTCTCTCCTAAACCAAAATGCCCTTCATTACTCTATGAAGGTAACTGAGGCTCTCAGAATTAAAATAGCAGGAGTCAGACTTTGTCTTAGAAACTAGTACATAATTTTTAACACTTGCATTCTACAAAATCCTCATTTGTAAAATCCAACTTTCATGGATACGGGATTTATGACGCGTGTCATCTAGTAATTATGATAAATATTTTACTATAACATTTTTCTGCAATATCTTAATGTTGATCCCAAATGAATTTTTACTATCAAAAGAAAACAATCACGCTATATACATGTTTCTTGGGCTTAGATTTTCTCCAGGTACATGCTATGTAACGAGGGAAAACCAGGTCTTTAGAGTCTTCTTCCAAGTTATAATTATTATGTTCATTGTTTTGGTAACTACAATAACTCTACATCAAGGTAACTTTATATCAACTAATGATAATCCTTAAAAAGCATCCTCAACAACTGTAAATTACAGAAAATTTAAGAAGTTATAATCGAAGTGCACTGACCCTTATTCGTGAGTTTCAAACTCACCCTCATATTGGTCATCAGGTGCAACGGTCTACCTACTTTTCTCATCAGGATGTTCATGTGTAGCAGTGAAGAATTCAATTATTTTCTTACAAAACTTGCATGTGCTTTCATAGCTCATGGGCCTCATTTTTAAAGGTGGAATACCTACAACTCCTGTTGAATTTAAATGGAGTTATGGTGTTAAGCAATCTATGAAAAATTAGGCCCTATATGCATTCTTCCCACAATCATACTATTTGATTCACAACTACACAAAGCTCCTGCATACAAATTAATATTCTGTGCCAGATTACTAGGTTTGAGAAGAAGTGACGGAAGTGACACTTTTGAAAGTCATACCATGTGTTATCACAACAACATTAACCTTGCTGGATAGTTTGCTACAAGAAACATTTGGAGTTATTTTGTACACACTGTGGAATTATTTGACAACAAACATTGTAATTGTATGTGTTTGAAATATGCGAACAGAGTCCAGGTAATAGCTGATTTTTAAGGTTCCTTCAAGTTAACTTTCTGTTCCTAAAACAGAATAGGTATCTGCTTTTCAAGTTAGATTTTTTAATGGAATTTCTTTTGCTCACATACAAAAATGTCCACTCTGGATTCTTTTGGCATACAAATCTCCCTCTACTGTAGGTTTACTGCAGTTGCCCAGAGAAAATCCTAACAGTACTGTAAAGGGTAAAACTGATATATTCCTAATCTTTGATAATGCTCCTTTTTATATTTGACCCACATCAGGAATGAAACAAGTTCACAGTGCACCAACAGTTAATTTGCACCCCCTACAAAACACTTATTTGGAAACATGATAGTAGGAACACAACTGAAGAATAATGTTCCAGTGTAAACAATTGTTCCATGTTAACTTCTAAATGCTGCATTTGGCATTAATGGTATGAAAACTTTAATACTATTTCTCAAGTACAGTTATCTATAAAATTGGGACTGTTAACAGGTTACATAAAACTAGGATCAGAGTAAGTTTTGATCTCAAACAATGAATGTGATGTGAAATGTCAGTTAACTGTAGCAATTAAATGGTTTTCAACAACACAAGCTGAAGGGGGAAAGGGTGAACCAACAGTTGTCAGTAATGGATCACTTTTCTAGTGTCAACAGACCTTAAGTTTTTAGAAACTGCAATAGCCTGCACCACACAGGTTTTACGTTCTCTATTAGCAGTAACCTTCAAACACTTTAGAGCTCTATTGTCTTGCCTTAGGAAAAGTGTCCAGAGCTGCTCAAGTATACTTCTGAAAACCAATGCCCGGCAATGGACTTTCAGACCTGCTATATAGCTTGGACCCATCCTGCCAAGCTATAAACAACAAAAACAAAAACAAACACACCACCATTTACCTGGTGCAACCTGAGCTCATCAAGATAAGGGCAAGATGGGGGGAGGGGGAGGGAAGAGAGTGTTTTTATGCTCTAGACCTGGGGTAGCTAATGGTCTAATCATCTAGCTCAGTGGTTCTCAACCAGGAGCACACAGAGGTCTTCCTGGGGGTACATCAGCTCATCTAGAGACTTGCCTAGTTTTATAACAGGCTCCATAAAAAGCACTAGTGAAGTCAGCATAAACTAAAATTTCATACAATGACTTGTTTATACTGCTTTATATAACTACACACCGAAATGAAAGGACAATATTTATATTCCAATTGTTTATTTTATAATTACTATATATGGTAAAAATGAGAAAGTAAGCAATTTTTTCAGTAATGGTGTGCTGTGACACTTTTGTGTTTTTAGGTCTGATTTTCTAAGCAAGTAATTTTTAAATGAGGTGAAACTTGGGATACGCAAGACAAATCAGACTCCTGAAAGGGGTACAGTAGTCTGGAAAGGTTGAGAGCAACTGATCTAGATAAGCTTCATAATTCTCTTGATCTGCCAAATATTACAACTGACATATACATAAGCCAAGAAGATGCCAGATTTCAGGCAAAAAGTGTACTCATTTAGCCAACAGTGCTTGGCTTGAGGGGGACAGAAGAGGGGAAAGCATGCCAATAACCGAACATGCAGAATTACCTATCAGTTGTATTACTGTAGCATTCAGTGTTCAGTCAAGAGTGCGGCCTTGAGCAGAAAGTTACACAGCTCATAATGCCATTCATTTAGCCACTGACTTCAGTCAAGTTAATACAGAGCAACCTTAGAAATTCAAATCTGATTTTTGTCTAAACAGAAAATGTGAAAGCCACCACTGCTGGCATCTGGTGTATACTTGAATAGTGCACAAACATTAATCTTTCCCTTTCTCGCTAATGCAGCCAGTGACCTTAATACCAGTTCAGTTTTTAATCATCTGGCTGTATCAGTAGAGCTGGCATCCACTCTGCCCGACACAGAACCTCCCCAATAAATAAAAATAAAACCTCTTAACCAACTCATGCCGATGCCCAAGATGATTAGAATCCCTTTATCACTTGGATTTTATTTTATCATGACAATGCCTGGACAAAGCCCACTCTCTAATTCAAAACACACAGCTAATCCTTACTGACTAGAAAATTACTATGGAAATAATATTTTCCATCCATTATGTTTTAGACCCTGATCTAAACAACTGAGATGTAAGCATCCCTAGTTCAAAGTGAGGGTCATTCAACATAAGCTTCTTGGAAAGAAGGAGATTTCTGGGTCAGAGCACGAAAGCGAAAAATTAATGGTGTGAACTATGGAGTCCTATGAAATTCCCCTAGGTCTCGGGCCTAGAGAGAAATTTCAGGTAAGAGCTTGTAAGGATAATTAGATCTCAATATCTCATTGGGATTTGCTTTATCATCAGCTCCAGCACAAAATCTCTAAGGCCCCAGACTTCTGCCTTCTTGGTTCCTTCCTCAACCCTTGAGTGGTTTTGCTTTAGAACACACAAATACATGATTTTTTCTAAAAAATATCAAAAAATAAGACGCATATGAAAACAAAAACCATGAGTGGGCTAATGACTAGCTCAATATGCAAAGCATAGCATCACAAAATGTGGGGCGCACACATAACTCTGAAGGCAGATGCAAACAACTGTCTAAGTAGCAAAAAAGCCTCGTTTTTTTTAAGTTGTCTTTGGGCATTTTTTTTCCCCAAAAGCACTGATGTGATTTATGAGCCTAAGTCTTAACTTTCAATGGGACTTAAGTGCTTTTGAAAATTGCATGCTTTAGCTCTATGCCTAAACAGCTGAGGTGAGAACTGCACCATCCACTTTAAGGGTGTAATTCTGATGCTGGTGACACTTTGAATGCCAACATTAACTAATTCGGGTTGTTCAAAGCATGTTAGAAAGAAGGGAAAGTATCAAATCATGCATTTCCCAAAGCTGGTGGAGAGGGGGAAGAGGGCAAGGCAAAGAAATCACCAGAAATGGGTATGGAACCTTCACCAGCACATGCTGGGATTGCAGGAGCACAATTGGCTTAGTTGTTCCTGAAGGAGGCTCCAATTTTTAAAGTTGGGAGAACACTGATGTGAAGTATCATTACCTAACCTTGGAAAGTAATTTTGCTTTAAAATGTTTTTCTATCCTTGTATTGCTTCAAAAAGTTTAGAAATTTGAGGTGTCCAGCCAAACACATACTACCTAGAGACAAGCAGCCAATTTTAAAATAAAAGCCACACAAATAAAACGTTCAGTAAACATTGAATGATAAGTACCAATTTCCTTTCCCTTACACAGTAACTCCTCACTTAAAGTCGTCCTGGTTAACATTGTTTCGTTGCTGATCAATTAGGGAACATGCTCGTTTAAAGTTGTGCAATGCTCCCTTCTAACGTCGTTTGGCAGCCGCCTGCTTTCTCCACTGCTTGCAGGAAGAGCAGCCCGTTGCACCTAGCTGGTGGGGGCTTGTAACCAGGATGGACCGGCAGCCCCACTATCAGCTCCCCGCTCCCCTAAGTTCCCTGTACTGCAGCCGCCCAGCAGGCTATCAATCGACAGTTCAGCTGTCTTTCCCCCCACTGCCATGTGCTGCTCCTGCCCTCTGCCTTGGAGCTGTTCCCAGAGACTCCTGCTTGCTGTGCAGGGGGGGAAACGGAGGGAGCTAATGTCAGGGTGTCCCCCTCCCCCCTGCACCCAATTTACTCCTTCTCCATATAGAGCAGGGAGGGGACACGGACGGAGAGAGACAGAGAGAGCTTGGGGCAGCAGCTGCTGTCTCAACTTCCTGATCCACTTTATGTATGGAGATATACCTAGCTCATAAAACTGGAAGGGAACCTGAAAGGTCATTGAGTCCAGCCCCCTGCCTTCACTAGCAGGACCAAGTACTGATTTTGCCCCAGATCCTTAAGTGGCCCCCTCAAGGATTGAACTCACAACCCTGGGTTTAGCAGGCCAATGCTCAAATCACTGAGCAAGACAATGCACTTAAGAGTGGGTCAGCTTACTTAAAGGAGCAGTGTGCATCTCTCTCTCCCCCACACAAGGTGTGTGGCTGTCTTCTCTCCCTCATGTTCGTGCTGCCTGGTGTGAGAGGCTACATTAACAACGTGTTAACTGTTGAGGGCTCAGCCAAGTGCTGGTTCATCATTTAGCAGCAAGGCATTCCCTGGGAATATCCCACCCTCTAACTTCACCACCTCAACCAAGCTTCACAATCATCATAGCTGTTTGCTTAAAACGTATACTGTGTATAAAGTTTTTTGTCTGGTGAAAAAAGTTTCCCTGGAACCTACCCCCCCTACTTACATTAATTCTTATGGGGAAATTGGATTTGCTTAACATCGTTTCGCTTAAAGTCACATTTTTCAGGAACATAACTACAACGTTAAGCGAGGAGTTACTGTACTGGTGTGGAAGCCATCTATTTTCTTACTCATTTTACATGCCTTAGACCAGTGGCTCTCAAACTTTTTTACTGGTGACCCCTTTCACATAGCAAGCCTCTCTGCAGTGCGACCCCTCTTATAAAACACTTTTTAATATATTTAACAACATTATAAATGCTGGAGGCAAAACAGGGTTTGGGGTGGAGCTGACAGGTTGCGGCCCCCCACGTAATAACCTCGCGACACCCCGACCCCCAGTTTGAGAATCCCTGCCTTAGACGCGCCTTGTTTTGGTTCAGCATTTTGTCTTAACATATAAAAAATATTAACTAACAAAAAAAATCTATGCACGTCTAACAAAATTAGAAATACCAACCCTGCAAAATAAGATTAATAGAAAGTTGAATTAGATGATACTGAAGCTGCTTTAATAACTTAAGTTCCGCTACCAAAAAAAAAAATTAGATGGAAACACTCCTTCCTGCATACATCGCTCCTTGTGACGTTTGTTGCTGGTCATTACTTCAACCTCTGATTCCCATAACACCTTGATGAATTAAAATATCATTTGGTGTCTACTAAAAACTCAAGGCAGCAAAAAGTAAAGGTTACATTAAGGGTCAGAGTTGAACTGTCAGGAGTCAAAGCCTGCAGAATTAAGGACTGCCACTCCATTCTTATCTTGCCACAGTCTATTTATATACTGGAACTTATTTGACATGTCAGCTCCAAAGCCCTAGCAGCACCCACAAACAAAGAGGGCGACTAAAGGACAAAATTAGTTAAATCTGAATTTCTTGGCATTATACCAAGAAGCACCAGCCCAAACTGAAGACTAAATTCAAAATGTGTTTTTTGGAAAGAAGTACTTTGCTGGTAGTAACAACAAAAAGAAAAAAACACCAACAAAAAAACAACAGCACCGAAACCAAATACACTTTTCTGGAGGAGGAGGAGGAGTTACTGTTGGAGGAAAAACAAAATAAAGATTGTTCTGAATTTAAAAAACAACAAACACACACCCCCTCCAGGGCTGAAAACACAAAAATTGGACGTACACAATAAACAGTGCATGACATTTAACTATATTTTCATATATATAGCATAGTAAAACCAACTTTTTAAGCAGGGTAAGAATTAGCCCATATTAAGGGTTGCAATTAGTTTTTAAATGTTCACTGACAAGCATTACGGTATGTGCATTTGGGAAAAAAAAAATCACACTGGAAACATTTTTTGCTTAACCAACACTGCACATACCTCTTTATAAGACGGATGAACGAGTCCCTTTCTCCTTACATGTTTACCCCCAGTGTAAGAATGTTGTACTTTCCATATATATATTTCTTTACTGTTAGAACAATATAAGTTACATTCTAAACATTTTGGCATGAAGCAAATACCAAAAGCTGTGTGAAATAAATTAATTTCTTTGTTGTGGTTACTTCAACTTTACAGAGGTCAGACCACAAGTTACAGTAGCGTTTGCTGCAATCCCACATGGACATATTTAATATTTTATTGATGTAGTGTTCTTATGCATGAAGCTATTAGTTGCATACATTACAGCTTTGCTATAATGATGTCTTCAACCTAAAGAATGCAGCCATTATTTGCACCTGAACTGTTGGGTCACTGGATCTGCAACACTTCACTAAGGATGAAAAGTTATAGTACTATAGTACTATTCCTTCTTCAAAATAAACCACCTGTACACACTCTGGAAACATTTTCTATTGCACATGCAAAGAAAAAACTAAAAACCTTTTTGTGAATGGAGGTACTTCAGTTGTAAACTATTATTTGTCCATAACCTTTTTTCTTAATCTCTTTGTAGTATTTTTAGACTAGATGCTGATATAATTAATGTCATGTTAAATCTATTATCACCTATTAAAGTCCAGAAAACAGCACTATTGGGAAGTAGAAAAATATGATTTTTTACACTGACGCTGCATAACTTAAATTCAGGTTGATTTTTAATGTTTCCCTTTTTGAGTAGACAACTCATTCCAGGCCAGATTTAAAAAGATGGCCTTACAAACTGCTGTCAGTGTGGTGAATCTGTCCCAATTATTCTACTTACTTTCCATGAACTTAATTTTAAAAGGTAGTTTACTTTTGTATTCTAAAAAACATTAATAGCAATGAGTCCCAGAAGTTCTCCATTATTTTCTAGGTAAGTTTATAATACTTAACTACTGCAAGCTCTAATTTACATGGAATGTGTAAAAGGAATATTTCGCATTGCTGATATCTGTATGGCTTTTTAGCTTCAGCAGCCATCTATGGACAAACACAGATACTTCGCCTGTCCTCACTATCAAACTGTTAAAATAGACGTACCAATATTGGAAGTATTCTAGAATAGACTTAACACAGTTTCTCTAATACGCCAAATGGTAAAAAGGATTCTAAACCACAATACAACACTGAGTGACCTAGTAACCTATATACAAAAGCAACACAGGCGTTCTTTATCCCCCTTATATAATGAACAAGCTGCACTTGTGTCACATTCAACTACCCTGGCAGTGAAGAAAGCTACAAGAAGGTGTTTCCTCACTCCTTATGCAATCTGCCTTCATCATAAGCGGTTACCTCTTGCACCTGAGTAGAAGGTGGCGGGCAGCGCTTAACAGATGCGGTAGCAAAGGAATGAGTGCAACTGGCGGTAAGGTTAAGAGGCGCAGCAGGAGATCCAGCCAATGTCTCCTCATCAGAGGGGTGCTATTATTCACCCTGCGGGTCCCACCCGCAAACATCCCCCTTCCGAAGCTCCCCGACAGACAAGAAAGGGCACCTTTGTGGGGCGAGCCGTTGATGCTCTCGCTGCTGGACTGCACATCCGCGGTGGCTCTCCGGAGGCTGCTGAAGTAGCCCCTGGGCCTGGAGAAGCTGCTCCTGGGGGACCGGCCGCCGGGGCTGCCGAAGGGGGTGGAGGTGCCGCCCCTGCGGGTGAAGATGCCGCTGAAGAAGCGAAGCAGTCTGTGCTCGTGGGAGGCGGGGCTGCCCCGGCCCAGGCGCTCGGAGAGCCGCTGCAGATCGCTGTTATCCAGGGTCCGGTTCTTGCCTTTGCCGCGCTCCCAGCGCTCCAGCTCCGACAGCGGCTCCGCCTTGCTCAGTACCTCGCCCACGTCCAGCGTGTTGCGCTTCTCGGCGCCGGGCGCTGGCGGCTCGGCACAGGCGGCCGCGGGCCCGGGCGGCGGGGCCAGGCAGCCCGAACTGCTGTGGCGCTTGTCCCGGCAGAGGGCCCGCGCCAGCTCCCCGCCGCTCCAGTGCCGGAAGCTGAAGCTCCGCCGCAGCCGGCCCGGCTCCCCCAGCCCCTGTTCAGCCTCCGCCGGGCGGCCTGCGGGGTCGCCGCGCGCTGCGAGCCCGTCCTCCGGGGCCGCCCCGGGGACTGAGCCCGGCCCCGAGGGAGGGCTGCTCCCGTTCCCCGCCGGCCCCGGCCACCTGCGGGTGAGCTCGGGGGGGACGCGGCGCCCCGCGCGCCTGGCCACCTGCAGCCGGCCCAGCTCCAGCTGCCCGGTGCTCAGGGTCCGGAAGGTGCGGAAGCCGCAGGGACTGAGCGGCAGCTCCTCGCCCTCCTCCTCGGCCTCCTCCAGCAACAGCCCGGCCCGGGTCAGGCTGGCGGATCCCGGCGGCGGGCCCCCTGCCCGCCGCCGGGGGCGAGGCAGCTCCAGGCCGGGGCTGCTGCCCTCGGCTGCCAGCAGCTCCTTCTTCACCATGGTCACCGAGATGCGGTAGACGGTTTTCCGCTGGGGGGTCCCCCGCTGCATCCTCTCGGGGGAGGCGGCGGCGGGTGGCTCGCTGCTGTCCAAGAGGTACATGGCTCCCTCCCCGCTCCTCCCGTCAGGCAGCCGCCGCCAGCCGAGCCATGCCGGGGCCGCCCCGACGAGCGCTCCCTTCGCGGCACAGCCACACAAACCGCGGCGACGCCAACCAATCCCGCCCCAGCCAAGCTCGGGCGGCCCCAAAGCGGAGTCACTTTGCTGGGCGCAGGGGCATGCAGGCAGGATTCACATCGCCGACCCTCCGGCTCAGGGGGGGAGCTGCTCCACGCCGGTTCTCGGCACCGCTACACCGGTCGCTCCGTGACGTCCATCTAGGCAATAGCCAGCGCTCTCAGCCGCCCCTAAAATAACCCGCACCACCGCTTAAAAGCCATTTAGTAACTGCATGCATCTTGCTGCGGATCCCGAAATGCATCGCTCAGGAGAAGCAGGGGCTGGGGAGTCACAGGACTGGAGCCGAAGCAGCCTGCAATTTCATTGTTTACAGTGGATTGCACGTTGGCATATTTGGTGTCCTTTTTGCTGAGTAAATCCGCTTATCTTCCCTCTCCTCCGCGCTCGGAACGGAAAATCGCGCAGAATTATCCCTACAATCAACTGCCCCGAATGGAGGAGAGGGAGACGTTTAAAATGAAAACGCCCGCTGCCGCCAATCGCCGAGGGGCAGAGTAACCCGACCCCCAGACAAACATCCCTCCAACCGCAATCAGCGCACCGCCGAGTCCCCCAGCATCAGGAAACAGCAGATAGTCCACAGCGTTCGGAGAGAGCTCAGCCTCAAACAGTGGCGGCAGGATTGAAATCCTGGACTGGATTCCTGCTCTTCTGTGGAATGATTCGGCTAGACCCAAACACGCCCATTGCACAGCAGCAAGAGCCTCTGTTTTTAAAAGTGGAAAGAAGAACAAAACAAGAGCGATAGAGAAAACATCGTTCCTCCTGCCCCAGCCAGATCACTGTCTGCTTCAGAAGTGAAGCCACTCATCTAAGGCCCTACAAAATCTCAGACCACCTCCAATCATTCCTCATCCGCTTGTTGATATCATTATGTTCAGGGATTTAAAAAAATACACGGAACCCACCGTGGCATATGCAGCTTTTCACCTGTTGGTCTCCAGTTCTAAACCAGTCCTTGTGAGTGGTAATACACAGTCATTACCCAAAGACAGCTGATTGGTGGGTAAAGCAAGTTGAGTTTGTCACCTACTCTCAGTGAACTATCAAGGGCACTAATTGGCATTGAGGATAGTCTCTAAGAAGCCAAAAATGGAAAGGATATCCAGAACGAGCTATAGTCTCATCCCTGTAGATGCCAGCACGTCAGCGTTAAAACTCACTGGCAGGTCAAAAACTGTGGGAGAGCGTCAAGTGCTTCTACTCATGGCCTATCTGGTGCATAGATAGTGAATTCATTTTCCAATGCTGTTAAATCTGGCACCCTTCACAAGCACAACACACATTTAGGGAAAAAAACAGAGTAAACTAGAGAAGCTAAGAACGTTTTACCATCACCAAGAAAGCAAACCAAAGCTTTGCAAATGATATCCCCTATTGTGCCTTCAAAACTAAATCAAAACAGAAACTGGATGCATCTATTTCAGTGCTACAATAACCTTAGTATTGGGCAAACCGCCTCACCTGCACGCAAAAAATTACCGCAACTTCAAACAAGGAGATTCAGTATTACAGCCACTACCTGTGTTGTTAATGTCCCCATGTACTGTAACACATCTAATAGATCATTCATTAGTTGGAACTATGGTGACCGGAGAGCAAGTGTGAAAAATCAAGACAGGGGGTAGGGGGTAATAGGTACCTATGTAAGAAAAAGCCCCAAATATCTGGACTGTCCGTATAAAATCGGGACATCTGGTCACCCTAGTTGGAACCCACTAAAATAACTTCACATGAGAGCGTGAATTAAGGTCAGTCATCCTTGCCTTTCGATGTAACATTGTGATTCACTGTATTTTACAGCTCATTTTGCTGCCAGAGTAGTGTTTGCACACTTCAGTCACACCAATGCACTCGGATTAAAAAACCCCAAATATTCACGGTTTCTACAATCTTTTCTGGGTGGATGTTTGCAGCTCTACTCCCAGAGTAAGATGAAGTTTTGAAATCTATATGAAGTTTTTCAGAATACTGAAAATGCCACTTCCTCTCCTAAATGGTTGTTTGCTATAAGAGCAAGTTACAGCACATGTAATCATTTCACTCCACTATACCACAAACCATTATAAACTTTTTAACATTTCCAGACTAATATTTCTAGCTTTTCAGAGCTAAAGTAGTCCTCTATCATACAGTATTTGTGAAAGCACACAATACCTTCACTAGGTAATCCAGTGTCACAAAACATTAACACAACCTTAAGAGACAAAGTGAGTAAGGTAATATCTTTTATTGAACCAACTTCTGTTGGTAAGAGAAGCTTTCAAGATTACACATCTTAAATTACCTCACCCACCTTGTCTTTCTAATATCTTGGAAGGGACCAACACAACTACAACACCACTTCATACAACCTAACGCTAAGACATTTTAGTGTTCAGCATCATTGGCTATTGCAAATTCTTCCAAAAAAGAATCCATGCCACAATTTCCACTGTGCTGTACCATGCAAATAGGCTTCTTACTACAGAGTGGAAGAATCCATTTTTGTCTGCTTTAGATGACAATCTTCAGTGGAACTACTTTCAAGCACAAATAGTCTACAAGTGTTCTTTCAACCTCTCTTTAAACACACTATTCTTTTCAAATAAAATGCAGCGGTGACATCCCTTGTTGACTGTATATTCCATCATCCATTCACAAGTCCCACTCCTTCTCCCCACCAGAAAAAAATAGTAGGACCCAATGCAAAGGATGGCACACGTGAAAAGCTCTTGTCAGTGTAAACATTTAATTACACTTGGAAAGCTGCAGACAGGTTTTGGATTTTGTTACAATGGAATGTATCCTATTTCAGTCAAACATTATTTTTGTGGGTTTGTTACAATCTACATCACTCATGAGATTACATAAATTAAAGAGTAGTTCAGATACCATTCTGCACAGAACAAACACAATCCCTTTCAAAGAGACCACCAATGGTGGATGGACTCATCTGCTGTTCAGACTGACTAGTCATGCATTATTTACCATCCTTCAACTGAAATAAGACTTCTTTTAATGCAACCAAGTTTGCTGGCATTCAAATGTGAATCATCTGAATGTGCAGTCATTGCTCCCCTCCATAACTGACAAAGGACTTACCCCATGTCATTACCAACTTACCTATATATTCAAGAATGCTCCAGGGATTTCACCCTAACAATGTACTGTAAGGTTACCATAGCAGGAATACTTTGTAAACTTTACATTTAGTTTTACAGTACATACATAACATTATTTAAAAAATTGCTGCACACCACACAGTGAAATCTAAATAAATGTCACTGATCCAAAAAGATGTCAAAGGCCCTGTACATACTAAAAGCAAGAAATAACAGGAAAATATTGTTTGCTAAAGGAGTCATTTTCCCTCCAGGGAATTTATTCAAATGAAGTAATACTATAAAACAAGTTAAATATTTCATAAATATGTATATCTAATAAATAAAAGCATCACTTCTTTTGGCCTGTTGGCCAACTTCAAGGGACTTCTACAATCTTCGTCAATTTAGTATCTGAGTGCAACAGAAATATTTAAAAATCTATCTCCCTATGGGGCAGGAAAATGTATCCTTATTTCACAGGTGGGGAACTGAGGCAAAGATTGTGGTGTCTGAAGTCACACAGGAAATCTGTGGCATATCCAAGAATTGAACCAAAATATCCAAATCCAAATCTGCTGGCTTCCTCATAGATCTCCCCCTCCTCTACCAAAAATCACGGTGGATACACGTTCTAACATAAAGATAGCCTGCTTTATCTTATACTTGAAGACCTGCAGACTCAGTGATCCAACAGGTCTCCTTTAGCTTCTCTTCAAGGACAAACAGCTACTGTACTAACATTTACTGCAAAATAAACTGCAATGATACCTTAAAATGTTAACACATACAATTAGTCATGATACAAACAATTTTGCCAGCTATATTATAGGCGGCTATTAATTGGCTTTTAGTACATATTAATTTATGAAACATCCAATATTGCTACTTGTCAATTACTCCAATATTGCATGTGTTTAAACAACTATTTTTTGAAGAGGCTTTAACTGTGAATCATAGAATATCAGGGTTGGAAGGGACCTCAGGAGGTCATCTAGTCCAACCCCCTACTCAAAGCAGGACCAATCCCCAGTTTTTGCCCCAGATCGCTAAACGGCCCCCTCAAGGATTGAACTCACAACCCTGGGTTTAGCAGGCCAATGCTCAAACCACTGTCTTTAGCCTTCCACAAACCAAGTTACTTTGCCATAAGATTAGATTGAGGTAACAACTCATTACACTTGCCTGAATTCTAACTTCACACTCAAGCCATGCTGCACAGGAGAGGCTTAGAACTAGAACACAGCAGGTCAGCCTCAGGTGGATCAGCATAACCACATGAAGGTTTGCAGTGCACCTCTCAGAAATGTGCACTGCCTCTGGCCAGTGTCGACAGTCTCCCACTTCCAGGCACACAATCGAGTTTCGTTTTAAAGCACTGCTGAATATAAGCCTCTAGCACACTTCATTTTTTGAACATTTAACATTAATAGCAGCATGATCAAAACACAAAGTACTGGCCATTGTTAGTGGCCATTGCTACAGATAAAAATAGTTCTAGAAACAGTTTGTAACTTCCTCAGCATCCCAGGTTCTAAGAGGTTCATATTTTAAAATTATTTTTAACTTGGCCTTTTACTCTCTTCCATTTGAGCCTCTGGGGAGGATTAAAAATGCTCATAAAATTATCCCTTAATAACAATTAAGACAATTTACTCTTTTAAAGGTTGCCAGAAAACCTATTTTTCCATGTAACAGCTCAGAAAGGATATAACGAATGTTAAATATATTTCCAGTCGGCTGCTGGTTGATTGTAGATCATTTCAGCTTTAATTCTGAAAGACACTCTGGGCGGGCAGACTCCTACATACACATGAAGCTCCTAGCAGAGAATCTTCCTCTGCACTTGAGTAAAGTCTTAACACCTCTTCCAGAAAACACTCTGGCAGACTGCAATCATTCTGAAATTCCCAGTTGTAAGACACAAGCCAGTTATCCAGACTGCTTCTAAAGATTTGTCATTCATTTCTGTAGCAGTGCAAAAGCCACACCCTTTCTGCAATACAGCATTGTAAAAAATAGAGTTTAAGCTGTTTTCAGATACAAAGGCAAAAATCTATGTGTCCTGTTAAATCTGCAACTAGAAACGCCCAGCTGATCTGACAAGATGCACAACAATGAGCGCCTGTATGGGTTGTATGACCAAACCTATTAGGGATAAACAGGTGACAGAAGAAAACACCACACATTGAATTTCAAGCCAAATGAAAAATTACAAGGAAAAAAGGCAGTTGTACTTTAGTAGCCATTAGTTTCCAGACTAGCATGCATTCATAGACTCAGACACTTTAAGGTCAGAAGAGACCATCCTGATCATTTTGTCTGACCTCCTACACATTGCAGGCCTCAGAACCTCCCCCAACCCAACTCCTGTAAGGGATTCTCAACCTCTGGCAGAGTTACTGAAATCCTCAAATCATGGTTTAAAGACTTCAAGTTACAGAGAATCCACCATTTACATTAGTTTAAACCTGCAATTGACCTGTGTCCCATGCTGCAGAGGAAGGTGAAAAACTCCCAGGGTCTTTGCCAATCTGACACAGGAAAAATTACTTCCCGACCCCAAATATGGCGATCAGTTAGACCCTGAGCACGTGAGCAAGACCCACCAGCCAGACACCTGGGAAAGAATTCTCTGCAGTAAGTCAGAGCCCTCCCCATCTAGTGTCACCTGCCATTGGAGATATTTGCTGCTGGCAGTTGCAGATTGCCTACAATGGCCTGCAACCAGTCTTATCATCCCATCCCCTCCATAAACTTATCAAACTCAGTCTTGAAGCCAGTTAGGGTTTTTTTGCCCCCACTGCTCCTCTTGGAAGACTGTTCCAGAACTTCACTCCTCTGATGGTTAACTTCAAGTCTAAACTTGCCTAACTTCAAGTCTAAACTTGTTGATGTCCAGTTTATATCCATTTGTTCTTGTGTCCACACTGGAGCTTAACTTAAATAACTCCTCTCCCTTCTTGGCATTTATCCCTCTGATGTATTTGTGGAGAGCAATCATATCTCCCCTCAACCTTCTTTTGGTAATCTAAACAAGCCAAACTCTGAGTCTTCTTTAATAAAGTGGGTTTTCCATTCCTCAGATCATCCTAGTAGTCCTTCTCTGCCCCGTTACCATTCAAATTAATCTTTCTTAAATATGGGAGACCAGAATTGCACACAGTATTCCAGATGAGGTCTCACCAGTGCCTTGTATAATGGTACTAACACTTCCCTATCTCTACTGGAATTACCTCCCCTGATGCATCATAGAACTACATTACTTTTTTTCATGGCCACATCATATTGGTGGCTCATGGTCATCCTGTAATCAACCAAAACACCCAAGTCTTCCATTTCCTCTGTCACTTCCAACTGATAAGTCCCCATCTTATAGCAAAAATTCTTCTTGTTAGTCCCTAAATGCATGACGTTGAACTTTGCACTATTAAATTTCATCCCATTGCTTTTATTTCAGTTTACAAGGTCATCCAAATCTTCTTGTATGATATTCCAGTCCTCCTCCGTATTTGCAATACTTCCCAACTTTGGGTCATCCACAAATTTTATTAGCAAACTCCCACTTTTTGAGCCAATATCAGTAATGAAAATGTTAAATAAGATTGGTCCCAAGATCAATCCATGAGGAACTCCACTAGCATCCTCCCTCCAGCTTGACAGTTCACCTTTCACTATGGCCCATTGTAGTCTTCCCTTTAACCAGTTCTTCATCCACCTTTCAATTCTCATATTAATTCCCATCTTCTCCAATTTAACTAATACAGTTCCACAGGGGAAATTATCACATGCCTTACTGAAATCCAAGTAGATTAGATCTACTGCATTTCCTTTGTCTAAAAAATCTGTTATCTTCTCCAAGAAGATCAGATTGGTCTGGCACAATCTATCTTTTGCAAAACAATATCGTGTTTTATCCCAGTTACTGTTAACGTCTATGTCCTTAACTAATTCCTCTTTCAAAATTTATTCCAAGACCTTGCATACAATTGAGGTCAAACTAATAGGCCTGTAGTATCCCAGATCACGTTTTCTTAAAAACAGGTACTATATTAGCAATTCTCCAGTCATAGGGTACGATCCCAGAGTCTACAGATTCATTACAAATACTTGCTACTGGGCTTGCAATTTCATTTGCCAATTCCTTTAATACTCTTAAATCATAGAATATCAGGGTTGGAAGGGACCTCAGGAGGTCATCTAGTCCAACCCCCTGCTCAAAGCAGAACCAATCCCCAGATGGAGATTATCCAGGCCCCGCGATTAAATCCCATTAAACTGTTTGAATTTGACTTCCATCTCCAACGTGGTAATTTCTACTTCCATATCCTCGTTTTCATTAGCCACTCTGCCAATACCCTTAAGCTCTTCATAACTTTATTAAAAGCTGAAGCAAAGTGTTTGTTCAGGTGTTAGGCCATGCATAAATTATCTTTAATCTCCACCCCATCCACAGTGGTTAGCAGTCCCATTTCTTTCCTTGTTTCTTATTATATATAGCTATAGAACATTTTAGTATTGGTTTTAATTCCTTTTGCAAGGTCCAACTCCTCTTGGCTTTTGGCAGATCTCACTTTATCTCTACACTTTCTGACCTCCAAGAGGTAGCTTTCCTTGCTGATCCATCTCTTTCCATTCCTTGTAGGTTTTCTGCTCTCTCTTAATCACCTGTTTGAGGGGGTTACTCATCCAGCTTGGTCTGCACCCTTCCCTACGATTTTTTCCCCCTTGCCCGGGATGCAGGCTTCAAATAGCTTCCACAACTTTGACAAAGTCATTCCAAGCCTCCTCCACATTAAGAACATACGAACGGCCGTACCGGGTCAAACCAAAGGTCCATCTAGCCCAGTATCCTGTCTACCGACAGTGGCCAATGCCAGGTGCCCTAGAGGGAGTGAACCTAACAGGCAATGATCAAGTGATCTCTCTCCTGCCATCCATCTCCATCCTCTGACAAACAGAGGCTAGAGACACCATTCCTTACCCATCCTTATCCATCCAGATCCTTGAGTTCTTCAATCCAGTCCACTTCCCTAATTCCCTTAATTTTTTTAGAAGTTAGCCCTTTTGAAATCAAAACCGGAGTTGCAGATCTATTTTTGTTTATCTTTCCATTTAGTTTAAACTGAATTAGCTCATGATCACTCAAACCAAGGTTGTCCTCTACAACCAGTTCTATGAGGTCCTCGCTACTCATGAATACCAAAATCTAAAATGCCATCACCTCTTGTTGGTTCAGAAACTATATGGTGAAGGGGCAACTGCATATCTAGTATTCAATAGAAATCTTTCTTCTAATTCTTTTCTGAAAGCTATCAGCACTGAAAGTTGAACCAGACAAATGCACAGGAGGGCAATTGTCAAAGACAAGTATATTTTATGACATTTGGATGGTCATTCATGACATTCCTTTTGATCTTTTGACTACTCAGGATTATGGCTAAGGAGTAACTAAAAGTTGACAGAGCCAGAAGGGTACCCAGAAGTCACCTACTACAGTACAGGCCCAACAAAAAGTAACAGAACACCACTAGCCGTCACCTACAGCCCCCAACTCAAACCTCTCCAGCACATCATCAAGGATCTACCTATCCTATCAACCTATCCTGAAGGACGATCCCTCACTCTCACAGACTTTGGGAGACAGGCCAGTCCTCGCTTACAAACAACCCCCCAACCTGAAGCAAATACTCACCAGCAACTACACACCGCACAACACAAACACTAACCCAGGAATTAATCCCTGCAACAAACCCTGTTGCCAATTCTGTCCGCATATCTATTTAAGGGACATCATCATAGGACCTAGCCACATCATCAGGAGCTCGTTCACCTGCACATCTATCAATGTGATATATGCCATCATGTGCCAGCAATGCCCCTCTGCCATGTACATTGGCCAAACCGGACAGTCTCTAAGCAAAAGAATAAATGGACACAAATCAGACATCAAGAATTGCAACATTCAAAAACCAGTAGGAGAACACTTCAATCTCCCTGGACACTCAATAACAGACTTAAAAGTGGCCATTCTTCAACAAAAAAAAACTTCAAAAACTGACTCCAATGAGAAACTGCAGAATTGGAATTAATTTGCAAACTGGACACCATCAAATTAGGCCTGAATAAAGACGAAGTGGATGGGTCACTACAAAAAGTAAATTTTCCCTCTGCTGATACTCACACCTTCTTGTCAACTGTTGGAAATGGGCGACATCCACCTTAATTGCATTGGCCTTGTCAGCACTACAAAAGTAATTTTCCTTCCCTTGGTATTCACCCCTTCTTGTCAACTGTTGAGAACAGGTCACTTCCACCTTAATTGAATTGGCTCATTAGCACTGACCCTCCACTTGGTAAGGCAACTCCCATCTTTTCATGTGCTATAATATATATTCTGCTTACTGCATTTTTCACTCCATGCATCTGATTAAGTGCGTTTTAGCCCACAAAAGCTTATGCCCAAATCAACTGGTTAGTCCCCAACGTGCCACAAGGACTCCTCGTTTTTGCTGATACAGACTAACACGGCTACCACTCTAAAAGTTAAATATATTACATAATATTTTTAATGCTCATCTTTAATGAAGTTATATCAAGATGAAACTCCCTTCTTAAGCAAACACACAGTATAATATAGCACTTTGGATATAACTTTGAAATCCTACAGCTATCAAGGTATCTTCATTTTTGTCATGATTATGGGTTTTTAAAACAATTTTAAAAATTCAATACTCTTCACGTTAATCATTGTAGAAACTGCCTATCACGACTCTCCATTATATGCATGTTGAAAGTCATGGGATGTTCCGTTCTTCCCTTCTTGGCATTTGAAAAGTTACAAAAAACTATACATAATGTAGCTTATCTTACATAGTTATGGTTCTGTTTCATTGTAATGAGTCCTCATTTTAGATGGATACAGTTTTTTAGGCAGTGAGTTGAACTCTTGGAGTGTAACTTTCTTTACATGCCTCTGTTTTGTTTTAGTGCCAGAAGATATCCAACCATTTTAATGCTCTACAATGAAATTCCTTGCTTTTGTTAGCATGTGTCACAGCCTTAATGTTGTGTATAATGTGGTACAGTTAATATACTTATAGGTTAAACTCTAGAGGCAAAATATCACTCCAGGTAGTTGCCTCTTGGAGCAAAGTTCCATTGTGGAATAAAGGGAAATTAGGTCACCAGAACAGTTCAGTTCAATAAAATGAGATGTGATTTCACTTTCTTTTCTTATCTAGAGATAAAGACAGACTGCTCTCCATCCACTGTTTGTCACTACAAATCAACGTGCAATGAAGGAATAAGAGAAGGCATCTGGATAAGAATAATATTGTGCTGGAGGGTAACAGCAATCCAGAATCTAAACCCAAGCTCTATCTCAAGCCACAGGGTTTTGCATTAAGTCACTGATCTGAGCTCTTGTGCAACTATGCAATCGTCCATTAAGTAAGGCTTCAATTCACTGTAGGCAATTCTTTTATCTGTAAAAGATTAAATTAAGTTACCCCAACCAAATTCAAGGTACATAGTATAGTGGCTACCAATGAAAAACCAACATTTGCCAAGTCACCTCACTAGTTATTTCCTATTTTCTGTATTAAAAAGTTCAATTCTCCCCATCCTCACCCTCCTTAAATGGCTGGGGAAACAAAACGGTCTTTGCAGCATGCCTCAACCAATTTGGGCTTTTCATATCAAGAGAGGAATGAATGCAGAAGTTAAGGTCCCTTATGCAAAATTGCCTGTCAGCAAACCACCTCTTCTGTCTAAATGAGGAGGCTGTAGTGAACATGTTTCTACTGATTACATAGGCACAGGCAATATCTCAGGTAGGAAGGTCCTAGGCCATCACATTTACATTTGGAAAATTAACTACTTTAGTCCCTTTATAAACCTAAAACCAGGAAGAGAAAAAATGCTAGATGAAAATAAGAACTGATAAATACGCTAACTCCATTACAATTTCATTTATGAAAGATAAAAAAAATCTTAGCAAGGCATTCTAAACCTTTATTTTTATCCAAAGCTCTTAGCTGAGAAGGCATCATTTAATGTAATACAGATCTAAGAAATTAAACAATGCTAGTGTTTCCTTTTCAAGATACAAGTGCTTTTGAACTTCAAACAATGGTTGTCCTCTCTAACAGTACAGTATATGTAATTATAATGGCTATTAAACTATACGGTATAGTAAGAATTTAATTTTTTTCCTTTAAATTTCAAAGTGTGGATTTTTATGCTTTTTTTCCACTCCCATTTATGTCATGCTTGTTACCAAGGCTCATTCCCTTAATAAAGCTACTGCTCACATATTCCATTTCCTCTTTTTTCCATTCATTCTCATGTTTAATAGGCCATAACCAGTTATGACAATAGTTATAAGGTCACAAACAATTATGGCAGCTTAATACAATGTAGGTGCAAGTAAGGTATTTGACTGTAAGTTCTCTTTAAACAACCTCTACTAAGGGGGAGAGTTATGAAGGTATTTGAAAAGTAATGGATTTATATTGTTACATTTTAAATTTTGATGGCTGAGCAAGACCTACTATCTATTTTTTTTAAATGGAACCAAGAATAGTTTCTTTACAAGGAAAAAAGAAGAAAATCTTAAATGTTCTTCTGCAGCAGCATCCTTTTGATTTTTGTCCTCAAGCTCCTGCAACCAGCATGATTAACACATTTTGCCTATTCCTCTTTCTGTTCTTCCTCATCAGCCTAAAACATCCTGACTGCAATCAGGTCTATACTGAAATAACAAGCTAACCTTAAGGTTGTCTTCTCACTAGACAGTTAATCTTAACCAAAAGGAGGAGCTCTGTATGAGACTCTTTCTCACTGTGATGATTTTTTTGAAGGAAGCCTATCATCTTTGCATAAGGCATCAGCCTATCAAAGTAAAATAACACATGTAGAAAGAATATTTAAAAAATGCATAACCTGTTTTATTCAGATTTTTAAATAAAAACAAAGCTTTTAATCACAAAATGTATTCTATGTCTAACAAAGTTCAATGAGAGAATAATCCAGTCAACAGTAAGAATGCTGAAAAAGAATTAACACGTGAAATAATAGAGTGTACTGGTCATACGTACTCTTGTGGTGGCCTCAGAATCTTATCCAAACAGCTGGCTGCACAATGCTATTTGGAAGATTTTTCAATAAAAAAGGTAAATTAAATTAAGGTTTAGCTGCCACCTAATTAACTCTTACAATGTTTAAGTTTACCTTACTCCATGTCACCTCCCTAGATCTTTTGGATACTGAAGAGACACTTTTGAAGAGACTAGAGATTAGTTTTCCCTATTTTGTACATTGCTGCTGTTAGTTCAAGTGAAGCAGTCTACACAATGAAGAAGAAAACATGAGATAGGTCATCTACAAATTAATACTTGGGAAGGGTTACTCAGACTTTAAGGTCAAAAGGAACCATCATGATCATCTAGTCTGACCTCCTGCACATTGCACGCCACCAAACCCTGCCCACCCACTCCCGTAATAGACCCATAACCTCTGGCTGAGTTACTCCAGGTTACCTCTATAGATGCGAGCACAAATGAAAAAACCTTTGACAAAACGTACATTTAATATCAAGTAATTCTCTGCAGAACTATTAAACAGAATTAAGTTATGCTTTGCAAATATTTGAATTCATATGTTTTGTACACACTAATATGCATGTAATGAGAAGTAAGAAACAACGAGAGAATGCACATGTAAGCTCTTACAGTACTCCTGGGGGAATTCTGCACAAAAAAATTAAAAATTCTGCGCACAATTTTTTAAAATTCTGCAAAATTCTACATTTATTTGCCAAAATAACAACATAATCATGCCAGTTTCAATTATTTTGGTAATTTATTTAAAAATACCTGTCAGCAAGTATGTCTGGAACAATATAGACAAAAGAGATTCAGGAATTTTTTTTTCTACAAATAGATTCCTTACTAGGCAGATTAATACAAAACTAAGTAATAATTCATCTAAACTACAATGCAGAAACATATTTCCTGCATCCCCCAGAAGCAGTGCAAAGGTTTGGGGGAGTCAGAGGAAATGGAGAAGTGAAGGAGAGGGAAGTAATTGCTGGGAAGGAACCTGGGAATGGACCTGGAGGGTTATTGGGAATGGGTGGAAATAGTATGGAACAGGGTTTTTTTTTTTTTTTTTTTGGAGGGGGGAGGTGTTGTTAGGGAGACTCTCCCTTGCAGACCCTGGCTGATTCCTAGCCTCACACATTAAGTCAGGCACTTCTGCCCCTGTCCCCATGTGTCCCTGCACCTCCCATTCATCCCCATGTGGCATAGGGCCCGACTTCTTCTGGCGCCAGTGGGTGCTCATCCTTCCCTCTGCCCCTTGTCCCGCCCCGACTCCACCCCTGCCCCACCCCATTCCAACCCCTTCATAGACTTTAAGGTCAGAAGGGACCATTATGATCTTCTAATCTGACCTCCTGCACAACGCAGGCCAAAGAATCTCACCCACCCACTCCTGTAACAAACCCCTGACCTATGTCTGAGCTACTGAAGTCCTTAACTTGTGGTTTAAAGACTTCAAGGTGCAGAGAATCCTCCAGCAAGTGACCCACGCCCCACGCTGCAGAGGAAGGCAAAAACCCCCAGGGCCTCTGCCAATCTGCCCAGGAGGAAAATTCCTTCCCGACCCCAAATATGGCGATCAGCTAAACCCTGAGCATGTGGGTAAGGCTCACCAGCCAAACACCCAGGAAAGAATTCTCTGTAGTAACTCAGATCCCACCATAGTGTCCCATCACAGGCCATTGGGCATATTTATCGCTAATAGTCAAAGAGCAATTCATTGCCAAAGTCCCCACCCCAATTCCGCCCCCTTCCTGCCCCTATTCGACTCCTTCCCCCAATCCTCGCCCCGGCCCTGGCCCCGCCTCCTCCCTAAGCGCACCACATTCCCGCTCCTCCCACCTCCCTCCCAGCGCTTGCTACAGCTGTTTGGCGGCGGCGGCAAGTGCTGGGAGGGAGGGAGAGAGGAGCGGAGACACTGCGCGCCCAGGGAGGAGGCATAGGCTGAGCAGGAGGTGAGGCGGGGGGTTGGGATGGGGAGCTTGGCTGCTGGTGGGTGCAGAGCACCCACTAAATTTTTCCCCATGAGTGCTCAAAGCCCCAAAGCACCCAAAGGAGTCGGCGCCTATGCCATGTGGCCCTGCACCCACACGTTCCAATGTGGTCCTGGCACCTCCACTCCCATTCAGCCTCTGGCTCAATGCTGTCACCCAACTAGCTCCTGTGCCCTGCCACAGTGTGACCCCCACTAGTCCTTCTGAATCCCAGTCTGAGACCCATCAGCGGCCCCATGTGTCCTGCTCTTTCCATCCCCCACCCCCATCCCATGCCTCCTTACCTGGCCCGGTGGGCAGAGCACTGTGAAAAACAGAGCCACTATCCCTCCTTATCTGCAGCTGACTGCTCCAGCCTGTGAGCTGGCTGCCTCTGTTCTGGGGCCTCAGAAGCAAAAGGTGTAATTGCAGTGCTTCTCCAGCAGAATCTATTTTCTGCAGGAGACATGAATTCTGCATATGCGCAGTAATGGAGAATTCCCCCAGGAATGTTATAGATAAGTGTGTATAGATTTATACAACAGTAATGTTTAGTAGTAAACAAAACACATCCACACTCCGAAACTGAACACTAATCAAGAGAAAAGCTGCTTACAAAACACTTAAGTTAGAATTTTAGAAAGAATTCATCTACTTACCAGATAAGGTTCCAGCAATGAATCACATTCCAGCAGAAATAATTTTCTATTTTCAAAAATCACATCTGTTGTGCTCAGCCTACTATGACTTTGTACTAAACACACAAAAATATGCCTTTCAATGCATTACAACGATAGATTATGATCATGGGCACTGAAGATAGGGGGCCAAATAGCCATTGCTCCCATTTTTAAACAGAGGGCCTTGGCCCCACACTTTTGAGAATCTGAACTCGGCAGTGGTGCAACAAGGGATTGGCCCCTAACTGGGAGCTGGGCAGTATAAAAGCAGAGCTCCTTCCTCACTGGCGTGAGTCTTTGTCCAGAGGCTATTGCAAACATTCCATATGTACATTTAAGAAGTCAAACAGAAACGGCCCCTTCCTTTCCTTCCAATATGAAATTTTCTCCACAAAACTGCATCTGCACAACAGTCACAATGAAGGGTATTCAATGCTGCGCCAGTGATAAGTTTCAAGTCTAGTAGCTCATGAACCTACATATCTAGAAATGGGAGCTTTATCTTCTTTTTTGGGGGGGGGAGGGAAGGGGGTGACACTCAGGTTCCTGAAATATTGACCTTCTACCCCTGCAAGGTCCTGCACAAATGGTGTGCAGAGAAGTTACTTGGCAACTGAGAGTCATCTGGCTTTACAGGTGGGATAAAAAAAATCAGTCCCGCTAAGTTTTGGAAAATGAACATTTTGCTAAAATCGACTATCACTTGTAGAGTTTACAGAATAATGTGTTATGGTAAAATTCTACCAGTACTCATTTGGGCTGACCTTCGTAGCTCACAAGTGGCAGTGATACACAAGTAATTTTCTATCAAGCTCATACCAGTAAAATCTCTTATGATACACCATACCACCATGTACTCCATATGGATATGTAGTTGAGAGAAAGATCTCAACTGTATTTATAATATGCATATTATTTGTATTACTGTGGCACCTAGGAACCCTAGGCATGGACCAGGTCCTTGTTGTGCTAGGTGTGTACAAACAGAACAAAAAGATGGAGGCAGGGACCAGGAGCAAGTGTAAGAGAAACGGACAGACAGGGGAGTATAAGAAAACAATGAGCCAATACTGGTTAGTATGCTATGTCTCAGCACATCACCAACAGCCTAACCACTGTCAAGTCATGGTCATTTTTTTGGTAAGCATCCTGGCAAAAGAGAATTCTGAGGAGGGATTTGAAGGTGAATAATGAAGTAGCTTTGCAGATGTCTAAGAGGCACCTCCCAAGAGTATGTAATCAACTTATCAGGACAACATATGTACTGCTAGTGAGCTAAAGTACACAAAGGAGAGTATCTTGGTTTGGTCTTCAAGAAAGATTATGTCAAGTCAAACTTAGGGAAACATATTTAACTTTGAGGCCAAGCTTTATGAGTGTTCAATCCTTAATTGAGTTCAGATTTTCACAACACCTCAGCTTCCATTTAAAAAAAAAAAAAAAGAAATGTTGGTTGCCGAACAAGTTTAGAAATCTGGCTTTTTAAGTTTTAATAGTTATCAGTCAACCATAGTGTTTTCTATACTAAATGAGCTATTTTTATATTTCCAGTTAATATTAGCAAGCAAACAAAGCATTTTAAGCAGTACTTGAAACTTGAAAGTGTTTTAGACCAAACCATTCAGTATCAGTGTAATTCTTCCAATCCAAGCTTTCATTCCCGCGTATTACATTAATATGTATAGTATAAAAGCAACAGAAACCTGAGTTGTAACAGCTACCTCAGTTACAGAGTTTCTAATCCTTCATTTACCACACACACACAGTCTCACACTTGTAGCTGTGTTGCTTGCTCTGCTCTCTGCACACATGCAGAAAGAGGATTCCAGCAAGCATTCTTCCCCATTGCTGCCCACCTTTTCTTTGGGCTTAGACAAATAAAATGCTGCCATACAAAAGCATGTGGGTTATACAGCTATACATGCGCATAAACTGTATAGGCGAATATAGTGGGTGACCTTTTTCATATGCTCTGAGCTTTCACTAATTCTACTCTCACTGAAATAAATAGGAGTCTTACACTGTTGGAGCAGAATTAGGCCAACATAGGGCTTTTGAAAATTCCCCTCAGGGAGTGATACTCAGTATGTACAGTCTAGATATCATGGGTCAGCTAACACATTGAACACAGCCAGGGCAGTACACAGAAGAGCCAGCTGTGACTCCCTCATTCTTACACTGGCTCTAAAGCATGTTGGTTAGTTATGGCCACCCAGCTCCATAATATAGTACCAATGTGGCCACATCCATCCAGTCCCTTCTGAGCATATGAATTCACAAGGAATAGAACCTGTGGGGGGAGGGCTACTGTAAGACTGTCAGATATTAGCTGGGGTTTCCCCCGGGTGACAGGAAACTAATTTTTCAGCCATTTGCTCTCCCTAAAATCGAGAGAAACTGACCCCATAACGTTTGCTACAACAATATATACATGTAAAGTCCATAATCACATGATAAAGGTTCAAACCCACATGAGTCTAGGACATTCACATTAATCACAAGTTCTGAAGTCACAAACAAGTTATGCCTATCAGCCCACATGGGCACTGTTACGTGCTTTTCTACTATACTATCCATTTTATAAAGATTTTAGTCTCGTAAATTTTTTAAAATGCTATTGGACTATTCATGTATCCCCAACAATTCTATATATAGGCATGTGATGGGATATACTGGGCCCTTTGAGGCCGCCTGTTGGAGGCCTCATGGTCCTACCACACCCTGCCCAGAAAAAGGAGCAGTGAAGGTGGGTCCTCCAGACCTGCCTAGAAAGACTGCAGGGAAGCAGCCAACCCAGGCGCAGCAGGCTTGGTTAAAAGAAGCTGCTGGGCGTGAGCTGTTCAGTTAGTGGCTGGAATCAGAAGAGTGAAGGAGGATTAAAAGGCGGTGGCAACTCCACAGGGAAAGAGAGACTGAGGAGAAACCCTACTCAAGCAGAGAGAGGGCTGGGATACTCCCCCGACACAGAGGTCTCGGAGAGAGAACCCTGATTCAAAAGGGAGCAGAGACTGTTACAAGCTCTCCAGACAAAGAGAGCTAAGAGAAGATCCTGAGAAGTCAGGGCAGAAACAGATAAACTCTCCAGGCAAGGCGGCCTGGGAAATATCCTGATCAAACAAGGAACAAGCAGACTCCAAGAAGATGATGGGACAGAGGAGGAAGCATCCTAGGAAATGCAGCAACAGCAACAGCTGCTGCTATTTATAGGGTCCCTGGGTTTAGGACCAGGAGTAGTGGGCAGGCAGCCCCCACCCTGCTGGCTACTGGTGAAGTGGCCTAAGCCGCAAGAAGGAACTAAAAGCATTAAAAAGCCTGAGAAAGGGGCTGGAATTTAAACAGGCCCAGAGACAGAGCTCAAGACAATGAAGAGGGTCAACCATTTCTTGGATTCTGTTACCCTGGAAGGAGTTTGTTTGTCCATTTTAGACTGTGTGACTTAATTGGAGGGCTGGGCCACTCAAGACCCACCTGATGAGGCCAACAGCTGACAAGGGCACTGTGAGCAGACTGTGCAGGCAGATTCACACCCAACCAACAAGAAGAACTCACGGGAGGTAAGTGTCCCCCATCACAAGGCAATCACACCATGATGATGGGCAGAGTCGCATATAATGGATATAATGCAGATTGAGCATACCACTTGTCTAGGTCCAAGGAGGCACTTGAATGGTTTGTCTGAGGCTACCCCAGTAGGGCCAAGACTCACTGCCAGATCTGCAGGGGTATTAGTTGACTGGAAAGCAGATACAGCTGACATGCCTAAAAAGGGTAAAGAAAACAGCAGCCGCCGGTGAGTGGGAGAAAGTCTGGACTGTTGGCCTGCTTCTGATGGAAAAGGACAAGTTTGAGATATTTAACTTGTAAGTTGAAAAGTTGGTTATAGACCTGTATAACTATCAGAAAACTTGTTCATTCTATAAACTATTCAACCTACCAGAGAGGAAAAGCCTACCTTGTGATATTATACATTATTATGCAGTTTAAGTGAAATCCACTGAGCTCCTATCAGAGTCCTTTTGCTGATCTAAATTCAGCTAAATTCTCAGTTATTTGCAATCAACATGCTTCATTTAATTTAAATAAACTTCAAACAAGAAAAAACATGTATGAAAAGCAAGAGAGACTTTTTAAAAATTAAGTTAGATTAAAAGTGAACACACTTGCGAGCACTTCTTCCATCCACTTTGTAGATAAAGGTTACAAACTAGTGCACATTTTCTCTTACAAATACAGCTTATGGATTGTCAAAATGATGTTATGCATTGGCTTAGTTTTATTTTACTACCGACCATGGCTCAATAGCATTAAAATGTGGATATCTGAACTGCAGAAGTTAAGACCTCCCATACGGTATCAATATCAAACCAAGTCCCTTTTCTGGCCTAGTCTTGTATCATTTTAAAATCACTATACTGCCTGGAATGACTTGAAAACACGTCATTACTGTAATGACTTCAGTTTTCGCTCACCTTGAAGGTCCCAAGGTTATTTCTGAAGCAAGGCTTCTAATATACACAGTGGCATAAAAAGCGCAGCATTGATGCACTCTCTCTCCCCAGTCCCCAAAACATTTCCCATTTAATTCCATCAATATGGAAAGTGGGATATTTAGCACAAATTTCTTACATTTTAAAAAACTGATTGGAAAATTCACTTCCTTGCTTTTGCCATTTTAGTTCTAAGGCTAAGCAATCCCAGCTGTCCAGGAAATACCATTGTAATGAACACATTTAACATGGAAGAATCAATCGGGACTTCTGTCAAAGGTTTCACATATTGTGAACAGGCCAGAAATCAAAATGCTACATTAGAAAAATTTTATGCTTATGAAGTAAAGCCTCTCTCAACCTTCTTTTATGACTTCATCACATTCAAAATTGAAGCACAGAACTATGTAGATAAATATCACATGAATAAGAATAGGAAAGAACTGTCAGAATGAATCAGGCTGACTTCACAATGGTAGACACAGAAGATAAAAAGAAATAACCCTTATCACTGACTGTTTCTACACAGGTTTTGGTTTAGAGCAAGTTAAAATAAGCGTGGTCAGGAAAAACATTTTAAAAAAAGCAAAAGAGCCATTCTAATAAAAAAAGTTTCTCCAAATGAAAAACAAAATTACTCATTTTGCTGCGCATTTTATTTTTGGTAATCTTCCTTTGACCTGGACATCTCACCAAAACATTGTCGTTAGCAGGCTACTTTACCCTATTTCATCCCAGGTGGCTGGGGGTTGGCTCCCCCTCACCTTTTCTGCTTGGCTGATGTTGCTAACTTAACAGAATTCTTAACTGCATAAGAAAATCATGGCTATAGCTGCTACATAGTAGATTAAATATGAACACTATGTTCAATAATTTCCTCAGGACTGTAATATTCTTTACCTAGCATTTTAGTTATTACAGCCGAGACCTCAGAGAGAAAGCCCAGGAGCTCCAGCAGCATTGCATTCATACACACTGGTATAACTCAAGCTCTCCTACTTGGGCATTAAGAGAATTTTAACTCTGAAGGGCATATCTGTGGTCTGTTCTTCCTTGAAAAACTTCACGTTAGATGTTAACTGCATGTTCAGGATTCTCTCCCCCTACCCCCAAAGCCCCTATTTTTCAAGATATTTAGATGTTTTGGTGCTCAGCATTGCAATGTCTAACTGATTTGGGAGCAAAAAGAACAGGAGTACTTGTGGCACCTTAGAGACTAACAAATTTATTAGAGCATTTATTAGAGTACTCCTGTTCTTTTTGCGGATACAGACTAACACGGCTGCTACTCTGAAACCTGATTTAGGAGCCTAAATCTCATTGTGAAAGATTTAGGCACTTAGGAGCCTAGAAAATTAATGAACAAGTACTTTGATAAAATTAATGCAAGTCTGCAATTCAAGGGTTTAAGTATATACACTTGTAAAACCAATGCAGAAAAGACTGCCTGTATGATTCTACATTTTAGCAGGGCATTAGACTGATGATCCTTGAGCTCCCTTCAAAACCTATGGGTCTACGATGACCCTTCTGTAAAGTTTTCCTTTTTTCAATTGGTTAATTAGAGTACCTTAAAATTCCCTGTTCTATTCTGTATTTTCCTGTCTTCCACTTTCCTCCCTCAATGTCAAATCCATTGCATTATAATTCCTTTCAGGCAAGCTAGAATTAGCACACCCTTTCTGATTAGCTAGCATTTTCCAGTCTTTGTTCATTGGCAGAATCACGGTCTGGTTGATTACTCCACTACTTTTCAATAAGATTGCCTTGCAAGGGTGCTGTTTCATTTGAAAGCTGTTTTCTATCTCACAGAGGAAGCCAGAACACCAAGATCAGAGGAACTCCTGGCCAAAACACACAGGGATCTACCAGTTCAATCAACATGCTTCAGTTAATCTAATGAATGAGATATGGTAGATAACATGGTTTCACAATCAAGTATTTGCAAAGTAGGAAAAAGCAATATTTAGTACAAAGTAGTATTCCACGGTTCTATGTCTGTTCTCCCAACAACTGAATTTCCTTGGTCAAATAAGTTAACTGTTGTACACTTTACCTTCTGCAAAATAGGTGTAATACTTCCTATGTAACGGGAGCATTGAGAAGCTTAGTGTATGTGAAGCAGTAAGATCATTATGTGACGCATACAATACAGAAAAGCGAAGTGGCTATAACTATACTTATTGTTTTTTTACTTACTAATCAAGACCGCCCAGGGTGTAGAAAAGAGGGAGTTTGCCCTAGGCCCCCATTTGAGAGGGCTCACAAACCAAGTGGTGACGTGACTGGGCGTGCAGGTCTCTCTGCCACTCAGGTTTGGCTCAGGGGTCCCTCTGTCATGATGGAGGCAGGCAGGCCAAACCTAAGAGGCACTGCAATCCCACAATGCCACTCACTGAAATTTGGCCTGGCAGCCCCTCCGTCGCAGTGGAGGAGCGGCCAGGCCAAACCTGAGTGGTGTCGCAATGCTCGAAGAAGGGGAGCCAGGCCCAGCCCTGCAGGACAGGAGCCAAGCTGCTGCTGCGGGATGAGTGTGGTGCAAGCTCACCCTCCAGCCCACCTTCCCTCCCTAAGGCCTACCCTCGGTGGTAATTTTTTTGGAAGGGGTGGGGGCTCAGTTTCAGATTTTGCCTCAGGCCCCTTGAAATGTCTGTACAACCCTGAGTAAAATAGAAGAGAAACTTCAAATACTTCTAAGAGTGACAGCTTGGAATCGAGGAGCAGGTACCGTTGAGCTAACTGAAGCTAAGACTCTGAGTCCAGAAATCCTACCACCAAGACTCACTGTATGACCTTGGGCAACCAAATCGAACCACTGTCTCTCAGTTACTCTATTTGTATAATAGGAGTAATGTCTAACCAGTTTTATGAAGTGTTTAGAAGTCAGAAAATTGAGAAATGCTATTCCTGGGCAACCCTACAATAATTCAGTAACTGAACAACATTTCAGTATGCAGCGTTCATATATGGTGAGCGGGACAGTGGGACAATAGTGTTAATTTCAATGTTTCAAGACATTCTGGATCGGAATAAAGAATTAACATTCTGTTAGTTACCACGTTTCAAAGACTCAAACTGTGAGCTAGTTAAATATCACATACACAACAACTTTACTGTGAGTTCTCCACTAGCTGCCCTTCACAAATTCATAGTATAAAAGCAAAACACATAGATTTGAGCTAGATTTCTTGGAAATTTCCATCCACTCACAAAATAGTACATCATTTAGAGTGTGTAACAGCTATTCCCATACTACATATAAATGCAGGTCAATCCAGAAATGATCACTAGGGATATGCTGACATTTTCATAAGCAATAAAAAAAAATGGCCTCTTTCCAAGTAGTTAGCAGTCTATTCTTCATTCCATGCATGCATCTCGGGGAATGAGGACACACCTCTTAGCTTTTATGCTTTATCTAGCCACACTTTCAATATCTTTAAAGTTGATTCAGGGAAGCTATAAACTAGTTTGTAAGACGTAATGCAGGATATTTTAATTCAATGGGCCTGAAGACCAGGTTTAAAAGGGCTCAGATTATATTTCATTAGCACTGCTTTGCAGAGAGGAAAGCAATTCTCAGTATTTTCTGAGCATCTTATTTTTAGTGTGCATACACGCAGAGTACCAACTGAGAGAACACGTGCAATGGCACCTAAGCTGTCCATTATCATAACCACTCTATTCAACACAGTTCAGGAAAGGATATTTAAAAATAAATTCCTGACATAATTATAGAAATTTACTTCATATCTGTTCTACATTTTAACAAAATGTTTCATCTGCAACACCATACAGATCTATTCCCACCACAGTTTTTCCTTGGTTATGCAGGTTTGCTTCCATGTCGTCATATCAGGTGAAATTTTAATGAAAGAATTCCTACACTGACATTTCACATTAAAGATCATCTTTCTGCATAAATTACTGCTTTTGTACCTTACAACTAAATACAGGAATTATGGGGGAAAGCCACAGTTCACTAGGACAATATTAAAAGTGGAAAATATTGGCAATTCCAAAGGTGTTCGTTGTTGGTTCTAGAGTTTTCCTTTTTTCTAAAAAGGCTGCACATAAGGAACTGAGCTGGAAAACTTTTCAACAAAAAAGCCAGAACTTTAATTGCTGCAGAATTGTACTAACATGTTATTTAAAAAAAAAAACAAATCAGTGGAATGCTTCCAGTGTAAATCTGTCAAATATTTCACATAAAATTTATGTTACAAACTTCTAACAGATGTTTTAAACAGACAACGTTATTAATTAAGTTAGTAGAGGCACTATAATGAGACCCTGATGTTGACATTTCATTCTAGAATACTCATAGCTGCTGCAATTATTGTGTAATCTGATTAAAAACCTCTTATAGAGCCACTCTACTTAAGGTGACTGAGCTTTTCTGTTTTGGAGGAACACCATGAACATCATCAGTAAGTATGCCTGCAAGAAAACAAAGAATAAAGGAAAGAGATAGAAAAACAGATGAGCTTCCTGCTTCCTCACAAAAAACCACTTGTGCTTATGTAAAGTCTTGCATAAGGTATCAGCAGAATTTTCACACTATTTATTAACTTGGCCTGAACACAGGTATATCCAACTCTAAACTTTTGCTAGATTTCTAACTCATTACCCCACCTTCAAACCAAACTCAGTTTTTAAAAACAGAGGTTAGCTGCAGCTTTTTTTTTTTTTTAATAACAGAGCAGGGTATTTAAGTGTTGACGAATGCACTTGTAACTGCCCAGCATCGCAGCTTTCTGAACTCTCTCAAAGGAATTGTTTTTGGAAACGGACTGTAAAAGCATTGCTTTCAAAGGATGTAAGGTGGTGTTTGAAGCCCTACTGACAGAGCAGGTGTAGAAGTTAGAGAAGTTAATCCTGTGAGAAAAAGACAGCGCAAAGCATGCCAGACATCCCTTGGCTGGGGAACACCAACAGCACTGGAAATGCTGGTATTGCATAACAGGATGCATTAATAGGCTAATAGTATTCATAGTTCTAGGTGACAGAGAAATACTTGCCAATGTTTAGAATATACAAGGGAATTAGTGGGAAAGGAATAAAATGTGAATTCTGATGCGCAAAGAATGAGCCCAGAAAACAACAAAAAGAGAACAGACCATATAAACAGGGATTCATATATCTGGCATGGGACAGTGGTGTGAGGCTGGCAGCATGGGCTAAATCAGTCTGCTGCATTACTGTAATAAGGGTGGGGAAATGGTGGGCTGGGCTATAAGACAAAACATGCACACACTAGAGGGAGGCTAAAGTAATGCAGATGCAACACTAAATGATTCTCAGGCTGCCCTAAAAGGAGGGTCAACAGGTTCTGACTATTCCAGACTGTTCATTTAAAGTTCCAGCAGTAAATTTTAACTCCAAGCCTGTTGAGCATAGCTGCAAGTCTAGAGCCGCCCTTTTGGGTGGCAGTGACCAGGGGTCAGAGTGCAGTACTACTGCAGTCCAGCAGAAAGTATCTGAACTCACCAAAGAAAAGTTAAAAACCAAAGCTGCCTCTAGTCGTAGAATGAGCAGATCTAACCCACAAGTAATTTCTTGCCCACATACGAATATCTAGCTTTAATACTCAATTGTTTTGGCATAGAGACACTTGCAGTTTTGGCAGCTGTATATTTTCACATTTGTATGTAGACGCTTATAGCCCAAGCATAGCAGAGGTTCCTAAGATGGTTTGTTAATTGATTCACTCATACCTATGTAATATACATTATGATTCTGTGTTACAAAGTTTATTCAGTTATACTTTCTCCTACAAATTCAGTTCTGAATGAATTCCATCAGAAGGTAAGTGAGAAAGCAACATATAATGTTTTCCCATTACCTCATCCCCAAGAGGCAATCAGCAGCCATCTACTTTGTCAAGTAGCATCAGTAAGGTAGCCAACAGCAGTGGAACAGTCCTCCACTTGCACAATACACACCCACTAACTACATCAGAAACAGCACCAACTCAGACTGCGTCCAGTTTTCTGCATAATGTAACTAGTTAATATGATTGCAGGTCTCAAGTGGTAAAACCAGTTACAGATCTTGCTTCATGTCCCCACTCCCACATTTAATTTATGTAATCAATTATAATGAACAATTTGACATGGGATCTTTAAAAGTCTAATATTGAACTAATTTTCCACATAACAAAATTATGGTCCAGTCTGATAACCTTCCTTAGTTTAAAATGTTTTTGCTCAGCTCATTTCTCTCTCCGTGAAGCAGAGAAAAAGTATTGTATTAACACTCCAATTTTTGCCACAAGTTTACAGTCCATAGAAAATTACCAAGCTATTTTAAGTGTTGTTGAAATATGAGCAAAAGTAACCTGGTTTACAGTAGCATATCCAAAGTCTGCTGAGTAAGAGTAACTAAAAACATCTCTTTTCCCTACCAACGGAAGTTAACTACCCTAAAAACGTATATGAGAGCTGATAATTCCTATGGTCACACCCAGACCTTTCCCCTGTTAAAGAATGTCATGAAGTCAGTCTCCAGTAATCACTTCTCTCTCCTTTCCTTGGAATCTTCATCAAATGGCCAAAGTACATTTTTTTTCCCCTTGCAGTTCATCTCCTTGGCCTGGTGACCTCTCTAGAGCAAGGTGGTGCACCTGAAGGAACTGCTAAAGTATAGTCAACAGAAGGATCCATAAAGGACAACCTCTGGTTGTCAACAACAGAATCAGGAGATGTAGAGTAGTCAAACCTTCCCTGGAAGGGGTTCTTACAGATTCCTGGAGTGAGCTGCATTCTCTGGTAAGGTTTTATGGACTTCTGCTGAGAGCTTGTTTGAGCTGACCGATAAGTTTAGAGAGCATTAGAGAAGCGACAACAAAAAGACGACCCTATCTTACTGAAGCATGTCCTTTGTTTAGAACAGTGCCGCCAAGAAGGAAGTAATGATAGAACCAGAGCTTTTTTTTTTTTTTGGCTTCACACAAAGAGGGAGAAAACACTAAACACTGAGGCATGCTGGGAATGCTTTTTAAAGACAAAGCCCAATCCTTCCCAGGGAGTATTCAAGTAGTGCTGCCTGATGAAGGACACAGGCTTAAATGATGAGTAATGGCAGGGGAAAAACTGCAGTGAAGTCCTCAAAATAACGGGACATTATAAATGATTTTTCCAATTAAATCAATACATGCTGATAGAGAAGGGCTAAAAAAATTTGCAAAAAATGCCTAAATTGATTTGACTCTCACTAAAACTATTGATTTCTTTGCTTGTGATATTAGGTTTCATCTGCAAATCTTTCCCAACTGTACTTATTTCTTCCCTGTACAGAACACAGCTGTTCACATCCTCATGTTCCACAAACTCTTGGCTAAGGGTAAATAGCATTAATGGATTGATGCTTAGTGATAGTTTTCCAAGACTGAGAAAGGCAAAACACATCTTCACACTTCCTCTCCTGGAGATTAAATAATTTATAAAGTATATAAAGTGGGACTAACATTACAATTCACCAATGTTTAACAATATTCTATGTCAACCCCTTATGCATACTTCCCACTGCTACTTACTGACGACATTTTGAAACCGCTGCTTTCCACATGCATCATTAGACAAATCACACTTCTAAATTACTGTATGTATGAAATGAAATTACTTGCTCACACTTCTAAATTACTGTATGTATGAAATGAAATTACTTGCTTTGCCTTTTCAATTTATTAAAATTTATTTCAGAAAGCACAAATTTGAACAAGTTACTCATTTGTTTTCATAATTTAGAGTTTATAATTGTTACAATGTTATCCTGCTGAAGGTGCCTTCATTTGACTTGAATGTTAGTTTCTACATGATGAAAATCATGCACAGTATTTGTTTGGTGCAAAATGCTTGATCCAAAAAAAAAAGAAAAAGAAAGAAAGAGCTGATCTTGGAATTTGTTAACACTGGACCTTAGTCTGAGTCAGGTATCAGGGGGTAGCTGTGTTAGTCTGTATCTACAAAAACAACAAGGAGTCTGGTGACACCTTAAAGGCTAACAGATTTATTTGGGCATAAGCTTTCGTGAGTAAAAACCTCACTTCTTCGGCTGCATAGAGCGAAAGTTACAGATGCAGGCATTATATACTGACACATGGAGAGCAGGGAGTTACTTCGCAAGTGGAGACCCAATGTTGACAGGGCCAATTCAATCAGGGTGGATGTAGTCCACTCCCAATAATAGATGAGGAGGTGTCAATTCCAGGAGAGGAAAAGCTGCTTCTGTAATGAGCCAGCCACTCCCAGTCCCTATTCAAGCCCAGATTAATGGTGTTGAATTTGCAAATGAATTTTAGTTGTACTGTTCCTCTTTGAAGTCTGTTTCTGAAGTTTTTTTGTTCAATGATAGTGACTTTTAAATCTGTAATAGAATGACCAGGGAGATTGAAGTGTTCACTTACTGGCTTATGTATGTTACCATTCCTGATGTCCGATTTGTGTCCATTTATTCTTTTGCGGAGGGACTGTCCGGTTTGGTCAATGTACATGGCAGAGGGGCATTGCTGGCACATGATGGCATATATAACATTAGTGGATGTGCAAGTGAATGAGCCCTTGATGGTGTGGCTGATGTGGTTGGGTCCTCTGATGGTGTCGCCAAAGTAGATATGGGGACAGAGTTGGCAACGAGGTTTGCTACAGGGATTGGTTCTTGGGTTGGTGTTTCTGTGGTGTGATGTGTAGTTGCTGGTGAGTATTTGCTTCAGGTTGGGGGGTTGTCTGTAAGCGAGGACTGGCCTGCCTCCCAAGGTCTGAGAGTGAGGGATCATTTTCCAGGATAGGTTGTAGATTGTGAATAATGCACTGGGGAGGTTTTAGCTGGGGGCTGTATGTGATGGCCAGTGGTGTTCTGTTATTGTCCTTGTTGGGCCTGTCCTGTAGTAGGTGATTTCTGGTACCCGTCTTGCTCTGTCAATCTGTTTCCTCACTTCCCCAGGTGGGTATTGTAGTTTTACGAATGCTTGATAAAGATCTTGTAGGTGTTTGTCTCTGTCTGAGGGGTTGGAGCAAATTCGGTTGCATCTTAGGGCTTGGCTGTAGACAATGGATCGTGTGATGTGTCTTGGATGAAAGCTGGAGGCGTGTAGGTACGTATAGCGGTCAGTAGGTTTCCGGTATAGGGTGGTGTTTATGTGACCATCACTTATTTGCACTGTAGTGTCCAGGAAGTGGATCTCTTGTGTGGACTGGTCCAGCCTGAGGTTGATAGTGGGGTGGAAATTGTTGAAGTCCAGGTGGAATTCTTCAAGGGCCTCCTTTCCGTGGGTCCATATGATGAAGATGTCATCAATGTAGCGCAAGTAGAGGAGGGGCACTAGGGGACGAGAGCTGAGGAAGCGTTGTTCTAAGTCAGCCATAAAAATGTTGGCATACTGTGGGGCCATGCAGGTACCCATAGCAGTGCCACTGACTTGAAGATATAAATTGTCCCCAAATCTGAAGTGGTTGTGGGTGAGGACAAAGTCACAAAGCTCAGCCACCAGGCTTGCTGTGGCCTCATCAGGGATACTGTTCCTGACAGCTTGTAGTCCATCCTCATGTGGAATATTGGTGTAAAGCGCTTCTACATCCATGGTGGCCAGGATGGTGTTTTCAGGAAGAACACCAATGCATTGTAGTTTCCTCAGGAAGTTGGTGGTGTCTCGAAGATAGCTGGGAGTGTTGGTAGTGTAGGGTCTGAGGAGAGAGTCCAAATAGCCAGATAATCCTGCTGTAAGAGTGCCAATGCTTGAGATGATGGGGCGTCCAGGGTTTCCGGGTTTATGGATCTTGGGTAGCAGATAGAATACCCCTGGTCGGGGTTCTGGGGGGGTGTCCATGTAGATTTGTTCCTGTACTGTAGCTGGGAATTTCTTGAGCAGATGGTGTAGTTTCTTTTGGTATTCCTCAGTGGGATCAGAGGATAGTGGCCTGTAGAATGTGGTCTTGGAGAGTTGCCTGGCAGCCTCCTGTTCATAATCCGACCTGTTCATTATGACTACAGCACGTCCTTTGTCTGGGTCAGGTTCAGTTAAGGGAGAAACCTGTGGGCCCTGATAAGTGCAAGGGACTAAAGCAAAGGCTGTTTTTGAAGTTCAGGAATAGGTAGTTCCTTTTTTTTAAATTAAGATCCTCCCTAATGGGGGAAAGAAACATAACAACGGGGCTTGTGGCTTTTGTTCTTCATGATTACCAAAAACTTTCCAGGACTTTTTTCCCCTAACAAGCCCCCCTCCCACCCCTTTTATTTTTAAAGCTTTGTACATGATCATCTTGTCTACCTTGAAAGACTATGTATGACAATGACTGTCACATTCACTTTCAATGGGACTTGTGCTCCTAAATCACCTAGGAGCACATAAAAATCCCTTCCTAAAGAACTTGTGAAATGACAAAAAGCAGCAAAAACTGGATAGCTGAGCAACTCGGGGGGCAGGGAAACAAAAATTAATCAGTTTTAACAATATTTCACCCCAGTGATTATGATTTTACGGAGATGAGCATATTTGCTTCAACACATCTGCCTTTTAGTTACAATGCAAAACTCCCAAGACATCCTCCATTACAACTAGAATACTAGATTGGCATTTCTGGTACTTCAGATAAAGGTCTTTTTTTTTGGCACCTATAAAGGGTACAAACCCAAATTTAAAAAAAATCCTCAGCAGGTCACCTTGGAATGAGTGTGCATTTGCCAAGAGCTCAGTGTACCCACATCCCATTAAAGAACCATATTAGCGAGTCCTCCCAAGCAATCCCACAAGACATACCACAATCTCAGTAAAGCAAATAATTACAAAGTGGTTACTTCCAAACCAAATATGCAATGCAGGTCAGTGTAAAATGTGTCAGCCATAGCTATGAAGTATTCCTTTGCCTTATTCCTCAGTTCCACACTTTGCCAAGCACCTCAACTACTTCTTGATGGGTAGTGGAGCTGCTTTTGACACAGTTGTGTGAACATTCTAACAGTGTTATGTAGTTTAACTAGTGTTACATTAAACCATACAGAATACAGTTGTTAATAAGAGACAAGGCACAAGTGTCTTAACAGATGGTATAATAGATGTGCTAGCATTTCTGCTTTTACATACCAAGTTTAGTAAAGACCTGGTTAAACAAAATATGCTAAGCTCAGTTTCTGCTTTACAGGGTTTTTTTAAAAAATGCTAGTGTCTCATAACATGCAAAGATTTCTGAAAACCACAACAAAAATGTTTTTTCTTAGACTCTGCACTGAAGTCTTCAAATATTACTAGTGAGTTGCTCTCTTTCCATGATTTATTTCTCTACAGCCTGAAGAAAGTAACCCTTTAGAATTTAATATTTCTGCATGGGAACACCACACTAGCCAGCAGGCTAGACTGATCTAGAGAGTAAGGGTACGTCTTCACTTACCGGAGGGTCCGGCGGCAGGAAATCGATGTTCTGGGATCGATTTATTGCGTCTGGTTAAGACGCGATAAATCGATCCCGGAAGTGCTCGCCGTCGACGCCGGTACTCCAGTTCGCCGAGAGGAGTACGCGGCATCGACGGGGGAGCCTTCCTGCCGCGTCTGGACCCGCGGTAAGTTCAGACTAAGGTACTTCGAATTCAGCTACGTTATTAACGTAGCTGAATTTGCGTACCTTAGTCCGAAGTGGGGGCTTAGTGGGGACCAGGCCTAAGAGTCATTCAGAGAATGACATCTTGGATTCTAGATTAGTGTTTAATATGTACTATGTTGGGGTGGGAGGAAGACACTGCAACAAAATGGACTCCATTTAACAGAAGGTAGAAATGGAAAATAGCTGTCAGAAGTTGTAAACGGTGTGCCACTCAGAAGACAACCACACTAGGCCTTTGAAACTCCTCTTACTTATGTCCCCCAGAGCAAGTGTTTTAGGACTCCTCTATTCAGAATGACTGTTCAATTCCATATTAGTATAATCACTAATAAATTAGATATGTTCTTGTGTAAAGATACTTCCAGGTCACACGTAATGTATAGAACTTGCCTCTTAATATTGCAACCTTAGTTATTAAATCTCAGCATTTTAAAATTATAATCTAAAAGTTTAGTTCACTTTTTATGTGAGTTACATTTTTCTCAATTTGGAAAATGAAAGGTAGCATTTCGCTACCCATATTTTCTTATCTGGTGCTACATGACCTGTTACAACTGGGTTATTCTTGATCATCTTCCAAGCATGGAGACGTCTCGTCTTTTTTTTTTTCTTTTCTTTCAAATAATCCCTCTCTGGCTTCATAATGTAATGCTTACAAATGGAGCTGTTCAGAAAACTGAGTATCTTTGAGTATATCTACACTGCATTAAAATATCCATGGATTGTCTCAGGTCAGCTGACTTGGACTTGCAAGGCAATAATATGGCAATGTAGATTCCCCTCCCCCTCGCAGGGTCCCAGACCCCAGGCTGCAGCCCAAGCTCAAATGTGTAGACTGCAATTTTATAGCCCTGCAGTCCAAGCACAAGTCAGCTGACAGGTCAGCTCCAGGTGTTTTATTTCAGTGTAGACATACCCCTTAAGTCCCATTTTACTGCCCAAACTAATTTCTGATTAACTATCTCCAGACAAGATAGTTTCCTGATTTATCTGTTGTATAAAAAAAGAAAGTTACTCTGTGAATTTATTCAGATAAGCTTCCTGGGACTACCATTTGACTTGAAGTGAATGGGGTCTATCCAAGCTCCCTCAGGGTTGTAGAAGTGTTGGTTCCTGATTCTACAAATTCCACGGATAATCCGGAACATCTGTAGAGTACATAAGTACATCAGTAGCACACAACAGTTTCCATATCCAGTCACTGTCGTATACAGTAACTGGAGTCCCTGGAGGGCAAATACTTTGAGTTCCTAGAAGAAACAGTGAATTTTTTCTCTTTGGCAACAGGACTAAAACCAGGAGAGTGACAGAATGCCCAAAGGTGGTCCAGATGCTGAAAGAGCGCTAAGAAATTCTTCTGAAAAAAGATGATACCTAAGGACTTGAGAAATTGAAGTATCCATACAGTATTTACAAATAGTATCTCAGACAGAGACTATGGGCTTGTCTTCACTGTGGGCTAAATCGGCGCTGTTGCATCACGGAGACACATTAAGTTGATGGAAGCGCACTCTTTTGTTGATTTCAGTACTCCACCTCAACGAGAGGCAGAAGCTATGTCGACGGGACAGCATCTCCTGCCAACATAGCATGGTCTAGACACCGCAGTAAGTCGATGTAAAATACGTCGACGTAAAATACGTCGACATAAGTTACACAACTTAACTTGCGTAACTTACATAGACTTACCCTGCAATGTAGACAAGGCTTAAGACTTTAAGGCCAAAAGGGACCATCATGATCTAGTCTGACCTCCTGCACATTGCAGGCCACAGAATCTCACCCACCCAGCCCTGTAATAGATCCACAACCTTTGGCTGAGTTTCTTAAGTCCTCAAATCATGGTTTAAAGCCTTCAAGTTACAGAAACTCCACCATTTACAGTAGTTTAAACCTGAAAGTGACCCATGACCCACACTGCAGAGTAAGGCAAATAAAAACAACAACAACAACAACAAACAACACAGGGTCTCTGCCAATCTGACAAGGGGGAAGATTCTTTCTTGACCTCAAATAAGGCAGTCAGTTGGACCCTGAGCATTTCAGCAACACCCACCAGCCAGACACTTGGGAAAGAATCCTCTGTAGTAATTCAGAGCCCTTCCCATTTAGTGTCCCATCACTGGCCGTTGGAGATATTTGCTGCTAGAAGTCACAGATCAGCTACATACCATTGCAGGCAGTCCCATCATACCATCCCCTCCATAAACTTATCAAGCTCAGTCTTGAAACCGGTTAGGTTCTTTCCCCGCCCACCTGAGTGCTCTTAATGGATTGGCTATCAGCAAGCCCTCTATGACCTTCTTGACAGATTGGCCATCAGAAATAAAATCAGACTGGTGAGAAAACAAGGAACAGAAGAGAAATCAAAAACGCACTGCATGGAATTGATAATGTGTCCACAAGTTGGCCAAGTGCATGCAAGATGGGTGGAACAAGCCAAATGCCCGATGAAGACTGGAGTCTACCCTGGAGATCTGTGTCAAAGACTCAGACTCTATGCAGAAATGGGCTTTGCACACTATTAGTCTGAAGACAGTCAGTACTGGGTAAAACTCATCTATCCTCTTCTCTACCAGAAAAGTCTTGAATTACCACCCAAAAAATCCCCAGGAAAAGAAATTGTTTTGGTGATATGAGATTTGCCATGCTGTCCTCATTGCCTCTTTACTGGTCCACTGGAAGGAAGGGGTGACAGGATGAACTACCGAGGGCAACTAAAATATATATATATATATATATCTACGGGAAGACTGAGTTTTAAGGGTCTATCTGCCTGATGTGCATTTTTTAAACTTGGAAGCGCAATGTGGGTTTTTGGTTTGGTATTTTTTTCTTCCTCCCATTTCTCATACACCCTTTTGGTACTACTTTTTGTTGAGGTACACAGAGGCATCTGATTGAATGCCTGAATTAACCACCTCCAATGGCAGAGCAACCCCTAATTTACTGAGTTTGTTGGCCTCACAATAATAAAGACACTGCTGTCTAGTCTATAACCTTTCCCTTGGAGAGGATAGGGAATGAATGAATGGTTTCCTTATTTTTGGAAAGGGAGAGGGGAAAAGAGCAGACCTGAGTGTGAGGTCCCATGCTGAAGCCTTTTCCTGGAGTATTAATGGTCTGAAAGTTTTGTGAAGTGGTTTTACAACAAAAGGGTGCATCCTCCTCTCTTCCTGCTGACATTTTCGTGTAGGATCAAGCATTCAGATTATCCATCAGAACAGGCAGGCCCATGTGTGAGCAAGCTAGACCTTAAGCAACATCACCAGGACAAACGCTGCTTTCAAGCTCAATAACATGGTAGACCAGGCCAAACTAGCACACATGAAGAGATACCAGAAGACAACAAAGCATACCTGCATCTCTGCCTGCAGATTCCTGCTATTTTCATGATCTATCTACTCTGCTACATAGCTTTTGTTACCCATGAGATATCGTAAAAAGGCAAGCTTGGTTAGACTATGCTAACTTAAAGGAAGCCAAACAAAACAGAAGAGCTACTGACAAGAGCTGGGGGAACAATAATTTTTCAGTTCATTGTCAGTTCCAAAAAATGCAGGGGGGGGGGGGGGGGGAATCTGTTCAGGTCAAACCAAATAAAAAAAACAACCACAAACTTTCCTTTATGGTTATTCATAACTTTAAAAAATAAATAAGAACAAAGGAAATGAAAGGCTGGACTCACAAAACATCCTGAGGCCAAGGCGGCGACAGCTGCCTTAACTTTTAGCCAAGTTGTTTTGACATTCACCAGGGATGTGGGAGACCTGGGTTCATTCCCCTCCTCTGCCTGATGGGAAGGAAGATTCTGAACAGGGTTCTCACCTCCCAGAAAAGTGACCTAATCATTGGGCTATAGGGTATTTTGAGGTGGGTCTATTTACATTTTCTCCTGTTGAAGTTGTTCCACTTTATATAAAATACTTGAATAGTCGCTGGGCCTGAGAGAGAAAGTGACTATAGCCCAGTGGTCAGGGCATTCTCATAAGAGGAGGGAGATCAAAGTTCACGCCCCCACTGGACTAAGAGTTACAAGACCCCCAAGCACCTCCTCCCGTTTTGTAAATCTATCCCAAACAATCTCCTTTTCGTTTTGACCTAAGGTATTTCCCAAAATAAACAAGATTCATGAATAGTTTCTATTGACCCAAAACACACAATTATCCATGAATAAATTATTAATTCAAAACATTTCACCCAACTCTACTGACATTGCTAGGCTAGCAGTAGGGACTAGATGGCTCTACCACATCTCACAAAAACAAGCCTGAACATCGCAGTACAATTGAGGACTGACTAGGCCATGCTTGAGGGAGGCAAAGGAAGAAGGCTCAACTGCCACACAGACAAATGCATCTTTGAGGGAGCTAAGAACAGAATTAGTACACAGAACCCTCAGGCTTCCCCGAAGTAATGGCAACTGGTACAAAACAGTGGGAATCTGAGCCCCTGAGTGGTTGGTTTGGTGTCAACTGTAGGTTCAGTGTCAGACCAGCCCTTCGATAGAGGAATCCATCAAAACCACCAACGAGGCAAGGGTTCAAGGAACTTACTACAAGAACTGGGGAGAAAATATCTGATTACTGAGGCAACCTGAAAGGAGTGGGGGATCCTGTGCTGTGGGTTTTTCATACCGATTGATTTAGTAGCCTCTCGGAGGCTCCTGGGCACCATTATTTCACACCTCAGTCCAAAAAATGGAAAGCCATCTGGCTTGCTTCGTCCAAAATGCCAAGTTCCTGTTGCTGAATTTCCACCCCAAGCAGCTCAAGGCTTGCCTGCCACATTAGGGAGGCAGGGCACTATTGCTCAGAGGGATTGTGAGCAGGAACCCCTTCGATCTTAGTTGGGTCTGTTACATTGCTGTGTGTCCGTCCACCCCCAACCTTTTATTATTATTTTATTTTATTTTAAGGATTTTGTACTCAAGAATTCTCTCCCTACCAGGTGCAACAAGCTGAAGGAAATATAAAAACCAAAACATAATGGAAATAAGTTCCTCTCTAAAGAGAAAAACGACATTGAGAAAGTGCCAGGGCCGCCCGGGGGGGGGGGGCAAGTGGGGCAATTTGTCACAGGCCCTGGGCCCCGCAAGGGCCCCCAAGAGAGTTTTTCGGGGCTCCTGGAACGGGGTCCTTCACTTGCTCCCGGGGCCCCGGAAAACTCTTGCGGGGACTGGGCTCCCGGAGCTTCTTCCACTCCGGGTCTTCAGGGGCAATTAGGCGGTGGGGGGTCCTTCCGCTCTGGGACCTGCCGCCAAAGTGCCACGATGACCCGCAGCTGGGGGGGTCTTCCGCCCCGGGACCCACCGCCAAAGTGCCAGGTCTTTGGCGGCAATTCGGCGGCAAGGGCCCCCTGCCGAAGACCCCAGGCCCCCGAATCCTCTGGGCGGCCCTGGAAACTCCTAGCTTTAAGTGCAGGCAAAGCACTGGGGAGTTAGAGAGGCAGGTCTGCTTCCTGGCACTACACTGTGAACCCCATGGGTTTGTTTGTTGAAAACGAGGAGAGCTCCGGGCTTAAAAGATGAGGGAGAACCCAGTTGTAAAGGAACATGGAACATCAGGAGCCCATTAGGGAGAAAATCAACTGACAACTCATTTTCTTATGGTCAGTTTCTACAACATTTGATTCTCATACATAATGAAGTAGAGTTTGATTTGAGCACTTCAGGGGAATGACATGTTTTTAAAATGTTTCCATAGTTTTAAAACATATTTAATGGAAATCTTTAGTCACATTTTGCAATAGCTGGTTTCTACAAAATTTAAGGTTGGAGTTTAAGTTAACATGACAATGTACTTTTTTGATGGTGAAAAGTGAGACGTTGGGACACCGTTGCACTTTGTTTTGGGGGAGCTTTTGGGACAAAGGACACTTTCCACATTTTTAGAATTATTTCAACTTTGTTCATACAACTAGTGATCTTTAACAAAAGATTCAACTTACAATATAATTAATCAATTGCTACCCTGAATACTAGTTTCCACTAATTTCAGCTACTCAGCCATAACTCTCAAAAACATGCAAAATCCTTTTGAATCCATCCTTTATATTTACTAACATTTGCCCATTGCCCTATAGGATAACAGACAATACATAGAGCTACTGGCAGAAATTACTTCTGCAGTCTTGCTCAAAAAGAGAGAGGACTCAGCACTTAAGAATCTAAGTTTGCAACTTGGTCATATATGCCACTTTTTTTACCTGTAACAAATTAATGCTCTGATCCATGTGATTTAGTAAAATTTGTTTCATAATGTAACATTCGCAAATAAGAGCACTCAAGATCCTAAAGTATTTCCACCTGAAATTTAACTTGAGAAAAATTGGACTAAATATACTGCTCAATACACACTGAAACCAAAGAGAATATCCTTCTCCTCTTCTCTGAAAGTGGTGCAGTGATTTGCAACCATCCGCAGCATGGGGAAGCATGTGCTCACCACATCTGCAAACGTGTAAGGGGGATCTTGAAGGAAGGCCTCAAAGTCCTGGTTCACAGAACACATGGGGTTATTTGTTCATCATTTGGAGGCTAGGAAAAGATCCTGGGGACTATTCCTGGCATTCAGTTGTGTGTGTTAATGCAGCAGAACCACAACGGCTCTTGTCTACCAGAGATTACATAAATTTATCTTCAAAGGAAAACCACGGAAGACAGAAAAAAAGTGTACTTTGCTCTGGAGTCTGACACGAATACAAGACACCAAAACCCATTAAAATCAACACTTCTACTTAAAGTTTCCTCTAGCCTATCACATACAACTACATTTCTAGATTTTGTTACACAACAGAATAATGGACACTTTGTTAACTGCGTATGAGTATCCCAGCATTTTAGTTGTGGGAAAAATCCAATAATGCCACCATTCAGTCTCACAAGATTCACTGAAGTTATGATCATAGCACCCAGAAATGGCAGAGACTTAGTGGAACACCAAGTGAATACCCCTGGCAGAATATGAACCATGATGTGAGAGTCTCTTTAAATTCAATTCCTCCTTCCTATAGTGCAGTTCTATTATTGTTTCCTGCATCAAAATAACTACATCAGCCTTCACTCTACACTGCTCGGGGCGTGGAGTTAAGTCAGCATAGTGGGGCAGTTACTTTGGTGTGAGTGAAATTTAAGTGTAGTCACTTCCATAGTTAGTCCGATGTAAGCTGCCTTGAGTCAACCTAACTCTGTAGCGCAGACCAGGCCTGAGAGAAGAGTTGGATATGGCCAGGTGCTCATGGGCTGGAGTACACTGTGGGCAGGGTGGTCAAGATTACAATAAATTGCAGTGTCGTAGAGCTGAATCTGCAAACCTGTCACATAATCATGAGCTAAGAATACTAGGTCCAAAGCAGTTTGCCATTAAGCTACTAGCCAAACACCAATCTGAAACATTTTTGGGAGACTGTTACATCCCCTGCATCAAGGATAGCCACGGAAGTGGGAGAACACGCTTGCATGTCTACCAGAGTTCTTTCCATGCTATGTGGATCCTGCTTGATGGCTTTAACTTCCAGATCAGTCTCTAATAGATATCTGAGCTACTTAAAGCTCCATTCCCTCACCCCATCTGCTGCAAGGGAGAAAGTGTTTTTCTTTCCATTCTCCCACAATTTCAGTGCTTTACAGCTTTATTGATGTACCAAGGGATCTCAAATAGTACTTTTCTTCCATGCCTTTAGTTTACTGATCTTCCTCCTCCCTGTGACCTTTATGCTGTTTTTCAATGGTAGAAGCAACAAACCATTAGTTGGGGGGCATGAAACACTTCACATATAATGCAGAATTAGGCACCCCTCCATCTTGAGCAAGCTGTACCCTTTTATATAGGGCAAAATTCTTCAGGCATGCCCCAAGTCTGATTTCTTACAAATATACACAAGGGGACTGAACAGCTGTTTGTCATTTCCTGCAGTAAAAAAAAAGCAAAAACACATTGCTGTCAAAACACATTGGTTGAATTTACAGGTGGATGAACTCAGCCAATTTTACCTTTTCACTACCAGGCAATAACTTATGGTTCAGAGATTGTAAACATCACTGGATACTAACATATCATTCCACATTGCATCAAAACAAATCATCTGCTCTCTACAGGGCTGTTAATATTAATGAGCCGATTTATACATTCCTAATTATAACCTTACCTCAGGGATCAGTCAGACTCACATGCATCTGTGTTGCAAGTCACATTAAGCATTTCTGCTTGGCCAATTTTTATTCAGTATTCTCAGATGTTCAGAAAGTGAAGCGTTTTTATAAAGATTTTTGTTTGAAATTAAACTGACTTATTCCCATGTTGTTCTAGAATGAGACTTTAAATGCATTATGTAGTAGTATGGATTAGTGTACTACGTGGGTATGTCTACACTATAATGTAAGCCCATGGTTAGTAGAGTTTGAGTTAACAGACGCTGATTTGTTAAGCTAGCGTGTGACCACCTACCCTCATTTGTAACCCCAGGTTAGGAACTGTTGAATCCTGGGTTCCAATTTGGGGCTAGTGTCTACGCAGCATTCTGTGGGCCCCAAATCCAATCACTCGTATCCCAGACTTTCTAGCACCCTCCCAAAATGTGGCTGCTCTATCCCTTTGTTCATGGTGCAGTGGGGGAAAACTCAACTATCCGGTTGCTTTGGTGCAATGTGGAACAATGTTTGTATCAGTTATACTTACCATCTCTGAACCATAAGGATTGCCCAGTAGTGAAAAGTTAAAATTTGCTGAGTTCATCCATCTGTAAAGTCAACCAATACATTTTGACACCAAAGAAGTGTTTTTCCATTTATTTCTTTTTTAAATGCAGGAAATAAACAGCTGTTCAGTCCCTCAGAGGACAGAAAGTCATCTCATGGGATTCTTCTGGTGGACTCCCAGAACACAAGTCCAGAAATGCTGGTGAATAAACACAACTATGTCATAGTTGGCATCACAGAGACTTGGTGGAACAATGAGCATGACTGAAATATTGATATAAAAGGGTACAGCTTGCTCAGAAAGGATAGGCAAGGGGAAAAGGGAGGTGGTGTTGCCTTCTATATCAAAGATGTATACACTTGGACTGAGGCTGAGATGTTGAAAGTCTCTGGGAAGGATAAAAGGTGTAAAAAAAACCACAAGGATGATGTCATGGTAGGGGGTCTACTACACACCACCTAACCAAGAAGAAGAGGTGGATGAGACTTTTTTTAAAGCCAACGAAATCATCCAAAGCACAGAGCTTGTTGGTGATTGGGAACTTCAACTATGCAGACTTCTGCTGAGAAAAACAGAGCAGGTCACAGATTAGCCAACAAGTTCTTGGAATGTATTGGAGACTATTTTTTATTTCAGAAGGTGGAGAAAGCTACTAGGGGAGAGGCTGTTCTAGATTTGATTTTGACAAATAGGGAGGACCTGGTTGAGGATTTGAAAGTGGAAGGCAGCTTAGGTGAAAATGGTCACATAATTTATGATTCTAAGGAATGGTAGGAGAGAGAAAACAGCACAGTAAAGATAATGGATTTCAAGAAGGCAGACTTTAGCAAACTCAGCAGTTGGTAGGTAAGATTGGCATTACAGAGACTTGGAAGCAAGTCTAAGGGGAAAAACAGTTCAAGAGAGTTGACGGTTTTTCAGAGAGTCATTATGAAGGCCACAAGAGCAAACTACCCCACTGTGTAGGAAAGATAGGAAGTATGCCAAGAGACCACCCTGGCTTAAGCAGGAAATTTTCAATAATCTGAAACTCAAAAAAGAGTCCTACAAAAAATGTAAACTAAATCAAATTACAAAGGATGAATAAAAACGAACACCAAAAGCATGTAGGAACAAAATTGGAAAGGCCAAAGCACAAAACGAGATTAAACTAGCTAGAGACATAAAGGGCAACAAGAAAACATTCTACAAATACATTAGAAGCAAAAGGAAGACCAAGCACAGGGTAGGCCCGTTAGTCAATGAGGGGGAGGAACAACAAAAAGTGTGGAAATGGCAAAAGTGCAAGATGACTTATTTTTGGTTCAGTTTTCACCAAAAAGTTTTGCAGCAATTGGCCATCTAACATAGTAAATGCCAATGAAAAGGAAGTAGGATCAGAGGCTAAAATGGAGATTTTAGAACAAGTAAAAAATTACTTAGACAAATAAGATGCCTTCAAGTCACCAGGGCCTGATGAAATACATCCTATAATACTCAAGGAGTTGACTGAAGAGATATCTGAGACATTAGCGATTAACTTCTAAAAGTCATGGGAGACAGGAGAGATTCCAGAGGATTGGAAAAGGGCAAATATAGTGCCCATCTATAACAAGGGAAATAAGGACAACCTGTGCAATTATAGACCAGCCACCTTAACTTCAGTATCCAGAAAGATAATGGAGCAAATTAAGCAATCCATTTGCAAATACCTACAGGATAATAAGGTGATAAGTAACAGTCAGCACGGATTTGTCGAAAACAAAGTGTGTCAAACCAACCTAAGAGCTTTCTTTGACAGTGTAACAAGCCTTGTGGATGGTGAGGGGGACGGGGAAAGTGGTACATGTGATATCTTGACTTTAGTAAGGCTTTTGATATGGTCTCACATGACCTTCTCATAAAACAAACTATGGAAATACAACATAGATGGAGCTACTATAAGGTGGGTGGATAATTGGTTGGAAGACTGTTTTCAAATATATAAAAGGTTGTTACAAGAAGGAGGGTGAAAAATTGTTCTCCTTAACCTCTGAGGATAGGACAAAAGCAATGGGCTTACATTGCAGCAAGGGAGGCTTAGGTTGGACATCAGGAAAAACTTCCGGTCAGGGTAGTTAAGACACTGGAATAAATTGCCTAATGAGGTTGTGGACTGCCACAGGTTTTTAAAAGCAGGTTAGATAAACACTTGTCAAGCATGGTCTTGATAATACTTAGTTCTGCCTTGAGTGCAGGGGACTAGACTAGAAGACCTCCCGAGGTCCCTTTCAGTCCGACACTTCTATGAAGCTACATTTATACTGCAAATCAACAGGGCTTGAACACTAAGTACTGGCTTGACTCAGGCTCAGACCCTCCAATCCAGTGAGGTCCTGGGACCAAGCCCTGGGCTAGTATGATGTGTGTGTAGACAGAAGGAGGGTTAGGCTTGCGCCTGATTTTGAACCCTGGGCTTACACTGCAAAGTAGACATACTCCATAAGCTCTCCCACTGATGGTCAGAAATTGTACGTCAAAATTCTAGTGATAGTCACCTACGCAGCTGCTTGTAACAGAACTCAGAACCTATTCTGTTGCAAAGCAGAGTTTTTCAAGATCGCTTTCTTCAATATTTTATCAAAATCAAGGACGTTTTGTTACAGAAAGGGGAAGATAAAAGCAGCTGAGCACATGCTAACTTAAGCCTTAATAGCATTTTTGTTTCTCCAGTAGCACTCACAATGTCCTAAGTGCTTCCCAAACAGAAAATACAGAGTGCTCGCTGAAAATCTAAGGAAGTCATAAAAAAGATTGAGCAAGGGTCAGCACCAGTCACTGGTCACTCAAGAAAGTGTGTAAATAGCCGATATTGGTAAAAGGTAAACAGTTATTTAGTCTACAAATTAAGATGTTAATGCAGTAATTTGTAAAGAATTTTAATATAAAAAATTACAAATATTTAGTAAAACATCACAACTGTATATTCTTACCATTCATGCAATTTATTTTTCAACTTAAGACCAATTTTAAAGCTACTTTCCACTAGCCCAAGCTTTACATTCTTACTTTAAGAGAACTAACTTTTGTTTACTCTCAGATTTCTTTTTAGACTGGTCTTCAAAAAGCATAAGAGAGGAAGCAGTCTTGTACAGGGGTCATGCACAATAGTGCAGCAGTATTAGTGCCGGATACTCACTATCCTGCTTAGCATGTCTCCGAACAACCTGAAGTAGCACAGGGAAAATATTGTCAGTTCATGCAGTATAGCTAGGGCCCTACCAAATTCACGGTCCATTTTGGTTAAGTTCACAGTCATAGGATTTTAAAAATAAATTTTATGATTTCCACTATTTAAATCATTCATGGTGTTATTGTAGAGGTCCTGACCCAAAAAGGAGTTGTGGGGAGGTTGCAAGGTTATTGTGGCATGTGGGAGGGTTGTGGTACTGCTACCCTTAGTTCTGCGAGGGTGCTGGTAGCTGCACTGCCTTCAGAACTGGGCAGCTGGAGAGTGGTGGCTGCTGGCCGGGAGCCCAGCTCTGAAGGCAGAGCCACCACCAGCAGTGGTGCAGAAGTAAGGACAGCATGGTATAGTATTACCACCCATATTTCTGCGCTGCTGCCTGCAGAGCTGGGTCCTCAGTCAGCAGCCGCCACTCTGAAGGAAGCAGCACAGAAGTAAGGGTGGCATGGTATTGTACTGCCACCCTTACTTCTGCGCTGCTAGTGGGGCATTGCCTTCCGACCTGGGCGCCCGGCCAACAGCCACTGCTTTCTGGCCGCCCAGATCTGAAGGCAGCACAGAAGGGAAGCAATATTGCAGCTCCCTAAAATAACCCTTGTGACCCCTCGCCCTCACCCCTTTCCCCCGCAACTCCCTTTTGGGTCAGGACACCCAATTTGAGAAACACTGGTCTCTTGGTGAAATCTATATAGTATAGGGCAAAAGCACACAAGAGACCTGATTTCACAGCGGGAGACCAGATTTCATGGTCCGTGACATGTCTTTCATGGCAGTGAATTTGGTAGGGCCATAAGTATAGCCTTTCACTCTGAAAATGTAGGTCCTAGTAAAAGGCTGATAAAAAAAGAGAAACTAAACTTATTTTCTAATTTTTAATAGACGTCCTTCAAACTAGATTATTTTGACTGGCCTTTCAGAAGCTAGACAGCTTTCAGTACCAGTTTGTGGCCTACTCACTTTCATAAAAATTAACATTTTAATATTGAGCATTCCTATTGGGACAGCTAAATTTGGGGAGTTTAAAAGTGACTCAAAGGGCCACAAACTTGCTGACAGCAGATCAGCACTGTGAAAGCAGTACACTGGGAGGGAGAAGGGAATTTACAAGACTGTCACCTTCTCTTATTTTCTGTTGGCCCCCAACCAGTCTTACATAAAACTCTGAGATTAGGCAAGGAGTTCCCAGATGAGCACCACTGATGCATGCTGTAACATCTGAAAGCCCAGCTGGCTTTCGGACAAGCGGGGTATGTCTACACTGCAAAATAAGCCCAGGGTTCAAACTCAGACTCAAGCCTAACCCTCCTTCCATCTACACACTAACTGCACCAACCCAAGGCTCAGATGCAGGGTCCTGGGACGCTATGGGGATGAAAGGTCCAAAACTGAGTCAAGCCAGGATCCAGGGTCAAGCACTATTGCTCTACAGTGTAGATGCAGCCTCACCAAACTCATGCTCTGGGAGTCTGCCAAAAGTATGCCATAACCCCATGGGCTGACTTTTCTCCTCTGGACAGTCAAGTTTGGTAGACAGTCAAGTTTTCCCACATTGCACCACGAACAAAGGGATGGAGCGGCCACATTTTGGGAAGGTGTTAATAAGTCTAAGATATGGGTGGTTGACTCAGGGCCACATAATGCAGTGTAGATACTAGAGGCGCAAGTTGGGATCCAGGGTTCAACAGTTCCTAACTTGTTGTTACATATGCGTGGAGACATTCACGCTCTAGCTTAACAAACCCAGGTTCTGCTAACTCGAGTTCTACTAACCTTGGACTTACATTGCAGAGTAGATATGGCTAGAGATACTAGATATGATCTAATACCTGTTAGAGACAGAGGTCTTTGTACTAATATTTGAATGAATGTACCAATTACCATAATGAACAAAGAGGAGTATGATCTAAGGGTGGAACAGCGGGGGTTAAAATGTAGTTTTCTGTCACAAGCTACTAAGCCAGTACTTGCACAGTTCCAACTTAGACAATGCATATATTTAAAACTAATGAAAGCCTTCCATACTTCTCCACAGCCTTAGTTAAGGCAAAATATGGTTTGAAAATACTTCTAGGACATTTGCGTTACTAAACATGCTCAGAAAGCACATTGCTTTCATTGGCCCTAAAGATAACCTATGGGCATAAGGCAGACAATCTCTGCAGCATGTCCAGGCTTGGAACTTTCATATGTGGCAGTGTTGTCCAAATTTATAACCAAGCACAAGTATGATTTCAAACTCTTGACGAATAATAACTTGGGAAATAGAAAATTTACATTTAAACAAATGTTTTCTAATTTAGAGCACTGTTAGCATTACATGCAGTCCAATCTACAGTATGAGTGAAAAACATGTCCCACGTATATTTTATAGTGCATCAAATTATCATCTGCTATATCCTGGTTGGATAATACCCAGTATACAGTAATTTCACACTTTTGTTGGAAACATGCACAGAAAATCTACAGTTACAAACATGTAAGACAGTCCTGTTTTCCCTATGTATAATTAAGAGTTAACTTTAAAACAAATATGTTAAACGTTAATCTGGAGAGAGAGAGAAAAACAGATGTTAAGTCAAAAGGAAATTTTCTCAAGAGGAGATACCCAGGAAGTTTGTGTTTCCAGTCTGTTCCAGCCCACAAAATTTCCCACCACACTGCTCTCCAAGTGGGAAAATTTTCAATCTGATTACTTAGAACTTACTACCACATGCACATGAGAAAATTAAAACTTGAGTGCACATCAGACTAACACTACCCTTTGCAACATACACCCAAGTGGTTCTTTTTATTACTTCTGGTGATAGGTAACAGAATATGGGCCAATATACACAGTTTAACATAATAAATTATAAAACTTCATTTTGAAGCTTCTAAATTAAAAAAAGAGTCTAGAGATTTAATATTTTTTTTTTTAGAGAACTGGATAGTTTGGTAAGCTATCACAATGAGCAGTTTACTAGATCATAAGAGTGGATTACAATTCAGAAAAGTCAAAAGTTGTCCACTGGTATCCAATTAAATTAAGCTCACCTGTCTACAGGAGAAGAAATGGCTTCTCAGAATGGGGATAGAGGGATAACTTTCCTCTTAGCAAGTTGTGTGTCAGTGATATCTGAGAAATGGAACTACTGGATGTATTTTCTTAGAGACCCATTTATCATTCACAGCAGCCCTCCTAGTGCCTTTCTTTAGGAAGGTGAAAGACTTGTGTAATGGTTCTCGAGGTACCCAGAACCATAAGTCACCTTGCTACTCCCCCCTGCCTCCACTGTGAGGAAGACTTGATTGTGTTTAACTGGGTGGCACACTGACACCACCAGCAGCCCATTAGCCACCCAAGCTCTCTTCTTTGGGCTATGCCAGCCCGGTTAACAATAGGCATGCCCTGGTCCCCAAGTCCCTTTGAAGCATTCCCTGGTAGTGTCCAGGCCCTTATCCACTGAACACTCAGGAATACCAGGTTTGCTGTCCAAGGGAACAGGGCACACACAAGCTTGTCTGAGGCAACTCAGGGTCAACTCCTTGCTTAATACCACAGCACTGAGATATTTATATAGTATGAAAAACAATAAGTTTAATATCAAAGATTGGAGATTCAAAAGAGGGAGTAAGAAATAGAAACAAAAGGTTACATATAAAACAAAGTCATAACATTTGCTAGAGACTAAAACTTACTTTAGTAGGCTAACCTCCTGGATAAAGAAGTTTATCCCACCATATAATATCCTCTGCCAGGTTTTGTGAGGTCATTTTCATGTACATAAATGCACTGCTCATTTACTTCCTAGATGCAGGAGACAGGGTGTCTTTTGTTCCCCAAATATAGGACAGCAAAACTTTATCCCTGCTTGCTGTGTGCTCTTCCTTGTTGACTTCATATGTAAGTGTGCCTCCACTGTGTTAGCTTACAATGTTTATTTACATGCTAACAGAGAGACAGGTGAATCAATACCTTGTGTGACAGGAAACCTGTTTCTCCACTTGTGCTGTGACACAGAATCTAAGAACATGTTTCTAGTATACATACTTAACTCCTTACATAGTATCCGTACATACATTTCACATCAATATTAATGACCAGTCTGCCCCTGGCTTTCATTTAAGACCTTACATGACATTGGTGAACCAGAATGTTTAAAATCAGGATATTCTTGTAACTCCCTGGCCAGGTGGCATGAAGCGTTCTTGGATCAATTTGCAATACCCTTTATTGCTTGCAGCCACGAAGATCATTAGGAGCAGTTCTTCTTAACATGTTGAACCAGACAAACCTAGACACCAATTCAACTCCAGTGCAGCACAGGAAATAGGTTTTATTTCATCAGGATTTCTTCCATTCATAAATGTAGTGGAAATAAAACAAGTATTTTCTTTCATGTGCTATTTACCAACAGAACTCAGTTTCTATTTCTGATTCAACAGGAAGCATGGTATGGCAAATACAGGAGGGAATACGGTAAATCCATATTAAAATACAGATTAAATTAGGTCATGACACAGGTCTTAACCACTAAGAACAAGCAACCAAGATTATAAAACATCATTAACACACTTATTTTTACTGGGGCTAACTAGAAGCTGTGGTGGATCAAAGTAATTCAATTGTTTGGCTAATATCCAACTATATCTGCACAAGATCACTTTGTTTACTCAGGTGATTATAGGTTACATAGCATAAATTATATTTGAAGGTGAAATCAATTTGTAATGAAGTACTGTTTGTCACACAAGTGTCAAGAGGATAAAGCTCTCAGTATAGAGATCATTTTAAGTTCCTCCCTCTCTATTTCAGATCCTCCTAAATCACATATTGCCAGCAGCACCCACACTACAACGTGATGTGTGCGGTGGTATCACATTGTGACATCAGTCTGTTCAAGCCCTGCTGTTTCACAGAGCTAGTTTGAGATGGGACACACAAGCACTTTATTACTCCATGTGCTTCTGCAAGCTGGCAAAATAGTACAGCTGGTCACAGATCACGTTAAAAGATTCCAAAGCCACTTCCTATGCTGAACAAGTTCTCACTCACCCAGCTCCCTCACTCCGCGATTCAGCAAGGCACCATGGGAGCTATACCACATCCTGGCACACACTGGAGTGTTGCTGCAGAGCTTGAGAAGGCTATGTACCACACCACGGGATTTAAAAAAAGTTACGTGGATCTCCCGGTAAATCACATGGGAAGTAGCAGCTCGTTATTTGGGATTTTCAGTATTCAGAACTACAGTTAGATTTCTAAGTCAACGATTTGTAGGGCAATTGAAACAGTAGCTAAAAAGTCAATTACTAAAGTTGGGAGACATATTGTTGTGTTTTTCTTCTATTAGAACTGCTCCAGAACTGAAACAAGAGTTAACATATAGAGCATATATTGCATCTTGCCACAGTACTGAACTTTTTGTTTATTTTACTAGCTTTGCAGTGTACATACTGAGTTCTCAGACTAATCACAGAAATAAAAACTTCAGGAAAGAAAAGCAGCATTTTTCATATACTTTTACTAGCGAAACTTTGCCCTTAGCACAAATTATGGACCACAATTACCCTAGAGGAAATACTGCTTCAGAAGGATTGAAGGCTAATGCTACAGAATGTTTGTTTGATAAATTCATGTATTATACAGGAGTTTTAAAAAGATTAATTACCCATTCTTTCAGTTTTTGCAAATTAGCCACAGTATGGACATATAGAACATTTAATTTGAATTCTTAAATATCCAATAAATAGGCAAAGGTAATTTAATGTGTAGAATTTTTTGTACATGGAATCCATTGTACATGTGTACTTGAATGAAAAAATGGGAAACCTGCAAAAGATAATTCAACAAGAAAGGCAGAAAACTTCTACTTTTAGGATTGAAGAAGTGTACGTATTTGAGCCATCTCTCACGAGTGAAAACAGAAGGAACAATACGTTGCCTTGCGAGGACATAAATAAGAGGACATGATAAAAGCATATAAATGGTATAGAAAAGGTAGATATGGAGCTTTTATTCTCCTTGAGTCAGAAGAGAAAAGGGGACCATTCAATGCAAAATTAAAAGCTGACATTCAAAACTGATAAAAGGAAACTCTAGCATGTAGACTGTTGAACCCATTCCCACAGGAAGCTAAGGCTATGAACTCTAAAGACGAGACTGCAGTTTTTAGAGTTACAAAAATATCCAAAGGTACAATAACAATTCTGAAAGGGATATTAAAACATAAGCTTCAGGGCTTAAACTAGCTCCATTAGAGACAAAGATGAGACATAAGGTGGGAAGATTACCCCCACATCTGCCTTCTGTGGGGTTTTTACACCCACATGTGAAACCTCCGGTACTGGTCACTGTCAGATAAGATGCCATTCTAGATGCAATTCTCATACTCAAGAAAATCTAGCAAGACAGGCAGCTTCTCTTTTGATGGGAACAGCCAACCATGCAGAAGTACTGAGTTCAAAAATAAATATTTAAGACCATAAAACACATACTATCCAATTGTCTTTTAGTGATTTTACTAGGACTGTCAGTAACTACAGCTACTACTATACTTTGATATACCTTTTGGTGGCAGTCACAACGCTCGTAGCAAATTAGAAAAATTTCCTCCCTTTACAAATTGGTAGCAGACTGGAGAAGCAGTAGTAATGAAATCATCAACTCACAAAAATTAGACAGAAAACAAATACTTAATCTGGTTTCCCTTTGTTTGGATATGGAACATTCACTTGCTGTCAAACTTGCAACTACACAGTATTTTAGCAATTTGTGAAAGGACTGAAAGAAGAAGAGATTACTTTTTCCATAATGATACAAAATTAGAGTAGGCATATATTCCGATAAATGAGAAAAAAATAATTTCGTGTTTGCACTCAACATGAGAGAGTATTCAAATATGGCATGTGAAGGACAAATATTGCAAACAATTCACATAATGGGTTACCAGGGAAATGTTGATGAAAGGAAAAGGTAGGGAAAATTTTGCACTTTCTATTTCTTGGTAACATGAAAGGATGAAACAAAAGTAATCTTTTGGTAGCATGTATTAACTCACAAATTAAATACCCCAGTAATAAAAACCTTTGAATGACTAGTAAATTCTTGCAAGTCTATTGTAAATTTTTTAAGAGTTGGAGTAAGTTTGATACAGAAAGTCTCTAGGCCCGGACAGCCTTTACAGAAACCACTGCCTTACAGAACAGGAATGAAGAAATTATTGCAAACATGAACACAACTGGGTAACTTTAAAATGCAGCACAGAACAGTTCCTCAGTCTCAGCCAATCTCATATGTGAATTGTGTTATAGCCCTCTGCAATTTTTTCACATTGATTCCCTCCGAGGAGTCTGGATACTTAAGTGATCTCCCAAAATCTTATTACCCTAATCCATCAAATTTCCCAGGGTATAGGATTGCAGCAACCATTTTTCCTCATGAAATGCTGTTTAACTCCTTCTCTCCAAGCCATGGGGCTTCTCAGATCAGGGGAATAAGTCTGGATTTTGTTGTCAGATGACTTCCATTGCAGCTTGAAGGAGGAAAAACTATTAGAAAAAAAACTGGAAGCCAAAAGTGAAAATGTTAAGGACAGGAGCTAAGGACATGAAAGAAGCAGACTTCTAAGGAGCAACCCCAACTAGTTCTTCCTGCTGCATTCATTACCTACTTCCAACACTCTTTAAGTAGTATCACAGAGGTCTTATCTTGCTTTTTATTAAGAGACGCATTAAGATCTGTTTGAAGGTCCCATTTTAGCTTTTCTTTAAATTAACAGCTCAAACAAGTAGTATTGGATTTGAGAGGAAAAGTGACTTTTAAAGTTATATTCCCAACAGCAACTCTCAGGTGAGTAGTGTATCAAAGGGCTAGCCATGTTAGTCTGGATCTGTAAAAAGCAACAGAGAGTCCTGTGGCATGCTTCTAACGAAGTGGGTAATCACCCACGAAAGCTTATGCTCCAATACATCTGTTAGTCTTAAAGGTGCCACAGGACTCTCTGTTGCTTTTCTCAGGTGAGTGTAATGTTTTTAATACAGTTTACTGAGCATGTTAATTGACTTGCCATGTAATCTGATGAGGCTTTCTGAACTAAACCATATCTTGAAGGCAGCTCAAGATCTGGTGAGTTAGGAGTGAACAGGAAAAGATAAAAACATTTTAGGATGCAGATCTGACTTCAAGTAGAGAACTTAACTTTTGTTCCCTCATTTATAAATTACTACATTTTGTATATCCTTCTGCTATGCAAAGGTACGTGTTGGGAAACAAACTCCTAGACACTGTTTAATCAATACATGTCCCATGTGGCTGACAACACATTCCTTCAGGAAAGAATACCCAGTTGTGTTAATTTTTTCCTATAGTAAAATGTGTGAATTCTCCATCTGAAGACAGTTATTATGGTTGAGCATATTAGGGAACTAGCAAGAGTCAAGTTGTCTTCCAAACAGTTGGGGTGTAAGAAGGGCTAATGTTTCAGAACTTTACTAACCTTGATAAACCATTAAACTAGTTCACCAGATCAAACCTGGCCCAGCTTCTTAACGGAAAATCAAAACCATCTGACTGCCGTTCAGTGGATTTAGGTGATAGTATCTCGTTTGTAGCAAGACAAGGTAGTTTCTAGTGGTCCCTCTTAGTTGCTAGTGAGTCAAAGAGGGTGTGGTAATATTTTTTATTGGACCAACTTCTGTTGGTGAGACACACAAGCTTTCCAGCTTACACAGAGCTCTTCTTCGGGTCAGGTACATTCAAGTGGCAGCAAGCAAAACAGGCCAACTTCACAATAACTACTTTTGACTTCAGAGGTGCTCTTTCCTGCTAAGAAAAGAGAGCCACTGGCAAAGTTTTGTGGGAAAGCTTGTAAACTGCCACTTGGGCTTTACCTGGTTTTGTGAACAAGCGAGATTTCAGTTTTGGACTGTCAATCCAGAAATATTCATGAGCATTAGAATAATTTCTAAGATAATGCAAGAGAAACAAATTAGCAAATGATGATTGACCACATTGATTAAGAAATATTACTACTGCTTGTGCAACAATGTTATTTAACCAGAAAAAGTAAATAACTTAATTGATTAATAACCAAAATTATGCAGCAAAAGTTCAATTTTCTTTTATCATACAGAGCCAGGTACACTGTATCCTAAGATGATAATATTTACAGTTTACTTCACCACATTGCCCAACATGCATACTTGGAGCAAGTGGAAATGATTTAAGCTTCAAGGTCTGCCAACATTACAAAGCTCTACAAAGTCTAAGGCTAAAACAAAGAATAAAACAAATGTAATCTTAATACAACCATTGAAACAATGCAATTCACATCACAGTATACTTAAGAAAAAGTGTAGTATACTGTCAAGTATCAGAGGGGTAGCCGTGTTAGTCTGAATCTGTAAAAAGCAACAGAGGGTCCTGTGGCACCTTTGAGACTAACAGAAGTATTGGGAGCATAAGCTTTCGTGGGTAAGAACCTCACTTCTTCAGATGCAAGTCTTGCATCTGAAGAAGTGAGGTTCTTACCCACGAAAGCTTATGCTCCCAATACTTCTGTTAGTCTCAAAGGTGCCACAGGACCCTCTGTTGCTTTTTGTAGTATACTGTAGTTGTTTTCAAGTCTTCCATCATGTCAGTATTTAGCTAAGAATCACAGAATATTAGGGTTGGAAGGAACCTCAGAAGGTCATCTAGTCCAACCCCCTGCTCAAAGCAGGACCAATTCCCTGCTAAATCCCCAAATGGTCCCCTCAAGGATTAAACTCACAACCCTGGGTTTAGAAGGCCAATGCTCAAACCACTGAGCTATCCCTCCCCCCCAATGTACAATATGGACTATGAAGCAAAAAAAATTACAGGAAGATACTGTTGAACCACTTAACACTGTGCTCAGAATTGGTATCAATGAGCAGTGGTGGGCAGATAAAGTTATCACAAGTCCTGGACAACTAGGAGTTTTAAACCCATGTATTCTGCCATAAGGAGCAGGCTTCTCCCACAGAACAATCAACTCTATTTTGTATTAACTTGACCAAGAGGGATGGACTACATTTTTTTCTGAATATAAAGAAGCATTCGTATAGAGACACTCAAAAACTGTCCTAAATGGTATTTTTAATATTTACATTTAGGAAAATGTGCCCTTATCTTTAGGGGTATGGTTGGGGGGGGGGGGGGGGGGGGGGGAAAGCAGTGATATACATCCAAGCTCTGACACAAACTAAGCCTAGTCCATGAAACAGATTGTGACAACCTTCAGGAAGTTGTACATGTTTTGAAAACAGTGTCTTGGGCGCTCTATTGTGCTTGGTGAGATTCAGATGCCCAACTTGACTGTACCATGCCATGCAAAAAGTGACAATTCAGGTATAACAAACACAAAGGCGATTCTTTACATAGGATGCTGGGCTCATAGACCAGTAACAATCTGAATCTCTAGCTTGCAGATTACAACACAAGTTGTGTTCCTTAGTTAACCACATATGGTCTGCCTAAACCCTGGCCTGGATTTAATCATGGAACTGATTACACAACAGATTCTCTCCCACTTAGGGCTTTGTTTGGCTCAGTTATCCCTTGGTAGAACTCGGATGCCAATCTCAGTAGACAATTCAGATCATTATATGATTGCCCTTTTCCTTTCTTATATGCTTTGATCATAAACAAAATAGTTAACTAGTTCAATATTTGGGAGGCTTCAGTGTCAATGATTCAATGAAATGAATGAGAAAAGCTGCTGTTTCAGGCTCAGGAATATATCATTGCACCAGCTTATTCACAGCTTCTATTTTGGAGTTCTCTCAATCATGACTTAATTAGGAAGTGCATGATGGCAGGCTCCAGAAAAACACTCCTGGCACAAGCTCCCCATCTTCAGGGAAGGAATATACTGTCTCAGACATTTCTACCTAATTCCAATTACCTTACATTGCAAATTGTATTCGCTGCTCACCACAGAGAAACCCAGAAAAAGGTAAATGGAAACAAATATCTAGCTAGCAACTATACAGGCACAATATACACATCACAATTATAAAAAAACCTACTCTAATCTGCAACAATCTCAGCCTAAAAGGCTTCTCTTGCTGTCAATGAATCTGTTCTAGGGGCCAGTTTGTCACCTATGTGTCTCAGTCATAGAATATCAGGGTTGGAAGGGAGCTCAGGAGGTCATCTAGTCCAACCCCCTGCTCAGAGCAGGACCAATCCCCAGACAGATTTTTGCCCCAGATCCTTAAATGGCCCCCTCAAGGATTGAACTCACAACCCTGGGTTTAGCAAGCCAATGCTCACTCCCCCTGAACAAGAATGACATGAACAAGTCACATGAACAAGAATGGCACAGGCCCCTGACTTAGGGCTGTTTTTTGCTGTAGCCTGGTTTATTGTTTGGACACACTGCATCACCCCAGACCTAACCACTGAAGCAGAAATGAGTATGAATTCACTTGATGTAGGTCCTGCTTTGTTCTAGTCCCAAAACATGCACAGATATTTAGCAATGTGCTCTACATAACCCCTCAAGTTTGTTTCACGTATGGCTACTAATCACATTCCTAAAAAACACCCTTCAAGACAGTCCTCTGATTGCCTGTAACTGGATTTTTCTGCCCCCGACAGATTAAACGTAAAAATATTGCATCTCCAGGTCACCTACAAATCATGGGTTATTGGGTAACACTTGTTTTTACTCACCTCATTTGTTTTGAAATACTTCATAAAGTTTAGGAATATCAGCTCTGGACTGCCCTGTTTATTACCAAAGGACTAAGTGACATCACAACAGGCTTATGCCATCGCCACCTGATCTGCAGCTTTCCTAATTCCCAGTTGAGGGAGACGTTTCCATATTTAAAACATCCTGTTTTTCAGTCTAAGACAGTCACACCCATAGGCAGAATAGTTGCATCAGTACTAAAACTATGCAGATCGGGCCTTAATCTCAACATCTTTTTTCCCTTTAAAAGAAATTTGGGAGAGCAGCAAATCACATTTCATTCATGAGAGGTGACCATACTAGTCCACCAGCAAAAGAGCTATAATCAGACTGATTTTTCCTAAAGTTAAAAAAGCAGAAACAATATTAAGATTTTGCTCTTCCTTTATCATAAATACTTTCTTTCCTTTGCAGTACACTTTCAAAGCCTTATGCTCCACTTTAGCTTTCCTCTCATGCAAGCATTTGTTTTGTCAATATAAAACTACTAGGTGTTTAGTCTTGTGCTATCACTTTTGCATGCTGTACCCGGACTATCCCACGGAGAGCTCTTGCAAACCCAGTATGATCAGAGACAAAAAACACTGGGGAACAGATCTCTGCAGCAGAAAAGCTCTTATGGGCATAATTAGCCCAACTCCTCCCTGGAGACAATGAGTGAGAAGGTGTAATACAAGCTTAGTCCAATTATTGTATCTTCCCTAGAAAAGATTATCACAGATTTGTAGATTCATTTTCACTTCAAAGTTGGATGGCCTGCCCACTAAGGACACATTTACCACAGTATTACTGACCTATTGGAACTTGAGGCCTTCTGCATATTCAAGCATAATGCAACTCTAAATTGTCTGACATTAAGGTAAATTGAAAGTTAAAAATTGGGCACAAACTTATGTACAAATTTGGATGCTAAGAATTTATCTACATGGACTCAGGTGGTGGGGGTAGGGGAAATGCCAACTCCAGACTGACTTGTCTCCGTATTTCAGTCTGGGCAGGTCAGGTATTTTGGTTAAGCCCAATTGTTGAGGTGTCTCAAGAGCCCCACAAATGTAAAAAGCTTAACGCTTTCCTGCATTATCCACCGTAAATATTATGCTGTATAATTTTTTTAAAACATAGTACAGAGTTCTTACACGCACTTTAAAACATTGGTTTAAAACAAAACTAAAGTAGCAAATGAGAATAAGCTCACAGGTTTAGGCTAGTTAATACAAGCTGTTTTTTTATATTTCACCAATTTAAGAGTCAACATTGCACTTATCAGCATACATAGTCTGTATAAATAACACATGGGTCGGTATCAAAAGCACTTTCCAATTCTATACTAGTAATCTACAGGGCGAAGAAAACTTGTCAGTGGCAATTAGAAGTGCAGCTAGCTCTTGAAGATGCCAGTAACCTACCAAATAACATCTTACAGTAGTATATAGGCTGACAAGGATAACCTTAAGACAATAGTTTAACTATCCACCTTATGACAACTTACAATGAAAGTTTTAAGTATTGGCATCTTAGCCTTCTTTTTAATAGGCACTTATTACTTGGCATAAAAAATATGCTGGTTAGGGCAGCAGGAAAAATTACATCCAACAGTTTATGCAGTGGTGTTGTCATCGTGTTGGTCCAAGAATATTCGAGAGACAAGGTGGGTGGGGACAGAGAATGGATAGTGGACTATAGATAGGGACCACACATCTTGAAGAACCCACAGGTAGGTAATCTCCATTTCTTCTTTGAGTGATGGTACCTGTCTGTGTTCCACACCTGGGAAATTAACACACAGCAGTCAGACAGGGGATGGGTGAGAAGATGCAGAAGTGACAGCTGCCTGTAGTATTGCAGTCCCCATAGCTGTATCCACAATTGATGACCGTACCAGAGCATGTGTCTCATGAAAGTACGCAAGGAGCTCCAAGGAGCTGCCCTACATATCTCTAGGAGAGGTACATCTCTGAGATGAAGCCGAAGTAGTTTGCCCTCTAGTGAAATAAGCCCTCACCACCTCTAGAGGGAAATAGGAGCTAATTGGAAACAAAGGGTAATACAGCCTGAGATCCATTTTGAAAGTCTCTGCACTGATACAGCTTGACCCCTTGATCACTCTACTACAGCAACCAATAGCGTGTGCGTCTTTGTTCTTTGTGGATTCTCGAAACCAGTCACGTTGGTGAGTCCAAGAAGAGAAACTTCCATTTTGCTGAACAACAGCTTCTCAGAGTCTTCTCTGCTTTGATTAAGGATGGATTGCACCCTTTTGGAACATGAGTGCTCTATTTCAGACGTCCATCCAAATACCAGGCTCAGAGTTGCAGCAGTCCCAGATTGGGGTGCTTGAACCTGACCCTGTGCTGCGTTAGCAGGTCCGACAATGTGGGTACATTCATGGGTGGTTAAACTGAAAACTTCAGCAGTACACCAGAAACGTCTTGACGAGTTGGGTACAATCAGAAGGACTCAAGCTGTCTTGGTGAATCTTCTGTACAACTTGTGGTATCAATGGATTGGGAGGGAAGGCGTACCTCAGGCAATCCTTCCATGACACCTGTAAGGCATTTCCCATCAAGTCTTGCCCTAGGCTACTCTGGAGCAGGATCAAGGATGATTCCTGTTCACCAGTGAGGGGAGAAAGTCCCAGACCATTGTGATGTTGTGCAGTCTATATGGTTTTATAAAAATATGATAATAAGTGAATATAATGTAACTAGAATATGCTTCATGCAAAAGGTCTCTTGTAAGGTATCATTACAAAACTTATAATCTACTGAGTGTGATCATCCTATTTGTATAAATGTACCACTCTTGTATCTGGAACTAGAAATATAAAATACAACTCTGAGGGCCTACTGTAATTATGCAAAGTGTGGGCCATTAATGGTGGTTTGGAATCTTAATGGCTCCCATTAACCAGGATAATTGACTTGGGCTCTGTTTGCAAGCAAGCCTTCCTGTGAGTCAGGCTGGGAGGAATGAAGGCTTGAGGTCTTACAGTGACATGTGATCATGTCACATGAACTGGAATCCATCTTTAACCAGTGAGGGGGGGTGGAAACCCAGAGAGACACAAAGGATTCCCGCCTTATGCAAAAGATATATAAAGGGGTGGAACAGAACAAAGAGGGAGAGCCATCATGAAGAATCCCCTAGCTACCACCTGAGCTGGAACAAGAGCTGTATCGGGGAAAGAATTGTGCCCAGGCCTGGAAGGTATCCAGTGTGAGGAAAAAAAACTTACTGAAGCATCTCTAAGGGTGAGATTATCTGTATTTAGTTTGATTAGACGTAGATTTGCGTGTTTTATTTTATTTTGCTTGGTGACTTACTTTGTTCTGTCTGTTACTACTTGGAACCACTTAAATCCTACTTTCTGTATTTAATAAAATCACTTTTTACTTATTAATTAACACCTGGGAGAGCAAACAACTGTGCATCTCTCTCTCTATCAGTGTTATAGAGGGCGAACAATTTATGAGTTTACCCTGCATATGCTTCATACACGGTAAAACGGATTTATTTGGGTTTAGACCCCATTGGGAGTTGGGCATTTGAGTGCTAAAGACAAGCACACTTCTGTGAGCTGTTTTCAGGTAAACCTGCAGCTTTGGGGCAAGTAATTCAGACCCTGGGTCTTTGTTGGAGCAGATGGGAGTGTCTGGCTCAGCAAGACAGGGTGCTGGAGTCCTGAGCTGGCAGGGAAAACAGCACTTCTTGGCCCTCTTAGGAGTGAGAGTACAAACAGCAGGCATGAGTGAAATCATCTTTGCCAGGTCCACTATGGCCTCAATGTGGAGGGACACTCAATTGGGACTGGACGGCTGAAGAACGTCTAGTAAACTGTTGAGGCTCCTGGAATTACTCAAGCTTAATCTGATATTGCTTAAAGTCATCTGGCAGACCCAAAGATTATGGAATAACTGCCTCATCCTGTGAAAGACAAGACTGGTCCTGGAACCAGCTCACCTTCCCCTTCTGAATATTCTGATAGGGCCAGTCATGTGTGTCCAGGCAATGGCAAATACAACTCCTGGGTGTCTAATGTAGGACTCCTGTGCTCTCCAATATTGCCAGTAGGCTGGATCAATTGGTGGAGTAGGACTCCATGCATTGGATATCACCTGTCTCTTGGCCAACTGTATCTGGTTGAAGGCCAGAACTCATCTTCTGGTGCTCCTGTACCATGCCACCTCTGCTCAATGTCAAAGACTTCTGCGGGTCTTCTGACTCATCCAAAGAGAAAGCCAGATCCCTTATCTCTGGCAGAACCAATGGTACTGATGATTGCACCTCAACACAAGCAAGTGGGATGGGAGAACGACTCTGCATCATCAGGATAGTCTCTTCTTCTGGTGTCACAGTGTTCCAGAACAGTCCTGATGGGGGTGGTGAATGCAAATAAGGAAAAGCAAAGATGTCCTCTGGTGAGATGTAGGTCTCAGATTGCTCTGGAGTATAAGAAGAGTCCGCTACCAGAGCAACGGAACCGGAGCTTCCCTGGTCACCATGTCAGTTGGCTCCCTCCAGGGCCGTGTTGCTACCAGTACAGCATCAGGTCTTATAAGTGGATGGGAGCACCAGGAGCTGTTTATCCCGAGTCTTCACCATCAGAGCCAATGTAGGAACTGTCAGATCTATACCCTTGCTCACCTTCTCCTGTCGAGGACTCAGGCATAAGTCCTTAGCACCTGTGCGTGTCATCTATCCCGACTCTGATGGGAAGGAATCCTCTCTCGAGAGCAGTTTTAGAAGATGGCTTGTCCCTATGTCTATGAGAGTCCCCCTTGCTCTCACGTGAAGCCCTCTCCTTAGGCTTAACAGTCTCAGCCTCCAATCCCAAGATCAAGCTCAGAGGGGTATTGTCCACTTGGTGAGACTGCTGTATGGGGTCCCCACTGCCCAGATCTGATTGGGTCATCATTGCCTTCTCCATGAGATGTTTTCTGAGTCTCAGTTCCTGACTTTCCTGAGATCTTGGGGGGTGGGGGGAAGAGCACCAGATGCTGCACTTAAAAGAAATGTTAGCCTCACCCAGCAGATGTAGCATTGATGTTTGTTGTTCACCGAAAAGGCAGGTAAACAGTTTTTGAACCCAAGGACATAGAACATAATCTCACTCTTTGGGTTGATGGGGGATTCCCTGGTGGGGAAAAAAAGGGGTGAAACTATCTAAAGTACTATGCTAAACTATACTATAAAACCTACCAAAACTACTTTAAAAACTAGCTATACATACTTGCTTACAGCAATGACGCAGTAAAAAAAAGAGCTGAGGACAATGAAGATTCCAACTCAGACAATGCAGGGGTAAGAAGGAACTGGAAAGATGTCAGTCCACGCCACCTTTTAGATCTTCAGTTCCAAGCATGTGTGTGGGCCAATAGACGTTGCTTGCAAAAAACAAAAACAAAAAATGCCTGATTCAGCCACATGTATATTCCCACGTGTGGAATACATCTAGGTACCATCCCTTGAAGATGATTTGCCTTCATCTTGGTCTTATATCTATCAATTAGTAGGAACTCCCAGAATTTTTTTTTAAGTGTGTCATCTACAGAAACTCAAGTATTTCAGTACAATTGATAGAAAAATCTAACAGCCTGGGCTGCCTGTGATAATAAATTAATGCAGTCTACCAGAACATGCAAGACACAGTTAGTATAGCTGTTTAGGCAACAGCACATCAGAAATATTCAAAATATTTTCAACATATTTAATACAGGATTATTGCCAGTTCTGTGGATTCTCTGAGTGACTTCTTACCATTTGTCTACTGCTAATGTTATCTGCATATTTAGGATGCAGGGCACAGGCCCCATAATAAGGTTTTTTGACAATTTGTTAAGAAATGGCAACTATGTCAAATAACTTAACAGAAAGCACACTAGCAATGCTTTAGCAATCTGTCCATCATTCACTGCATTTCCCTTTGTTTTTTCACATTGCTGCTGTCTGTCGTTCGAGTCATACATAATGCAGCCCCATCTCAGAGCTGGAACAAACATACATGCCTCATTTCAAATAATTAAGGGAACATCTAATGGAGGTAGTGGTGTTGGGAGGAGCTGTTGCCATGACAGCAGCAAAGAAAGGTGGCACCATACTGATGGAAGAGAACAAACGTGCCTTCAATGGTCCTGTCATTAGTTGAAAGCTGTAGATGACAGGAGACTTAAAAATCACCACAAAATGGACAAATTAAAGAATAAATCATGTTACACTACTCTGAGCTGCCACTCTGTTCTTTGTTTATCAAGCATTGCTAATTGAAGTGGAACATTAATTTGATGTAGTATTACAAGGACAACTGATTTTTCTGCGCATAAAGAAAAATGGATAAAATGAGCTGAAAATTAAGAATCCTATAGTAAGTACTTTCAAATAAGGATTTTTCACAATTACATCTACATAAATAACTTCTTAAAGATGTTTTTCTCCTTACAAGCTTAATGCAAATTAACTGAAGGGATAATTTCTTACTTGAAAATGTGGTTTCTTAAAATGTCTTGTAATATACCAAAATGACATTCTCTACATGCTGAGCTTACTCCAACACTATTGCAATATACACCATCAGCTTTTATGTACACCAACCATGAGCCGTGCTGAGCAGAGCGATCATTAAACAACCAGAGGACCACTTACTGTATGGCTCATCATCCTTTCACTACTGAGGGAGCTCTCTTACAGTACCTAGAGCCAAGAGTCCCCAGCATTAGATATTGTTTGACAAACCTCCATTAAACAAACCGCAGATGCCTTCAGCAAAAAAAGCTCTCTGAACAGGTTATTTTACATACTGTATTCTTTAATTTACACAGGCTAAGGAGTTTATATTTTCACATTAAGTATCTTATCACAGGCTGGCTGGCCCTTTAAGGGGAGTTGGGCCCAGCCTCACCTGTGACAGTGCAGCTAGTCTCATCAGTTTTGGATCTGATGGCTTTATTTAATTATTAGACCTAGCTGGGAAGGAGTCATGGGTGTGACCTTCCTGGAAGTATCCAGGGTTGTGAGGATATCAATCAGTAACTGATTGTGAGGACATCCAGAGTCATCATTGACATAGAAGATAGCATCTAGGCTGACAAGACCCTCAATTACGAGAAGATAATCTCAACTCTGCACTTTGATCTGGAAGAGGCACAGAAGATTTACCGTTCTTGTTAACACAATCTAGATGGTGTCAAAGATACTGAAGAAGCTACTACAGCTAAACGTTCCTGAACTAGACACTTGTCAGGAACAGACAGGCAAGGCAAGTTTGATGCTGCCTGATACACCACTGGCATAGGAACAGTTGATGCCAATACTGATGTCATTAGTACTGGACTCAATGGACGGTACCAGAGTCTGTGGTAGTGTCCTCTTGCTCTCGCCTCAGTACCAGAGAGCAAGTAGATAGTCCCGCGCTCTCATACAGATCGGATGATCACAGTGCCAGTCTGCACTCCCCTTAGAAGGGGAGGAGGACTCTAGGAAGACCAGCAGAAGGGGAATGGTGTCTTTCTCCTGGGAGAGGAATCCAAAGGTGGCTGAACAACTCATGGCAGCTCAGACATCTGAGGGGGCTGAGGATCAGCAGAGGTGCCCAATGCCACAGTAGGTTTCATGGCCTGCTCCCAAAGGTGCTGCTTCATATATAAATCACTTGCCACCTCCATTTTTTCAAATGATTTTCTGATGGAGCACCCTTCTTTAATGTGACCTTCTCCCAGGCATAAATACCACACGTAGAGGTCACTACTGGGGACAGCCACCCACACAGGGCATCTCACTAGGATAACTATCTTAACTAGACTTGGCAGTACCCTCTCCCATCGACTTCAGTACTCCACCTCAATGAGAGGCAGAACCTATGTTGACAGGAGAGCATCCCTCCTCCCCCTTGACATAGCACAGTGTAGACAGCGTGGTAAATCGATGTAAACTACATCGGCGTAAGTTACATAACTTAAGCTGTGTAATTTACATAGACTTACCCTGGAGTGTAGACAAGAACTAGGATACCGAAGTGTGACGTAAAATACCACACAGAATGTTCAGAGACTAGCCGTTGGTAGAGAGAAGGAACTGAGGGGACCTGGGGAGGCACTGTCCTTAAATAGCCAGGGGAGAGGCTAAGGGTTTAGAAGGCATGAGCACTACCCTTACGGGTACTTTTAGGCAAAGTACTCAGCCTTCAGTGTGCTGGGCGAGTGCACACCTGAGTGGAATGCATGTCTGCTACCACTTGAATTTAATTTTCTGCATAGACAATTCCTTAAATATTATCCAGACATACATTTTGCAGCGACTGATAGTTTTCTTCACCAATAAAATGCAACCCCTTCTGGGATTAAGTGTGGCAGACATAAAGCAGAATACAAAATGAAGCAGAATGTATCTAATTGAGGAATTCTGTGAGCTACCTTAGGTTAAAAAAATATTACTGAAGCTAAAAGTTGGCAAGGACATCAGGTTTAACACTAAGCTTTTGAAAAAGATGCCATGCCCAACCTGAAGTTAGTGAGGTTACACAGCTGTATCTGAGAGTATAATGGAGTCTGTGATGCTCAAAAACCTTTATGTCCAAACAAAACTGATATTGAAATCATACAGTAAGTGTGGAACAATGTCACATGTATAGAAGTGTTTAAGTGCTTAATATGAAGGAACTAAGGAATAAACAAGAGTTTAAGTGAATTAATGAATGTAGTAGTGGAAAATGAGCTAGATGAATATAAAATATTAAATAAAAAACAATATAAGGCTATTACATTATGTCATGCTTAAATAAAAGCTCAGCGGAAGCTAGACTGGGTCAAAATTTCAATTAATCCATCATTTTCAACAGCAGAAAACCAAGTTATTCTGTATGCCCTCTTCCCTTAACTTTGAATTATAACTGAACTGATTTAACTCACATGGCCTCCCCTGTTATTTTTCCCCACTCTGACCAGATCCATTTTGTATTTATCATCCCAAAGCTGTATTTACTCTGGTTATGGGTACACGAAAGCTTCTACATATGTTCAACCATTTGCAAGAAGGTTGGCAAAGTTCAGGTAAAGGAAAAAAAAAAAAAAGTACTTGAATATTGTTTATCAGTCCTGGAAACAGATGTTCTTTTCCAAATCCATTCTCTGGAGAGTGAAAAGCAGGATAATTATTGATCACTTGGATTAATTCAGATACTTCTGCACTGGACCAAATCAATGAAGATAAGGGATAGATATGGGTATCTATATAGAAAAATATGTACGAGCCGTGTAAAGTGACTGTAAAGGTAATTTTGACAAAATATAATGGACTGTTCATACACATCCTCAGTAGTCACATGAATATTAAACTAAAGAGAATCTATACACCAAAATAGTCTTAAATCTTGAACTATGCTAACTACTCACACAGAAATCATTCTCCTACTTGATTCCTCAAAGCATGGGAGCATTAATTTCACTTAGAGAAAAGGTTAGTTTTCCTCATCCCAAAACGCTACGGTCTGCATTGCACTGCATTTCTAGTAGCTTTTTCACTTAGCTTTATATAGGACTAAATACTAAACGCAAAAAACAAGTGCTTGAATCTTGTTTAGTATAAATCATGGAAACTGAGGTTTTCTTCACCTCAGAGAGTCATACATACGTAATTGTTAAATTATCTGTAAATTCAGTAAAATTTTGAATTAAAGAAAGCTGCAAAGAGAAAGTTAAGTGAAACAGCTCCAAGGCACTGACTGGGTGTTTTGTCCATAAGCACCAGGAAAGGGAGAGAAGAATCAGTCATCCATGATGGCAGACATTTTGTATGTACTTCAATCCCACGGTATCCTGCTTTGAATTATTCTAAGGAAAAATTGCCACAGCAAACTCTTTTGCATCCCCAGACATTCTGCCTCAAAGATTAAAGATCACTAAGAGGCACAAATGCCAAAAAAGTAAAAATCAAGGGACTGATTTCTCTAACGTGTTTCCTGCTTCCTCACAGGCATCTCTCACACAGGCTTTTTTTCTCTGTCACAAGTGACCCCCTTTACTGTATCTGCAGGCAAGAATCTTAATTTAGATACATGTTTGTAGAACTATTGAGCAAAAACAAAAAGCTTGCAGAAAAGCACATAGTTCCTTGCAGGCAAACTTGACGCTCTGGCAACCCAAATTAAGCAAGGAGATTACCATAGGACCACCACTGAGTGCATTTGGAAGCCAGAGATGAAGTGGAAGCACCAAAAAAATGCAATGGGATACGCCTAAGCCCTTCTCCCCCTTACCTACCTACATCAATATTTCAAATATGCCCTTAAGAGTAGAGTATCTGAACCTGAATACGGAACACAAGGATTTGGAGTGTTCAGTTACAGCAATACATTCCTGATTGTTCTTTTAGTCCCTATATTATCAATGAGGCTGAGAACTGACACTTTCAAAGTGCAGCTCCATTCACCATGTTCTTTGCTGCAGGAAGTGGAGGCACGGAAGCCACAGCAACCAGTAGCAAGAAGGACCAGCTGCAACAGTTGCACTTGTGGCAATAGAAACTGCTCCTTCAAGAAGCAGGAGAGGAGCAGAACCCCTCTCTAAGAGTCAAGGATAGACCGAGGAGCAGAAGCTAGGGGAAAACACCTTTACCAAATTATGCTACAGAGCTAGAGACAAAGAGCATGAGGTGAAGGCAAACTCAACAGGCTGCCTACTATGGAACTGACCTTGAGCTCCCTACTCCTTTGGCTGCAGCTCAAGAACCCACTGCCTGTTCCTATGCCTCTCCTGGCAACCTGCCTACGACAGAGGAAGGCAAGAGGCCATGGGGATCTTATGTGTCCCACTTCACTTCCTCCTCCTCTCTAGCTAAAGAAGAGTTAGTGTCTCAGAGATCCTAGGTGTGTGGTGCAGGATGAACAGGCCTAGTCTATCGCCACTCTCCTGAAGACAGATCGAAAGATTTCTGGGAAGCAGTGTAGGGTACAGATATGACCTTAGCAACCATGGGAAATACCACAGCAATTGATCAGATTCCTTGCACACATCAGCTGTCAGCCATCCTTCCCTAACTGCTGCTCCCTGAGATTTTTCAGGAGAAGGGAGGAGCTACTGCTCCTTAAGCAGGATTTCAGGAACCCTCTGTGGTGCCAGCAGCTGTTGCTTCACCGCTTCATGTATGAACCTTCTTGAGCAGGGAGTGGAGCATCCATTTGTGGAAAAGGATAATAAGAAAGTCAGTCATAGGCTCTAAACATCCAAAAATAGTAGAAGACAGAGCTTGCCATTTACTCACCTTCCCCCTCACTTATTATATTTCAGTGTCAGAAGCCTTTCTGGGGCAACATAATCAACCACATCATTTTATGGGAGGCAAGTTCCCCCCAAACTTGAAGAAAATGATAGAAAAAAAACCAACCAGAAATAACATCAAAAGGTTGAAACTCCCATTTGATCAGACAGCAACCAGGTAAGAAAGACTGTTCCTATTCTTGTGAGGTTTATTTTTTGCCCTTACTGTGCAAGTTTTAGTAATGATTTGCTCTAGATTCAGAATCACTTATAAATTGTCAGGAAAGTAAATTGATATGGCAAGTCCCGCAATTTACCAAAATATAATTCCTCTACACTATAAGATTACTGTGATCTCTATTTCTTAAGATTGTGTAATTATATGCTGTGCTCTTTTGTCCCACCCAACACAAGACTGCTACTTTTCATTCAAGTGTATCCTGACTTGACTCTTGGTCATCCAATATCAAGTCTTATGCATATATGTTTATAAAATTACAAAACCAATTAGTAAACTTTTAATCTCTGGTCATTACCAATTTGAAGAATTACCTTTAAAATCAGTGTTAAAGTCAATATGCAAATTTTAAAAAGACCTCAACATTCACTGTGCTAACTGAAAAGCAAACGGAGATTTTTTTCAAATCTAGTTGTACATGCTACAAAGCCCCTGGGAACAGCACCATTAACATAAATGAAGTTAAAAAACTAAATGGTATAAAAATGACTAATGGAGTGGTTATACACAGACACCAAAGGCCGGAAAAGAAGTCCTCTGATAAATGAGTGGGGTTTCTTAACTAGGGAGAGAAGGGAAGATGTAGAACTATACTGGAGCTACTTCCATACTCTCAGGGCCACAGTAGCAAACAGTGTGTACCATCTGTTCACCTCAGGAACAGTGTTGGAACATGTGAAGTGGCAGGTTTCAGTGACGACTCAGATGAGGCTCACAAAGTTGTACATAGGCCAAATTTCAAAAAATAAATCAAAATCCCATAATGATGAAATAAGAAGCTTTCACTTAAGAAATATCAGGCACTAAGCAAGAATAGTTAATAATTTAACCAAAGATGCAAGCAATATTGGCCTAACTTAACAGTAAATCAACAAGTAATTTTTAAATTTCGGCTTGTATTATATTCCATTTCTTGAGGTAAATAATTGTACAGCTTGGATAGTCTTCACACACAGGGAACAGAGTCAAAGACATAGCTTAAGCTATGCTAGCCAACTACACTCAAGCTTGTTTAAGCCTTTTTACATGCTATGCATTATACTATACTATCCCAACTAGTTGAAAAATCACACTTTTTTTACTGATATACATATTAAAGTAAAAAGTTCTCTCTTTAATGCAAAAGGTCTACATATTCAGATAGCCCGCAACATAGCCGGAAGCAAGTCAAATGTTAGGGAAAAGGAGGTCACTTCCTGCGGTTTGAAAATTTGCCATCCCCAAATATGGTACAACCAATACATCTACCAATACAGTTATTGCTGAAATTTTGTATTTGCACCATAATGGAGGGGCTAAAACAAACAGAGCTACTTTAGCCAAGATAGCAGATACAATGTTTCAGTTGGGAAGCTCTCTTAACTTCATTAAAAACCTTGGTTTAGATTAAAACTTGCTGGATTTCCCTAACAATTACAATAGGGTACTTATGCAGCAGCATCATTCAGTTACTACTAAATTTAGACACGCCATAAAATGTCTCAAAGTAAAACTTTCCAACCCGCTAAATGACTTAGGAGCCTAAATTCCATTTTCCAATGTGATTTAGAAGGCAAATCTTTCAATGAGATGTGGGCTTTCAAGTCAGTTTTGAAAATATTAACCAAGGTTTTTCTTTAATTTTCTTGAAAGGGTGGAAAGAGGATCTGCATCTATATTTCTAATGCAGGGTTAATATTAGACCAGGCACAAGGCAGGCAGGCTTTGTGCAAACTTCCACACACAGTAGCTTCGCTTCTCGGTCTGCATTCCTCTGCTGGATTCACAAAAAGGGCAGAAATAGGGTGAACGCCCCAAACCTGATGGCCCAGGACCCTCGAAATTGCTTTCTGCATTCCAGACAAAATAATTCAAAATGTTGAACTGAATTTCTCAAAACTCAAAACCATCTGGCAATTTTTTTTTTCATCCAGGGCTTCAGAACATACCTTTAAGTTTTGCACAGCAAAGTAGTCTTGATTTTTGGTCAAGTTCCACCAAAGCCAATAACAGGAGCGCACACTTGTTTATATTTCTGAATCAACAAGCAGAGGTCATCATGCAGAAAGCACATAAATCTCAGATGTTTCAGTCAGCTGGCAAACTACACCACGTAGACTAGGTCTGCAGCTGTGTTAACTTTCAACAAGGAAAGGGAAGGTCTATTAGTACAAAAATACTCATGACTATTGGCATGACAGAGGCACAGAGCTCAGTGTCTTTTGCCAGTATATTACTGAATCAACAAGGAAATAAGATATAATAAATACCATTTGTTCAGAATAGGATGTACATTTTGGCTTCGTTATGACTTTTCAAATTGCACTCAGCTATTCTCTACAAATTGCTTATGTGTCTGGTTTTCCCCAAGTAAGAAATATTGAACAAAAGTAGACAGACATTTCACTGCTGTTACCCTCAACTCTCTGCAATGTAGTGTGTGAATTAACACCTACTGTATGTAGAACACAGAACAGAGATTTATGACTGATACTTTCCTGAGATTGACCAAAGCAGCATAAAAGCTAGATTTTCCAGTCTAAAGAACATCACATTAAAATTAGTCAAATAGAAATCAGTGCAAAAAGTCAACTAAAATTTGTCTGGAGTTACTGATGATATATTTCTAAACAAGTGCTTTTTCACATATTCAAACCAGATATAAGTTGGTAGACCCCCACTCTACCAATGGCATTCTGCTTATTTATATCAGTTCTGAATTTGACTTCAATTGTCACCCACTCTTCCTCTTAATTTATTGCTCCTCTTTTTCCTACAAGCTAAGGATAAAGAAAAGTGACTCTCTTTAAATTAGTTTTCTGTTTGTCATAAACATACGGTTACGGGTAGCATAAAATCCCTCTTTACCTTATAAAGGGTTAATTCCTCTTTTACCTGCAAAGGGTTAAGAAGCTCAGATAACCTGGTTGACACCTGACCAAGAGGACCAATAAGGGGAGAAGATAATTTTTAAATCTGTGGGGGAAAGTTTTGGTCTGTCTCTCTCGGAGCCAGCCAAGAAACCAGGCAAGGAAATTCCATCTTCTTAAGTATATCTGAACGAAGCATCTAGTCTTGCAGAAATAGTAAGTAATAGCAGGAAAAAAATGCGTTAGATTACCTTTTGTTTTAGCTTGTGAATTTTCCCAGTGCTAGGAGGGAGGTTTATCCCTGTTTTTGTAACTTTAAGGTTTTGCCTAAAGGGGAAATCCTCTGTGTTCTTGAGTCTTTTGTTATTCTGTAAAGTACTTACCATCCTGATTTTACAGAGATGATTCTTTTACCTTTTCTTTAATTAAAATTTTTCTTTTAAGACCTGATTGATTTTTCATTGTTCTTAAGATCCAAGGGCTTGGGTCTGTGTTCACCTGTACCAATTGGTGAGGATATTATTCTCAAGCCTCTCCAGGAAAGGGGGTGTAGGGACTTGGGGGGATATTTGGGGAAGGCAGGGCTCCAAGTGGCCCTCCCTAAATGTTTGTTTAAATCACTTGGAGGTGGCAGCGATACTAAGGCTAGAAAGGAATTTGTGCCTTGGGGAAGTTTTTAACCTGCTGGTAAAAGTAAGCTTAGGGGGTCTTTCATGCAGGTCCCCACATCTGTACCCCAGAGTTCAGAGTGAGGAAGGAACTCTGACACTACTCTAGTATTTATTTTATGCCATTATCATATACAGGGTGAGCCATCAGTGTAGTAATGTGATTAGAATGTTGACCGCCACTGTCACCGTAATGCACTTGAATGCTAGTATCAGTCTATCATGTTGGTGTACTCACAATCCCAGCCTCAGCTGTACAAGGTCTCCTGCTTCTCAGATAGAATCCTGTGCAGCAGCATGGTAACTAACCTGTGTGTGCATACTGGTGTATGCACATATTCAATACATTTTTGTAAGAAAAGCCTATTCAGTCAACCGAACAATTAGGCATTGTTCACAAAAAATGAAACCATTGAATTGCAAACATTTCTCCAGTACCTAGGGAAAAGATCACAGGAAGTGAACCCTGAATCTCACAATAAAGCTTTAATAAATCTATTTAGTAAATAACAGTGCTTTTCTGAACTGGACTTGTTACAGGCAATGTCATCTTGCAACTGCCAAACACACTATGTTTAAGTCTTTGGTGCCTAAAACTCCAATTTTACTTCTAATTGCCTTCAGGTTGTATTTCTGACTTGGGCAAGCAAGGAAGGACTGAAAAAATCTATTATGGTTTTGACAGCAGAAGAGGCAAACTGGGCTGTCATGGATGGCCTGCCATGGATGGCCTGCCAAGAAGCTCCTCTCAACTATGGATCTGCAGCCTAGCTTCCTGTACTTCTCTGTACAACTTGCTGATCTTGAGATTCATGGAACATACAGCAAAAGAGGGGCTCAATGGTCAGAGTCAATTCAAGACAATTTAGTTTAGTAGACATCCTGTCAGACTCACTAGTAAGGAAAAACTTGAGTAGCCACTTGTTTACATTGGTAAAAAAGAATGAGAGCAACTTGTCTTATTTCTTCCTTATGAGAGAAGTTATTTTTCTGCCTTCTGAGGTGAAAGCTACAGAAATCAAAACTAGTAACCCTCTTCACTCCATGAATATGTAAGACAAAGGCATGTCTTATATGCAGGGCTTTGGAGCAGAGCTCGGAGCTGGAGCAGCAGTGGAGCTGCAGGTTTTTGCCTGGAGCTGGAGCGGAGCTGGAACACAGCTCCAAAACCCTGCTTATATTCCTACTTTTAAGTCTTTAACCTTAAATTTGGATGCTTGCCCTTTTAGACATTGTTTGTTTATCTGTTATTCTGCAAGAGTAGTTTTAAATTATGTTCAGAACCTCCACACGCACAAGTGTCAATCAATGCTTTCACTTGGAAAGAGAACCCCTCTGACTAAAAGATCCCAGATAATAAAAAAGAATCCAAGTGACAAAGAAGTTGGCTTTCTTCTGAGATGCACTTCAAATGACTTAATACATAGTACAATGGCTTATGGCACAGAAGCCTAAAATAAATTAACTGTGGTTCATTCCCTAACCAAATTCATTTGTTGTTCATCACGTTTCGTCGTCGTCATTGTTGTTGTTGAATTTTCTGTCACCTACAAGTGAAACTGATACCTGGCAAAAATTGAAGGGCACTATGAAAAATCCACAGATACACTGCTTTTTTCCCATCCAGATTATATCAGCAGGTCTCTTTACTGAAGGTCAAGACAGACTGGCATCATCTAACTCTCAACACAGTGAAGGCTAGGTGTTGTATTCAAGAGTAGACGCTTACTACTGTCCTCTGTCAATTCTAAGACAGTTAAAGGAACCAACAGCAAACAAGGCAGCTGAGTTAACAAGTAACAGAGCACAAAAAATCCTCTACCAAAAAAGCAAATTTAGTACCTGAGTTCTTTATACCTTCCACATGCTTTACAAACATGAAACCTCACATAGCTCTGTGATACAAGTACACCTCTACCTCAATATAACGCTGTCCATGGGAGCCTTACCACGTTATAGGTGAAACCGCGTTGTATCGAACTTGCTTTGATCCGCCGGAGTGCGCAGCCCCGCCCCCCCCGGAGCACTGCTTTACCGCGTTCTATCCGAATTCGTGTTATATCGGGTCGCGTTATAGCGGGGTAGAGGTGTATTCCTATTTTACAGATGGCAAACCTGAATCTAAATACTAGGTAAGATTGGATCGCTGGAGTTTGACACTCCCAATTTCAAGCTGCCCATCTCTGAAAACCCACGTAATCAACATGTGAACATAATGTAAATGCTATTACGCTACAAACTGGGTCCAATTCATCCTCTTTGGTGTAATGCTCTGCTATTTGTTAGAGGGAATAGATACTGAGGGAGGGAAAGTGGTGGTATTGCTGTTACCACCTTTCCCCATACATTGGATCTCATTGCCTAAAAAATTGAGTATAAATTTTAAAGTTTGCATGTTTTCTGTAAACAGTATAAGCCCTTTTGTTCACTTGTGTTAAGATACTAGGTGAAGTTTGAATCCCACCACATTTGAAGGGTCTACACAACACTTACATAATTGTATAACGACCTCTAAGAGCCTTATGAAACAATTTAGGACTACTATTTCACCCTTAGCTCACCATATTTTGCCTAGTACTGCAGCACATATGGTATGCAAGAATAGACAACATTCTGAGATCATTCCAGTAGCTAAGGACAACAGGGTGACATAAGGATAACAGTGGAAGCTTTAATTCTGCATTTCACTGCTTTTGGCAGGCTAAATTATACTTGTTATTTTAACCTAATTTTTTTTTTTATTCACTCACACAGCGGTCTATTTTACTTTAAAACATGAACTAGAAGATTTTAAACAGCTAAGATCAATTCAGGTAGCCAAGAAACAAATGTATTTCAAATTAATATGGTAACAAAATATAGGGCCATGCCCAACCCCTAAAGACCTAGAAAAAGTTTATTTCACGTAGTTACAGTCCAATGTTAAATATAAAACTCCAGGACAGCCAATGAAGTTTAAAATTAAACCTGTCCACTGTTTAATGAATGCTTCAGCATGGCTGAAATAGGTATATAAAAATTTTTCCAGCCTTTGCTAAAATGACTAAAGACTTGGAACTCAGTCTTTCTTATCATGACATATTTTCAGAATTGTCTTAATCGTGTTTATTTAGCAGGCATCCATCCGCATTTTCCAATGGTGCAATTCTTTAAACAGTGAAAATGGGAGTAAGGGGAGGTTTTTTAAAGTGGGGAGACACTGAAGTTGAAAGAAAAAGGTTTGGCATGTTTTGTTTGAAAAGCAGGCCTCTGACTTCTCTCTTCTAATGGCCAGAGGCAAAAAGAAAAATGGACTTGACCATTTCTGCAGAAACCCATAGGACCATTACATGCTAAGCTTCAGGGGAAAAACAGAACACATGCTTATTCTGTGAATTCAGCCTCTGCAGAACAGCTCAATTAACTGTTTTGTTATACTCTGCACTAAATTTGCCATGTACGCTCACGTAAGAAATTAACATGCTACATTCCTCTCAACTATTTTTAAGGCTAAACAGTCATTTTCTTTTGGTGGTTTTAGGAAGAGAAGAATATATTGGATTTTGGGTTAAAAGAGAGGAAGGAAAAGCAATCCATGTGCAAGTAAACAAGAACAACAAAAACTTACTTTGTCAACAATGTCAACTTCACTCCCACAAGGGTCAATTCACTGCAAAAGCATTAAGCTGTAATTCTGTGCTGTAAGTGTGTAGGGAATACCTGAATACTTCAGCTTTTTCTTTTTTTACTCAAGCTAGAAAGCTCAAGTCAGAACATCAAGCTGATTTAATTAACAGAGAATGAAGGCAGTATGTGTGTGTTAATTTAGCAACATCCTTATGGTTAGGTGTTTTGTCTGAATGTACTACATCAAGTGACCATATAATTATTTGTTATTTCTAATATGGTAGCAGCTACAAAACACGGATTTCCACAAAATACAGGAAGACAACTCCTGTTTCCAAGGAACTGAAAATTTAAGTAAAATACACGTAATACTGTACCACACAGCGAAACACTGAACATGTAACCCATTCAAAGCAGTACTTTGTACTCTCAGCACCTGTTATTCCCAAGAGAACAAGTACCAAAAATGTACTTTTTTTGTTTTTGGTTTTAGAGATCACCCACTTTCTCCTCCACCAGACATCTTATCTCCCCCACCCCGCCACTCCCAAACACACACATACTCCCACCCCAAATCCAGAAAACCCCTGGCCTGAAACAAGCCATGCTGGGTATATCTACACTGCAGCTGGGAGCAAGCCTCCCAACCAACGAGGACAGACTTGCACTAGCTCTGCTGGAGCTAGCATGCTAAAAAGAGCAGTGTGGATACGGTGGCTAAGGCTAGCCACCAAGTTCGAACTCGGGGGGTGGAGGAGGGGAAGACAAGCTTGGACTCTGGCAGCTAACGCAAGCTGCTGCCTGTACAACAACATCCACACCGTTATTTTTAGCTCAAGTAGAGCTAGCACATGTCTGTCTACGTGGGCGGGTTGTGGGGAGAAAGGACACGCACTCTAAGCTGACGTGTAGACAGACATACCCTCTCTGCCCAGTGTCCTCCAATAATGGCAGAACAGCTTTCCATAGTTCAGTTCCCAATTTTAAAATTTGTTTACAATAATATCCATTATGTGCTAAAGGCTTTCCAAATGTCCTCAGGAGTGGTGGTCCCTGATCCAAGGAACTTTCAATCCAAGAACAGGACAGATAGCAAGATTAGGACAAAGGGAAAAGGCTGCAGTTTATATACAAGTCAGTGAATTTCACAGTGAACAGCATAATAGAGGGGAATCTGCATGGAATACTTATGTGTAGCTAAAATGCACTTACAGATGCACTCAGGGAGGTTGTACTATGCAGAGGGGGACTGATAGTGGAATGAGGCAGAGAATGATTACAATGCTCTACAGCCAAAATGCTTCTGAAATAAATGTAGTCAAACTTTACTAATTCTGGGTCACGGAGAACGAAAATGATGCTTAACATTGTTGATTGGCTCTAGTTTTCAAGATATGCTGTTGGGTCAGTATATACGACCTTTGACTTGGGAATGGCAGAGGATAAGTGAGTTATAAAGGGAAGGGATCTCAATTTAAACCAGAAATGACTAAAATACATCTTTGACTGGCTCTATGAATAAACCTATGACTGGGTTTGGACAGTACTTGCTTTTTAGGCAAAACAATGAATGATGCAATCTGAAGCTGGTATTGCATCATACATGATATGAATTGCATCATGTTATTCCTAGAAGTCATGGATGATGCAATCATAACCAAGCTTACATCACTCTGCTGAACAAATTGCCCTATATCAGCTCTAGAAATCATACAGTGTCGTGCTCTCTTATTTGTCAGGGTTTGATTTTGCAAAGGGACACATTTCTGTTTAGCCAAAGTGAGCAGAGATGCCTCGTACTTGTGTGAACAATGCAGATAACTTCTGCTATGTTTGTGGTGAAGTGACTTTTGCATCACAAAAGCACAGTATAACCACTATGGTTAAGAAAGCCTATCACCTTTATTTTGGCTGCAAAATTGGAGATCAGGACAAGAGGTGGGCCCCACACATATGCTGCAACACTTGTGTAACAAATCTTCGCCAATTGTTGAACAGGAAAAGGAAATCTATGCCTTTTGCAGTGCCAATGATTTGGAGAGAGCCAACAGATCATACCAGCAATTGTTACTTCTGCATGGTGCCTCCAGTTGGGAAAGGTGTGTCAAAGAAGAAAAAGTGGACTGTGCATTATCCAAACATTCCATCAGCTATACGCTCAGTACCCCACGGAGAAGGACTGCCGGTTCCCGATGCACCAGAATCCTTCTCACTTGAGTCAGACGAGAAAGAGGATGAAACTTCTGGTCCTGAACCATCAATATCACAGGACCCACATTTTCTCCCATCCTCCTCCTCTGAACCACACCTCATAACACAAGGTGAACTGAATGACCTTGTCAGGGATTTGGAACTACCCAAGAGTAAGGCAGAGCTGTTGGGCTCCAGACTACAGCAGTGGAATCTGGTAGGGTTTCCACGTTCCGTGACCGTCAAAAGGATCTTGTCCCATTCTTCTTCATGAAAGGTGATCTTGTAGCCTGCAACAACATCGATGGTGTGATGGAAGCCCTCAACATCGTTCACGATCCAGATGAGTGGAGACTGTTCATTGATTCATCGAAGACGAGTCTTAAAGCTGTTTTACTGCATAATGGCAATGTTTTGCCATCGATTCCAGTTGGTCATGCAGTCCATATGAAGGAAACCTATGACAACATGAAACAACTTTTCAGGTGCATAAACGATGACCAACATCAGTGGCAGCTTTGTGGCAATTTGAAGGTTGTTGCTTTCTTGCTTGGTCTGCAGACTGGATACACAAAGTACTGCTGTTTTCTCTGCGAATGGGATAGTTGTGCAAGAGATTCCCACGACATCAAGAAAGATTGGCCACTCCGACAGTCATTGGAGCCTGGGAGGAAAAGTGTTCAGCATCCACCACTTGTTGAATCAAGGAAGATTTTGTTACCATCCTTACACATCAAGCTGGGTCTGATGAAGAACTTTGTCAAGACCATTGACAAAACACAAGCAGCTTTCAAGTACCTCCGTGGAAAATTTCCAAGGTTAAGTGAAGCTAAGATAAAGGAAGGTGTCTTTGATCCTCAGATTCGTGAACTTCTTCGAGATGATGCATTTGACCATGCACTGCGTAGCAAGGAAAAGACGGCATGGGAAGCCTTCCAGTTAGTGGCAATAAATTTTCTCGGAAACAACAAGGCAGACAACTACAGGTTGTTGGTGGAAAACCTCCTCAAGGCATACAAAAGCCTTGGTTGCAACATGTCACTAAAGATACATTTTTTGCACTCTCATCTAGATTTTTTTCCACCCAACTGCGGAGCAGTGAGCGACGAGCACGGCGAGCGATTTCACCAGGACATTGCAACAATGGAGAAACGCTATCAGGGCAAATAGAGCCCATCAATGCTTGCAGACTATTGCTGGACAGTGACAAGAGATGCTCCATTTAATGAATACAAGAGACAAGCCAAGAAGCGCCGAGTAGACACTGAATAGGACTAAACTATGTACACATAATAGTTTTTTGCCTTTTGTTTCATAATCAATTTTATTTATATAACCCTTTTGCTGATTTTTAAAGTGTTACATAAACAGGACAGGTGAAATATCATATAAAGCAACCATAAACACATGAAAAGACCTAGGTTTACAATTTATGATTAAAACTCTACTATCTACACAATATACATAGACATAAAATGTAAAAACTTAAATATCTTAGAAACAGTAGCCAGTTGTTTTAATTGTCATATTTGAATTCAGCACATCAAAATACATAATAAATAGCACATTTTATCTCTGAAGCAGACGACTTCTCAAAAATTGTAGACCAGTGTTACACAAGCGATGCAGTTAGAAACAGTGCCAAGCAGAGGAGACATTTAGAGTCACCCCAAGAAGTAGAATCTAGCAGTCCACTTCACTTCTCCTGAACTGTGCTACCCTAATGGATTATGTGGGGGAGTTCTCTCAAAGGGGTTGGGTTGTTCTGGAATACAAATCTAAACACGGTCATGCATCCACAGGTGGGATGCTTTTTAAATAGACTTTGAAAGGCAAGCAAAGAGAAAACACTAATAGTGAAACTGGCTGATCTGTAACATCTGAAGTAGCAATGATGCATGGTGACCACTGAAAGCCAGGTGTCATGAAGAGCAGATGGGCTGAGATACAGCATAAACCACAAAGCATAACCATATGCTAATTTACTATTAATTACAGGAGCTTTTCAGGACTGCTACAGTACTACACACTAGGGAAGTCTGTACCAATTAAACACATTCACAAACTAATATTTTAGAGTAATTAACAATTTATATTAATAACTTCATATTTCTTTTTATTCATAATTATAACTCAATAATGTGACCTAGTAAACACTACGTTTAGACTACAGTTATGGTGTGCTAATTTGACCTTTTTCCTACAGGATTTCAATCTGGTTGGAAAACCATAGATGGTTGAAAAATACATATTGAGGTTCTCCAGCACACACAGAGAGCCCAACCCTTATTGCACTGAAAGGATAGTGGAAGTTCCCTAACTGAAAGATGCTCCCAATTACAGTATCTCACTTATATGAGCTTCAGAAATCTAATTAGTGGCTCCATTGAAACTGGAAGGTTTTGATTACAGGACTTTATAAGACTTGCATTAAAGGAAACCAACCTATGTTAGGCAAGTAAAGTCATGTTTCTTATCACTTCTCTCCTACATAATTCAGTAGGTGGTAGGTAAGCTGCAAATCAGGAGATGAAAATACAAGCCTGTTACACTACTACCAGAGCTACATAATACAAGCAAGCAGTTTCAGCTCAAGAACAACCAAATTTATCCTTTCAGAGAACCAACCTTGTTTGAAACTAGCAATACCCTCACAATATTTTAACTCTTGAACCAAATAACGCTAAGAACAATCCAACACTTAATTTTTCAAAGCAGCCTCAACCTGATCACATGCACATACACTTTCTACACATTTATTTTTCAAGCACCAACACCTGACCACACAGGTTTTAAAGTTTCTTCCCATTGAGGGTGTGTGCGCAAACATTATGTCATGTGTGTGCCCATAAAAGGAAGCCACCATCTGAAAATATCCTTAAAATATAGAGGCACTTTGAGTTTAAGTCATTGCTAGTGATCAGTTGTGCTACAAAAAAAAATTAAATTTTAATCTACAATTGTTTCCCTTTATATCTCATCCTTAAAGAGACAAAGAGGAATGAAAGTAGGATAGAATGAACTGCTAAGGAATTTCCTTTCCCCATAACAACTAATGGGATTTGTGTGTTAACTAAGTATTTGTCGGTTTGAATAACCATAACAGCAAAGCCTATTTCATAGATCATCTGGAAGGAGCCAAGCGCTCGAGGCTTTGCCCCTGAGATCTCATTACGAGAACCAAGGGCCCCAGCTGACATGAATTATTTACTGCAATCCTGCGCTTATGATTATGCACATGCATTATACACTGAAGATGCATCTGTGCCCCAGTTTAAACAGCCATGTGGAATCAAAGCCCAGCAATTGAGTAAAAATAAATTTCATACCACAGCAAGGGTAATGTTAGTCAGCTAAATGCTCTAGAAATCACCAAAAGGAGGATAAACAGTGGGTTTGTACTGATATCAGCCTTTATTTCTGCTCTTCTACACACATAAATCCTTCCAATAAAACTGAGAAAAGACAAGATGAAAGCAAATGGTTAATAAAATAACCATTTCAAGTGTATTAATAGTCTCATTTGTAAAAATTCACTGACAATGCAATTTTATCCAATTCAAAGGCTGTCACGTTCATTACCACACGTACACAAATCACCAAATAAATGAACAAAATAAAATATTACATGGGCATGTGTCTGGACAATCACGCTGTCATCCCGACAAAATGTCCCTGTGCATTATCATGCTTATCAGTTTCAGCCTCATCTTCCTCCTATTGTACGACTAAAAAAAAGGAAATTTAGATGTAAAAATAAACTGAATGCACAGTGACCCACTGACAAACCCTTCATTTTAAAAAGTCAACTTCTGATGTTAAGTTATGGGAAATGTTGAAACCTTCATTTGAGCATTTAATGTCTCCTTAATCAGCATGCGCCCATAGAGGCACTACACTGAGGAATCCCACAGTAAAAATCTCATCCTCACACCTACCTCTGGAATTGCTAAGTAAAAGCTTAGCGCTTTTTTTTCCATTTTAGTATTAAAGCCATGTCACCATATGACAACAGCTATTCAAAATCTCTATTATACAGTAAGAGCCAGGAGAGAGAGTGAGCTCACTATATTCATGCTAAATGTTGTTTCAGCATAGTAAGTACATACATTCTGTAAACGGATTCTGAATCATGGTTGCCATGTGAGTAAATAAAGAGAATAATTCCTGACATTTTATAAGGCCTATACAAGGACACTCCAGCACATTCTTTGGATATCAATTTACAACAATTTTTAAAATGCACCTAGTATGTTTTTTCTATGTCCCCAAGTTCAGACCCATCACTTCCAGCATTAATAATGAGTGATAACCACCTATTGGTTTTATTGATAAATGAGAACGAACAGACTTGTCTATTCACAGTGCTTCCAGGATGTCATCTTGTTTCTAGGCCAATAATATTTTAGCCTCAGAGTAATCTTTGTCCTACTCTGCCCATGGTTCATCGTTTCTGGGGAAGAAAGAAAATATTTAAGCTTGAGGTCTTATCAAGCCCCTTTTCTTCTCTTTCCCTCAACTTTACTCTTTGTGGGATGACTGTACTGCTTGTTATATGATGCTGAACTAAGTTTGAGACAAGTCATTTATCTGGAGTTCAGATGAAGTATAAAAAGCAGCTTTATAGCCTTCCTCACACTTCACCAGTGTTGCCTCATTCTTACGCACTATGTTTAGGACCAAGAGGATCGTTTTGACTCCATGCCTTACCAAATAAAAGCACTATGAAAAGAAACTTTATCCTTATCTGAAGCAGGTGGACCAGCAGCAGCATGTGTGTTTGTGGCATCAGTTTTAATCTGGAACTTCTCTTCCTCTACAAGTTAGTTGGAAATATTTAACACCACAATACCCCAGGGACCAATTAAGTAGACAAGGGATAGAGATCCAAGCTATAGGGATGGGTAACTTTTCCTTTCCTTGCTAAATGGAATAAACTACAGTAGACATCTTAGGTGGAATTTTCAAGAGCAAGTTAAGCATCCAACTCCTCTGGAGTTCCAAAAGGAGCTGACTAACTCCCTTAGGCACTTCTGAAAAGCCCATCCCTAGGCTCTGAGGCCTTAGCTACACTTACCAGCTAGTTCGACGGCTGGAAATCGAAGTTCTGGGTTCGACTTATCGCCTCTAGTCTGGACGCGATAAGTCGAACCCGGAAGTGCTTGCCGTCGACTGCGGTACTCCAGCTCGGCGAGAGGAGTACCGCGGAGTCGACGGGGGAGCCTGCCTGCCGAGTGTGGACCAAGGTAAGTTCGAACTAAGGTACTTCGACTTCAGCTACGTTATTCACGTAGCTGAAGTTGCGTACCTTAGTTCGAATGGGGGGGGTAGTGTAGACCAAGCCTAAGTAGAAGAAAAAGCTACTTAAAGTTAGTTCCTGTCAGAATTAGGCACAGTAGTGTAAGACAGGCATATGAAAGCAGTCTTTAGCTCCCACATCTGTGCTATTTTAATGTCTAGGTTACATAGATCTCACAGTTATGCGAGTACCTTATACACAAAATAGCAAGTACATGCATGTGTACAGTAAATAAAGACAGCATGTCTGGGCAGCAAACACCAACAATTTAATGTTTTAGTAGAAATACAATACACAGTAAATGTACACAGTAGTATGCCACTAAGTTCTACCACAAAATACTTTTCCAAGGGTTTTTAGTGGATTTGAAACTGTGGCCACTTATAACTCACTGTTCCCTAAAACAGACTTCTCCCCAAAATCTGGCTTCCTCCAGATGCTAATCCTCACCATTAATTCCCTCACACAGGATTCGCTCCTCTGAGGTACCTATGAATCCTCTACTCAATGCACACTGCATATTTTAGAACATCCTTCCCCATGAGACTCTGGAACTAGTCCTTTTGTCCTATTACAGAGAATCAGGTGTGGCCTCTTGCAACCCCTTTCCCTCCAAAGAGGAATAGCAAAAAAGGGAATAGCCTTCATTTATTTAGATAGTAGTTATAGCCTCATACATCTTACCCTACTACTTCTACTTGAAAGATCTCAGAATAGACAGACAAGAAGATTTGCAGAGTATATCACCACCACCAGCTTTTGCATCTCTCCTGATTAAGCTACGATTGTAAGAATGCTGGTTTTAGTCTACTTTTAGTCCGTCTGAAGAATGCCAATCTAAAGCTCCAAGTTCATTTATGAACAGCATTAACTCATACTCTGCTTTGTGATAGAGATGCTAATGAAAGTTCTGGCTAACAGTTTTCCTTCAACAGAAAAAAATTATGCTCTAATATTGGCTAATATTAAGGTGTGCTATTCTATCCACAAGCAGCCACAACTTCTGCAAGTTGAGTAATTTTGTAGACTAAGGAAAAATGCAACACAACCACAAGGATTTAAAAAATAAAAAACTTACTTTATGTAAAGCGATCTTTTTCTTAGCAAGACTAAAGGTATGAGAAGCTGAAATAGCCAAGTAACAGAACATTATGGATTGTTCTGATTACATCATATTGGTCCCCTAAAACTCCACCCAGTAGGGATTTAGAACCTGGCTATCCTCCTAGCCCCAGTCAAGTCCTATAAATAACTTACAATGCTATACCACAAACTGACGAGAAAAGTACTCAAATCATATATTTAGAAACATAATGCCAATGATTAAAGTATCAACTTTCATCTGTACTAACTTTATGAATACCCTAAACAATAGGGTGAACTGAACTCAAAAAAGTGTCCACAGCAGTCAAGTGCTGTACAAACTTTTTTGCTGTTTTTAATTTTCAGAGTTTAAAGTTAATAGAAGACATAAAAACTTTAACTCTCCTTTGCCTGTCTGCTTAGTTGCTCAACTAGAACAGAGTCCAAATTTCAGAACTACTTAAAAACATCACTTTCTCCCAGAAACCACACCTCCTGTCACTTAAATAAAGGAATCCTATAAAAGGAGACTAGGAGGGACATCAAAATATCATCTAGTCCAGCTTCCTGCACTAAGGCAGGACAAACTATACCTAGACCATCTCTGACGGGTATTTGCCTATGCTGTTCTTAAAAACCTCCAATGAGAGGGCTTCTACAACATCCCTCAGAAACCCATTCCAGTACTTAACTATCCTTATAGTTAGAAAGCTTTTTGTAGTATGTAACCAGTATCTCCCTTGCTGCAGATGTGGGCCATGTCTACACTACAATCTTAAGCCTACTTATGTTAGGTCGACTTACAGCCACCAAATTAATTACTGGGTGGTAGCCCAGAAACCCAGCTGGGTAGCCAGGCTTTCTTGTCAATTTTACAGCTTCAGCTGAGCCATGAAATTGACAAGACAGTGGACAGACAACCTAATAGATACTATGTTGCTACTGTGTCACCCCAACTATACCAACATAAGCCCTATGCCTCTCCTGGAGGTGGAGTTATGATGTCGGTGAAGTAGGGCACTTACATCCCAGGGACAAGGCTGTAATGAGTACACTGACATAATGAGGTCGACATCAGTTGCCTTACATCGACCTAACTGCAAAGCGTAGACCAGGCCTAAGCCAATTACGAGTTGAACTCCTGCCTCTAGAAGAGTATATTCAGACAGAGTGGGAGTGATAGAAAACGCATGCATCGTCTGATCTAAGATAGTAAGTGGTTATTTATAATTTAAAGTAGAAGATGAAACAAGAGGAAGAGGGAAGATACATGGTTTTGGCATTGCAGTGTTCCCAGATTGCATCTATTTCCAATTCCATGCCTATGGCTCTCTTAAATAGTTTTGGGATTCAAAACCTTCCAGTGCATTCTGCTTCTTCTCTTGGCTTTTCTTTCTCCTTGCTTTTCCTAATGCAATTTTAATCCACTGTAGCGATGGTACACCTGCCTGAAGTGCTCAGCCAAAGCTTTGTTGTAATGGGGGGGGGAGGGGGCAAAACATCCTCCAGCTCCTCTGAAATGAAATATGACTACCACTAACTCCTGAAAATACAGCAATAGAAACCAATTACATTTAATTTTATGTGAGAGCAAGGTACAAGTTGTGTTGCATCAGATACAAAGAAAGGGGGCCCCTATTTTGGGAAGCCCAGTTCCGACAGTCACACCTACACACATACATAAAATAGAAAGGTATAATTAAAAACTATGATTTATAGACCAACACTTGACATTAAAATCATCCGGTAGTTTCTTAGGAAGCACCCAGGGAATAAGCAATTATGGGAGGGATGGGTTAGGTGAAGGAGTAGAAACAAAACTAATAATTAAGTCTGGCATGCAGAAAACTTAATAAAAGCTGCTGGGTGGATTATTCTGTTTTTCAACTGTTTTCTTAGAGTTCTCGGTCATTCAATTTAATTTTAGTTGCAGTCACATTCAGTTTTTCACTTTCTCCCTGTTCTTGATTTCCCTTTAACATTATTTTACCCCCCTCTGATAAGTCACTCTTTCCCTTGGTTTCTCAGATTCTATTGCTTCATTCCCTTCTTTAGTCCTCTTGACTTCCACACTTCAGAGGTGTATATTTATCTATTCTTCACTGCTCAAGAGGGAACAGTGAAAAGCAACTTCAAGGTTTCCCAGGGCTTTGTTGAATCACTGCATATGCTTTATAGGGTGCAGCAATTCCCAGTACAAGATACAATACAGTAAATAAGAACGGTAAGGCAAACACTCCAAAGACCGCTTATGCCAAGTATTCTACAGAAAAAACATTCCCTGAATTACTATCATAAGAACATAAGAACGGCCGTACCGGGTCAGACCAAAGGTCCATCTAGCCCAGTATCCTGTCTACCGACAGTAGCCAATGCCAGGTGCCCCAGAGGGAGTGAACCTAACAGGCAACGATCAAGTGATCTCTCTCCTGCCATCCATCTCCACCCTCTGACAAACACAGGCTAGGGACACCATTCCTTACCCGTCCTGGCTAATAGCCATTAATGGACTTAACCACCATGAATTTATCCAGTTATCTTTTAAACTCTGTTATAGTCCTAGCCTTCACAACCTCCTCAGGTAAGGAGTTCCACAAGTTGACTGTGCGCTGCGTGAAGAAGAACTTCCTTTTATTTCTTTTAAACCTGCTGCCCATTAATTTCATTTGATAACCCCTAGTTCTTGTATTATGGGAATAAGTAAATAACTTCCACATCACTCATGATTTTATATACCTCTATCAAACCTTTGTGACTAACATCTACGAGGCAAGTTTGGGAAACATCAGCCATTCCTGTAAATTTAATGTAGCTGCTTTTCAGAATTATCAGAAGCCAGCTTTAAATATATATATATTAACTGCAATGAAAAATACACTGGCTGTATCAACTTAATATGAATGCATTAAACCTGTAAAAATAAATGCAATAATTAAGCAGTTTGTTTTATTCCTAATCCACCTCAAAACCACTGTTTTTGTTTACTGTGGTAAATATTGTCTTGTTACACATGAATGTCAAATCAAGAATATGTTTTTTGAAAAGTTCTGCTCTAGGAATTATTTTGGAGCACTTCTCTGGGCAGTGTTATACAGGAGATCAAACTAGATGATCACAATGGCCCCTTCTAGTGTTGGAATCTATAAAACAAATAACTATGGACAATACTCCAGTTGAGGCCTAATCAGCATGGAGTAGAGTGGAAGAATTACTTCTCATGTTTTGCTTACAATATTCCTGCTAATACATCCCAGAATGATGTTTGCTTTTTTTGCAACAGTGTTACACGGTTGACACATATTTAGCTTGTGGTCCACTATGACCCCCAGATCGATTTCCACAGTACTCCTTCCTAGGCAGTCATTTCCCATTTTGTATGTGTGCAACTGATTACTCCATTTAGGAAGTAACACTTTGTATTTGTCCTTATTGAATTTCATCCTATTTACTTCAGACCATTTCTCCAGTTTGTCCAGATCATTTTGAATTTAATCCTATCCTCCAAAGCACTTGCAACCCCTCCCAGCTTGGTATCGTCCGCAGACTTTATAAGTGTATTCTCTATGCCATTATCTTAATCACTGATGAAGATATTGAACAGAACTAGACCCAGAACTGATCCCTGCAGGACCCCACTCATTTTGCCCTTCCAGCATGACTGTGAACTACTGATTACTCCCTGGGAATGGTTTTCCAACCAGTTTTGCACCCACCTTATAGTAGCTCTATATAGGCTGCATTTCCCTAGTTTATTTATGAGAAGGTCATGCGAGATAGAAAAAAAACCTTACTAAAGTCAAGCTATACCACATCTATTGCTTCCCTGCAATCCACAAGGCCAGTTACCCTGTCAAAAGAGGATATTAGGTTGATTTCACATCTATTCACCATGTTGCCTGTTACTTATCACCTTATTATATCTTTTAAGTGCTTACAAACTGATTGTTTATTTGCTCCATTATCTTTCAGGGTACCAAAATTAAGATGACTGTTCTGTAATCCCGTGGGCTGTCCTTATTCCCCTTTTTATAGATAGGCACTCGTTACCACAAAATAATGAATCCCATGAGGCAAAGGTCTTAGTAGAATTTTTTAAAATGTTATGCTTAGAGATTATGAAAACTTAATTACATAACGTAGGGTACAAAATTTAGAGGGGTAAGCAAACAATTAACTGATAAGAATTAGAAAGAAACTTTCCTTGGGGACACAACGTAACTGCACCTTCCTCAGGAGCATCTAGTACTGGTATTGTCAGACACGAGATACTGATAAGAAGGATCTCTGGCTAGATCTGGTATATTAATTCCTATGTTAAGTCAACATTTCCATTCGTCTATTATTTAAATCTTGACATTTGTTCCTGTAGCCTGCAGCTAACTTCACTGAATGAAGTCTGAAAACCAGACAATGAAATATTAGCCAAAATAGTAAGTAAAGGGCACACCTAGGAAAAAACTCTGCTATAGATGAGCAAATCAAGTGTTATCTATCATTCTAAAGTCATCTCTAAAAATAACTTCAACATGGCCTTAAAAAGATGAAGAGTAATTTTTTTCTTGTGAAAGGTGTCAGGAAAAACAACCCGGTGCAAGCCTCTGAGTAGTTTGCTCAAGTAAAATGTTTTATCAGTAAAAGTTATGTTTTCATTCATCTGTAATTTCAATTAAATTTATATGGAGGGAATATAAACCATGAATTTACAATTCAATGTTGTATCATCATTTGTTTTATTTTACCACATGCGAACTGGCCATTTTAGACTTGCTTACACATCTCACTACCTCCACCTACTGTTAACAGTTGTAAAATTCTCTTTAAACAAAACTTCATATTTTATTCTTTGTTATATTTTAAAATCTAAATCTTAAAACAGCAGTGTTTATGTACGTACAAAAGCTTCTATATCATAAGATATATGTATACATTCAACAAAGCTACCGTCTTTGAACAAACTTGATAAAACCAACAAGACAAGTGAAAAAAAGGAATTGCATTAATCCAACTACATATCCAAAAGGAAAAGCAGAACAAGTGTGATCCAACTATTGAACACTTAGGCCTGGTCTACACTAGGCGTTTATGTCGAAGTTAGCGCCGTTAAATCGAATTAACCCTGCACCCGTCCACACTGCGATGCTATTTAGTTCGACATAGAGGTCTCTTTAATTCGACTTCTGTACTCCTCCCCGACGAGGGGAGTAGCGCTAAATTCGACATGGCCATGTCGAATTAGGCTAGGTGTGGATGGAAATCGACGCTAATAGCTCCGGGAGCTATCCCACAGTGCACCACTCTGTTGACGCTCTGGACAGCAGTGCGAGCTCGGATGCTCTGACCAGCCACACAGGAAAAGCCCCGGGAAAATTTGAATTTGAATTCCTTTTCCTGTCTGGCCAGTTTGAATCTCATTTCCTGTCTGGACATCGTGGCGAGCACAGCAGCACTGGCAACGATGCAGAGCTCTCCAGCAGTGATGGCCATGCAGTCTGGGAATAGAAAGAGAGCCCCAGCATGGACTGATCGTGAAGTCTTGGATCTCATCGCTGTGTGGGGCGATGAGTCCGTGCTTTCCGAGCTGCGATCCAAAAGAAGGAATGCAAAGATCTACGAGAAGATCTCTAAAGACATGGCAGAGAGAGGATACAGCCGGGATGCAACGCAGTGCCGCGTGAAAATCAAGGAGCTGAGACAAGGCTACCAGAAGACCAAAGAGGCAAACGGACGCTCCGGATCCCATCCCCAGACATCCCGTTTCTACGAGGCACTGCATTCCATCCTCGGTGCTGCCGCCACCACTACCCCACCAGTGACCGTGGACTCTGAGGATGGGATACTGTCCACGGCCGGTTCCTCAGACATGTTAGGGGACGGGGAAGATGAGGAAGGAGATGAGGAGGGCGAGGCAGTTGGCAGCTCTCACAACGCTGATTTCCCCGACAGCCAGGATCTCTTCATCACCCTTACAGAGATCCCCTACGAAGCGTCCCCAGCCATTACCCCGGACACAGAATCTGGTGAAGGATCAGCCAGTAAGTGTTGTAAACATCTAAACATTTATTTTTAACAAAACAGGAATATTAACAATTAAAAGAATGGGTTGTTCATGATTAGTGTGCCCTAGGCGCTTAACGGTTTAGTAAGGGGCAGTGCAAGTTTTGAAAAGAAATCTAGCAATGTCCGGTTTTCAGTGATTGTCCTGCACAAGCCGCTCTACTGTGTATTCCCTGCTACTGCAGCTACAGTAAAATGCGGTCTATATGTGCGGGGATAGAGCAGTAATCCTCCTGGGACATCTCGATGAAGCTCTCCTGGAGGTAACTTGAAAGCCGTTGCATGAGGTTCTTGGGGAGAGCGGCCTTATTGGGTCCTCCGAAGTACGACACGTTGCCGCGCCACGAGATTATCAGGTACTCGGGGATCATTGCTCTGCACAGCAGGGCGGCATACGGCCCTGGTCTTTGGAGGCTTTCCCGGAGCATTCTCTCTTTGTCGCTCTCGGAGATCCTCATCAGGGTGATGTCGGCCATGGTGACCTGCTTTTAATTAGGTAGGGGAATGTTAGTGTTGGGACTGCTTTCCCGTTCCTTTACAGAACTGTCACCGCTGGTTTGCAGCCACGCGGTGGAGGCGGGAGAGGGGCAGCCGAAAGGGATCATTCCCGGGGACAGCCGCGAGGGGGTGGGACAGGGGCAGAGTTCCCGCTTGCCGGATTGCTGGCAGCAGGGACTGACATTGATTTAAATGTGAAATGAGGCCAGTGGTAATATAAAAGTTTTAAACTGCCACAAGTGTACGGCTTACCATGTCTGCCTGCAACAGAAATTCCGTTGTGCTGCCTCGCTTCTCAAATGTGCTGTTCAAGACCCCAGGCACAGAATGCGAAGGCCGAGAATTCGACCTTGTGCTGAGTGCGCATGTGAAAGGTGCTGTGCATGGTCTTGTTCACAGAGAAAGACTATGTTCTTTGTTCACAACTACATTTATCTTTCAGAGGAATTCACTCCCTTTTTCCCATTTCCACAGCCCCGTCTGCGACTGTCTCACAACCTAGCCTGGAATCACACTCCCAGAGGCTAGCGCGGATTAGGCGTAGGAAGAAGAGGACACGGGAGGACATGTTCTCTGAGCTTATGGCCTCTTCCCAAGCCCAGGCAGCACAGCAGACCCAGTGGCGGGAGAACTTGACCCGAATGCACCAAGCCAACATGGATCGGGAGGAGAGGTGGCGGCAGGAAGACCAGCAGGCGACTCAAACGCTGCTTGGACTACTGAGGGAGCAAACGGACACGCTCCGGCGCCTTGTGGATGTTCTGCAGGAACGGAGGCAGGAGGACAGAGCCCCGCTGCAGTCCATCTCTAACCGCCCTCCCCCGCCACCAAGTCCCATACCCACCTCACCCAAAGTGCAAAGAAGGAGAGGCGGCAGAGTCCCTGCTAACTCTCACTCCACCCCTGCAGAGAGCTCTAGTAGCAGAAGGCTCTCATTTCCCAAAATTTGAAAAGTTCTTTCCTTCCTGCCTGACACAAGCCCACGTCCAAGTTTCACCTCCCAATGCCATGTGTAGTTGATAATAAAAAATTCGTTTCTGTTAACTACTGTTTCAATCATGTTCTTTTGGAGGAGGAGGGGAAAGGGGGTTGGAAATTGGACAGGACAGTCTCCTTTGGCAGGGTACATAGTCGGGGGCAGGCACAGCAGCAGGGCACATACACAGTGCAGTGATGCAGTGACTAGTTGCCCCGGTTAGTCTGGGAGGTTGTTTTGATGTAATGTTGGGGGGGGGTGGGTTGCTCTGTGACTTTGTGGCGGGGGAGGGCAGTTACAGATCTTAAGCGCCGGTCCTTAGACAGGATCACAGAGCCACACAGCATGGGATCTGTAACCGTCCTCCCCCTGCCACAAAGTCAAATAGACCTCCCATACACACAGTCCCGATCAGGAGGGGTGACAGGCTCCGTTGAAACAAGCATCCCACCGCAGCGGAGCCTGTCAATCCTTGAGTTTAGAAGCTGCATTCGCATCACAACACTAGACCCGCCCCGCACCACAGTCTGCGTCCCAGTTTTAAAAAATTCCCGCTAAAACAGTATTAAAGAAAACGGTGTGCTTTAACAAAGTAGAACTATTTTTATTTCGACACGTGTGTTGGAGGGGGGGTGAAGGGGGTATGTAACTGGATAGGATAGTCAACATTACCTGGGTAAAGAAACGGGGGCAGGTTTAGCTTCTCAGTACACAAACTATAAAATCACAGGTTACCCTGCTCACTCAGGAACTTTGCTTTCAAAGCCTCCCGGATGCACAGCGCTTCCCGCTGGTCTCTTCTAATCGCCCGGCTGTCTGGCTGTGAGTAATCACCAGCCAGGCTATTTTCCTCAACCTCCCACCCCGCCATAAAGGTCTCCCCCTTGCTCTCACAGAGATTGTGGAGCACACAGCAAGCTGCTATAACAATGGGGATATTGGTTTCGCTGAGATCACAGCGAGTCAGTAAGCTTCTCCATCTCCCCTTGAGACGGCCAAAAGCACACTCCACCACCATTCTGCACTTGCTCAGCCGGTAGTTGAAGAGTTCTTTTTCAGTGTCCAGGGCGCCAGTATAGGGCTTCATGAGCCAGGGCATTAGCGGGTAGGCTGGGTCCCCGAGGATGACTATAGGCATCTCCACATCCCCAACAGTTATTTTGTGGTCCGGGAAGTAAATACCTTGTTGCAGCCGTCTAAACAGACCAGAGTTCCTGAAAACACGAGCGTCATGAACCTTGCCCGGCCATCCCACGTAGATGTTGGTAAAACGTCCCCTGTGGTCCACCAGTGCTTGCAGCACCATGGAAAAGTATCCCTTTCGGTTAATGTACTGGGTGGCCTGGTGGTCCGGTGCCAGGATAGGGATGTGAGTTCCATCTATGGCCCCACCGCAGTTTGGGAATCCCATCGCTGCGAAGCCATCTATGATCGCCTCCACGTTTCCCAGGGTCACTACCTTTGGCAGCAGTACATCAACGATTGCCTTCGCTACTTGCATCACAACAACCCCCACGGTAGATTTGCCCACCCCAAACTGGTTCGCGACTGACCGGTAGCTGTCTGGCGTTGCAAGCTTCCACAGGGCTATGGCCACTCGCTTCTGTACACTCAGTGCAGCTCGCAACCGGGTGTCACTGCGCTTCAGGGCAGGGGACAGCAACTCACAAAGTTCCAGGAAAGTTCCCTTCCGCATGCGAAAGTTTCGCAGCCACTGGGATTCATCCCAGACCTGCAGCACTATGCGGTCCCACCACTCAGTGCTTGTCTCCCGTGCCCAGAATCGCCGTTCCACGGCATCAACATGACCCATTGCCACTGTGATGTCCTCGGCGCTGGGTCGCCTGCTTTCTGACAGGTCTGTGCTACTCTCAGACTTCAGGACATCACCGCGGTGCCGTAGCCTCCTCGCCTGACTTTTCTGCATCTGCCTCAGGGAAACCTTTATGATAAGCTGCGAAACGTTGAGAGCGGCCACAACTGCAGCGATGGTCGCAGCGGGCTCCATGCTCGGAGTACAGTGGCGTCCGCGCTGTCAATGACTGGAAAAGCGCGCGAACTGTTTTCCCGCCGGCGCTTTCAGGGAGGGAGGGCGGGAGTGATGGACGGATGACGACAGTTTCCCAAAAGCACCCTCGACTCATTTTGTTACCCAGAAGGCATTGCCGGCTACACCCAGAATTCCAATGGGCAGAGGGGACTGCGGGAACTGTGGGATAGCTGACCACAGTGCACCGCTTCGAATGTCGACGCTATCACCGTTAGTGTGGACGCACAAAGTCGAATTACTGTCCTTAGTGTGGACACACACGTTCGACTTTGCAATATCGATTACAAAAATTCGATGCAAGTAAAATCGAACTACTCTCGTAGTGTAGACAAGGCCCTAGTGTTTACCATTTTCTAAACCATTTAAATTAGTCAGTCCCATAGTTTGCTGCAAGTTCACATTTGCTGACTGCCTGACATTACAAAATGCAGAAGCACTATAGAAGTTACAGCAATTTGATCAGTAAATCTGTCCATTTTGAACACTAGTTTAATTCAGCATGAAACAAAAACTACCCCATCAGTGCACTAGAAATCTGACCACCTTATTTACTCATTGGTCACAGATCAGATTGTAAAACACATCTCAAGTTAAACAGTACAAACAAACTTTTCAGTACATCAGAACTCCCACATAAGTTTCAATAGTTAAAACGTAGATTACAATTTTAGTACTAGGAATATTCCATATCAAACATACAAGTACAGATACTTTTAATATGTTTCTTATACCTTGACTAGGCAAATGCACACATTCACATTTAAAACCCTTCATTATTTTAACTTCAGAAACAGGGCTTAATAGCATTTACCTTTTTAAAAGACAATGCCTAAAATTACAAGGCATGGTTATATGTTCTGGATTTAGGAAACATTTTTAGAAGGCAATTCCTAAATTCAGTGTAGTCTATCTTTACTCTTGCACTTCATTCCCTAACACTATTACCTTTACCACTTTACTATTACCATGAACTCCGTGAAGCAAATTCCCAGTCTTCTACCAGGGAGCCATTGTGATTGTTTCTTCTGCTCTCAGGTGCAGCGTACACACAAGCACATTCTAGGACGGCAGACCAGTTTTTTCCATCTACTGTTTTAGTTCTTACAGAATTATGTTTCTACGATATTCCCTTTTCCCCCACAAGGCAGAAGATATTGGCACAGGTTTTTTTTTTCTAAACCAGTTATAGCACATATCCGCCAGAAAGAGCGGTTTCATCATCTCTGATCACCTGTGATTAAGGCAAGTTTGTCCTTTTGGGAGCCAACTTTATGATCAAAATGATTTTTTCCCCCATTATATATCTGACTATTTTAATAATTTTGTTCCAAAAGGAATGCAACCTGAGGCAAAATTATGTGCTATATATTTCTCTTTGCTTACACTTCCTCCAGCATGGATTTGATTTTGTCAGTTTCATTCGAAGTTGGAGAGGAGCAATAGTATTGCTGGAAACCATACATGAAATACTGCTTCTAACATATTCTGATTTATCTGGTCATTGTTCAGGTTCAATTTCTATTATTAAGTTTTCAAAATATTTTTTCTTGTTTCCTTTAAAAAAACCCCACCAGTTCTCATGTAACTATCCATGAACTGGATAACATGAGCTACATTCTAGTTTTAGTGGTGTCAAAATTATTTTCTTATTTTGTAGGTTTGCCCCTACTTTGAATGTAGTTGTGAAAAAGATGGCAGATCTTTTATTTCGCCAGAACAAATACCCATTTTAAAACAAATTATGCTTGAGGTTTTTTGCTTATTGTTTCCAGTTCCCTCAAGAAAGAATTACCCATTCTAGCTACCAGGTAATTAATGACTACATTTACAAACTTAATCCCTTATTCCTAATGCCGTCGACAAAGAAATGGGACTTATGTTCTTTAAAATCAGCCCAAGGGAATAGCTAGGCATTCAATGCACCTTAGCATTAAGAGTTGAGTGTATCAAGCTGTAGTGTATTTACAATGAAAATTGGTACTATTTAGATTCTGAAATCCTTATAGAAGGGCTTGGGATATTATCTTATTTCAGGGGTTCTCAAACCTCATTGCACCGCGACTCCCTTCTGCCAACAAAAATTACTATACGACCCCAGGAAGGGGGACCAAAGCCTGAGCCCTGTGAGCCCCGCCACCGAGGGTGGTGGGGGGGGAAAGGGGGCCTGTAGGCGAGGGCTTCAGCCCCAGGCACTAGCATGGTGGGGCTTGGGCTTCGGCCTTGGGCCCCAGCCAGTCTAACACCAGCCCTGGCAACCCCATTAAAATGGGGTCATGAACCGCTTTGGTGTCCCGACCCACACAGTTTGAGAACTGCTGTCCTATTTTATCTGAACCCAAAGAAGGGAGCATCGGTGGGATGTTAAAGAAATGGTTCTTGCTTGGCTCATCTCCAGAACTGTTTTTACAGCTCTTGCTCCTAAGGGCTGTAGAGTAACATCAGTTGGCACTTGTATACACAAGACATATGTGAAGAGCAGAAACACTAGCTGAGTCAGCTAGTGGAGTAAGCATTGCATTTTAAGACAAAAACATCTTTCTGAAATGCTGATTTTTCTACTTATTTTTCCTTTGAAGGCCAACCTCAAGCTGCAATGGTTTCCCAACAGTGCAAACAGGGCTGAAATAATTACATCTTAAGTATGTATTGTATTATTTCTGCATTAGTTTTATAAATTCTGGAACGTTGCAAACCTTCCCTGTTGTGGGTGCAATACAATCTGTTCACTTAAATTAGTACGCTATAACACCTTACATTATGAAAAGAATCAAGCATAATTAAGGTATACTCTTTTCACCATCTACTTAGTGTTTCACAATTCAGAAAATGAAAGCATTGCTCATTTTATGTCTATTTAAACAGTAGTACTCTACAGTATTGGGCTAATGCATGAGAACTAGAAAATTCATGTTGCAAATATTGTAGGGAAATATAAGGCAGTTTTCAAGCACTTTTTGTATTTTCAAAGTTATGGTCTAATAGAATTTGGTGTTTGTTCTATTTGCCATATTTATAACCAATAATGTAAATTTTAGTTATGAATTATTGCTTCTGACAGCATCTTTTTTAAATCAAGTACTTTCACTCTTCCTTCCTGCTTTTCCGTCTGTATTATGTGAGAATAGATAGATATGGCTTTAAGTTCTAAACACCTAAATGTTATTTACACACAGTAGATATTAATCTTTACCTTTATTCCACTGAACTAAGCACACAAATATATCAATAACCAGAAGGGGGCAGCATTTTAAAGACTATGTGAAAACTGCTTACAGAGTTGTCAAAGAGAAATAAAATGCCTACATTGAATAAAGAAATGGACACACTACTCCAATTCCTTACTTGAAATACTTGCTTTTAAATTTGCTATTGAGAGCTGTTCCATTTACTCTTATTTATTTTCAGTATGTAGACAAAATGTTCCCATTTAATTTTCTAAAGTTTACAGCAGCATAATAATCTTGTTCAATTCACACCAGTGATTTACGGCAAGCACATAAAAAGAATAGGGAAAGCCAATCACAGACGAAATGAAGATTTCACTTTCACATCTCACCCTCACAGAAACTGCAACATACTCTTGATGGGTTTCAGAGTGGTAGTCGTGTTAGTCTGTATCAGCAAAAACAACGAGGAGTCCTTGTGGCACCTTAGAGACTAACACACAGTCTCTACGCAAAAGAATAATTGGACACAAATCTGACATCAGGAATCATAACATTCAAGAACCAGTAGGAGAACACTTCAATCTCTCTGGTCACTCAATAACAGACCTCAAAGTGGCAATTCTTCAACAAAAAAACTTGAAAAACAGACTCCAACGTGAAACTGCAGAACTGGAATTAATTTGCAAACTGGACACCATCAGATTAGGCCTGAATAAAGACTGGGAGTGGTTGTGTCATTACAAAAACCTAAACCTATTTCCCCCAATACTGATTTCCCCCTACTGTTACTCACATCTTCTTGTCAACCGACTGAAATGGACCACTCTCATTACCACTTCAAAAGTTATCTTTCCTCCCTTGGTATCCTGCTGTTTAGTGAATGGTCATGTTAGACTGACCTCACACTTGGTAAGGCAACTCCCATCCTTTCATGTATTTATACCTGCTCCTGTATTTTCCACTTCATGCATCTGATGAAGTGGGTTCTAGCCCACAAAAGTTTATGCCCAAATAAATTTGTTAGTCTCTAAGGTGTCACAAGGACTCCTCGTTGTTTATACTCCTGATGCTTAGTTACAGATGAGTACTACACTGAGGCCACAAGCACTAGTCTAAGAATATATAAATACCAGTAGTATGAGGTGAAAGTGATCCTCAGTGCACCAATTCGATTCCTGAAGCTTAAGTAGAATAAGATCTTTCCTTCAGGGTATGAAGAATGTCATTTTCCCCCTTTTAATGTATATGTTTTCACATAGTTATTTAGCCAAAAATACATGAACATGTTCATACAACATACCTATGAAAACTGACAGATTGAGATTTCAGAACAGGATTTTTGAGGATTTTCCTTAACTCTTAATCTCCTGAGTAATACATGATTAATCAGAAACTAACCCAGATGCTCTAAACTATAGCAACAGAAAAATAAAGGCCCAAACAACATTAATTTAGAATAGTACTGGTTACTGGTCCACAAGAAAATGCACAAAATAAATCCATGAATAGGCTGCTACCATAGTCATGTCCCTGGAGAGAGAGAGAGAGAGAAGGATGTCTCACAACAGCAGGAAAATTTGATCTGATTTTAGTAAGCATGGCTAGTTTAATTGGATCACACAGGAGAATAGATGAAAATGCCACATAATACTGGAAATTAGTGTCTACCCTGTTCAGTACTCACCAAGAAGAAAAAAGCTAAAAAGGAACCAACTCTGCCAGCCACTTGAGTTGAATCTGGAGCTTAGCTAAACGTCAATAAAAGATGTATTTTGAGCTGTGCAAACTATGTTTTTAACTAAAGCACTGAAAGTTCTAAGTTGCATTAGTTAAGAACACTGTAGCTTGTACATCTCAAAATACTCCTTACTGCATTTAGATAAGCCTTTACAGAGGCATTTACTCATTAGAAAAATCCTAAAATCTCCCCATCTAAACATTTTTCCAGAGGTAGAGATTAGGTTGGAGTTAGCCATAACTATTAGGAAAAGTTACAGTTAACTAGACTAGGCAAACCCTAACAGGGTCTGCTTTTGTTTTGAGGTAGCTTCTCTGAGGAAAGATTAAAACACATCAAGATGCCACAACTCCTTGTTATGTATTAAACAGTTGGATAAATCTTCCACCTAGTTGGAGTGAGACTGGCCCCAACTGGTTAAGGTAACATTTTACGATCTCTAATTCATGTATTTTAAAGTTTTATTATATTAAAGTGAGTGAGGATTCCTTTTCTAAAAATTACTATTGGAAATCCTTTAATCTAGAAAGGAGGTGGAAAAACATGCCACTTTGGCCTCTTCTGTGCTAACAGGCGATTCCTTAAGGGATCTGAGTAACAATCCCCATTGTACTTTCTATGAGAAAGCCCAGGAGGTACTCCAGAGGTCTCATCAACGTAACTGACCACTAATATATTGAGTACTTTTGATCTATGATTCATCTTAGTGGTCTCAGTGATGCTTAGTTTTTTAAAAAGCTATTCTTCAAAATTTATAGTTCTGGAACTTAGAGAAATTCCCGTTTTGCAGGTTAATATTTGAAAATTACATTTTCATAACCAGCTTAAGTATGTACTCAAAAGAGAATCTAACAAGATTCCCTTTGCCCTCCAACATTTCATAGTACAGAGTACAGTACTATCAGATACTACCATATATTTACAATAGTTCAAATGCTACTTTTTGGCCAGTTCTCAATTTGTGTGAATGACAGATTTTTCTCATTTCTGAAAGCACATCTGATCATTTTAGTGCTAAAAAAGGAGGTATTAATAGTATATGCAGGAAAAAGCTAAACAGGGTTTGCCACATTGCTTTGCCAATGCTCTCAAATCCTGTAACAGTCCCCAGTGTGGCCAGCTCTCATGATTTTTTCATGAGTGACAGGATTTCAGAGGGATCTGGAGCTGGTCTTGTGACGAGGTAAGAAACTCCTGCCCCAGAACCACGCAGAGTCTCTCTCTTCTGCTAACCATTCCCACAGGAAGGAAGTAGGGAGAGTAGCCCAGCAGCTCCCTGCAACGCCAATCCCTCCTTTCCCTCAGCTTGCCAGTCTCACAGAAGGGAGCAGGGGCAGAGGGGGCAAAGAGCCCAGCACAGCTCCTCCTGTGAGAAACACCTACAGGACTGCATATCTGCTCCTCCCACTTCTCCCTACAGAGGTGAGGCTTGAGGGCTGAAGGCGGGCAGGGGGGCTGAGGAAGAAGAAGAATTGCTTGGAAGGGGATGGGCAGATGTTTGGGTGAGAGCTCCTGCAGCAGGGGCCAAAAATCACCTTACCAATACATTTGGGAGAGTGGGCAACACAAGCTATTACAGACACACTGGGGATGGGCAGGGGGAGTTCAAAAGTGAAGACTGATTATATTGTGGTTTTGGTCTTTAAGGATCTCTTGATTCTTGGGGGGTCTGACTCATAATTCTTGGGCTCGAGGTTGGCAATACTGCAGTCCAGCCTCTCCTATTCCAGTATTCAACCTCCTAAAACACAGGCAGTCATTATGCCAAACAATGTGCTGTTAACAACTGCCACTTGGACTGGACCAAAGCCAAGCTTTCAATTTTAACACAGTTCTGAAAGAGAGGCTAATACATTAGTCCACTGTTTCCTGCAACTGCCTCCAAACCGTGATTAGTATATTACATAGTTTATTTACACTGAAAGATGAAGCCTATTTCCTAATCAAATGCTAAAATAAGCAGATCTTTTTCACACTTGTATGCTTTCTTCCTAGTACATGCCTTAGCCTCCATCAAAACATTTCCTGCTCAAAAATAGTCTTGAGCACAGCATCTGCACAAGACCTGAAACTAAACCAACAGGACAGAATATTTTGGAAAATCCAAGCAAAAACAGTTTAAAATATAAAAAAGAAAATAGTGTCCCATCCCAAACAGGAGAAAGGCTGCATTTTCAGTGATTATTTATAAACGACCGTTGATCTGATAAAAATAATGTTTTTAGTTTTAACATACATTCAAGCCTTTCAGCATTTTCTAAGGAGCAGGTACGAGGTTGAAACAATGAGTTACTGCTCCAAACACCACTTAAACAGTGTCTTTAATACGTGCTTTATTCCCAACGATATCAATGAGAATACAGTGCACATGAGAGTACATGCTCACATTTCTTTAAGCCTTAATTTGTTTTTAGCAAAAATCTCAACAGTGTTAAACAAATTAGCATTGCTAAATAATCTCTTTGCCGTCTAATTACTTCGTCAAGCTCCCTAGATAAACCACTTCAAAATTGTTTTTCCTTAATTTCTTGAGGCAACAGCTAAAATCCATTTAAAAAGTTTTTGGATGCAATTCACAAGTGTTCTGCCACTGTTCTGATGTACCCCTCAGTCTTCACTCAGTCAGCAAAGATGAATCATGCGAGCAGTTTTTATTGTAGGTTAATTTTGTCCTTTGCTGGGCCAATTTCCCTCACCTCACGGAAGTAAAGACTAAACCACATAGTGTCTAAAAGTTGCTGAAAACAGTTTTGAAGCTATAATCTTAAAATGAAATTCAACTTTTGTCTTCAGTTAAGGTTCATTATAATGATCTGACTTAAACTGATCCAATGACTGGCACACAGCCTAAGACAGGAGTTCTCAGCATTGTCTGCAGTGAGAACCAGAGTCCCCTCTACCATGAGCTTCCACATAATACCACTGTGGCAACTACTGCAATTCATAGAATCATAGAATATCAGGGTGGGAAGGGACCTCAGGAGGACATCTAGTCCAACCCTAGGTATAGCAGGCCAATGCTCAAACCACTGAGCTATCCCTCCCCCCCATACACATACAATATAAAAAGTTATGTATCCTTAGCTGTCTTATAATGCCTTTTGGCAAGTGGAGACAAGCATTCACAGCATCTGACCACCAACAAGTGCACCACAGACCACTAGTGATATATGGTCCAATTTTGTCAATGTGGACCTACGGTCATGATTTGCTATCAACAGTTCCTCAAGGAATTGTTGTGAACAGTAATAAGTGTGCAATAACACAGCATATTTTTTTGTTTTTAGTCCACAAATAGCTTATGACAACTGTCCAGCAAACTTTAGAATCATGTCATTTACACACCCACAATGCACCAAATTCATTTTGTGTTTAACACTGTTGAATTCAGATTTGTCATTCCTATTTAACCTAGAGAATAGATCTAGACTAGTTATGAGAATGCTAATTCATTTGCCAACCTAAACTGAAATCCCAAGTTAGAATGCAAAAAAACACCTTTCATATTTACAAAGGATAGTTATACTTACATAAAGGTTGCCTGTCACTTACTGCCAAGAGGCCTTTTTGAAATGCAAATTTAAAACCAGCAATTCCTCATGGCAACCTCCCTACCTATACAGGCTGGAGTATAATTAATTTCATACTTTACTAAAAGTTAGTATCACTAGGTATTTAATGTGTCAAAAGGATACTCTTCCTTATAGTACCCGTGGCATGAGGCCAGCATGAACACTGGAAGTTGAACTCCTATATTTATTGTTTTGAACAATCAAATCACAGCTGGGTCACTAAACACTTTGAGTTTCTGCCAAGGTCAGCCAAGTCTTCCTGTTTGTGTGCACTTCCTTTCGTCTAGCTCGTGACTCCACTCCACATTCGTCAAAGATACATTTTTTGAAAATATCTTCAAAGGTGAAAAGCTTTGCAGGCTGAAATGCAAAGAGGTTTACTTTCCCATATTGAAACATTCCTCATTTCAGTATAGCAGATTGATTTCTTCCCCAATGCCTACATTTCACGATACGAAAGCAACTGCATCAATATACTTTGGTTTTCTTGCAACTTCCGCTTGTTACCTGCATTACAAATACTCCTGACCTTTATTTGAGCAGCATGACCTATTAACCAAGATTTTATAGAGGTTGAACCTCTATAGTCCGGCACCCCTGAGACCTGACCGGTGCCAAACCAGAGAATGTGCTGAACCACGGGAGGTCAATGCAGAGTGCCAGCGGGCCTCCATAGGCAGGGGAAGTAGGGGTGTGGCGGGTGCTGCAGCACCCCCAGGCTTTGTGCCCAACGTGGCCCCCTGCCCAGGGTCCCGGCCGCCGGCCCCTCTGCTGCTGCTCCGCTCCTGGCCCCAGCCCTCCGCAGCCGCCCCCAGCTGTGGTCCCAGCCTTACCCCTGTCCACGCCCCTCACTGCCCCAGGCTAGGACCACAGAAGTGCGGGGTGAGGGAGGCAGAGGGGGGAACTTGGTGCCAGTGGATGTTCTGCACCCACTAATTTTTCCCCATGGGTGCTCCAGCCCTGGAGCACCCATGGAATGGGCGCCTATGCCGGGCCACGGATGTTGCCAGACCAGGGAGTGCTGGATTAGAGAGGGTCAACCTGTGCTGCCTCATCACCTCTCCAATCAGTCAGGCATACTTAAATGATTCTATCCCACTTCAGTTTCCTAATAACTAGGTTTTTAAAAAGTCTTAGATCCACGTATTTCCGAAGTATTCTGACTTCACTCAGACTCACGTGTGACAGATCTGGAAAGAATCTTTCTAGCTGACAGACTTTTCCTTCCAATGAAATTTAGCCCTAGTTACTGACTATTTCCTAAGCAGAAATGCCTGATACAGGATTATGTTTTCTCAACTTGACATTATGCCATTGGAAACATGTGATTTAAAGCCCAAGATTTGCCAATTACCTTCACAGAGCTGGTGGGTCACTTCTGTTGAAATTGATTTTTAATGCTAAAATGAATTGTTCCACTTCAATATGCACCTTTTTCCATGTAAAGATCGCCAGCGCTAATGATAAAGTAAATCATTTATTCACTTTTACTATTGGAAACAGACTGCTGAGTTTCAGTCTTTAATGAAACATCCACAGACAAACTTCCAATGTATTTTAAGTGCATTTAGGCAAAGAAATAACACATTATAGAAATGAAGACTGTGGTAACACAAAAAAATTAAATTCTATGTAACTTATGTCAGAACAAATACTATGATATTTCAAAAGGGTAAGTGGGATGACCCAGAAAATTATTGGCCTCTCAGTCTGACATAGATCCTGGGCAAGATAATGGTGTAGCTGATACGTGACTGGATTAACAAAGAATTTAAAGGAGGGTAATATAACTCATGCAGATCAGCACGGGTTTGTGGAAAACAGACCTTGTCAAACTACCTTGACCTTTTTAGATGAGATTACAAGCTTAGTTGATAAAGGTAACAGTGTTGATGTAATATACTTAGACTTCTGTAAGGCATTTCCCTTGGTACTGGACGAATCTTAATTAAAAATATAAAGATATAAAATTAACATGGCACACATTAAATGGATTAAAAACTGGCTAACTGATAGGTCTCAAAATTAAACTGTAAAAGGGGAATCGAATGGGTATGTTTCTAGTGGGGTCCTGCAGCTGTCAGTTCTTGGCCCAACACTATTATCCATGACCTGGAAGAAAACAAAATAGTCAATGATAAACTTTGGTCCCCCCTCCTGGGGTCATGTAGTAATTTTTGCTGTTCAATGGGGGTTGCGGTGCAATGAAATTTGAGAACTCATGCCTTACCGTAATAGACTCAAGGAGCTCAATCTACCTTCACAAAGGGAAAGTTAAGGAGTGACTTGATTACAGTTTACTAACCTACATGGAGAACAAATATTTAAATAATGGACTCTTCAGCCTACCGGAGAAAGGTGTAGCATGATCAAATGACTGGAAGTTGAAGCAAGACAAATTCAGATGAAGTCAGTCATAAGTTGCTAACAGTGAGAGTAATTAACCACTGGAACAGTTTACCAATGATCGTGGGAGGTTCTCTATCCCTGCAATTTTTAATTCAAGACTGGATGTTTTTCTAAAAAATATGCTCTAGGACAGTGGATCTCAACTTGTGTAACATTGTGGGCCACATATGCAGCTCTCTGTGTTATATGAGCCGCATCCACACAATATATATACTGTCCGTAGGGCCCTGAGGATGTCACATGGGCCACAGCAGTGTGCCGTATGCTGTGGCCGCAAGTGGTCTGCAGGTTGAGAACCACTGCTCTCGTATTATCTTGGGGAAGTTCTATGGCCTGTGTTATACAGGAAACCAGACTAGATGATCACAACGGTCCCTTCTAGCCTTCAAATCTATCAATGAATCTATTAGCTGATAAAGCTAAACTTAAGTTATCAATTTGAATCTATTTTCTCTCTCAACACAAGGATATTTTAGCATTTATTTTTTCAGCTTTGTTTACATGTGTGTATTTTAATTTTTTCTCCCTTCTGAACATAGTTTTGGCTTTTAAAATGGATGTAGAAAGTCAAAATAAGCAACCTTTGCACATTTTTGGAAAGCATAAGAGTCGGTCAGCATCATGCAGTTTTGCAATAGTTTTACAATTCCATTTTATGATTTGTGGGCAACAATTTCCAGTAGTTGAGAATAAAATTTAAGGAATTTACTCAGTAGCATTACCAACATTCTGTAAGAAGTGCACTCCTAGGAGCAAAGCAGCATATAATCCCCACTGAGCAGTCACAGCCAAACAATCAATGAAGTAAAAGTGTTTGCTTCAGCATGCTGAAGACAGCAGCTATACTTCATCTTACTCCTGAGGGCATTCTGCGACAAAAATTCTGTGCACAATAGTTTAAAATTCTGCAAAATTCTACAAATTTTGTCAAATAAATTTGGAGGCTCCAGCATGGCACTGAGGAGCGCAGACCACTGGCTGCACGGAGGTGTGCAGCTTCCCCCAGGACACAGACTCAGTAGTGAGGCTGCACTCAACCTTGACACGGTGCAAGGACCCGGCCTGCCCCAGAAACACCCCGGGGTCCTGCCCCTCTGTGTGGGTGGGCAGGCTCAGCAAGGTAGGATTCAGGTGTGGAGGGGCTTAATGTGCGGGGATTCAAGTGTGCGCTGAGAGGGTTCTGTGTGGGGCAATCTGGGTGCAGACAGCTCAGTGGGGGATCTGGGGGGGGAGAGATCTGGATGCACAGGGGCTTGTTGGGTGTTCTGGGTACAACAGTAATGGGACTCTGCGGGGGGGGGGCAGGTCCAGGTGAATGTGGTTGGGGCTCAGCAAGAGGGTGTCTGGGTGTGTGGGGGGGAGGGAGGACAGAGCTCAGCAGGAGGTCAGGAGAGCTCAGTGGGGAATCCAGATACTGGGTGAGTGGGGTTCATCGGGGAGAGAGGGGGTTCTGAGTGTGGGGGGAGGGTCTGGATGCATGGGGTTGGGCAGATGGAGGAGCAGCTCCCTGTACAGGGAGGGATCCCTCCCCCTGCAGCTAAGGAGCGATGGGTGCAGGAAGTGCGGGGCGGGGAGAGGGAGAGTTTGTAGAGCTTCCTGCAACTGGGGGAGAAATCTGGGGGTGGGTCTGACCCAGCCCCAGATGCCATGCAGGGTAAGAGGAAGTCCCATTCTCCCCAGCCCAGTTGTGAAGAGCAGCTGAGCCCAGCGCAGGGTAAGAGCCACCAGCTGGGTCTTCCCCAGTCCCACCTCCAGCCCCACAGTGATTTACTTCTCTGCCTGCTGCCCTGGGCACCTGAAACATACTGCTGAGGAGGGTCACATGACTGCTCTTGTGGCTTCCTTTTCCTTCACAGTCAGAAAGTCATTTTTCTATGGGGAAGGAAAGAAATTTGCAGGGGACATAAATTCTGCACAGGCGTAGAATTCCTCCAGGAGTATTCATCTTCTTCAGGCTGCAAGCATCTTTGGCTTGAGTGCTTAGAAATCCACCAAAAGAGCCTTCCTTCCTTGCGGAAAACCACCACCTCTGGGCAGTTTGATGCCAGCTGCAAAAGTAGTAATTTTGGATCAGTGTGCAATGTCACTAATATGTAGCTTTTCAAACCATCCAGTCGTCACATCCTTTCTCACAAATTCAAAAATGTTTTAAGCTATGCAAATAAGATTGGTAAGTTATCAAAAACTCAGCACTCAGAATTTCACAGTCCAAGAACTTTTTGCCTTAAAATAACTACAATTGACCTTCTTAATCAAGAAACCTAAACTGTAGCACAGGTTTAAACATTAAACATGACTTCAGAGTTACAGCTCAGACAGAAATAAATGCAAATGGGGCCTCTTGCCAATGCAAATTCAACAGATAGGCATAAAGTACATGAAGTAACTATTCCAGTACATCTCAAAGTAACATTAAAACACTGTACTGTTTGTCTAAACAAATGTAGTTCCTAGCCATGTTGGAGTCCCAGATTTAGAGAGCAACCTGAATCTCAAGGCCCTGTTGACAACACCACTTCAGATTTGTGTACAGACACCATAGCAGTAAGGGTGACAACAGTACTTACAACACTTGTTTGCTAACTGAACACATACTAGTATTTGAATCTGCTTTTATACCAATACATTTTATCCACTGTTCCCAACAGAAAAGTAAATGACACATTAGCAACTGCTACCAAATGCATGCCAGGGTGTTGATACAACACTTTAACACCCAAAAATAGTTTAGTGAATGTGTGACTGTCTGGCATCATCCTAACTCACTACCAGATTACACCACATTAGTGTACTTACCCTCCCAATAAATTAGAGAACTATGGTTTAATGTTCTCTGTACAAAGGCCAACTGCACTCAAGAAACATTTAAAATCCCTTCAATTATTTTCCACTCAAGTTTTTCCATCTCCATTTTGATCTGAAAGTAGAAACAAGTGAGAGGAAAGCCTCTTTTCATAAACCACAATTTCAACTGGCATTCCAATACTTGTTTTTCTGAACAATTCTGAACACAATGCTAAGGTAATGCCTTTTTTAAAAAATCCCTCACCGGTGCAACGCTATAAAAAACTGTAATTTTCTAGTGTAAACAATCCTTGCAATAGTTCCTAAAATATTCCGGAAAGCATGCTATCAGTGCAGAAATCACAAGGAAGACTCTTTACTCAGATGGAAAATGAAGTTCTCAGTCACTTAAAATGACCTTTTTCGGTATTCAGTAACAGTAACTCAAACAATTAAAGCAAGGTACAAAAGCAGCAGAAAAGCAGTTATCACTGTGCACGTCCTTGTAACGAACCAACATTTAAAACACCCTCATCTGAACCTTTGTTTCATAACACTGAGCACTTACCTGAAGTTAAGACTTAAGATGCATGTTATTTCTTAGTTGGCGGATTTTCTTCATTTGTCTTTGAAACAATTTCGTTTTCCTGATAAGTTAGAACGGTGGTTCTCAAACTTTTGTACTGGTGACCCCGTTCACATAGCAAGCCTCTGAGTGCAATCCCATTTATAAATTAAACACACTTAAATATATTTAACACCATTATAAATGCTGGAGGCAAAGCAGGGTTTGAGGTGGAGGCTGACAGCTTGCAACCCCCATGTAATAACCTCATGACCCCCTGAGGGGTCCTGACCCCCAGTCTGAGAACCCGAATTAGAATTTGTCCTTACCAGACAATCACAGCCCTGCTACTTTCATTCACACCAGTCCGGACTACAAAGGAATACCTTAGTACCCCTATGAGCAGAAAGAAAGCAAATTCTTGATGCCAGTAAAAGCAGTACACAGCCTCGCAGCTTTACATTTGCTCTGTCTCAAGCATTGCACACAAGCACCCAACATTTCCTATGGTGATTTGAGTGTTTTACATTTCTTATTACACTTTATTGTTTAACCTCCTATAAGTGTACAAGCATATATTTGTTGCCAATACTTAAGGTTTTGTAAGCTAAAAATTGCATCACTCTTGCAAGAACAGCCTTCCACTGAAGCAGAGATTATTTTGAGTACCATTCACTCTGTAGCAGAGGACAAGTACAAGGTGCACGTATGTTCCACTTCCGTTTGACTTGGATTTCTAAATTAGACCTTAAATGTTTCATAGGCCCCATGCTAGCTCTCAGCACAGAAGCAAATTCATCCTTCTAAATGGTCCTAATTCAATGCAAAATTAATCTGAAAGACTGACTGCTTTTTTGTTATGCTTGAATGGCTCATCAAAACTTCAATAGTTTTATAGAGTTTTGTCAAAATGAGAAGTTTGTCAAGTTTCATCTAAGTTGTTCCAGTTCATTTTCCCTCCTAGTACTTTACAAAGGACTTTACAAGTTTCAAAGTTTGAAATTCTTATTAATTAGGAGCCCCAGGGCAGGTGTTTTGGGGCCCCTTTTAGGATTGTTTTCAACCCATGTCTGCATTTTTAAAGTTTTGAAATAAGCCAATTTTGTGAACAGCAAATTCATCAGGCAGAACAGCTTTAAATCAGTGTTAGTGAAGCTAGTTAAAGACTGCAATATCATGGAGGATAATAAGGACATTGCACGTAGAACAGCTTGATACCCTCTTAAACTGATTGGCCTGTGAAGTAGGTTCACCAACTGTCATTTAATATATGCACAGCAAGGCACTGTAGTTGCTAAATATTACCTTTATCAACTGTATGTCTGCTTAATTTCCACTATTTTATTTAATCTAACTCTGGCCTCTCTGTACATTCCCCAAACTCAGTTATAGTGAGTGGAACTGACAGGATTGGAACACTGCAGCACAGGGCTGCTACAGAAACCGAAGAAAAACAGGATAAAAAGCCAAGCAGTGGAGGCATAGGGGAAAGCCACAGAATGAAAATTAGAAGAGATGTATGGGTAGTCACATGTTTGTTCTGTTTATTCCTCTATCTTTGCTCCAAACAATATATTAAAACTAGTATTGAGGGCTATTTGTCTATTGTAACAATATTTCATAAGAAAAGTGCTCAGTTTACACACAGGAACTCCTCACTTAACATTGTAGTTATGTTCCTGAAAAATGTGACTTTAAGCGAAATGATGTTAAGCGAATCCAATTTCCCCATAGGAATTAATGTAAATGAGGGGGTTAGGTTCCAGGGAAATTTTTCTCACCAGACAAAAGACTATAGATAGATATACACACACACACACACACACACACACACACACACACACACACACACACAGAGTACAAGTTTTAAACAAACAATTTAGGTACATAGTGATGATGATTGTGAAGCTTGGTTGAGGTGGAGGAGTCAGAGGGTGGGATATTTCCCAGGGAATGCCTTACTGCTAAATGAACTAGCAATTGACTGAGCCCTCAAGGGTTAACTCTCACAACACTCTACAAGGCAGCAGGAAAGGAGGGAGGGCAGACAGACACACACCCTGTGTGTGAGAGAAAAAAATGCGCATTTCCCCTTTAAGTAACTGACCCCAGGGTTAAGTACACTGCCTTGTTAATTAAATCAGCTTGCTGAGACCTGAGACTGCAGCTACTGCCTAGAAGCTCCCTCCCTCCGTCATGTGTCCCTCCTGCTCTATGGAAGATGGGGTAAGCAGGGTGCAGGAGCAGGGGGGATGGGGAGACACCCTGACATTAGCCCCCTTCTTCCTCCCTTCCCCCTGTACAGCAATCAGGAGTCGCTGGGAGCAGCTCCAAGGCAGAGGGCAGGAGCAGCACATGGCAGTGGGGGAAGGGACAGCTGCTGCACAGGGAATTTAGGGGAGTGGGGAGCTGATAGTGGGGCTGGTCCACCCTGGTTCCAACCACCCACCAGCTAGCTGCAATGGGCTGCTCTTCCTGCAAGCAGCGGACAAAACAGGCGGCTGCCAAACAATGTTAGAAGAGAGCATTTCACAACTTTAAACAGGCAGGTTCCCTAATTGATCGGCAACTTAATATCGAAACAACGTTAACCGAGACGACTTTAAGTGAGGAGTTCCTGTGTCTATTTTTTCAAGCACCTGCCCAACATTCGCTTTGAGAACCAATAGTAAAAGTTGAAGTTCCTTTTCCTTAAATCACCGACCGTTAAAGTTTTTCTAGGACAAATTAGGTCCATGTTGACACCCGTTCCTCTCACTGCTTTCGATGGTTTGGACAGATTTAACCAACTGGAACACAGTAAATAGTTTAGTCGTTGTGCAATAAAGGAAGCAAGTCCATCTCACACAGTTGCAGTTTTGCAATCTTATCAGAAATGAGCAGCAGTAAATGCCAATATACATTTAGTGATATAAAGAAGTATGTAGATATACCAAGCAAAATTTAGCGCTTAGCCTTAAAAGGTGATGGGGCTATGTCTACACTACGCACCTTTTAGTGACAAAGCTGTGCTGCTACAGCCGTGCTGCTAAAAGGCTCTCCTGCCGACAAAAAACTTCCACCCCCAACGAGTGGTGGTAGCTTTGTTGGCAGGAGAGCTCTCCTGCTGACAAAGCGCTGTTCACACCGGGGCTTTTCGTCAGCAAAACTTTTGTTGTTTGGGTGGATGTTTTTTTCACACCTCTGAATGAGGAAAGTTCAGGTTCCAGTGTAGACAAATCCTTAGATTATAGCTGCACTTCAATATATATTCCAAATCCCACTGGCATAATTACTCTTGAAAACATTTTTTCTGCCAACCCTCACTCCCCATTTGTAGGTATGCTTTCTAGGTCAACATCATGAGCCCACGAACACAAGTACAATTTATTCATACAGTAATAATGGGTCACAGTATTATAAAAAAAATTTCAGTTACACATACCTAAATTAGACTGACTTGCAGACTTTTACAGTTACTAGTTCCCACCTTAAAAATCTCAAAGAGCTAATGAATACTCATTTAACTTTTCTTAAGTCCTCATCCTACTCATCTGATGTTCAGCTTGATAACTGCTTTAGTTCACTGTTTTCCCGGTGTTCTCTACTAGAAAAGCAATTTCACAAAGCTGTTGACTGTGGGAAAGTATTCATTCCGAGTTAAAAGTGCACTCCAATTTCCACTATAGTTTCAGCACCTTCCAGGCTTTTATGTTACTCATATGAATATTACATCTCCATTCAATTATTTTCCACTGGGTACAGTATTCCATATATTTTCTAAATGGCCACTGGCCACTTTCATAGGCATCTGAAGTGCTGTATTGAGAACTATAAATCAATAACCAAGAAGCGAATTTCTGTAGCCCATATAAGCCTTTCCAAAATGGGAATGGTTTTCCTGGGCCTTCGTTAACAAGCATGCTGAACTGAGTAACTGTTAAAAGAAAAACAACTGTGACTGAATATTGTATTTTAAATTCTATCTTTCATACGTCAGTGGGGCACCTTTCAGTTTAGTTCAGAATAGTGGTTTATGTCGTATTATTGCACTTCTGATCAACTTTGTTGCGTAGCGGTCACGTGGTTATTGGCTAAAAAAGCTTATACTTCACAAGCATTTAATTAAGCGTGAATGACAATTGATGGAAATTGAAAAAACTTAGCATTCATATCTACTAACAATATTTATGTTCTTAAGTCAACAGGAAAAACTAAAGAGTATTTTGAATTGCTGCCTTTTTAAAAAAAAAGATTTGATCTAGAGGCTGCTCTTAAAAAAATTATTCCATGAACATCAATTCAAGTGCATCAGCAATAACATATAAAACAGTCAAGAATTTGCACTACTGATACCCATTTTGTTTTCCCACTAAGCAATACAAAGTATACTCAAGTACTCTTGGATAAGTGTTCTGCAAACTGATGAATTTATAATGGACACATATTTACACCATTCGCCAGCACAACACGCATACAAGTTAACAGAAGGACAGATGCATGCTTCCACCACTTTATGCACAAAGGCAGGAAGTGGGTCTCTGAAATTTTGCCCTCCGCTGACGAAATGTTTGGGTTCATGCTTTTGATCTGCCTACAAAACTGATACCAACACCAGCCTCCCTCTGTCCTAGCTTGTTTCCAGCCCAGTACTCTTCTCATGCAGCTCTTTAATGTGAGGCTGTCTGCACTTTAATGTCTGCACTTTGAGATGCTCTCTCTCACTTGCAGGAATTAAGCAGCCTGATCCGTGGTACTACGAGGTCAAGGGACATCCAACTCCCACTTAAATCAATGGGAGCGAGTGAAGTGCCTGAGTATCTGGAGGATGGCGTGGATTGCACCCTTAGCAAGTTTGCAGATGACACTAAACTGGGAGGAGTGGTAGATACACTGGAGGGTAGGGATAAGATACAGAGGGACCTAGACAAATTAGAGGATTGGGCCAAAAGAAATCTGATGAGGTTCAACGAGGACAAATGCAGAGTCCTGCACTTAGGACGGAAGAATCCCATGCACTGCTACAGACTAGGGACCGAATGGCTAGGCAGCAGTTCTGCAGAAAAGGACCTAGGGGTTACAGTGGACAAGAAGCTGGATATGAGTCAACAGTGTGCCTTTGTTGGCAAGAAGGCTGTATAAGTAGGGGCACTGCAAGCAGATCGAGAGACATGATCGTTCCCCTCTATTCGGCATTGGTGAGGCCTCATTTGGAGTATTGTGTCCAGTTTTGGGCCCCACACTACAAGGAGGATGTGGAAAAATTGGAAAGAGTCTAGCAGAAGGAAACAAAAATGATTAGGGGGCTGGAGCACATGACTTATGAGGAGAGGCTGAGGGAACTGGAATTGTTTAGTCTGCAGAAGAGAAGAACGAGGGGGGATTTGATAGCTGCTTTCAACTACCTGAAAGGGGGTTCCACAGAGGATGGAGCTAGACTGTTTTCAGTGGTACCAGATGACAGAACAAGGAGTAATGGTCTCAAGTTGCAGTGGGGGAGGTTTAGGTTGGATATCAGGAAAAAAAACTTTTTCAGTGGGAGGGTGGTGAAACACTGGAATGGGTTACCTAGGGAGGTGGTGGAATCTCCTTCAGGTCAGGCTTGATAAAGCCCTTGCTTGGATGCTTTAGTTGGGGATTGGTCCTGCTTTGAGCAGGGGGTTGGACTAGATGACCTCCTGAGGTCCCTTCCAACCCTGATATACTAGGATTCTAACTCCAAAAATCTGACCTTTGTTCACCAACTGTTCTCAACAGCATAATATACATGTACTGTTGCTCCCTCACACACACGCACATGCACACAGTCACAGTGCTTTAATAGGAAAACATTAATAAGGTAGATTCAACACTGTCAATGCTCTGATCAGCAGCATTACTTACAGTTCAGCACTCTAAAAGACAATGGCTTCCAATAACATTCAACTAGAACACCAATACATTTCTTTTCTTTAAGGTACACAATAATCAACATTTAAAATGTGTCAGGAACAATTAGGCTCGTACTAGACTATCATTCAACATTCCTAGGTGTGTAAAACTTACAATGGCAAAATAGGTTCTCAAAGTAGTAGCTGACATTTCTAGCCCCACGTAGCTTACACTAAAAGGGCTACACCTATCGTTTCCCTTACTCCTCGTAACAAAATTCTCAACTTCCCTTTGCAATAACTCAGGCACTACACATTTATATTAGTAAAAATCCACACTCCTGAGCAGCATAGTTATACCAACCTATCATCTGGCACACAGATAGCACTACATCAGCAAGAGGGCTTCTCCCATTGACACGGATACTGCCTCTTGGGGAGGTGGATTAACTAGGCCAACAGGAGAAGCTCTCCCTTTGGCACAGGAGTGTCTTCACTTAAGCTCTGCAGCTGTGCCAATGCAGCGTTTTAAGTGTAGTCCTGCCCTCAGATTTGTGAAGCAGATCATATGAGACTGAGGTACCTACTAGAACAGTATTATGAAAGCAGTGCTTCTTGCACCATTTCAAAGTTTTTTCCCATGTAAGTAAAGATGTTGGCTTTTGATTTCTCAAGCTATATATGTTTGGGTAACAGCTTTACTGTTTAGCCTGGTATATTCTCTGGAAGAGTCCCCATATTTAAAGAGCTATTGGAAACCATTCTCAGAGGACCCTGAATTCTGGGATTTGCTGTACACTTGTCTAAGGGGACCCAAGAGGGTGGACCTCCCTGACAGGCTGTAAGGTCTATGTATTGATTTACACTGTTACTGAGAGGTATTTTCATTATTTTAGAAACCACATGAGGTCTACTAATATTTTCATTAAATTACATGTTGGAACCTTGGTTGTAAATGTGTCTAGAGGTTACACTTCATATGTATGTATGTATGTATGTGAAATAATGCTGCAAAAAAAGTTGAAGTCACCTGCCTTTTCAATTTCTTTTGCAGTACAGAAAAATGATAGCAATTCAGACAGCTCTGGCAGATCCTCAAGGATCCTATTTTTAAGATATGCATCCAATTCCACCTGCGAGATCCTGCACTACCACCACCAAGCTGCATACTGAGGGTTTGTCTACCCTACAGCTGCTGGTCAATTTAAGCTATGCAATTTGAGTTGTATTAGTAGCGAAACTCAAGTCGACGTAGCTTAGATCTACTTATTGCGGGGTCCGCACTACACTATGTTGACGGGAGATGCTCTCCCACCGACATTGCTTCTGCCTCTCGTTGAGGTGGTGTACAGAAATCGATGGGAGAGCACTCTCCCATCAATTGAGCGCGTCTTCACTAGACCCACTAAATCGATGCCACTGCATCGATTGCAGCAGCGCCAATTTAGCTCCATAGTGAAGACCAGCCCTGAGATAAGAAAGGGTCTGCACACTAAGTTCCATGCTATTCCTTACTTGCTTAGCAAGAACAATTAAGATGCACTTCCTTCTTTCCCCTGACAGTTTAAAGTTTTGATCCTACTTCCATTGACATCTGTGGGAGTTCCCATTTACTTCAATGATACAAGATCAGTCCCTTAAGGAGGAGGTCAAGAGAATTTAACACAGGCACCAGCCAAAAACCTGGGTTGAATTAATCATTAATGCTCAAAATCTGTGTCCTCCCATCATGTCATTTTGCCTGCAGCCGGGGGAGAGAATCCAAGTCTCTAAAGTAGATACTAGTTTTCTGGTCCATCAGTGACATTGTTCACTATGGAACAGTTGTTCTCATTCCTTACTATTCTTGAATACACTTGTCAGAAAAGCTGTTCTATTACCAAGACCAAGATGAAATTATCTACCACATATTACTCAACTGAGATCTTCACTGAATTTGTTTTTAAAGTAAGTCATTTGTTGGGTCTTCTAGTGCAATTCCAAACTTTACCGTAATACAAAAACATGAAGTGTACTTCATAGCTTTTCATCCTCACAATAGCCACAATCTAAGGTTTCTATCCTCATTTCAATAAGAAACTGACTCACTAATTTACTTAATGCAAAGGGTGTCTACCACAGATGGCACTAAGACCATGTCTAGTAGTGGCACAGCTATACCACTACAGCTGCGCTGCTGTAAGCTCTCTCATGTAGCACTCTCCCGCTGGCATAATTAAACCACATCCAATGAGCAGCAGCATACTGTTATCCACACCAGCACTTTTGTCCATGGAACTTAGGTCAATCAGTGGGGTTATTTTTTTTCACACCGCTGACCAACAAAAGTTTTACTGACAAAAGTGCTAATGTAGACAAAGCCTTAGACTCAGGAGTTCCTAAGTGTGTTTAATCAACATTTGTGTTCATAAATTACTTCAAATATATTGACTTGTATTACTGCACTTCTTACTGAAATGCACAGAAACCAAAAGCTACTAATTCATTACACACAACAAATAAATAGTTACGTCTATGCAATCTTCAAGTCAACTTGATAGTTACTACTATGGGTAGGTCTACACTTAAAAGGCTGCACTGGTGCAGCTGCGCCACTGTAGTGTTTAAGTCAACATGCTCCTTGCCAACAGGAAAGTTTCTCCTCTCAGTGTAGTTAATCCACCTCTTTAAGAAGCAGTAGCTATGTCTCCCATCAACATAGCGCTGTCTACACCAGGGATTAGGTTGGTATAACTATGCCATTCAGGGGTGTGGATTTTTCCCACCCCTGAGCGACGCAGTTATACCTATATAAGCCTGTAGTGTAGGCCTGGCCTATACAACATATAGACATTGTTACTTTGTTTTTAGTTTGATGAATGATTGCATCATATTTTATAGTCTGGATCAGTTACACTTTACACATTCAATGCCAACTTTCTTCAGAGGCAGTTTCATCTTTTTTTTTTTTTAAATTCTTTCCAAAAGTTGCTTTGAGGACACATTTCATTAATCTTTGTTTCCATCTAAAGAATAAGCATGTCGTATGAGCCTGAAAATTCAAGGTCGAGGAACAGTTATGCCCCCAAAGCCTAGTCAAAGTCTCAAATGACCTTTACTGCCTACCATTAAATTGAACTGGATTACTTATTTAAATGAGTTATGTTTCTCAACAGAAATGTAAAGTCAGGTTAGCGAAGACAGTGTAATTTACCGTCTTGTTGAAGACTGATTCAATATGATACATCATGGTTATACTTTAGGCTCACAGAATTACTGCATACAGCTTTTTCATATGCCACACCATTGAATGCACCTCTGACTATACTGAGTCTCCTTTGAAATACTACAATGCTCAGTAAACCTCAAAAGACATTGAGGAGATAGGCAAGATAACTGTTTTCTAATGTGAAATACAGAGAGCGACAAAACTCAAGGAAGCACAAAGGAAATTTATTTGAGCCTGTATGGTTTACTGCTGTCCTGTATCACACATGGAACAAGAGTTCCAGGAAGAAGTAGTTCAACAAGAAGTTAAAGCTCTTGTCACTAAATTTATAAAATATGGCTTCTATATATTTAAGCAAGCAGAGACTTCCTATTTGAGAAGTATAAACTAAAAGTACATGATGTAATACAATAAAATTACAAGTTTGATAAAAGTATCTTAGACCCAAAACAGATTACTCCAACTGAGGCAAGAGACTTTATTATAAGATTAACATTTCCAGATCCATGAAGTGCCAACAAATGCAAACTTCTACTTTTATTTGTTTGGAATCAATATACTGCACAGCTCTTCTCAGGCTTACATTAAAAAACAAAGCATAAAAAGGAAAAGATTACTCTCTAGTTCTTCCTCTTGTTCAGAAGAATAGACCACAACCCAAAATGCCACAAAACGCAAGTGATGGAGAGTGGAGTCTGACTGGCTCTCTTGCAATTCACTTCTCACTACACTGACAATCCTTTGAAATACTACTGTTTAGAAGGGTATCTATAATTAAGCATTCCCACCCATCACAGCCCTAAAAGGGAAATTAGACTCATGTATAGATTAAAGGCATAATTTCTTAAACCAAAATTTATTTAACAGATTACAGCCTTTCCTTCAGATTTTGGGATGTTGTAATTGATAAGACATTATCACAAGAAGCTATGAAACAAATTACAAAGTCAGCCATACAGGCATATTGTTTTCACATTTTATTTTAACAACAACAAAAAACATTTAACAATTTTACTAGGTGAAGAGAAAATAGCTTCTCCTTTTACCAAAAATTGCTCAGTGCTTTTGATTCACTGTTCTTTCTAGAAGCCAGTTCCTGATGTGGTATTTATGTTTGATCTTAATGAGTGTGGACATGGCTGTAGCAAAGCATCTCTGAAGGCAAATTAAAGAAGTGGTACCAAATATCTTCTATTATAATTTTCTCCCCTTCCTTTGTCAAGTCCTTGAATAGGACTTTGAGCCTCCTATCAAATAGCAGGTGATTACACTACAATTGTTTACTCTTGGGGTAATTCTGCACCACTGCACGTGTGCAGAATTCATGTCCCCCACAGATCTCTTTGCTTCCCTGCAAAAAAATGATTGTCTGACAGAGAAGCAATGGGAAGCTGCAAGAGCAGTCATGCGCCACTCCGTAGCAGAGCAGGTATATCATTTCAGGCACCCGGAGCAGCCAGCAGAGAGGTAAATCTCAGCGGGGTTGGGGACACCCCAGCCAGTGGCCCCAACACTGAGCCCCTCCACACTTGGATCCTGCCTAGTTAAGCCTGCCTGCCCCACACCTGGTGCAGAGGGGCAGGATCCGAGGGTATTTCTGGGGCAGGCCCAGGCCTTGTGCTATGTCAGGGTCAGATGCAGCCTCAGTGCCAAGTCTATGTCCCGGGGATGGGGGGGGGGCTGCAGGGTGATCTCCCACCTTCGTGCAACCAGTGACCTGTGCTCCCCACTGCCATGCTGAGCCTCTGCATTTATTTATTGAAAAATGAAACTTACAGAATTTTAAAATACTGTGTGCAGAATTTTTAATGTTTGGGTGCAGAATGCTCTCAGGAATAACAATTCTATGCATATCTCCCAAAATGAGGCAGGCTGGTTTTTGATCTCAGGGCCAGCTTACTTAACATGTTGTTTGTTTCTTTACTTTTTTAAAATACAACAGCAGACACCACACCTATAAGTTAGAAGTTACCAAATAAAGGACTACCCATAAACATATCCACCTCAACCCACCCCGTCTTCTGCCACCTTAAGTAAGATGGCACAAGACTGGGCATACAATAAAACCTAAAGGGAACAAACACTCAGAGAAAACCCACCAGCAACTCCCTCATTTATACTGAGGGAGATCCCAAATACACCTCTGCTTAACTCAGCTGTGGCAGTTGATGCTGAGAAGAGAGGTGATCACTCTCAGGTACCCAGGGTCCCAAGCACTGTAAAGATACTTATTTCAGTTGTTAATGATTTCTCTGGGAATTTCAGCCGCTTTTGAGGAGGGTGAAGCAGATTTAAATCAACTTCCCTAGCTAACTTCAAGCTACAGAAGGACTATATATTGAGGTAAGTTTTCAAGGGTGTCTCTTTTGGGAAGAAAGAGATTAGTTCTATTTTACCCATACTCTTCCCACAACCAAACTGCTCCCAATACCCACTGCTGACTTAATGTTTGCGTGCAAGCGACCAGCAATAATGGACAAAACTGACATTAACAACTAGGATTCAGGAATAGCAGTTGAATTCATGGGGCAGTACTGACTGGATGAGATTTTAAGGAATTCTCCCCCCACACCTCAGTAGTTTGGGAAGCAGCTGCTGCTACTTCAACCCACTAGTTATAGCAGTATCTGGGAGTCCTTGCACATCTCCTACACAGAAAGGATAGATATCTCCCTAGTGGATGATTGCTCCACTGAACGGTCACCTGCACCATCTTTGCCACCTTACTGAACTGTTCCTCTCTGTGGAGTCCATCTCTGTAATCCCCCCCACAAGGCTTCACGGAGCAATGCATTGGAGAGTGCAATGAACAGGAGGATCCTGAATTGGCTGCAAAGGACGTAACAGTTCCTAAAAGGGGTAGGGATGGAGTACATAATATGTCAAGAAAGGAGCTGGGCTCACCCATTGGCTCTCACATGTGCTCCCACACAGCTAATTTAAACTCTCCTAGGCTTTTCAAAAGCCTCTTGCTTCTGCTAACTACCACTTCCTCCCTCCACTTAGTTGCAGCCCAGAACCGGCATTCTGAGGATCCTGGAGGTCTGACAAATGTCCTGTTTTGCACTCAAAGAATTTTTCCCACTGGACCCAACTGGCAGAGGTTGGTGGGTGATTTCACCCTCTCCACAGCATCATGGATGCACAGTTTGATTGTAAACAACAGGGGGGAGGGATAGCTCACTGGTTTGAGCATTGGCCTGCTAAACCCAGGGTTGTGAGTTCAATCCTTGACGGGGCAATTTAAGGAACTGGGGTAAAAATCTGTCTGAGGATTGGTCCTGCTTTAAGCAGGGGGTTGGACTAGATGACCTCCTGAGATCCCTTCCAACCCTGATATTCTATGACTATGACTTTAAATATCATGAATAAGGCTACGATTGAGTCATGGGTATTTTTAGTAAAAGTCATGGACAGGTCACAGGCAATAAACAAAAATTCACAGCTTGTGACCTGTGACGGCTGCTGGGGGGAGAGGAGGGAGCAAGAGGGAGAGCCAGCGGCACCAGCTGCTGGGGGCTGCTGCTTGGGTGGTCCCTGGGGCCAGCTGGAGCAGCGACTGGTGCAGCTGGCTGCGGGGGCTGCCCGAGCGGCTGGCTGCAGAGCTGCTCCAGCAGCGGCCGATGTGGCTGTCCCTGGGCCACCTGAGCAGCTGGCCACGGAGCCGGCTGCTTGGGCGGCCCTGAGGTCAACCACACTGGCCGCTGCAGAGGTCACGGAGGAGCCCAGCTGTCCAATTTGGTGTAATTAAAGCAGGCAAATCCCATTTACCTGTCAGAAATGTTGTTACAAGCATATTAGATTGCTACTTTCTTGGGCAAGAGCAAACAGAAAACATACATAAGCTCTATTTTCCAGTGAGGTAGCAAACAAATGACAGGTGTAATTTCTCCAAAGTGTGCAATATACATTTAAAAACACACTAGCTTGGAGTTAGCACACATAGCTTTGACCTTGAAAGAAAAAAATTCTAATTGGGATTCAGTTACGTAATTCATTTAGTTGTATGATCCTAGTCCTCACTTCTGTATTCAAGAGAATACAATTGGACAGTGGCTAGTTTCTACTTCAATATGGTTTTACAACAGAAAGCGTACGACGGTTGGGGTACATTGCCAATTCATGCAGAAGCTTGTTTTTACTATGCCAAGTTCAAAATCTGACGACCTGAAGCACTTGCAAAGCTTAAGGGAGTGATGTCAGAGATACAGACAAATGATTTAAAGGCCAGTGTTTGAGAAAGCCGGGCAGCATACAAAAATGCCAGATCAGGAGGCTTCAAGTTCCGTTGCTGCCTTATTTTCCTAAACTACTTCCAGTTACAAACTGACAAGTTACCATCAATTTAACTTTTTCATTAGCCAGAAAATAAAATTAAGTGTCATTCATAAAATAAAGCTCTAGCTATCAAAGTATGAAATAAGATTTCACTAAACTGGTATTTAATACATTTGCTAATCTAAAACTGTTAGTTGGCATCCAATAGGAACTCTAGTGAAACTAACAGTTATCATAACCCGCTACAGTTCTTGAATTACAATTATCTGAACTGTCGTTCCAGCAAACAAATACTATTTTAAAAAGTAAAAACAAACATGTACAGTATGTGGCCATGTACTTATATAAGGTCAACTGTGGGCAGGCTAAAGATCTACTGGCCCATTCTGGTGAACCCACACCACAACTGTTTTTGTCACCAATTATTGTTAAACTTTACATCAAGCCAAGCTGCAATTCAATGTATGAGGATATCCTGCATGGTAAAGACACCAGTGAAGTTTTTCAAAAAAACTATCTGTTCTGGTCTGCAGAGGTAACTTCCTTAATCTACCACCTTATTTAGCAATATTAAGCTTGAGCTGCAAAGTAAAAGCTGGCACTACAATTTCATAGACGAGCATATTCTAGAGTTACCAGAAAAACTGTTGTATTTAATTTTTACATTGCATTTTAAGAGCTCCACCTTTGCCATCACAGATACCAGTACAAAGGTATAGATTTTATTATAACATGCTATATAAATATAAAAGGGAAGCCTAAAAGTTCAGAAGATAGCTCTAATCCAATAATGAGGATCAGTTGATGTCAAACTGCTATGGAGTAGAGTTAAAGCTGTTTATTAACATCCCAAAATACCCTTTGGTATGAATGGACTCAGATGACCTCCCCAGTCACATTTTTTCCTAGCCTCTTACATAAAAAAAGAGCTCCCCTTAGAGAATGTAAGAGTTACAGGCTTTTCTAATATTGGAGACATCAAACATAATGCTATACTTTGAGATTAAAAGGTTTAAGACCTAGAGCTAGGATGGGAGGGCAAGAATCTAAGTGGAAAGTGAAGAAAAAAGCCCAGAAGGCACCAGACAAAAAGCAGTAAATACAGTGACAAGGCCTAAGTTCCCTCTAAGCTGCGTGGCCGCCCAGCAGCCTCTTAAGCACCACGCAGGTGCTCAGGGCTGTAGCAGGGAGAGATGCCTCTGCCCCAGCCCCAGACTTGCAGCAGCCAGGGGAGAGGCGCCCTTCCCCTGGCCCCAACCCAGGCCAGACCTGCCACGGCAGGGAGAGGTGCCCCTCCCCCATCCATAACCCAGCCCAGCCCAGGACCTGCTGCAGCAGAGGCGCCCCTCCCCCGGCCCCAATCCAGCCCAGCCCCAGAGCTTCTGCAGCAGGGAAAGGCACTTCTCCTCCTCTCCACCCCCACACACCCCCCCCGCAGCCTAGGTGATGCTGCAGGGAGAAAGAGCTGTGGGGAGTCTTCTCTCCCTGCCGTAACCCTGGGGTAGCCTGTACTCCACATCCCCAGCCCCACCCCAGAGCCCACACCCCCAGCCAGAGCCCTTACCCCCCACCCTTTGCCCCAGCCCTGAGTCCCCTCCCACACTCCAAACCCCTCGGCTCCATCCCCACCACATTAATTTTGTTATGTGCACCAATATGGAGGTGATGTGTCACACATCACCTCCATATTGGTGCACATAAAATTCATTCTGCACATGCATGGGAAAAGATAGAGGGAACACGGGACAAGGCTGGAGAAACGGATTTAAATAGGATTTATACAAGACTTAAACAAGTGCTTTATGCCTAATCCTACAAGGTGCGCTACACGGAAGATCCCCTATATTCATGCAGAGCTTCATTTACATGGGCATACAGGTCTCCCTGTACAAGATCAGGGCGTTTTATGTTGTAAGCAGCAAGTTTGTTCAAGTAGTTGCAGTAATTTTTCTTCAAGCGAGGAGGAAATGTTTAGCTATAGCATCGACACTCACCACCCTACTCCCAGGACAGACATAAGTAACTACATCAAGTACCAAAACTAAGATATAGTGGGCCAACAGAACTGAACTGTGCAGAAGTGTCATTTACATATTAGTAACATACTAACAAGTGTACCTCTACCTCAACAGTGTAACCAAGTATTTGTCAGGCCTTGGCTACACTTACCCGCTAGTTCGGCGGCTGGCAATCGAACCTCTGGGTTCGACTTATCGCGTCTAGTCTGGACGCGATAAGTCGAACCCGGAAGTGCTCGCCGTCGACTGCGGTACTCCAGCTCGGCGAGAGGAGTACCGCGGAGTCGACGGGGGAGCCTGCCGGCCGAGTGTGGACCAAGGTAAGTTCAAACTAAGGTACTTCGAACTTCAGCTACGTTATTCACGTAGCTGAAGTTGCGTACCTTAGTTCAAATTAGGGGGGTAGTGTAGACCTGGCCTCAGTTAAGGTGCTATTTGGCTAACAGTCTTCTGAGCTAATACTACAACAACAAAGCAGTTAGCATGGCCCACACTGTTTGTATAGTCACAAATGCTGACCATTTCTGTTACTGTAAAATGCCATCAGCTACATTGTAATTTGCTATCCTTCCCATTCTACGTTGCAGAAGGTTTATTACAAAGAATGCTTTTCCACTCTGTACACTGAACATTTATACTCCACTCAAGAATTTTCACTATTTGCCTTTTTAAACTTTCCAACTTTCAGAAATATCTAACAGTTCCAACACTTAGTGATAGCTTGTTACTTTTCCTACCAGCCATTATGAACTATGAACAAATTCTCTTGAAAATATTTAACTGACGCTGCAGAAGCCACATGAAAACCAATGTGGTTTCAAGAACACACTTTTTCTACCTGTGCCAAAAAGTCTTTTTAATAACCTTCAAATACTGAATAGATGATATTCTCCCACCAGCAGTTTATGTAAATCTTAAAACAGATGTAGTTAGATCTGTCATTTTAAGGCATTCCTCCTGCAGCATTTAGCAATAACTCAACAAACTTCTAATGGCTCTGTTACTAACAATTAGTTTCATTGACTTCTTATTAGTCCACATTTACTCCCTTTTCAGTTTTGCAGGTGTCCTTGACACAACAAAGGCATCAAGAGTTTATTTCGGACTTCCTGAAACAGATAGACTTGTGAGCCGGTTGAATTGAAAGTGTTCCAAATTTCATTTAAATTAATTTTTGGATTTTTAAACAACAATGTTTGAAAGTGAGTGGAACATCCCAATAACTCAAAATTACCAATCAGTTTGCTGGTACTGAAAACACAAGTAAAAATTCATATGGTAAACTGTGGATCAGCTGACCTATTTATCGGCCCCATTTCTAAACCCGGTAACTAGCAACATTTGTAAGTAAGCCTACTGTTCTGTCTATGATCCAAGGCCTTTCCCTTTCATTTCTAAGTAGTACCTAATTAACAAGCCTATCAGCCACCATTCCAAAGTTAGTTCCTCTTACATTTGGAGTCAGCACTGTATGAAGATCCTGTTCGCAGTTTGACCGTTTTTATAGCTTAGTGTGACATTTTTAAGATACGTTAGGTATATTGTCTAAGAAACAGGCTTCATTGCTAACAAGAAGTCAAAATTATGAGGAAGATCTCTCTTTTCCACTGAAAAAAGTTCGTCCCCAAACTGGATCAACTAGAGCATAATGAGTCCTATCTGCAACAAAAAACACTGTGAACCATGTCAGAATCAAACTCTAAGCTGAGTTACAAATCTGACTTTTGAACCAAACTGTCAAATTAACCAAATATTTAAGCGCCTTACAGTAAATCTGAACAGGGGATAGAGATGTGTTTGAGGACAACACTTCTGACCTCAAGTTATTGATGTAATCTAATCAGTTAGCAGACTTCTTTCAACGGTGCCATGTTCCAAGTCATGTGATGAAGGAATGACCATACACAGGAAAGTTTTATCATCTTTTTAGTGGCGTACTTTACAGCAGCACACAGCTCTCCATTATGCCTCCCTCCCACACTGCCCCATAGTAGGAGGCAGTTCAAGGCTGTGACAATCTAGACAAATTTCAGATTTTTTTTTAAGCTTCCGTCCTCTGTCCGGGCAGATTTTTCAAACAGGCAGCGTCCGGGATTTTTTCAGAGCAGACGCTACAGCTCAGAAAGAGTCCGATTGGTCCCTCTCATGCATCGGCAGATAGGTCCATTCCCCTGCAGCCGCAGTTGCCGGATCCCACTCACCCATGTCCCAGCTCCCAGCCCTGGGGAGAGGGTCCCACAGGTAGGGGCTGACTGACAGCTGTTGATGCATCCTGTGTTTGCGCCAGCTGCCTTGTCACCATGATAGAGGGAGCGACTGCCCCCTCCCTCCAGTGAGTATCCCTGCTGCAGGTAGCCCCCCCCCCCCGTTTCCCCAATTGTCCTCCCCCTGCCTTCTCCCCACCCCCAACTGCAGTGTCCTCTTTTTGAGAGCCTGAAATATGGTAACCCTAAGCAAACTATTAGAGAGCTTTCACATTTGTGACCAACTGTGTACACAGTGGAAAACTGTCAAAGGGTTTGGGAAAGGGTCTTTATCCCATACGCTGCCCTACCCCATTTAAAAAAGTGTTAAGATCAATTGAAGTATTTCAAGTGACAAGTTCTGATTCAAGTGCCACAAGTTACATATGTGATTGCAGGTCAAGGTCTATCATTTAGATCAGATTTTCTATCTTTGAGTAGTTTTATGACCAACTTAAATACTGAAAGGTGCATCTCCTTTACCTGTGATATGTTTCCTGCTGTTTATAGAAAGACTTGAGAGTTGCAGATATTCAATCAGAAAAAACTGCCAGTACGCTTCATCTCTACAAGTGTTCAAGCTTATTTTCACTCTTATGATTAGTGTTTTAATTTATATCACCCTAAAATCCAGCTCATGTAAAAAAAAAAAAAAATTCAAGTTAGCTTCTATTTCTAAAATCTGCCCCTAGTCCTCCTGCCACTTCGTTTTAGATACTGATTCCTCCTTGTTCGTGTGAAAAACCCAGCATGGAAGCAGGCTTATCCAAAGTGCTGTAAACGGCAAACTCAATGAGCTGAATCAAGATTAAAGTAATTGCTTTTCCTCTCATCTTTTGGTTACAGCGGTCATACATAAGGTTACCATTTAATCCTGGGTAGTTTTAGTAAAATGTCATGGACAGGTCATGGGCAAGAAACAAAAAATCACGGCCCGTGACCTGTACGTGACTTATACCATAGATATCCCTTGGGGGGGAGCCCCAGCAGCCGCATCGGCCACTGCTCAGGCAGTCCCCGGGGCCAGCTGCCTGGCGCCACCAGAGCAGCGGCTGACATGGCTGGCTGCGGGGCCGCCCAAGCGGCTGGCTGCAGAGCAGCTCCAGCAGTGGCTAGTGTGGCTGGCCCTGGGGTCAGCTGCTTGAGCGGCCCGGAGGTCAGTCACTCTGATTGCTGCAGAAGTCACGGAGGTTGCAGGAAGTTACAGAATCCTATCTGCAACACTAGTAGGTTAAAAAAATATATAAATAAGTCATTTTAACTAAACTGGGTCTTCAATATTAATTATAAAGTCAGGGTACTGAAAGAGCAAACAAAGGACCAATGCACGATTTAGAAGCTCAAAAATGGCGGTGGGGGTGGAGAACAAGCCTTTCGGAATGATTATAAATACAATTCAAGTCGTTTTCTTGAGATAAAGTCCTTAGCTGCGGGGATGAAGAGGGCGTTTGAACAAAGATGCACAGGCCTAAGCCCATGTCTACACTTAGGCTACGTCTACACCAGAGAGCTTACAGTGGCACAGCTGTACCAATGCAGCTGTGCCGCTGTAAGATCTCCCGTGTAGGTGCTCTATGCCGACAGGAGAGAGAGCTCTCCCACCAACATAGTGCAGTCCACACCAACAAAAGTGCCGGTGTGGACCGCACTAACTCATGTCGCCGTGGTGGGGGGTGTGGTTTTTTTTTTTTTTACACCCCTGAGGAACAAAAGTTTTGACAACATAAGTGCTAGTGTAGACATAGTCTAAGTTTCTTAGAGTGTTTGGCAGTCATATTTGTATGTAAGTATGTACACAGCAGCTATGCACCAAGAGCACTGATATTTAAAATAAAATTTCAGCTACACTGGAAGCTGGCTTGGGTAAAACAGATTTTCAGTTATCAAGACAGTGAAAAGTAACATATGTTTAAAAGGTAGATTGAGCGATCCACAATAAGTAACCTCCTCTGAGCAACTTAGCCATTCCTTGAAATTTCAAGAACATTCAAATAATTTTGGTCAAAAACACTTGATAGGCGAGAGTACATGTCTGGCTCCAAATTTCAACTTCCAAGCCAAAGCAACATCATTCTCTCTGTGATAAAGCAGCAAATACCCTGAGCTACAAACTTCATCTTATGCACACTGAGGTCTTTTCAGACAATAAATACTTCTTTTATAACCTTAGGTTAATGCTGTATTAACTTTAATTGTATTAACAATTAGGTCTCATCCTCTTCTGTACAGAATTATATTGCAGGACTGGCAGCACATTACAACATGCCCACCTGTACTCCAGCTGTTTCCTTTTCACAACATTCAGCCCTAAGCTTTTTAAAACTGTAAACAGAGGAAACACAATGAAGCCAGAGGATATTAGTATTGGTTCTCTATATACTAAATATGGTGAATCTGTTCACATAGTCATTTAAGTAACCATTTGGTAAAACTGGATGGATATCAGAAAAGTTTTGAATCCTAGGTGTTCTACAAAATGTCAGTCTAATTATTTTTACTACCTATATAAGTGGGAAAACCTCATTTTAAATGAGTCAACTTTAAAATGTTCAGAAATGGTTTCAAAATACTACTCCTGTCAATAATTCCCAGTATTGTACTGGGGGTTTCTTAGGGCTTGTCTACATTACCGCTTAAGTTGATGTAACTTATGTCGCTCAGGGGTGTGAAAACACCTCCCCCCAAGCAATGTAAATTACATGGACTAAGGGTATGTCTACATTACTCGGCAGATGGGCGGGCAGTGATCGATCCAGGGGGGATCGATTTATCGTGTCTAGACTAGACATGATAAATCAACCCCTGAGTGCTCTCCCGTCAACTCCTGTACTCCACAGGCAGAGTCGACTGGGGAGTGGCAGCAGTCAACTCACCACGGTAAGTCAATCTAAGTACGTCGACTTCAGCTACGTCATTCACGTAGCTGAAGTTGCGTAACCTAGATCGATCCATCCCCCAATGTAGACCAGGCCTCAAAGCGGTGTTCACACCACGCTATACTAAGGAAGACACTCTCCTGTCAACATAGCTTACGCTTCTCGTTGAGGTGAAGTATTTATGCTGACGGGAAAGCGTTCTCTCATCTGCAATCGTGTCTTCTGCAGCTGCACTGCTGTAGCGCGGTAGTATAGACTAGCCCTTATTTTAAATGAGGGATTTTTCTTCCCTGCTTCTCTCTGGAAAAACCAAGTAATTATTTCTAATACTTGGTGCTAAATGTAATGAACCAGGGTTTATACACATACTGATACCATCATCAGAAATCCAACCAGAAGCACAGGCCTCTGCTAATTAGTCAAAACAAACAAACAAACAAAAACTTTGCTCTGAGAAACTGGCAAGCTGTAAAATACATGCACTAGGGACAGTGTATTACATAACCTTCTAGAAGTACATAAATCCATCATTTCAAGTAATCTGCACTTTGCCACAGGAGAAGGGAAGCAGAAACCAAACTAAAACCAATTCAAAGTACTTTACTTGTGAAAGCAAGTGAAACCAATGTCTCACTAAAACAACACAAGCCCTAAGTTAACCTATGGCCATTGCAAGTTCTATCTGAAGTCTCACAGCCATAGGGCTATGAGTACCTTGAGAATTCAACAGGTTTGGTTTTATAAATTTTGAAAACCAGAGTCCTTTAGTTCTGAAATTACTCAGTTGTGTTTATTACCAGCATACACAACCATAAATGGACAAAATTTCTAAATATAACAGCCCTCCTATTTTTCAGCTGTTCTGCTGGACTTAAGTATTAAAGTTAAATATTAACTAGAAAACTGCCAGGGCAAACCTGATTAGTCCTCAGACTTCTATATTAACTCAAGCAACCACATCACCAAATTTTACTCTTGTGCATGAAGTATTTATTGAAAATGCCATCTATCTTCTATTATTACCCTTAAGAGTTCAGCGTTATTCCACGTCATCACTAAGACCTGCTATCTTGTTTTGTATGGCCTTATCAATAATAGACACTCTTGGCATGCTAAGCACTTTGATCCCTTTGACACTAACACATTGTGTCCACCTACAAATTTCCCAGACTAAAGACAGTACCCAAATGACCAGTCAACATGCAAGATAGCCAGACTGCACATGGGAGCCAGGACCGTTCCACAGTAACGCCCACATCTTGATGACCTACTGGCGCAATGCAGGCCTAGCTCACTACAACAGAGCAGGATGAAGAAGGAGATTCAAGTTATACAGACATAGCTGCTAGTTCCAGGCCTGTATGGAGCCTCTCACTGTGCCGGGGATGGGGGAAATGGAGAACCACCTCTGCAGCCATATAGTCATTCCCTGCAGTAACTTCTTTAACAACTTCCACCACCTCTCAAGTACTTCTCAATAAATTGCCAACAAAATTCTTGTTGAGCAAGAACTGTACCTTCCAATTTGTGGAAACAGCTAAGTACCTGGGTGCTTAACGCAGTCTCCCCTCTGGATTTATGCATCTGTGACCTCTTGCCTCACAATTGCCCTATGCTCCTGGAGACCTTATGAAATCTGATCTGTGGGATAGGTGTCAGAAAGCTGTGCAACTGCAACTACTGGACAAGTCAAGTCTTCACATGGTGCAAAACTGCACGCATGACAGTATAACCAATTGGGACACCATGCAATCGGTACTTACTGGTGTTGTCCCATCTGTGTAGCTAACTGTTTCAACTCTCTCGTGTATACACAATCTATTTCTCAAAACTACTGATTTTCTGTTTGTCAAGATTCATTAGTTTTACGCTGGGTTGCTAACAAAAAAAAAATTCAAACTGGAAATATAAATCAGCTACAATTTACTGAAAAAGTCTAATAAAGATCCCAGATGATATTTACGTCATACTGTAAGTTAATGGATTACAGTAAGTAACAGAACAGCAATGATTTAAATATTGAAAGAGGAGAAAAATACAACGATCCAGAACATTTCAGTTCTCAGGTTGCTATTTTTATGATTGCATGCGGTCCTGTTTGCTAGTGGAAGACTAAAAGAGAAACACCATGGTTTTTATTAGGGTTCAGACAGACTTAATTCTTCCTCACCCTCACAAGCTTACTACTTTTGTGAATATCACTTACTGGTTGTTGAAAAACTTAAAAAATCCACATAACAGCTTCCTTTCTAAAGTCATGATTAATACATTTCAAACAGTGATTAAAGGAGGTGGAAGACTACTTTAAACTACATTAATATTCTTTCTGCAGGTGTTCACTACCATAATATAATCTGAGGAAGACTCCCCCTTTTAGTATTACCTACAACCTCTGCCATGCAGAATAGAAAAGGAGCATAAAGAGGACTTAAGAGTTTCATTTCTTATATATTTTATGCAGAGTAGTTTTTATAAGACCAGTTTATCCCAAAATTTCTTAGAAAGATAAGAGACCTAATTAAATTTCACACCACAAAATAAGACTAAATCACCTCTCTATTGAATACTAAGGCTGTCTACACTAGAGAACTTACAGCGGCACAGCTGTATTGACACAGTTGCGCCGCTGTAAGATTGCTTGTGTGGCCCCCTCTACGCCGACAGGAGAGAGCTCTACCGTCAACATAAACCATTCTCAATGAGCAGCGGTAGCTACGTCAGTGGGAGAAACTCTCTCGCCAACATAGCGCTGTGTACACCACCACTTATGCCGGCAAAACTTATGTCCATTAGGGGATTTTTTTTCCCCCACACCCCTGAGCGACATAAGTTTTGCCAACATAAGTGGTAATAAGAGAACTAAAAATCCCATTTATATGAACATCTGCAGCTGACCATTTAGATACTATAGCAACGCTATAGCACATGGCTTGAATTGATGGCTCTTCCATTCTAAATCGTATTACACAGTCAGAATTTTAGACTAAATTCTCTTTTCAAAGAGAAACTTTGTCATGCTCATTCTCAGCCCAGAATCTTTCATGAAATTTGACAAGATCTATTGAGTCATTTTTGAATTTATGGTTGAATGTTATGGTCTGACAACTCAGCTTCATCTGAAACTTCAAAACTGGCATTTATGTAGTCCTCAGTGGGGATTGCATGGTTTGCCAGGTTTGAAAACTTTTGGTTTAAATAACAGTTATTAAAACTAAACACAGCACATGCATAGAGCTTCATTTTCCTTTATGATTCAAGTGCCTTAGACACTGCCCATTCTATACACACAGATTAAATATTACTGTATTTTCAAAGTGATTAGACAAGCTATGTGAAAAACTGTATGAAGGACAATGTTGGTTTCTTATTAGTTACTCTTTTCTGAAGAGTCGATTTTGGGGCAGGGGGGCGTTCTGTCTGAACAGTCACACAAACCACGCTCATAAGCTAGTATGTCCGGCTTACCAAGAAAAGTTTTAAATTTCCATGTAGGAGGCCTCACTTACTTGCTTTGTTTGTGCAAAGAGGAAAGACTCAGGCAAATGGGAAAAACTACATTTGAATACAATGTACTGATTTTCTTTTCGCTTACATTACTGATAGTGCTTCAGTTTAAAAGCAGGACTGCCCCTATAAAGTTAGGCAGGAAGACACAAATTCAACTCAGTTCATCTAAAATTGGAAACTGTTTTCCAAAGGAATTCCATCCTCAATCAGATGTATAGGTCCAGCTGTTCAATTGTCATGCCCTGTTTCACATATTTGCAGGAGACTCGCACTGAAAAGTTGTGCCAGACTCTGGTGGCTGAGATAATTTAAGCATTTTGCCCTCACTCCTATGCTCTCAATGACCATCCTACTGGCAGCCAGGAGCATGGAAGAAGAAAATTTAATTCTAATGTAGGGAGCCAAAACCCAGACTGGGGTAAGGCTGCAAGCCAGCACCTGGGACCCAGGTAGGAAGGGACAAAGCAGAAAGGGTCACGCTTGAGTGAATGAGCTGAATAGTTTGTGCCCACTAAAGGCCACTGCTCTTGAGAGTCTGGAATGAAACCCAAGATTCTGAGTCTCCGCATTCCTTTGCTATCAGCAATTATCGGTAAACCATTGGCAAAGTGTGTGTCTCATCCTTCGCTAGTGCTGGTCCACAGCAAAAGCAGGTTGTCATCCTCTATCGGTTACTCTTCGCTCAAGTGGCAGAGGTCTGTGCAGTGGATCTAAAGGTTTCAACCTTGCTAAAAAGCCACGTGTGTCAATATCATGTAACGTGATGGAATTACTATTTTTTCAGTTTGCTTATTTAAAAGCCGGGAAGTTACACACAACAAAACTAAATTGCAAGAACATTATGAAGGCTGCAGAGTCAAGCACGCAGAAGTTAGGAAATGCCAGAATTAAGGTTGCCCTGTGCAACCATAATTCAGCTCCCTAGTGCATATGCATTATGAGGCAGGGCCAGCTTTATGACCCGCAGGGCCCGATTCCAATACCCGGCGGCAGTCCGGGGCTTCAGCGGCACTTCGTGGCGGAGGGTCCGCTCCGGGTCTTCCGCAGCACCGAAGGGCCCCCCGCCGCTGAAATGCCACCGAAGACCCCCGGAGCAGGGCCCTCTTAGGCGCGGGGCCCAATCCCGGGGAATCGGGTGAATCGGCTTAAAGCCAGCCCTGTTATGAGGCAAACTTTAATTACACATTTTTTTCCACAGCACACTACCTCATTCTGTGCAAAGGGTGGGCCTTCTCAGGGGATGAATCAGGGTTGTGTATGGAAGGAGGCTGTTGTCTAAAGGCACATCTACACCACTCTCCAAGCCCAGGCTCTGATTCAGGTTTAAGCCCAAGCGCCCCTTCTGTCTACACACAAATCAGCCTCACTTAAGTCAACAGGCATGCAGGATCCCGGTTCTGAACCTAGTGGGATGGGGGTAGAGGGGGGGGGAAGAGTCAGAGCCCAAGTCTCACCATGACTCAAGCCCTGACATTTTGCAGCATGGACACAGGTCAAACTGCAGGCCTGAGCAAGAAGGTCTGTGTAGTGCAGTATGGATACATTAGCATGGCTGAGAGACCTGCATCCAGCGACTGTAAACCCAGGTTCACAATGCAGTGTGGATGGTCAAGCATGTGCTGAGAAACACCAAGTCCACAGAGCCTGACTTAGCATGCAGTGTACTGTGAAGAACCCCAGACTCTTTGTTGTAGCATTTGGAAGGTGAGTAGTAAATGAGAGAAAAGATTGCAGGAGGGGGAAAAGATGGTCTTCTCATGTTTAAGGAAGTTGAAGGCTGCCCTGCAGAACTGCACAGTCTCTCCGGCTCTGACAGAGTTTGTGTGATGCTCAGGAAGTCACTTAACTAAACTCTTTGCAGGTGGTCACTAACTGGGTGTTCTTCATTTTCTGTTATCTGACTTGGGAACCTAAGGCTTGATTTACAGCAGTGCTGAACACTCCTGGCTCAACTGCAATAAATCAATGAGGCTTGTGCTTTGAATATACAAAGTGCCATATAATGCTATCTACTCAGAAAAATCAGGTCTGATCTACCTCAAATTGAGCACCCAAAATTAGTGGATTTTTTTTTTTACCTTAATGTCTCAGTTCCTCATCTGTTAAGTGTGGATGATACCACCCGCACAAGGATGTTGGGAAGATAAATATTAAGAACTGAGATACTATAGCCATGAGCACCTTAGAAAACCCCATGAGCAAATGAATAATTCTGTATTCAGAACAGATTTTGAATAGTGGTCAGTAAATAAGGCATAGGGTTGCACATTGAACCAGGAGGAGAAAACAAAATCTGGTCATCAAGTGAGCAACACCCATCCTGTCCACTGAATGAGGCAGAAATGCTGTGGGAAAAAGTGTGTAATTGGAGAGAGTCTCATAATGCATATCCATAAAGGGGCTTAATTAAAGTTCCACATGCAATCTTAAGGCTGGCATTTCCTAACTTCCGAGTTCCTGACTTTGCAACCTTAATGTTTTAATGTAGTTTGTGTAATATATCTATATTCATGTAAGTTTTTTGGTCACGTAATAAAAGTGTGTCAGAATATATATGCACAAGGAGCAAAGCTAGGCTTGTATGCAGATTAGGTTTCAGATTTAATTAGATACAGTGAGAAGATCTTTGAGTGCAAAATATAATTCACCTTTATGAACATGCTGTAAAAAACCTCAGTGCCATTGTGGCAACAGTATTTGACTTGAACAGAAGGGATATATTTTTCAGTTGTTAAAAGGCAAGTGTAAGAATTGGGTTCCACAAAACCTAAGTGGAAGTTTAGGTGACAAACGCTACTCAGTAGCAACATATGAGTTGCTTATGGTAGCTTATCCTGAAGGTCTATTACCATGGGGGGCAAGGTGTTGGTTGGTGTCAGAGAGAAAGGTAACGGTATATAAACATATATGCATGTCCTTTGCTTCCTTGTAACATAAAAATGACAACAGAATTTTTTAATTGTAACGGTTACTAGTAGTCCGTCTCATTTAAATGCTCATTTAGATTAGTTATGGGATCAAGCCAAACTAGAAGACTGTTCAGGTGGAACAACAATGTACAATTGACACTTGTGGAGATTCCCAAAGCTAAAAAGGTACCAGCATGTTTTTATTTCAGCTATACTATGTGAGGGGAACAAAACATCTTTGGTTAGCAAAGAGTACTGGAATTCCCTCCTCAACTTATGGCAAAGTTTAGGTTGTCACTGAGCTTGTCCTCGATTCTAACTGCCACACTGTATATATACTCTATTCTCCCCTCTTAAAATGAGCCTGTGAAAGTTAGAGAGGTAAGGTGGGTGAGATATCTTTTATTGGACAAACTTCTGTTGGTGTGAGAGAGCAGCTTTCAATCTTACACCTGTAAAAATGATCAGTATTGTTTACACGCTGAAATCACAAACCCGGAAGCCTACTCTTAATTTTTTTCATCTTATGACAGCTTCAAACAAATTCAAATGACAGGTAAAATGAAAACATTTGCAAAGCATGACAGGTATAGAATACTTGATACGTATTTGTCCTGTAAAAACCTTAGTATAATGTATAAATTAGAGTATCTCAAGACAAAATTATCCTCCATCAGAAAGAAGAATTAAAGGCTAAAGAGGCAGTGAACATATTTCATATTACACAAATGCTACCTAAATAGCTGAGTTCAATACATTCTGGGCATTACATTTAGGCTTGGGAGGATCTGATTTATATTAGTAAACATCAGTAAACTATTTCACTACACAAACCATGAAAAAATATTTCCATCAATAATCAACATTTACGGATAGGCAAAGAAAAATGCTGCTTGAGAACTTCAATCAAACTCGACGGATATTTACTTTCTATATTTTGACAATTTCTTTTAAACAGTTCTAAAAGTTACTTTTTTAATCTCAACATATATGGTCATTAAATTGTCTGATTTTTCACCCATCATTTCCTGCAACTATGAGAATTTAAACAGATAAATGCTTGAAATCCATAACTTTGCGCAATTGTGAAAATTTAAAATGGTCTAAAAATGCTTAAAAACAAAGATTGATATTATACATCAAGATTATAAAAAAGTACGAATCTGCCAAACCTAATTTATGTAAATAGATTCTAGTAATTATGGTATTTGTACGGGAAGTCTCTGCTTATGCTCCAAGTAAGACATTCTAAGGTGGAGATGATCTTTAAAGTTCAGAATGAGAGTAAATTTGTCCATTTCTCTTGCAGATAGTTTGTTGTATTGAGAATTCATTTTGAGTGTAAAAGAATCCTCTTCCTACACAGTGTCCATTATAACCCATCTACAGTAAATTCACTATGTACTGGACATGAATTATGTATAAATGAGATGGGCCACTGAAAAATATCCTTGATAATCTGTAAATTCATAGGTTTCAGAGGTGCCACAAGGACTCCTTGTTGTTTTTGTAAGTTCATAGTGCTTGAAATATTACATTGTATTCCATTTCATTCTTACCTCACCACAAAACCGTTTGGGGATCTCTCTCTTTCTGGAGATGCACTGGGAGTCTGAGGTAAAGTTATTTTATAATAGTTGCTTCTCAGAATTCAACAAATATTTACACAGCAGTTGTAGAAATTATTATAAAACTGCTTTAGCCTACCCTGTGTAATGAGCCAGCGGGAAAATTTCATTGGCATCTGACCATATCTGAAATTAACCCATACTAACATTAGATAAAGGAATAGAACTGCCTTTGTTCCTTTAACCCATTCATCTGTGTATCGTTGGTACAGTTTTAAAATATCTGCATACTTGCATGTAAATTCATTTCTGAAGACCTTTTGTAATAGAAGACGTTGGAGAGGGATTGTAACAGGACAGTTAGCACATGCACTTTGCACAGACTGCCAAATTAGCATAATAAATTGATTTACTAGTCCTTTAATGATACTCCACTGTAATTCAAAGGAAGCAAAAAGTTTATTAGTGTTTTAAGGAAAGTATTCTGTGCTCCATTAGCTTTTTTTAAACTAAAAAGGAAGTGTTTGTCATAAAGTACGCATAGGCCTCATAACTTTGGATAGAGCGAGCATTAGCTAAGTAATGTGTTAAGCAGCCATTGCCAAAGGAAATATGCCCTCTAAGTACTGGAGTATTGAGCTATCAGGCACTTTTATCTGTAATGTGATTGCACACCAATTACTGCTCCCCAAGTGCTGCAGTTAAATTTGTACACCCACAACTGAACATGTTGGTATGTATACTGTAGGATGACGAGACAGCAAGTGTGAAAAATCAGGACAGGGGATGGGGGTAATAGGAACCTATATAAGAAAGACTCAAAAATCAGGACTGTCCCTATAAAATCGGGACATCTGGTCACCCCAGTATACTGCCTTACAGCAAAGATCTGGCTAGATCCAGTCTATTCAGGAGTTCTAAGTCTTTCAGCGCGAATCAATAACAAAAGCTCTACATACATGAGGGGAATACATACACCTACATTAGGTCATTAAATGCTAGAGCATACTGTGGCAACAGAACATGTTTTATCTCAGTTATTCAGCTCCAGGTGTTACAACCTTGCCTCTTTTGGGGGGAGAAGGATAATTAGACAGGGCTGGAAAGGTAACTCCCAGAGTGAAAAAAAATCTAGTTCTCAAAGTTCTCACAATCCTACTCCGAAGCACTTTTCTGAGTAGTTAGCATTCTTTATTTTCCCATGTTAAGGGTAAACTTGAACTTGTGAGATTACAGTTCAAGAACTGGGTGGTGTATACTTGCAGGTGATGAATGACAATAGCTATCATAAAAAGATTGCAGGTGGACTACGTTTGAGTGTGGGTATGTATTTTTTCAGGTTAAGGGATACTCTAGCACTTGAAGCCAAATGCACGTGCAAAGAATCACAACTGAACGCTTCATGCCGTAAGACGCAAACTAGTATTCGGGACGGTCTATATTCTGTGCAAAGGGAGATAAAAATAAGCAATGTATTTTAAAGGGGATATAAAATTATTCTACTTAACTGCCAGGGGGCAAATTTGTCACGTACACATGGGAGAAAGAAGGAGGACAAAATGCAGAGTCAGCTATAGGTAGTCAGGAAGTTCCTTCAAGAGGAAATATAGCCAAACTCCAAACCTGGAGACAATGGACTTTTCTGTGCCTGTGTCCTGTAGATAGCTAACCACTTAGTTTGCAAAATAAGCAAGGAGGAGGGGGTAAATAGATGAACAATAAGGCGTCATAAGAGGGGCAGATACATGTAACTTGCCAATTATGTATGATAATGATGGCAAATTTTGGCCAATCAGAGCAATAGATTATCATAAGTAACTGCATATAATGCTTTGGTGTAAGTGTTTTCTTTGTTCTTGCTGACTTATGAGCTTGAACCCAATTGCAATTGAAATAAACGGATCGCCCCTCCCGGGGCTCCTTGCTTGGCTAGCGGTGTCAGTCTCTCCTTATTCCTCAGCTGGAACGGACAGAAATTTCTATGACCAAGGTGAGACATTAAGGTTTCTACATGATACAGGGCTGATGACTATTTTAAAATAAAAATATTATTTAAATCAGTTTAAATACAGTTTTATTTTACAATATGAACGTACCTAAAATAAAATTTAAAATTATGACAACTTATGTTAAGGCCTAAATTTACAGTAATCCATTAAAATAATTTAAATTAAAAAACAACATTAAGTAGTACGTTTGCTGCCAAGTTTTAAACGGAGTCAGATAGCCAACTGATGGCAGTTATTGGCTATGCACCAGGAATCAGAGTTTGCTCAAGTGCTAAACCAGCTTTTGACAACAGTAGTTTCCTCCCCAATCACCAGAGGCATTTTCTTCATTTCAGTTTATTCAGTTAGTTCAGTTCAATCACTAGTGCCTTCAAAATTAAGATGCAAAAAAGCAGGAAAGCTTGTTTTCCTCTTCTAATTTATGAATAAAAACTAGCTGTGAGAGGATGAGATCTACTAGTTATAAAATCTTGAAGGACATGGTGACCAGAAGCCGTCAATTCAATTCACTAACTACAGACAAGACTTCCGTTGTTTTAGTTTTGATAGAAACATGTACTAGGCTCTTATGTATCTAGTACATTTAAGATATTTTTATTTGTTAAATAAAAGTACTGGAAAATATTGGTTTTGTGCATTTTAATTGAATTTGAATTTCCTTCCACATAGAGCTTGGCACAAATCAAATAAAAAATTCCTCCAGGACTTAAGAACTACATCATTCACCATTTTCTATCATCATAAAATATGTAAAAATTAAGAATCTTAACAAAAGTCAATGAAACCATATAACTACTTAACTATATATAGGTAAGTGTATCCTCCTGGTTAGCAAACAGCATCAAATGCAGTTTAAAGTGTATATTTAGTTGCAGATCAACATGGTCTAATGGTTACCAACCAATGAGAATCAACTTTACTTTAAGAAGTAGCTAAAAAGTACAAATGAAAAAACACGATTAAAATTACTTGAAATTGTGATTAAAATTACATTCATTTAAATCAATCCACCCTGGCATTTAAGACTCACTCCCTCTTTTTTAAAGCCACTTACAGTAGGCTGGATGCTAACAGTTTGACTTGCCCACATTACCATTACATTATAGTGTATTGCAGAATCATCAGTAGGTTATGCATGGATTTTATTGATGAAAGAAAATGAGGAAACATTCATTTACTTCTTTATTTTCATTTTATTTTGTAATATACTTGATGGCTGTCACCAAGTGGTGTGTATATATAAAGCAGAGATTAATTTATTGACCCCCAAGGAACTGTATTCAGTTCTCAGAGTAGCAGCCGTGTTAGTCTGTATCCACAAAAAGAACAGGAGTACTTGTGGCACATATACATATCTTCCTACTGTATTTTCCACTACATGCATCCGATGAAGTGGGTAGTAGCCCATGAAAGCTTATTCTCAAATTTGTTAGTCTCTAAGGTGCCACAAGTACTCTTGTGTTCAGTTCTGGAACACCATTTTACATTGACACCACTTACAGGTAAAACAAGATCATCTATCTGAAATCTAGTCAAAGGCCAGAACTATTTTCAGGGGACAGATAGCTCAGTGGTTTGAGCATTGGCCTGCTAAACCCAGGGTGGTTACGAGTTCAATCCTTGAGGGGGCCATTTAGGGAGCTGGGGCAAAAATCTGTCTAGCTTTGAGCAGGGGGTTGGACTAGATGACCTCCTGAGGTCCCTTCCAACCCTGATATTTTATGATTATCCAACAATTCCAGTTTTCCCTCTCCACTGTTGCTGTGTCAAAGGTCTGTTCAAATTGAGCAGAAACTCCTAAACTGACAAGAATACTAACAACCACAGAGAAAAAAACTCTAATTTAAAGTTATGATTCTACTCTAATACCTAAATACAAGTTTTTGTTATAAAAAAATAATTTAAACATGCACAATAAAGCTGCCTGGACCAAAAAAGGGGCATTCTTAATGCAACTGCTTTTCTGTTTCAACTCCCCGTTGTCTCCCATCTTTAGTTTCAGCTCTCTGGATCTGCTTCCTTTACTATGCCTTTACCTATAGCCACAGGAGCATAACAGTTGTGTGCCACCCACCACCACCAAGTCAGGTGTCTCCAAGGAGACATGTTTGTATGAACATTAATGCCTTAACAGCTCTTAGTGTGTCATACCAAAGTATTATGAATAGCGTGGAAACCTTAACTCCCCCCCCCCACATATAATTCCAAAAATCTCATCTTTAATATTGCTTAAGGAGGGATGCCCAACCTATGTGCCACCAAAGCATTTCATTAGGGCAGTGGCCTGCTTCAACACAACATACTAACAGCCGATTCATTAGCATTTTGTCATCATGTTTATCTCATTTTAATTTATATAAGTGTGTAAATAAACCATACTGTACATAGAAACAACCTATCCAAATACATATGAAACAAGCTGAATTTAAAATATAAATCAATACAGGTGACTTCAAATCTTAAATATGTAGAATCTGTTTGGACCACATAAGGTTGTGCTTAGGTTTATGTGGCCCTCCTGTGTAGTAGTCCTTACTAAGGCCTACGTTCATACCATGTTAAATTTTTATTTAACTAGAACAAATCCAACAGCAGGTCATAGTGTCCTGGGCACTCAATTCCCAGCATGTCCCTAATCTCTTCGTGTTCTTGAACTTCATAATCCTCCCCATAACAACTCAGAAGATACCCCTAACACCCAGTTACTTTTTTTTTTTTGGCGGGAGGGGGGGTCTGGAGCCACAGTGAATGCCATAAGCCCAAGAATCCACCAGTTGAGCTAGTCACAAAAATCACATATGCCTCTCGCCACAGACATCTGCTTACTTGCTTGATAAAGCACATTTGCAAGCATTTGGTCCCAGCACTATTTAATAGTGTGAAAGACAAAGAAGAGCAGCCTCTGGGACACTGTCACACACCAGGGTGTTCAGGATCCTGAGTTTTGCTTGAATCATTCTCAGATCACTCTAAATGCCTTCCTGTCAGCCTTAAGCCAGAAAGTGTCATGAACAGGTAAACTATTTTATAGCTACACTATATAATTGCCACCACAGGTAGCTAACAGAAATAGTGATTTCCAAACCAGATGCTGGCATCCAGTTACCTAGTGCCATTCACTACACTGGGCAAGTGCTAGACCAGTGATACTCAGTCGGAAGCTCATGAGCCACAAGTAGCTCTTTAATGTGTCTCCTGTGGCTCTTTGCAGCACATATTAAAACACTATGATTTAATTAACCAAACTTTACTAAGTTATTAACCAATTGTAGTTGATAAAATCATAATACCTGGCCAGTCATTTTGGGGTGAGAATAATATACAAGGCTGTCAATCACAGTTAACACAAGCGATTAACCCAAAACAAATTAACTAGATTTTAAAAATAGTTGCGATTAATTGCGGTTTTAATTGCGCTGCTAAACAATAACAGAATGCCAATTTAAATAAATTCTAAATATTTTGGATGTTCTACCTTTTCAAATATATTGATTTCAATTACAACACAGAATACGAAGTGTACAGTGCTCACAAATATTTGAACTGTAAAAAAAAAGAAATATTTTTCAGTTTACCTCATACAAGTACTGTAGTGCAATCTCTTTATCCTGAAAGTGCGACTTCAAATGTAGAATTTGTTTTACATAACTGCACTCAAACAAAACAATGTAAAACTTGAGAGCCTACAAGTCCACTCAGTTTTACTTCTTGTGCAGCCAATCGCAAAGACAAACAAGTTTGTTTACATTTAATGGAGATAATACTGCCCACTTCTTATTTACAACGTCACCTGAAAGTGAGAACAGGCATTCGCATGGCACTGTTATAGCCGGCATTGCAATGTATTTACATGCCAGATATGTTAACATTCATATGCCCCTTTATGCTTTAACCACCATTCTAGAGGACAAGCATCCATGCCAAATTTAAATTGGTACTCCATTATTGTTTAACAGTGCAATTAAAACTGCGATAAATCATGACTATTTTAATCTCACAATTAATTGTGATTTTTTTTAATCGTTTGACAGCCCTTTAATATATATAGTAAATGGAACAATGAATTCACACTTCTGTGGATCTTTTGGGTAATGTTGATCGCTAATTTGGCTCCTGTACTACTGAAGTCTGAATATCGCGGTGCTAGGACTATATCAACTGCAAGCTGTTTGATAGCAGTATCAAGGAATTCTTGCCAGAGCAATTAAAGGTTGAGCAAAGCACTGTCAGACTCAAAGGATGGTAGCCTAAGTGCTACCCCAGTATGCCTGTCAGCTGCTTCCCAAATGATGTTTACTCCCAACACCTGTTCACATGCCACTCCCGTGAGCCTTATGAGATTCATTGGGGTCTCTAACTCCCCTAGCCCCACTGGAAATTTAAGGCAAGTCTAAGCTGCCGTAGACTATATTTTTGGAGAGCCTTGCTTTTGATTCACATTTATCAAAGGGTCTGACCCTAACATTTGGGAAGCGAAGTATTATAACTATATTTAAGTGAACCTATCTGATTTTAGTGGGTAATTCAATTTGCATTATTAAAGTGTGGTTGCAAAGCCAGAAAAGAAGTTTCACACTTGAGGTTTCCTTTGGGTTTCTGCCTGTGAGCTTTAAAAGGGTTGCTGTAAGGCCTAAATTTAGACTTGTTTTCTTTTGGCTGACATGCTATGTCACTCCCCTTGCTTTACTAGCTTCATTCTTGTGGGAGACAGAACAATAGAAGTCCTACATTTATATGTCAGCAGCCTACTGGCTCACAAGAATAGAGCAGACAGCACCTCGTAACAGTATACTGCATGAACCTGCAACTTTGAATGAATCCTGCTCTGTAGTTTTACCATGGATGTGCAGCCAAAAAGAAGTAGTTGGAAAATTAAACGTTACAGCTCTTGTTCATAAAAAGTGTCCAAACACAAAATCCAAAGGCTGTGTTAAACTAAATCCACAAGTACAAACATAGTACAAATATTAAGTCAGGCTGGGTTCTCCTCCGCATACTAAGGGCTTGTCTTTACTACCGGGAAGATCAACACTGTTGCAATCAACGCAGCAGTTGTCGATTTAATGGGTCTAGAGAAGACCCGCTAAATCGACAGCACAGTGCTCTCCGGTGGACTCTGGTACTCTAGCCCCCCCCGCAGAGGAGTAAGGTAAGTTGACAGGAGAGCATCTCCCATCAACGCAGCACAGTGAAGACACTGCGGTAAGTTGACCTAAGCTACGCCAACTCCAGCTATGTTATTCGTGTAGCTGGAGTAGTGTAACTTAAGTCAACTTAGGCGTTGTCTACACTGCTGGGTAAGTCAAATTATCTCCTCTAAAACCTGAATTACCATAAAGCCAATTGAGAGGGATATACAGCTGTAACTCAAGGCACTGTCTGCCCATCACCCTTCTGGTGATGATACATATGGACAAAACCCAGCATGAGTTAAGGACATTTATAAAACTTCATTTGTAGTTATAAAACGAGCAAGTTGAAGGCGAAATTTAAACAGCTCAAACAACTCTAACGCATTTACTGAAGTACAGTCGAAATGCCATTCTTCTCCTTCTATTGGTCTCAAGATTATTTTTTAAAAGTGAACAAGAGCAACACCGAACAAAAATATTCCTTTGTTAATAGGCTAGGATTATATTCCTTATCCTTCTATGAATGCAAAAAAAGCTAATAATAAAAGACAAGCTAGAATTACATACTATTGATCCGATATGTTTATTTCTGGTATTTGGTTAAGTGGCTTACTGAAATTAAGCAATGGGAAAAGAGAAAGGAAAGGAGAAGGAAGTAGTTAAGTCTGGGTCATCACAGGGAGGGGGTGATGTTAATACTCCTTGTTAAGAGCATTATGTAAGCTATTTGTATGGTATGCTTTTGCAGAAACTCAGAGTAAATAGTTAATCCTCTGCTTGTACTTGCCATAGCTCCTGTTTCCATTCACTTCAAGGGTGTCTTGAACTCAACCAACAGAGTTTTGGAGAGATGTCTCACTACAGATACAATACTAACAAGGGAATGTTATTGATGGCAATATGGAGAACTCCTCCTTCCACTGACAAATTCACAAAAATTCTAAATCTTAAACAGTGTTTTTCTAACACTATAATCCCACTGGATATGACTGCCTCTTTTCTCCACTAATGGAAACACCAATTAAGATGAAAATTATTCTTCCTACAAATTTCACTACATTTCATTTAAGTACATCAATATTTTTCTCCTTATATTTTGAAGTTAGACACTTAAGATTTTCATCTAAATTCCAAACTAGCAGGTTGAAATCCAAGAATGCCATGTCCATATCAAAAGAAATCTACTTAGATTAAGCGAAGGCATTTGAAAAAGTGTATGTAAACTGAAGGAATGCAGAAAACTTCCAGATGTAATTAAGGTTACCAGACATTTAGCTGCTTTTTTTTAAAAAAAAAAATGTTCATATTTATTTAGTTCATCAATGTGTAATTTACCATTGTGATCCAACTGTGTACATTATACTTCATTTTTTGACGCTTAAGGCAAAAAATCCTTTTTATAGTACACATCTTGCATGTACAATATTTTACATATGGTGTTTTACAGTTAAGATTCAGTCCAAGCTTACCATCCCCATAGTGAGCAATTTTTTCCCCATAGTTTTACTATGAGATCAGGTTAAGTAGACCCTTCCCATTATAGTGCTTAGCATTTAATTTTGGAGGAGCAAAGATTTAGGACATGAGATAAAGCTCAGTCCTTTGTAAAGCTAAACTTAATGGGAAGACATACAAAAGTTCACTGAGATGGCAATAAAGCTAATTTGTAAACTTCTGGTCCAATTGTGGAATTACAATATTGCACTGTTACAACTCATCTTGTAGGATCTATTAGCAGACATACTACATGTGCATCTGAAAATCAAGTACTCATGGAAAACATTTTCTTGTAAAGTGGGCTGAATGAAGAAAAAATCCAGTCAGACAGCAGGATTCTGAGCTGTGTAATTATGATGGTTCACAAATGTTTAATTTTTAAACAGTCCCATCCAAGGCAGAGCAGTTGGAATCACATTTGTCTGGCTAGTTGAAGTATTCTGTCTTCAACCTTGTCCCTCACAGTCCACTTACAATATGCTAGATGTTCCATAACTACACATCCCATCATATTAAGTGCATACCTTATTCAATTTAAGGAAGTCACTGTCAACCATGCTGGAATTGTTTTGGCGCTATATTAAAAAAAAAAATTACAGGAAGCAACTTCATCATCAAAATGGAAGACGAACACTGCTTTAGCTATAACTCATCTACTAGGCTCTTCTCATTCTACCATGAGGCACTTAAATTAATTCTGTTGAACTGCTGCGGCCTACCCTGACAAAGGTGACATCCAAAACCAGTAGGTTTTTAATTACTAGGTCAAGGATGCCAATACCAGTATTATAGATGATAAAACTAGAATTCTATTAACTTGTAGAGATCATACAATTTTTTTTTTAAATATGAGGTTCTGTCCGGAACAGTGGATGTCATCCGTTTTAAGAAAAAGAGACAAGTCACCTATTACTTTCCTATATGGTTATCCAGTGGTCTGGCCACTACTTATGGGAAGTAGGTTCCTAGTGAATGAAAAAGACAAGGCAACAAGTTATTTAAAAAAAAAAAAAAAGTTTTTTGGTGAATTTAGTCTGTTGCTTGTTTTCAACCCAGGGATGCAAGAAAGCTGCATCATAGAATATCACGGTTGGAAGGGACCTCAGGAGGTCATCTAGTCCAACCCCCCTGCTCAAAGCAGGACCAATCCCCAGACAAATTTTTGCCCCGGATCCCTAAATGGCCCCCTCAAGGATGGAACTCTCAGCCCTGGGTTTAGCAGGCAATGCTCAAACCACTGAGCTATCCCCCACCCCTCCATCAGCCAAGCAGAAAATTTCTTGAAGTGCCTGTTAAAGTAACTACCATTTAAGTGATTGCACTGCAATTCTCATTGGACAGAGCTGTAGGCTTCTGAGCCCAAGAGTAAGAATACCCTGCAAAATACACCTTCATGCTTCCAGGAGTCATGCTACTGGATTATTTTTGTGCTTGATACATTGATTTGATCTGTTACAAACTTAAATATTGGAGGCCCTCAAACATTTTAATATCTCCTGAAATATAACTGACGTTAATAGACTTTATCCACTCTGGTCTTTTGTAGAATGACTTTAAAGCCAATTCACATTCTAGTATCTGAGCTTAAAGGTAAAAAATAGATCCTCTTTTTTTGGTTAACCAGAGTTCCATCTTTTCAAGGACAGATATAAGACAGGGTTCTATAATGCACAGGACTCCCAACATCTTTATATCAATTCACAGCTAATCAAGAACTAGTGAGTCATCCACTGGATGATTAAGAAGGTTGTGGTGAGGACTTGCACCAGCAGCCTGAAGTTGCACAGTTTTCCTAGAAGTCTTGTTCAGCAGCTATGAGCAAACAAACATGAAGGTAAAGAAGTCCAGTGCCAGAAATCTGAGGGTACAGCTACATCACAAACACAGCAGCAGAGAGTCTCAAAGATTCCATCCATGTTGTTCCCACTCAGGCTGGGTGGGAACATCTACACTACTATTTTTAGCCCTGTAGCACAAGTCCAAGTCAGTTGACCTAGCCTCTGAGACTTGCTGACATGGGGATTTTATTTTTAACAGTGTAGACAAAACCTGAGCTTAAGAACTAAGGACAGAGAAGTGGATCTTTAGGTAAGTGAAACTATCCCTAATGTAAACTACTTATAAAAATGTGGAGAAGGTCTGATATTTGGAGCAGGCTGAGGTTGAGGTTCACATCAGGTGAGCGAGTCACTCACATGCAACAGAGGTTTGACATTTTAACTAGGAACTGAAGTAGCTTCCAGGTTTCACACATCTAGAAGCTTCATACTTTGTTAAAATCGTGTCTACGAAGGTCAGGATGAATGAGGTATCATGATTAAATGTACTGTTGAAAACCTGGATGATCTATTGCTGATGAAGTTAAACAGATGTAAATGCTTTCTCCATATGGGCTATATGGATATCAGTGTAACGCTAAAGGAAAGGCAATATATCAAATTAAGAAAAGAATGTTTTGTCCTAGATAACACTGATAACTAGTACTGATGAGAAGAGAATGTCATATTCTTGAGCTATATGGAGCATGAAGAGGAACAGTGGTGTGGTTTCTTCATGCAACACTCTTTTCTAAGCCTTGTTTCCATAAAATAAACAACGTGAAGGAAATACCTAGATGATATAAGGGTAGTTCTAGGATGTCTTCTCTACCTGAAGGTATTTTAACGTAAATTCACTAGCAGAAAACACACCAGAGTGGAAACGGCTTCTGTCAATGCAAGGACTCCACCACCATTTGACAGAGTCAGCAGGAACGCAGATTTAGTACTCAGCATCTTCAGGCTGCTTTTAGAAGAATTTCCACAGGTTTCAATGACTGAAAATGCATAGTTAGTCCCCAGCAGTTTGAGAGGTGAAATATTCACATTCTCAAACTCTGTTGTGAAAAGCAGTGATCCTAGAGTAGCTCTCAGATTAAGGCCAAGTAAACTGGGAGGGAGATCAGACATCAGAGTGCAGTGCTGCAGCACTCCAGCAGTGAGTCTGAATTCAAAGAAGGAACAGGAAAAGAGCCTTAAGCGTCTCTACTGAGGTGAAATATCCTGACCAGCAGATACTCAAGCATAAAAACGTTTAAGGTACCAACAACTCAACAATGTTTTCAGTGTTTTTTAGATTGCTTCATCATGGTTTCTTATCACTCAGACTAACTGCTGTCAGGAACCCGTCACCCCTTGGTAGCAATTTCAGTATCGTGAGTTTAGACTCTCATCCACTAAGAATTCTGCCTGTGGGACTTCACATCAAACAGAATGTTATATCACAAAGACAGTACAGCTGTCAATTGAGAGAGAGGTGAAACCTGAGCAAGGGACCAGGAACTCCTACTTGTGGCTATAACCTCACGGAACTCTAGTGGTTATGTTTCTTCATCCAGAAACTGTAGGGAATACTCATTTTACAAGGATATATATATATATATATATATATATATATATGGAGATATACCTATCTCATAGAACTGGAAGGGACCCTGAAAGGTCATTGAGTCCAGCCCCCTGCCTTCACTAGCAGGACCAAGTACTGATTTTGCCCCAGATCCCTAAGTGGCCCCCTCAAGGATTGAACTCACAACCCTGGGTTTAGCAGGCCAATGCTCAAACCACTGAGGTTTTTCAAAGGATTTTCAAATATTAAATAGCCTTAAGTATTATGACCATTTCCAAGTCGTGAAAAAGAATCAAATCCTTTTAAAAAAAGGAAAAGTGGACATGAGAACAGTTTTTAATCATCATTTTCTTTAGGTAGTAAAGGATTAAGATAAAAATAACCATGGAGACAGTAATTTTGGAAGTGAAGAGTGATTCTGAGTGCTCAACGAAGGTGCCTGATTTTAAGAACGGCCATACTGGGTCAAACCAAAGGTCCATCTAGCCCAGTATCCTGTTTTCCAACAGTGGCCAATGCCAGGTGCCCCAGAAGGAATGAACAGAACAGGTAATCAAGTGATCCATCCCGTCACCCATTCCCAGTTTCCGGCCAACAGAGGCCAGGGACACCAGCCCTGTCCATCCTGGCTAATAGCCATCGATGGACCTATCCTCCATGAATTTATCTAGTTCTTTTTTGAACCCTGTTATAGTTTTGGCCTTCACAACATCTTCTGGCAAGGAGTTCCACATGTTGACTGTGCATTGTGTGAAAAAATACACTTCCTTTTGTTTGTTTTAAACCTGCTGCCTATTAATTTCATTTGGTGGCCCATAGTTCGTGTGTTGTGGGAAGGAGTAAATAACACTTCCTTATTTACTTTCTCCACACCAGTCATGATTTTATAGAACTCTATCATATCCCCCCAGTCATCTCTTTTCCAAGCAAAAAAGTTCCAGTTTTATTAATCTCTCCTCATACGACAGCCATTCCATACCCCTAATTATTTTTGTTGCCCTTTTCTGAACCTTTTCCAAGTCCAATATATCTTTTTTGAGATGAGGTGACCACATCTGCATGCAGTATTCAAGATGTGGGCATGCCATGGATTTATAGAGAGGCAATATGATATTTTCTGTCTTATTATCTATTCCTTTCTTGATGATTCCCAACATTCTGTTCCCTTTTTTGACTGCCACTGCACATTGAGTGGATGTTTTCAGAGAGCTATCCACAATGACGCCAAGATCTTTCTTGAGTGGTAACAGCTAATTTAGACCCCATCATTTTATATGTATAGTTGGGATTATGTTTTCCAATGTGCATTACTTTGCATTTATCAACATTGAATTTCATCTGACATTTTGCTGCCCAGTCACCCAGTTTTGAGATCCTTTTGTAGCTCTTCGCAGTCTGCCTGGGACTTAACTATCTTGAGTAGTTTTATATCATCTGCAAATTTTGCCACCTCACTGTTGACCGCTTTTTCCAGATCATTTATGAATATGTTGAATAGGACTGGGCCCAGTACAGACTCCTGGGGGACACCACTATTTAATGGGCAAAGCACCCACTACCTGGAAAGAAAAAGTCAAGCCCTTTAGGGTGGCTCAGATTGAGCACCCAAAATTAATAGTCAGCTTTGACACTGCCCCACAGTTGAAACTACAGAGGTGTGAATAGCAGAGCACACCAAAGTGCTGCACTGTAACCCCCGCCAGCATGTGGATGCTGTGGGCGTGAACTAAAAGGTTCCTAGTTCTCATTACTGCAGTCCTCTTCAAAAGGTGCACACTGCTATTCACACCCCCAGTCTCAACTGTGAGGCAGTGTAGAGATAGCTTTGATCTCGATGTATTAAAAACAGAGCTGTTTGTTACAGTAGGTGTGTTTTCACTTTAAGTGCATAAGAGCTGTCAAAATCGGATTTTAAAGCTGGAGCCTGAGTTTCTTTACTGCATGTACACTGGTCACTGAGTGTATAAGACTTATTTGTCAATTTAAACAGAAATTAAAACAATGGTTTTATACACATTGCAGTGTGAACTTCTAATTTATGCAGTGTTATCATTCCGTACAGACGTACACTAATACTCCCAAACAAAAAGGCATGGGAAGCCTGCACACTCCCTTGAAAAATCTACTAAATCCTCATAACACAATTAACTGAAGATATCAGAATAATTCATTGCAAGAGCATCTCTTATTTCTTTGCTTTAAGAAAACAGGTCATTCTCAGCTGTGAATAGTAAAATGTCCATCTCTGGCTTGAGAACAGTGTATTACCACTGGTCCACAGCATTGTATTTTTAATCAGCTACACCCACTCCTTCACTAAGCATCTGATATTATGACAATGGCATCAATTTAATGTCCTCTTAGAAGCAGGAGGAAAAGCAGCCACAAATTTCTACAGTAATTTTTTGTTAGCTGAAGAAAAGCAAACAAAATTCTATCTTTAGAAAGATATATCCCAATCAATTAAGAACATGTTACTATATAATTCAACTCTTAGCAGAATGGATCATCCACCAGATAAGAATGAAACCAAGCAATTGAGACTATTTAATTTTTAGTGTTTTCATGATTTTTAAACCTACTGTAGTCTTAATTTGGCAGGAATGCCTTCTCTTTTTTGATACAGGCCATTGTGAATTATTTATATGTGACTGAAGCTAGTAGAACTAACTGCGCATAGACAGGGCTGAACAAATGTGCAATCAGGAACAAACACTATCCTACCACCCAAACAGGGAAGTGTTACTTTTAAGTATGACAAAACAGACTTTGGATACAAGACCACAAATCTGTTCCCACATAGTGGCAATATAAAAATGGCTTTAATACAGATTTGCTCTAACCACTTGATAGTATATAGATGTATACATTCAGACCACTTTCTCTATTTAGAATCACCATTAATCTCATGGTGTCTTTTCACGTACACAGACAGGAACTACATACAAATCAGATCTGTGAAAGAGATTCATGTGTTAAGGTTTATCCTACACCTTTGAATGCTTCACTTGAACACCCTCTTACTAACCCACCTCCCCACGACTTACTCTAAGATTTGAAGTTCATTTAGTCCTCAACCTCCCCTTCTCAAAAATGTTTATTGTCTTGCCAGAATCAGGGCTCCCTCAGCACTGCCCAAAAAATTACACCCACTATGACAAGACATAGCTCGGAGCTAGGGACAGCCTTTTTGTCACTGGAAGTATCTTTAAAATTCATTATCCTGCAGCTAGAAACAGGTGCTTTGCTTTTGGAAAGGGAAGACTGCCAACTTTCCAAATAGATATACATGTCCAGACCTGCGACAGCCCCAAGCTGTCAGACTTTAGAGTCCTTACACCAAGTCTTAGAAAACTTGTTTGTTTTGTATTTATTAGATTTCTGGTTTGTTTGTTTTTACCAGCTCAGATCACTGCACAACTTGAGTCATAGTAACTAAGGCACATGGATGTGCATGCAAATGAAAAATTGCCCTGAATTTTTTTACCCTCAGAAAAATCTATTGGAGTGCCTCAAAAACGTGACATGATATTATTGGGTAATGTGGTATCAAAATTTTACTGTCACTTGTTTGGGTTGATCTGCATTGCATGCTCATTGTTTCAATCATAAACATGTGCAATGTCCACGACCATCTCCTGCGGATAGAACCTTTGCACTACACTACATCGATTGGCACTCACCTGCACTGCTTCCTTTAACACTTATTCACATTGTGACATAGTTTATCACAACGCAATCAGCACTTTATAAACATACACAGCAGATGATCTTTAGACGTCTTATTTAAATAACAACCCAGCCCCAGCTCAAGATTTTACAGTATTTCAGTACAAAGTTCCATGGCTACAGAAGCGTTTAAATTATTCAGTATGGTAAGAGAAGCAGCAGCAGCTCAAGTAATGACAGCAATCCAGCCCAAAAATAGAGTTTGGCGCATGAGTAGCACTGCAGCCAAACTACACTTCATTTAAATAGGATTCTTAGACATGAAGTACACTTGCATGCACATGGGTGTTTCTCCACTAGTTAAAGAAGTCAGCCCAGAACCTGTATTTGCAACCACACATATATCAAGCAATTTTTCAGCAATTATAGTAACACATTCAATATCCAATTTGAAGAGCCACATAGCATTTGGGCAAGTTATTTCATATACCTGGAAAATAGGTAGAGTCCTCCCCTTCCATGAACTTTGGTTCAATGACCTCTGCCATTTGATTTCTAGGTTTCAATACCTCAGGCAAAAAAAATTTCATAATACTCGTCACCAAAGAAATCTCAGAGGTAGAGATAATATTAGACTGCCTTCTAATGATGTTGCTGAATCACAGCAAGGTCTTGCACTAAAGCAGTGGTTTTTCAACCTGTTTTCATTTGCAGACCCCTAAAAAATTTCAAATACAGGTGTGGACCCCTTTGGAAATCTTAGACATAGTTTGCAGATCACAGGTTGAAAACCACTGCACTAAAGCAGTGGTTCTTAACTAGGGGTACGTGTACCCCTGGGGTACATGGAGGCCTTCCAGTGAGTACATCAACTCATCTAGAGATTTACCTAGGTTTGCAACAGGCTACATAAGAAGTACTAGCAAAGTCAGTACAAACTACAATTTCATACAGACAACTTGTTTATGCTGCTCTATATACTATATGCTGAAATGAAAGGACAATATTTGTATTCCAATTGATTTTATAATAGGGTAAATATGAAAAAAAGCAAACAACTTTTCAGTAATACTGTGCTGTGACACTTTTGTCTTTTTATGTCCGATTTTGTAAGCAAGACAAATCAGATGCCTGAAAGAGGTACAGTAGTCTGGAAAGGTTGAGAGCCACTGCACTGAAGAATAGGGTGTCTAAAGACCGGCCAAAAATAAATCTTATACAAGACCAGTGACTTTAACAGGGTGAGTACTGAGCAATTAAAAAGTTATATTCTTACTTACTAAGACAACTGCCCTTCTTGCAAGCAATGTTTGCTCTTTTCCAGTTTGATTTCATGTATTTTCACCTAGATAGTTATATGACCCCCATCACACTAGTCTAGACTCGATAAATCAACCCCCGAGCCCTCTCCCATCGACTCCTGTATTCCACCTTGGCGAGAGGCAGAGGCAGAGTCGACGGGGGAGTGGCAGCAGTCGACTCACCGTAATGAAGACACCATGGTAAGTCGATCTAAGTATGTCAACTTCAGCTACATTATTCGCGTAGCTGAAATTGCGTAACTTAGATCGATCCCCCCACCCCAGTGTAGACCAGGCCTAAGTCCAGCACTTGTACAATTCTTTTTCCTGTAGTCAGCCTCTGGTCAACAGATTCAGTGTTGCAGTGAAACCTGTTATCGAAGGACATCCTGAACGGAAAGTGATCTCTTAATAAGCTAGGTCCAACCTCACAGAAAGCTTAAAATACTATTAGCCTTTTTGCTTAAGTGTGTGTTTAGGGAAAGTTAAAAAAAATGAGAAGATTATGTAATAAGGTCTTTGTAGACCTATAAGGAGGCACACATTAAGTATAGCAGCTTACATCTACATACGCCAGTTCTGATCTTGAAAAATGAGACACCATTCAAATTGAATTTTTTATTAGCACATCAAAGTCAGGTTTTCTAAAAACTAAAAATATTGTACATTAGGACTGACTAGATGGAGAGGTGAAAAGGAAGCACAGAAATTGCTAATGCACTGTTGTGTTAATCATCACTTAGCCATGACCACATTTTCAAGGGAATGGGGGGGGGGGCACATGACAGATTAGAAGTTTAGCAGGAAGAACAGCAATAACTACACTATCTGGGACAGGCTATACCTCATTACGGTATACCAAGTAAAGTTTATTTTATGAGTATGCAAGTGTTTACTTTGTGTCTTGCAGCTATTGATGCAATAATGGTGGTTTCTGAATTAGTAACCACAAGAAACTAATGCAATTCCAACTCCAAAAATGAGCAATACACTTCTGTTTTTCCTTTTCTACCATTTAGTCCCTATTTTTTTGTATTATTCTCACATCACACCTGATATTGATATACTAGAACTATTCCTGTTGTGGGAATATTAGTGTGCTCTCAAATCAAGGAAAACAGAGCTAAAAGAAGCCACGTAGAGATGAGCTCACCAGCTTTAAGAGCCAAATTCCTTCCTCCCCCAATCCACCACCCCCTCCAAGGGTTGCTTCAGATGCCACCTTTCAGGTCCACTGACCCACAAGTAGTAGGACGGGAGGTTTAAAGGTGACCTGGCAAAAGAAAGCTAAAACTGGGCTTCAACCTATTTTATACATAAAAAAATAATAAGTCTTTGCAGTTGCCCTTTAAAACTCACCTGCCCTCTCCCCTAAATTAGAAATTCAGGTCTTAGCTACTCTCAAACACGGATGTTATTTCTCTAGTCACATGATGTGAAAGCAAACAATGAGCAATGCAGAGGAAAATTATTTTTAAGACAATTGCTAGAATTTAGTTGGTTACTTAATTCAGTAACCATGATTCTGGAGGCATTACATCTTTGCATCTTTTAGCTATTCCACCCTTCCAATTAAAGGGAGAGAGCTTCACACTGAACATTCTGGGACATATACCAAGACCTTCACCAAATCTGAAGGCTATCCAATTAACATATCCAAAATTTTCAAGTAAAATACCGTTACCCCCACACACACACACAAAAAAACCCCTTTAGGCTTTCTATACATCCTAAAGAAGCAAATGGAGGGGGGGGGGGGGAAACAGTTCTTTTATATCCTTTGCAGATGTCAATTAAAGTTAATCTTTCAGCCCCAGTCCTTTGGTGTTTGAGTAAAAGCAGGTGTAACCCACCCTTTGCACACACTTGGTTCCTGACTCTCCCCAATACAAGGGAATGTATTCTGATCATCACCTGCAGCAATGTTTTACCAAATTAGCCCCACCCAGCACAGTCTACTACAAATATCCACAATTAATAGTTGTGCTATATATAGCATTGGCAGGGGGAAATTTGGTAAAGGTGTGTTTGCAGAAGGCTATGTTGAGGGAACAGTGTTGAAGGTTGTGGTAGCTGTATTATGGGTAAAAAGTGTGCCTGTGGATGAAGAATTAGAAATGATGTATTATAAGACACAAAATCTAGACCAAGTAACTTAAGCTGTCAGTTATGTTGTGTGTAGCAACCAAGTTTGGTGTAGTAGGTAATGATGGTTTAATTACAGACCACAGATCACTAAATGATGTCCTATCATACTGCCAAGAATTACTAAAATATTACTGATGCTAGAAGTATCATTCAATGGTTAAGCTTTCATAATCAAATGCTAGTTGGAGCTAATAAAAGCAGGGGAGAGTGGAACATGAAAACTGATCCAATTTCATTAATTATCTTTCACTTAATGGCATCAACATGCCTGCTGTAACACTCAGATATTAAATCCCAAATATTTTGGGCATCTCAAGATATATTTGATAAATTACTTAAAACAAAACTGTTTTAAATCACTGTACACAAAGAATACTACACATTACTTTCTTCAGTTACTGCTTGGGGTTTTGTAGCATTTAAGGAATATTGATAGGTTAATTAAATCTCAAGTGTAACAAATGAAAATTAGAACTCATTTTATACTTCAGTTAGGTGGTGTTTGAACTTGAAGACAAAGGCACAAACTTGTGCCAAAATATATTAAATACAAAAACAACAAAATGTCTAAGTTTTAATTGAACTGTTTTTAAACAAAACATTTCCAAGCAGTGACTGAACACAAATATTGCAACTCTAAGAACCTAAAGTGAGACTGACATTATGGAGTGTCATAACTCAGGCAAAGATATGAACAAGTTCACAAATATTAGCAAGTTTTTTTGTAATGCTTTAAACACTACCTTTGAGAATCATGTAAGGTAAGCAATTTACTACAATATAGGTTCAGTGAGGTAGCACATTTGATGATTGCCAAATACATTTACTTCTATAGGACTAAATACAACTCAAGGGCTAAATGAATGCAAAGAAATTACAACAAAAGAAATCATAAGTAACATGGGGTCATCGGTTGTAGCTGGCTGAGTTTCAAGATACTTCAATAGTTCTTGTTCCAGCAGCTGCACTGACATAACCCACTGTATCATTTTTTAAAAGGTATTAAAGTTAAAATAATAATGTCACAATAGCTTTTTAAATTAAAGATTTATGATACTTACAATTTTAAAGGGATTTGTTAGATGAAGGACTTTTTTTTACTTAGGGAGTTCTCAGAATGATGTTGTATTTTTTAATTCGTTACAATAAGCCTCACTCAGTTATTAGATTTCAAATCCGTTCTAATCTGACTCCATCAGAAATCCAGCAAGTATAGTATTTGCAGAGGTATCAGACACATTCCTCTCTACTACCAGATTGGTTGTATCTACTAAGGTATAAGTGGCAAAGTTATACTCCATTTTAACCAAAATTTGTCATGCCATACATATCAGTTTTCCTGCAACTACCCCCCTACATTTCACATAACTACTAGTCACTATGGAGTTGTATACAAACCACAGCAAGTTATACAATATATTACCACGTTTTGTTTGTTACTTACTCAAATATGTCAAACTTGCAAACTAATTTGAAAGACAACTTTCTTGGGGAAGGTCCCTTGGAGAATATACCAACATTTCATAAATATCACTACGTTCAATGAAGCTCAGACAGAAGTACAGATATTTGTTTCTTATATAACCAAAAGAAGCTGAGCTAATATAGAGAGTGTAGTAATCTTACACACTGTAGGAAATTACTGTGGATCTGATCAATTATCCCTGAAGATGTCTATATTCTTTAAAGCAAAGTGAACATGAATGAAGAGCGAGCTTGTTAACTTGAATGTTATAATCCAATGGTTGATTAAATAGAATGCCACACAAGATTCTCAGTTACCAGGAAAGCCATCAGAACATAAGGTAGTGTGATTTTAAAAGGTCTTTTTTTCATTCATGTTTCTCATGAGTCAGTTTTACTGGTTTCCTGACTCACTGTCCAATGCAAGTTACACAGCTACAAAATGCTGTGAGAAATTTTTACTCATCAACTCCTAGACACAGCTTTTGAAGTATATCAGTATTGCCATGCATCATCCTAGTTTTATTAGAAACCTCAATAATTTTCATATGAAGTGAGCCAGATATAGATAATCTGGGATAAACGAGAATACATACATAAATCATATGCTATGTAGATAGCTATACACACAGTTTGATTTTACATTCCCTCTAGATGGATCAACAGATCAGTGGGAAAATTGATGCATTATAGAGAGCCTCTTCTAATCTAAAATCTTGTTAGAAGGATGAATATGCACTTGTTTGTAGCAGGACATTCAGGGCATCTTATCTACAGAAGATGATGCATAACCTTCATAACTCATGTTACCTATCAATTAAAACATTCTGAAGCAGGGCATTTTCTCTCCCTGAGGGAGAAAAAATGATAGTACTGAGAAAGAAGTGGTTGTTCGTGTTGCATTCTTCCAACAATGCATATTAATAAGTTTCCATTACCTTCAATGAAAAGTAAAGGAGAGGAACCAGAAACAGGAGCAAGCAGAATGACAACCATATGCTATGATTTCAGGTAAATTACAAGCACCACAAAGCAAACACAGCAGTATGATGTGTTTGTTTGAACCCTTCCCCCCACCCCCATGCATCACTGGATCAAATGATGTCTCTTATCAAATTGGTCATTGCTATCATTCTGTGTTTTGCTATTCAGATCTATTATGCTATTCAAATGCTAACTCACTATGTAACATTATATGTATGCCTCCACTCAAATTGTATTTCATAACACTCAGATGGGTAATTAAGTCTTTTAAATGACTGTGCCTCAACAGCATCTATTCCTATAAGGTTTTCATTGCAGGTGCTTTAAAAAGACAAGACAGACACCCAAGCTGAATGGTTTTAGCTAGATGTCAATTCCAAATGTTATTCTGCTAACTTGAATTCTGCTTCAGATTAATGGCAGGACCACCATATGTGTTAAAGCTACAGGTCATAACTCAGTAAAGAGAATACTCAAAGCTATTACTAAAGTCTGTAATTACTGCCCTAAATTTGCTCCAGGTCATCAACTTTTGACCTTGATACAGTAGCTTCCTTATATCATATACAGTTTTTCCTCCAATGCATGCCCATACTGCTGCATCACCACATCTAAGAAAAAGTTTATCTTAGCTGTGTTTTCAGAAGCAATGGATTTTTAATCATGCACATCCAAGACCGTTCAATAGCCTACTTAGATCTGCCCTTTAGGTATATGTATATACACATCTATGAAGTAAAACTGGTTCTCTCTACTATGCAGACTCCACACCTATGTTTTTACACTGTACATACTGTTGTCTTATAAACCAGCTGTAGATCTTGCTTGCCCTTTAATATACCCCAATCAGAATTTATAGCATATGGGTTTACAACACAAACAGAACAGAATGCCAAAGAATTCCTTGCACCAAGTCCCTCTGAATGCAGGACAGACTGACCCCCGGCTTAGCCTACCGAGATCGCTATTCTCCCTATCCTGGCAGCAATCTGCAAGCACCTAGAAACTTGTCTCCACAGTGCTCTGCTCCCCCGTCCCAAGCCTCAGCACAATTCAGCTTTAGCTAGGTGGGAGATCTACGCTGCTCCTCCGCACAGAAACAAACCCACTATCCCATGCGGAGAAGAGGGCGGTAATGAAGAACCAAGCCCTGGGCATCGGCCTCCACTGCACAGGACGGATCCAACCAGCCCCGCTCTTGCGCCTCAAAGCAGCCCAACCAGCCTGCAGGGCAGCATCCAGCAGCCAGGGCACTGCAGGTAGGGATGCTGGTGCAGCTCCCCCAAGCAGGGCAGCGTCCACACACACAGGCACAGCAGGCAGGACCCCAGAGCAACCCCTCCCAGGCACAGCAGCATCCAGCCCTGCGGGCACTGCCCTGGCACAGTCCCATCCCATCCCCCAGGGCAGCGTCCACCCCCCCCCCGGCCCAGCCCCCCATGCACAGGCGGCAGCCCCCCCCCGCACAGCCCGGCCCGCAGCCCTTACCCTCGATGGCGATGACATGCTCGCGGAGCTGGCCCTGCAGCGCCGGCTCGTCCACCCGCTCCAGCAGCTCGTAGACGGAGTAGATGTTGGGGTGCACGGACTCGAAGCGCTGGATCTCGGCGCGGATGGCTGCCGAGTTGGCCAGCTGCTGCTGGTAGCTCATGGCGCGGCCGCTCGGCTCGGGTCCGCGCCGGCAGCGCCACCCCCTCCCCGCGGGCACAGGGGGCCGCCCGGCAGCCGCACAGCCCGCCCGCTGTCACTTCATCGCGGCGGCCCGCGGGGGCTCCAGCCCCACGGCGGAGCGGGGCGGATACCGGCGGCTCCTGACCCCCAACGGCTGCCCGGCCCGGCCTCGCTGTGGTGCCCGGTGCCGCGAGCAGCCGAGGGGGGCGGGGGAGGGGCCGGACACCCCGCACGCCACAGAACCTCGCTCGGCCGCCCCGCTACAGCTACCGCGTCCCTCTCCGCGGCACGCTCACGCAGGCCACGCCCCCTCCCCTTACGTCACCGCGCTCCCCTGCTGCCACGACCCCTCCCCGGTCCCTGCGCGCTGCTTCCTGGGAGTTGTAGTCCCTGCGAGGCACCTGGCCCTTCACAGCCTGGGCGGAAAGGGGGTGAGAATGGAGATCAGGGAGTGGGACGGGGGAGCATCGGGGGCGGGATGGGGCGGGACAGGGGGAGGGTTAATGGGCGGGACGGGGAAGGGGGAACAGGGAGAATCAGCGGGCGGGGAAAGGGGAGGATCAGGGGGCGGGAAGGGGGAGGAGGGAGAAACAGGGGGCGGGATGGCGCAGGGAAGGGGGAGGATCAGGGGGCGGGAGGGGGAAGCGAAGGGGAGGAGGGTGGATCCGGTGGGGGGAGGAGGAGGAGGAGGAGGAGGGAGGCTCAAGGGGGCTGCGGTGCAGGGAAGGAGATGATGAGAGAGAGGTAGTGCTAAATCAGTGTCTGCTGCCCTGTACCCCTCACTCCCACCCTGAAGCCTGTTATGTTTACAGCCTAGGAAAAGAAAAGTTAGATAAAAACCTAAAAGGCTCTTGCCGGAAGGTTGCACCGCACCACTACTTTATTTCTTAAAAACCAGAATCTTAATAAACGAGAACCAAAGAACAGAGACAGACAAAGCAGACTGCTCCCTAAGGCAGCGAGACACAACTCACCACACCTTGCTCTAGGCTAGCTCTTTGCATACTGATTGCTTGCTGCTATACCTAGATCACATGCTTCCCTATAGAGGCCCAGCCTGCAAGCAGGACCAGGAAAACCTTTGAAATGTAAAGTGATAGCCCTCAATTTTAACACAGTTCTCAATATGTCACTAGGCTCATCTCTGTAGGGAACAGGGATTGAAGTCCCTGAGGCACACTTGTAATGGCTACCATCTTGACTAATACATGGGGGATTGAACCAGGGTCCTGTAGAGCTAAAAGTATGAATTACTAAAGCTTCAGCTAAACATCCAAGCTGCTTTAACTTGTGGCTGTAACAACTCATATCCTCTGCGGTCTGTGGAACACCACAAACTGTGACTTGTAACATACACTCACCAGTGGGTTACACATTCTCAGTGCAAAGGGAGAAAACTATCTGAAACCATGCAGCGGGGGGTATCGTGATGGGGGGGAAAGTCATCTCTTTAGCGGAAACCAGATTTTCTTTCCCTTCCCCCCTTGCCCTCAAGTGTGGGTCAACATCAAATTTGAAAGCAACCCTGCCAAGAGTGCACGCATCTCATTGAGTGACCAGCCACATGGACTTGTGCTCCATCCCCACATGCCCCCCTTTCCTCTCTGGTCAGGACCTCACTCAGCTTGTCTCCTTGAATTGGTATGTGGAAGGGACCAAACCTTTGCTCATTTTGTGAGGCACCTTGAACATTTTCTGCACCCTTGAAAACTTAATAATAAATTAATAAATATTGAAAATAGCTCACCTTGACCAAAGCCAGAGGACTTTGACCACATGTGACAGAGATAATCAGGGACATTGCTTATAACAAGTGATAGTGGAGGAGAGGGAGATTTGGTTGAATGACATACTCACATGGAACCCTGAAGCCCCACAGAATGGCACTGACTGAAATAGACCCCTATCACTACTGTACTGACTCCAAATTCCAGATTAAAGAGGCATGGTATCTAATCTATCTACTATCTAGTCTCTTGCATTTCTATTACATTCACCCATGTACTACTGCTATCCAACATTTAATGTTGGATTGCAGTAGTACATGGGTGAATGTAATAGAAATTTGCATTAAATGTTGGATTGCAGTAGTCTGTGACTGCACTTCATTCTGGTCTATCTCATTAGGGGGTGAAAGCCATTTGGTGACTTTATTTTGTAAGTGACTGCAGGCTGTGTGGGATGGATGTTTTTCCAGTTTGCCCAGGGCAGCAGAAATACTAGAGCCAGAGCTGGTGTCAATCCATAATATGGATCTATTCACCCAAAGATCACTGATACCAAATGTGCATCCTAACACCCTGTCAGCACAGCATGGCATGTCATCTGTAGTAATGCTTACCAGTATGGATCTATCAATAAGACCACTGATGAAAGGTGAAGTCATACTGAAAGGTGAACTGTCAGACCGGAGGAAGATAATGAGTGGTGTTCCTCAGGGATCAGTCTTGGAACTAATCTTATTTAACATTTTCACTAATGACCTTGGCACAAAAAGTGGGAGTGTCCTAATAAAATTTGCGGATAACACAAAGTTGGGAGGTATTCCCAATACGGCGGAAGAGCCAGAATAGCATACAAGAAGATCTGGACAACTTTGTAAACTGGAGTAATAGAAATTGGATGAAATTTAATAGTGCAAAGTGCAAGGTCATAATCTTAGGGACTAACAACCTGAATTTTTGCTATTAGCGGGGAATGAGTTGGAAATGACAGAGGCGGAGAAAAACCTGGGTGTATTAGCTGATCACAGGATGACTATGAGCCACCAGTGTGATGCAACTGTGAAAAAGGCTAATGTGACCCTAGCATGCATCAGGGTAGGTATTTCCAGTAGAGATAGGGAAGTGCATTATACAAGGCACTGGTGAGACCTCATCTGGAATACTGTGTGCAGTTCTAGGCTCCCATATATAAGAAAGATTAATTCAAACTGGAACAAGTGCAGAGAAGGGCTACGAGGATGATCTGAGGAATGGAAAGCCTAGCTTATTAGAGGAGACTCAACGAGCTTGGCTTGTTTAGTATAACCAAAAGAAGGCTGAGGGGAGATATGATTGCCTCTCTACAAATCCATCAGAGGGATAAATACCAGGGAGGAAGAGGAGTTATTTAAGTTAAGCTCCAATGTGGACACAAGAACAAATGGATGTAAACTGGCCATCAACAATATTAAGCTTGAAATTAAATGAAGGTTTCTAGCCATCAGAGGAATGAAGTTCTGGAACAGCCTTCCAAGAGGAGCAGTGGGGGCAAAAAAACCTAACTGGCTTCAAGACTGAGCTTGATTGTTTACGGAGGGGATGGTATGATGAGACTGCCTACAATGGCATGCTAGCAGCAAATATCTCCAAAGGCCACCCATCTGGGTTTTACCCACACAGTCTGGGTTTTGGCTTCTGTGTCTGGGTGCCAGTTTTTGACTTGAAAGTTTGGTTGAAAAGGGGACCTGGCAACCCTAAATGACACCCGACCCAAAAGTCCAGTTACTGTGGTATAGGGGGAGGCACTGGGTCATTAACCTGCATTAATGTTCAGCCAGGGCCGCCTCCTACCTGCAGGCAGGCTCCTTGAGACAATCCAGCGAGTGATGGGGGCGGGGGGAGGAGCAAGCGAGGGGAGAAGAGATGGAGCAGGGGTGGGACCTTGGGGGAGGAGGTGGGGCAGGGACGGGGCCTCGGGGGTCTGGTTACCAGCCAATAGAAAGATGGCAACCCTAGACACTAGATAGGGAGGGCTCTGAGTTACTACAGAGAATTCTTTCCCAGGTGTCTGGCTGGTGGATCTTACTGAAATGCTCAGGGTCTAACTCAGGAGTCGGCAACGTTCGGCACGCGGCTCGCCAGGGTAAGCACCCTGGCGGGCCGGGCCAGTTTTATTTACCTGCTGACGCGGCAGGTTCGGCCGATCGTGGCTCCCCCAGTGGCCGCGGTTCGCCGTCCCGGGCCAATGGGGGCGGCGAGAAGCCGCGGCCAGCACATCGCTCGCCCGCGCCGCTTCTCGCCGCCCCCATTGGCCCGGGACGGCGAACCGCGGCCACTGGGGGAGCCACGATCGGCCGAACCTGCCGCGTCAGCAGGTAAATAAAACTGGCCCGGCCCGCCAGGGTGCTTACCCTGGCGAGCCGCATGCCGAACGTTGCCGACCCCTGGTCTAACTGATCACCATAATTGGGGTCAGGAAGGAATTTTCCTCTGGGTCAGATTGGCAGGGCTTTTCGCCTTCCTCTACAGCAGAGGGCTTGGGTCACTTTAAACTAGTGCATTCTCTGTAACTTGAAGTCTTTAAATCATGATTTGAAGACTTCAGGAACTCAGCCAGAGATTAGGGTTCTATTACAGGAGTGGGTGTGGGTGAGGGTCTGTGGCCTGCAATGTGCAGGAGGTCAGACTCTAGATGCTCGTGATGGACTCTTCTGGCCTTAAAGCAGGGGTTCTCAAACTGGGGGTCGGGACCCCTCAGGGGATTGCAAGGTTATTACAGAGGGGGTCGTGAGCTGTTAGTCTCCACCCCAAACCCCACTTTGCATCCAGCATATATAATGACGTTAAATATATAACAAAGTGTTTTTAATTTATAAGAGGGTCACACTGTGTGAAAGGGGTCACCAGTACAAAAGTTTGAGAACCACTGTCTTAAAGTTTATGAATCTATGAGACATAACTCAGTGGTTCCTCAGAACCATTGCAGAGCTTTGCATCACTGTTTGCTTTTGACCATTAAATAACTAAAAAGGATAAAAGACAGAATGTTAATTTAAAATGCTCTAGACAAGTTACTTTGCATGAATAATTGCAATAGTAAAAGTTCAAGCATTAACATGTCAGTTATTTGCATTTCTATCTTTTAAAAAAAAATGACAACTACAATCCATACTATATCAGAGGGGATGTAAAATACAGTATTGCTTTGTGAGCCCTGCCATGGCCTCAACAGAGAACTGAAGTCCCAGTTTCAAGTTAAATAAAATATCATTCTGAGATAGAAACCCTTGAAAGCAGTTGACTGTAAACTAAATACTTTTCATTACCCTGGCACATTTTTACATGATTAGCATAAAACAAATCCTATTAATAGCACTGGTTTTGAATTTGTGGCCTAAATTATAACATCTTCTAGAAGACCATAACGTAATATAGACAAACTAGTAAGAGCTCCAGAAAGAAAAATTGTGCCTTTCTAATCTAGTAAAATTATTTCACCAAGTAAACACAATAGTGGATAAAAGAGTTTATATGTAATTTATTGAGTCCTTCCAAAAGCCCTTTCACAAAATCACTGCCACTGGGTGTACAGATCCTATTCTGGCCTGGCATGGAAATAGTTAATCCCTTTTCCTCTGGGAAGTGCCACAACTGTCTCTCATCACCACAGAGACACTCAGGATGAGGCAGAAACGACTCTGGAAAGAGGAAAGGACCGCCTCCAGCATAAATAAGAACTTAGATGATGCATGGTGAATTTGCTGTGTATTATTGGTTAATATAAAATGTGTGTTATTGTTAAAGTTTGTAGGTTGGTACAGAGTTTGGAGAGCGTGTTTTTTCTTTAAGGAATGAAAGGAACAATGCAGTTTATAAATTTCTCAGATGAACTGGAGATTTGGATTTTTTTTTTTTTAATGTGGCTGTTCTGGCATTTGGGTGTGTCAGGAAGGAGTTAAAATTCAGCCAGCAAAAAAGACAGAAACTGCTGAGAAGCAAGGACATAGTTTCTGTCAATACATAATAACTTAGTTCAGCTTATCGGTAAGAAGGAACAAAGCCTGTGCCCATGGAAAGGGACTGTTCAGCGAGGAAAACTGGATCGGGCCCAAACAAGCAAGCAGGAATATTTCAGTAGCACAAACGGCACTGACAATTGTAAACAATTGATAAGCTTATATGGTTAATTCCTGCCCAGTAACTTAGTTCTTAGAACAGAATAAACCCTCCCTTCACAACCCAGTGGATATCTGTAAGCACTCATCCCTACCCCCCCACACCTCGCCTCCTTCCCCGGCAAGGTAGTCATAGATGTTTAATGTAATTAGAATGACCGCTATATGTACGTACTGTTCTTATTTTTATCTTTGTTCAGGGTTCTTTCTCAACTTGAAACAATGTCTGTCTCCGTATGTACAAATAAATGCAAATAAATTAATAAAAGAATGTATATAACTGGCCACGGTGGCACCATATTTTTGAAGCTGCTTGTCGGTCTTCCCGGTACCGTAAATAAACCCCCTTCAGTACTGTTTGTGCTTGCCTGATTCTTGGGGAAAAGAATCTTTTGGCCTAACAGGTGAAATAAATCATTTAACCATAGATGGAAAAGATTTTTTTCCTGTTTACCCCCTAAAGAAGTAGTGCCGTGTTGATGTGCTATGACTAATCAGTAATATAAACTGATTCTTTGGAGCCTCATATCTATCTTCATCTGTAGTGTTATCTTATAAGATGCAATTTAGGAACCTGTGCAGTTGTAAGAGAAGGTGAAATATTGTTTGATGTTAGAAACTAGTGTAGAGATATAAAATAAAGTAAGCAGGGAAAAAGCTTGCATGTATGTTTTTCTAATCCATAGGCTGCTGACTTCTTGCTTTGCTGGTAGGTATTGTGAATACTTTAGGGAAAGGGAGAACCTAATTATATAGGTGGATGGCTTGTAAGTGCATAGCTTGCTGAGTATAGAAATAGGCTGCCAGCATTTCAGGGCAGTATTATGTCCTCTATTTCAATGCTTACACTATCATTAATGTCAAGTAACCTGTAAATGTATGTTCTTACAGTAATAACTTGTAGTTTAATACACCCAAATTAGCTAAACTTCCATATTGCAGTATAGTTCCATAGAACTGATTTCAACAATATATCCTATTTTCATTCATTAAATGGTGAATTCTGCTATTACATGTGCGGAACTGAAATAAAACCAATGTCTTGATTGCTAGAGTTGCATGTGGGCCAGTCTGTGGTTGCAGTTCAGTTCTTTTGTTTTCTAATGGGGCCTTTCATCAAACTAATCCTCTCTAGTACTTCAACTCATGATAAAATAAACACTTCCTTTTTTTCTACAAAGCTTTCTCTTGATTTTTCTTACCAGAGAACCAACCCTTCCTTCAATTTAGAATAGGGTTACCATACATCCGGTTTTTCCCGGACATGTGCGGCTTTTCGGCAATCAAACCCCCGTCCGGGGGGAATTGCCAAAAAGCCAAACATGTCCGGGAAAAATACTGGCCAGGCACTTCCCCTCCCGCGGCTGCTCTGCTCCTCCCCAGACTCAGACTTCGGCTCTGTTTAAGAGCCAAGCTGCCCGAGCCAGTGCTACCGGCTTCGGGCAGCCCCCATGCCTCCGGACCCCAGCCACCGGCCGGGCACTTCTCCTCCCCGGCTCCAGCTGCTCTGCTCCTCCCCAGACTCAGACTTCGGCTCTGTTTAAGAGCCAAGCTGCCCGAGCCAGCGCTACGGGCTTCGGGCAGCCCCCTTGCCTCCGGACCCTGCACCGCCGGAGCAGAGCAGCTGGAGCTGGGGAGGAGAAGTGCCCAGCCAGCGGCTGGGGTCCGGAATCAAGGGGGCTGCCCGAAGCCGGTAGCGCTGGCTCAGGCAGCTTGGCTCTTAAACAGAGCCGAAGTCTGAGTCCAGGGAGGAGCAGAGCAGCTGGAGCCGGGGAGGAGAAGTGCCCGGCCTGGGGCGCAGGGTCCGGAGGCATAGGGGCTGCCCGAAGCCCGAGTGCTACCGGCTTCATGGTTTGCCGGGCAGCCTCCAGACCCTGCGCCCCCGGCTTGGCGCTTCCCCTCCCGGGCTCCAGCTGCGCTGGGGAAGTGCCGGCCGGGGGCGTAGGGTCTGGAGGCTGCCCGGCAAACCGTAAAGCCAGTAGCGCTCGGGCAGCCCTTTTCGCGTGGCTGGGAGGGAGGAGGGGGAGTTAGGGCGGGGACTTTGGGGAAGGGGCGGGGAAAGGGCGGAGTTGGGCCGGGGGCCGGGGGTGGGAAAGGGGCGGGGCCAGGGCCCGTGGAGTGTCCTCTTTTTTTATTTTTTAAATATAGTAACCCTAATTTAGAATAGCTCCACTCAAACTCACTTAGGCTTTTGCTCAGACTTCTGTCACAAACAGGGTCACAGTTCCACCTACTTAGCTGTTCCTTCCCCACTTCTAGCACTGGATTGTTTATCCTGTCATATACTGACAAGAAACTAATCTTCCCATACCCAAAAGTGTCTATATGGTGGCAGAAAGAGCCAGCAGTGTTGGTTTACTTGTAAAAAGCGACAAAGAGTCATGTGGCACTTTATAGACTAACAGACGTATTGGAGCATAAGCTTTCATGGGTGAATACCCACTTCGGACTCTGTTGCTTTTTACAGATCCAGACTAACATGGTTTACCTGTACTAACTGTTAGTCTCTAGCACAGGAATCTCTGGCCAGACTGCCTTAGCTCCCTTTGTAGAACACCAGCAGAATTTAGTTCACTGTCAATCTCAGCAGTATATCTTCAATACCTTACTGTAATACCCAGGAACTAGGGCAGGGGTCGGCAGCCTTTCAGAAGTGGGGTGCCGAGTCTTCATTTATTCACTCTAATTTAAGGTTGTGTGTGCCGGTAATACATGTTAACGTTTTTTAGAAGATCTCTCTCTATAAGTCTGCGGGGGTGTGTGGAGGTGCAGGGCAGAAGGCTGGGTGTTGGGAGTGTGTGGAGGTGCAGGGCAGAAGGCTGGGTGTGGGGGGGGTTCAGGGTAGAGGGCTGGGGGGTGTGTGGAGGTGCAGGGCAGAAGGCTGGGTGTTGGGAGTGACTGGAGGTCAGGGCAGAGGGCTGGGAGTGTGTGGAGGTGCAGGGCAGAAGGCTGGGTGTGGGGTGGGTTCAGGGCAGAGGGCTGGGGGTGTGTGGAGGTGCAGGGCAGAAGGCTGGGTGTTGGGGGCTCGAGGTCAGGGCAGAGGGCTGGGGGTGTGTGGAGGTGCAGGGCAGAAGGCTGGGTGTGGGGGGGTTCAGGGCAGAGGGCTGGGGTGCTCGGCTCGTGGGGTGCTCCCAGCCCCCTGCCCTGAGCAACTCAGGGCAGGGGGCTGGGAGGGATATGCCCTGTTCCACCCCCTTCCCCCAGGCTCTGTCCCTACCTCTCTCTGCCTGCTGTACGGAGCAGCGAGCACCCTGCCGCTTGGCTCTGCTCCGCTCCCCCTGCCCCTCACAAGGGCCATTGCCGGCAGGGAGAGGGAGAGGGAGAGGGAGGGGGAGGAGGAGGGGCCGGAACGCACCAAGCTTCTGCATCCTGCCCCCGCAGGGGGAGCGGTGGGCGGGGGGCTGAGTGGGGCGGGGGGCCAGGACCTCCCCCCCCACCGCTCTCTCCTGCGGGCGCAGGAGGCAGAAGCTTGTTCCTGCGGCAGCCAAGCTTCCCTCCTCCTCCACTTCTTCCCCCAGCGTGGCGCTTTCCAGCCCCTCCGCCCCGCCTCTCCTCCTCCCCTCACCGGGCAGGCAGCGTGCCACTCAAAATCAGCTTGCGTGCCGTGTTTGGCACGCGTGCCATAGGTTGCCGACCCCTGAACTAGGGTAATATCAGTAAACAGGGCCAGCTTTAGGAACTGCGGGGCCCAATTCGAATACCCGGTGGCGGTCCAGGTCTTTGGCGGCACTTCAGTGGCAGGGGGTCTTCCGTGGCACTGAAGGACCCCTTGCCGCCGAAATGCCGCCGAAGACCCGGAGCGAGTGAAGGACCCCCCGCCGCCAAAGTGCCACCGAAGACCCGGACCGCCGCCGGGTGAGTAAAAAATATTAAAAAGGCGCGGGGTCCTCTTAGGCGCGGGCACGGGGCCCAATTCCTGGGAATCGGCCTAAAGCCGGCCCTGTCAGTAAACCACTCTGTGGCTGTCTTTCTCCCACTAGCAAAATCTGACATTAACTCTCTATCATGCCTAGCTTCTCGTTGCAAAAAGCTTGTTTCTCATTCTCTCTGGGGTAGTAATTCCTGTCAGAAATTTCTCCTTCTCAGCTTTCCCTGATCCCTGTGGCTGGGGTAGTGTTGCAGGGCAGGGGTGAAACCCCTTGAATGCCCTGCTAAAATGCTGGCTAGGCCCTGCTTTCAGGCAGAGAGGCCAGGGGCAGAGGCTCTAAACAGCCAGCAGGGAGCCCAGCTGCGGGCCCTAACGAGGGCTGGCTCACTGCAATAGACTGAGCTAAGCAGCGACAGCTGGGCTGAAGGCTGGGAGGGCTATAAAGCCCTGAACAAAACTCAGTTGGGAGACTAGCCTGGGAGGAAACAGGAGGCTACAGCTCTGTCTTCTCATCACAGGAAGGGAGCCTCAAGGGCCAAGTGACCCTGGAATGCGTTAAAAGGGGGATAACTGTTAGGAGATAAAGGGGACTGCACGGTGGCACTGTAAAATAAAGCACAAGAGTAAAACACCAGAAGAAGGCGTGAGAACTCTTATTTTACCAGCCTAAGCACAGGGTGAGAAGACAGAAACCTGTGCAGACCCTGTGACAGGTAGTAATTCCTGATGAGGACCATGAGGATGTTCTCCTTACATTCTCTCATTCCCTGGCCCTAGGCTAACATCTTCCAATGAAAGGAGAACACCATAGAAATGGCTTTCCTCATTCCTCTGCTCTTGGGTAGTGAGTAGTAATTTTTGATGGGCCTTTGCTGATCAGGATATAACTCCTGAACATCTTTGCTGCTGCTAATGCAGGCAGAGGCAGCTCTAGCTTTTTTGCCGCTCCAAGCACGGCAGGCAGGCTGCCGGTCCTGCAGCTTCGGCGTACCCGCCGCCAAATCCGTGGGACCGGTGGACCTCCCACAGGCATGCTGCCGAAGGCTGCCTGACTGCCGCCCTCGCAGGGACCGGCAGGGTACCCCCCGCAGCTTGCCGCCCCAGGCGTGCGCTTGGAGTGCTGGTGCCTGGAGCCGCCACTGAATGCAGGGGTGGGCAAACTTTTTGGGCCGAGGGCCACATCTGGGTGGGGAAATTGTATGCAGGGCCAGGGCAGGGGGTTGGGATGCAGGAGGGAGTGTGGGTTATGGGAGGGGATGCGTTGTGCAGGAAGAGGCTCAGGGCAAGGGATTGGGGCAGAGGAGAGGGTGTATGAGGGGGCTGAGGACAGGAGGTTGGGGTGCAGGAGGGGTGCAGAGTGCAGGAGGGGGCTCAGGGCAGGGGGCTGGGATGTGCAGGGTGCAGCAGGGGGCTCAGGGCAGGAGGTTGGGATGCAGAAGGGGTGTGGAGTGTATGAAGGGGCTCAGGGCAGGGAGTTGGGGTGCACAGTCAGGGCCGGCTCCAGGGTTTTGGCCGCCCCAAACAGCCAAAAAAAAAAAAAAAAGCTGCGATCGGGATCTGCGGCGCCAATTCAGCGGGAGGTCCTTTGCTCCCAGCGGGAGTGAGGCACCATCCGCCAAATTGCCGCCGAATACCTGGACATGCTGCCCCTCTCCGGAGCAGCCGCCCCAAGCACCTGCTTGCCAGGCTAGTGCCTGGAGCCGGCCCTGTGCACGGTGCAGGCAGGAGGTTTAGGGCAGGGAGTTGGGGGGCAGGGTGCAGGAGGAGTTTGGGTTCCAGGGTGGCAGCGGCATGCACTGGGGCCAGGGCAGACTCCCTGCATGCCTGCCTTGTCCCCGGCCCCGTGCCGCTCCAGGAAGCACTGCGGTCCCTGGGAAATGGGGGGTGGAAGGCTCCGTGTGTGCTGCCGTTGCCGCGCCTCCAGGTACCTCCCCCAAAGCTCCCATTGGCCGTGGTTCCCTGTTCCCAGCCAATGGGAGCTGTGGGGGGCGGTGCCTGGAGGAAAGGGCCTGGGGGCCACAGGGACGTTGGGCCAGCCATTGCTGAGAGCGGCGTGGGGCCCGCAGCGCCACAGGGGGCAATCCCGCGGGCTGGATCCAAAGCCCTGAGGGGCTGGATCTGGCCCACAAGCCATAGTTTGCTCACCCCTGTGCTAATGCACACACAAGCTTTAAATACCACACGATTATTTAATTAACTATTCTATTTTGGAGAGCTACCGAATGAAAACTAATAATACCTGGGCTTCCATGTGTCTACCTTTTATCTATTGCTGTCTCTCCCGAACCTCTTTTTGAATAAAAGTATTAAGTACCTTCTCCCAGGTGACAATTTCTTTCACCAACCCTAACCACTGAGCAGTAAGGACATCAATAGTCAAGGAGCCCAATCTTGAATTGCCCACATAACAAAATATAAACATACTAGGCCTGATTTTTTTTCATTGTCTCACATTTTGTGTAGTCATCTACGCATGGTGAAAGTGCATGCAAGGTGGTCTTCATATGCTACCAGCTGCACAGGCATAAGTGATACACAAGGTGTAAGGTAGTAGAGAATTAGGGTGGGCCCTTAATTCTTACCAAGAACAAAGAGATGCACAACAGACTTAACTTTGACTTATGGAGTCTTCTAATATAGCTTTGCACTCTTGTATTTTTATCTACATTTCTTTACAAAGGTTATGTTACAGGGGATTTATTATTGGTTAATGTGTCAGCTGACTACATAATTATTATAAATGTACCATTTTTAGTCCAATTTACGGGTAGGCTAATAGGCAGCATAGCACTGTTAATGATATAAAATGAAGTATTGCATATTCTCCATTGTGGATTTTCAGTTTATGTTTTGAGATCGCAATTACAGGACGTTATTCTGTATAAGAGTGGCTGTTTTGATAAAATATAATTTTTAAGTCATTATACAAAAAGGTATGGGCCTGATTCTCCACTGCCCTAAGACCCCTTTATGATGCTCCACCACAGGCAGTGTTTCAGCAGCTTGCTTGGGGGTGACTGTCTAGTCCCCCAAACTACTCTTGGCTAGCCTGAGCACAAGCTACAGCCACCCTGAGGCTGTTCTGACTGAAAGAGCTAAGACTACACTAAAAACTTTTGCTGGCATAATGTTGGCTTAACAATTTTACACTGGCAATAAGCCCTACTGCGTTAGTGCAATTTTACTGGCTAAGTCATTTTGCTGTCATGGCTTATTTTGTTTAGGGAACTGCTATAAATGGGGAGGAACTGGCTAGGGAGTAATAGTGGATCATAAATTGAATATGAGTCAACAATGTGATGCAGTGGCAAAAAAGGCTAATATTCTGGGGTGTATCAACAGGATTGTTATATGTAATGGGAGGTAGTTGTCCTGCTTTATTTGGCTCTGGTGAACCCTCAGCTGGAGTACTGTATCCAGTTTTGGGTGCCAGATGTTAGGAAGGATGTGGACAAGTTGGAGAGAGTCCAGAGGAGAGCAACAAAAATTATAAGATTGAGAAATCCTGACCTATGAGGAAAGGTTAAGAAAAAAAACTGGGCAAGTTTAGTCTTGAGAAAAGAAGATTGAGGGGAGACTGGATGATAGTCTTCAAACATGTCAGGAGCTGTTACAAAGAGGACAGTGATCAATTGTTCTCCATGCCCACTGAAGGTAGGACCAGAAGTAATGGGCTCAATCTCCAGCAAGGGAGATTTAGGTTAGATATTAGGAAACCCTTCACTAACTATAAGGGGAGTTACCTACTGGAATAGTTTACTAAGGGATACTTTGGAATCCCTGCTGTTGAAGGGTTTAAATAACAGGTTAGACAAATACCTGTCAGGGAAGGTCTAGGTATACTTGGTCCTATCGCTGCATGATTTAGTTGGGAATTGGCCCTGCTTTGAGCAGGGGGTTGGACTAGATGACCTCCTGAGGTCCCTTCCAACCCTGATATTCTATGATTCTATTCTATGAGTTGATGGACTAGATGATCTCTTGAGGTTCCTTTCAACGTAGGTACATATATTTCTAAGATTCTATAGGCTAAGCTAGCAAAAGAACTCTTGTGCAAGTATAAATTGCATCTCTACCAAGGATGTCTGACAGTAGCATTAGGCCTTATCTACACTGGGAGCCTGGACCAGAATACAGGAAGTGCAGAAGTCACTTAAAGGAAGCATTCCTCTCTCCCTTGGCTCCTGTGCCAAATACAAGTCAGGGCCAATGTATTTGACCTGATTTTAAGAGGTTCTTAGCCCTCACAGCTACATTCTCAAGCAGAATAGGACATGTAGTTGAAGGTTCTGCTTCGACAAGTAGCAGAGTACATCTGGAACTGAAGGCAACTTATCTACATGGCATCTTCCTCTGGCAAGTCCACAAAATAGCCTCAGAAATTGCTGAAAGTTCATGGTGCTGGCATCAGCATTTTAGCTCTAAGTTCACACCTTAGGGTGTGAGAGGCTGGGGAGGAACACTAGGGATAGTTTCCTGAAAAGATGCCAAGAGCTATTGAACTCCTGGTAGTTCTCGAACATCCATCCAACTTGTGCTGTTCCCACTGGTCACTCTGCAGACAGGAAATGTTTGTAACTGCTCTGTGAGCATGATGAAAGCTTGGAAAAACTCAAATGCTTTAAACTATCTTGTTTGTAATTCAAGGTCCACACTGAAGTATTGTTAACTCTTTCTTTTGCTAAAATTCTTAAACTAAATTGATAGGTTAGAAATTTGAGTGTCAAATCCCAGTCCTTGTCCCACTGAGACTCATGGGTCAGTCTTAGTTCCTTAGTAGCATGCAGTAAGGACAGACACGCTTGATCAGATACGACACGATTTTATTGATTAAAGCATTTCAAAGCCCAGCTCTTGCTCGGTGCTAAAAGTGACGGGGTGCCCGTCATTCATTTTTTGGTGACGGGCCTGGAGGATTGGGTTGTCCTCCAGCATGCACATTAAGCCAAGCCACTTTTCGAAGGGGGGGATCTCGTTAAAGCAAAACTTCCAGTGGGTTTTAATGACCACCCACGCCCACCCGAACCACTGTATCCGGTCCGTCATGGGGGTTATAGTGGTTCACAAATTGAATATTAGTCAACAATGTGATGCAGTTGCAAGAAAGGCTAATATTCTGGAGGGTATTAACAGGAGTGTCATGTAAGACCTGGGAGGTAATTGTCTGGCTCTACTTGGCCCTGAGGTATCAGCTGGAGTACTGTGTCCAATTCTAGGCACCACACTTCAGAAAAGATGTGGACAAATTGGAGAGAGTCCAGAGGACAACAACAAACATAATAAAAGGTTTAGAAAACCTGAACTATGTGGAAAGGTTATAAAAACTGCGCATGTTTAGTTTTGAGAAAAGAAGACCCGATAAGTCTTCAAATATCTTTAAGGGCTGTTACAAGGGTATGGTGATCAATTGTTCTCCATGTTCACTTAAGACAGGACAAGAAATAATCAGCTTAATCTGTAGCATGGGAGTCTTAATTAGCTACTGGGGGGGAAAAATCTTTCTAACAAGAACAGTTGGGTACTGGAATAGGTTAGCAAAGGAGCTTTTAGAATCCACACCATTGGAAGTTGTTAAGAAGAGGCTGCACACATACTTGCCAGGGGTGATCTAGGTTTACTTGGTGCTGTTGCAGTGCTGGGAATAGACTAGATGACCTCTCTAAAATATAAATGTAGGGCTGGAAGGGAGCTAAATGTTTCCAGTCCTCAGTGCTCAATGCAGTGATGTCCACTGGAGTCTGCAGACTCTGATAGAATAGTTCAGAGAGGGATGAACTGCACGACTTACCTTCTGCTCCAGAAGGCCTCACAATACAACCCTTATGGAGGGCTCTGTAGCAGGAGAATAGTGCGGCAGACCTTGCCTACTTCACCTAGAAGCTAAGGGTGTATGTAGTGGTACGGAGACACAGCCTGCTGACATGCCTCTTTGGGGCATATATAGGGGGACCTTGCTGTTGCATATACGCCTCCCAGTGGGAGGAGGCCCCTTCAGGCCATTCTTGAACTAAGAAGGGGGTCCTATGCTACTGGTCCTGCCATTTTCGGAGGAGGCCACTGCCACTCAGATGGAGGGTGTGACTATTGTGCAGGGATAGAGCCACAAAGGGTCTTTTATAGTGTTAAGGGCCCCAGGTAGCATTAATCCAGCCCTGCACACTTGCAGCCCAGGTGACCTGGAGCTATGCCCAGCACTTGTAGTTGATCTGCTTGGTCCCTGGCTGCCACTTGCTCCCCACAGGCTTCAAAGGTAGGTAAGAGTGGTCCTGAGAAGCCAGGAGAACTTCTGTCCTGCCGTCAGACTCTACCACTCGTGTGGCAGGGCAGCAAGCGTGTGCTGCTTATGTCAGGCACTCCCTGTTGTGGTGAGAGCAGCACAGAGGAAGCTGCAGCCAGCCCCTAGTGAAGCACAGAACAAAACATCAGGCACCTGGCTGGAGCAAAATGGCAGACCCCATGGCCAAACGTGGAACTGCATGTCAGGTGAAAAGTCTGATTCCTCAGGAAATTCCATGATCTGAGCACAGAGCCCTGAGTACCATTAGCACAACCTCTAATTTAGGTAAGTAGAACAGAATTATCCTGCCTGTGGCAGCTGTCTCAACTGAGGGGAACTCCAGGTGTGGGGTATTCCCGTGCTGCTAGAGACTGACAACTCTGGTTCTTTTCCAAAGCTGCAAGCAGGCTAAAGCACCCATCCCAATACATATTTGAAGAGCTGGGCTATAGACAACAAAATGAAATTCAACAAAGAGAAATGTAAAGCCCTATACTTAGGGAAGAAAAACCAAATGCACAATACAGAATGGGGGTAACTGGCTTGGCAGCAGCACTGCTAAGAAAGATCTGGGAGTTGTGGTGGATCACAACCTCAAAATGAGTCAACAGTGCAATCCTGTTGTAAAAAAAGCAAATGCAATTTTGGGTTGCAATAACAAAGGCATAGCATGCAAGTCATGGGAGGTGATAGTACCGCTCTGCTCAGCACTGGTTAGGTCTGTATAGAAAGGATGTAGAGAAACTGGAAAGGATCCAGAGGCGAACAGCAGATGATCAAAGGGATGGAACGCAAGCCGTATGAGCAAAGGCTGAAGGAACTGTGTCTGTTTAGTTTGGCAAAGAGGAGATTCAGAGGGGACATGATAGCGGTCTTCAAATACTTGAAAGGCTACCATAAAAAAGATGAAGAAAAATGTTTTCTCTTGCCAGAGGGCTGGACAAGAGGCGATGGGTTCAAACTACAGCATTGCAGGTTTAGATTAAATATCTGGGAAAATGTCATAACTGTAAGAACAGTAGGACAATAGAACAGACTGCCTAGGGAGGTTGTGGAAGCGCCTTCACTGCTGGTTTTCAAGAAGAGGCTGGATAGCCTTCTATCCTGGATGGTTTAGACAAAACAAATCCTGCATCTTCGCAGGGGGTTAGACTAGATGACCTTTGCGGTTCCTTCTAACCCTGTGATTCTATATGGAACTTGTATATATAGGCTCCTGTTGCCCGGTTTTAATGTGATTGAGATCTCATCACTTTAAAAACATAAACTCACTTTCTTTCAAGTTGTATTGAAACAATTACTGAAATACCAACAGTAACTTTACCTCGCACACTGACTGCACTGCAGCCTTCTCATCATGGGTATGAAACTCTTATAGAAGACTTCTTAGATGCCAAGAGTCAGTGCAGAGAATCTGAACTTAATATATAATATCCAGAATAATTGACCATAGTCTCACATATGAATATGAACATCCCTACTGGAACTGCCATCAGCTGCTACCTTTAACACAAACCTCGAAGACAAACTAAAATGAAGTTACTATTTGCCCTTTCTCAATGTCTGCAGTTGCCTCCTTAGTCTAAGCAGACTAGCCATCTGAAAAACTCACTTCATGAGAGAATGTATTGTTCTAGAGAAGAGGAAGTCTAAGTCCATAGTTAAAACAGAGCTCCAACTATATACCTCCTCTAGCACATTTTTCTGTCCATGGAGTAATCTAGGAAATATCCCAGCCTGAATTGCTCTGGAATCCTTTCCCTAGTAGAAGTCATCTTACGTGTCTTTTTTTGTAGCTTTCTCTTTCATATATGTGTAATCAACTCCAGCTGGGCCTGGGTCCACCGTCACATTTGTATTTGGTTTGCTCAGGTTTGTATATGACCTAGTTCTATTCAGTAAGGCCGGCTTAACAGTGCAGTTCTGGGAATGGCCCCAGCTGTTAAAACCTGGGTGTTCCTTCTGCAGCGATTAATTGTGGTTCAAGAATCATCTCTGGCTATGTAACATAAAATTAAGAGAGAAAAATATGCAGCATCAGTGACTTTCAAGCTTTACACAAGCTTCATCCAGCAGCAGTTCTGTTCAGTTCCAAGCCATACCGTGCACAGTGGGGCCCTAAGACTTGATAGCTGGTCTCTAATGCTACCCATAACAAACAGCTCCACACACGGATCAGGCTGGAAAATAAAACAATAAGGGACATATAGGAAAGACTGTTGAAGTGAGACACCAAGTTATTTTTGTAGCGATTGGTCTGGTCCTTTTTCCACTCTAACGTCCCTCCCATTTGTGGAGCAGGATTGGAAAACAACTTATCGGGCAATAATGGTTTACACAGATTGTGTTTCCTGAGGAAAGCAGATAAATTACTGCAGCTAGGGTGGGTTATTAGTCCTAAATAAGCATTTAGAGCATGGCTAATAGATAGCATTGCTTAAATCCTAGCTGCTAGATCCAAGCACAAAGGGATACTGCAAATAAATCTCCCTTGTAGGCACAGTTACAGCACAGTCATCTTCTCCAGAAGTCAAAGAGGCTTCTGCGTGGTCCAGGATCAATATCAGGGATAAAATGGAGACAGAGTAGGGTGGAAGCGTGGACAGACCCAACAATCTGGATACAAGTAATATCGGAATTACCTGAAAGACATCAGGGCCTACATTTTAAAACAGGATTGAGTTTGGATACTGTGACAAAGTGTGGAGAGTATGGAGCATGAGCATGTGGAGATGTGCCCTTGGCGCGGTTCGCAGCTGGCTCAGATTGTGTACGGGGGGGACGGCTGGGGAGGCTTGCGAGGCAGCGGCCCAATGAAAAGATCCAGAGGCCCAGGGTGAGTAGGGGGCACCAAACCGCAGGACCTGCTTGAGGTAAACCTGAGAGACGGGCTGCCCTCACCTCCTGAAGTACGCACCAGGGAGTACGAAGCAGGGGAGCCGCATGTGCTGACTGAGTGCTACCCAGTCTCCCCGGTCATAGTCCAGGAGGTCTCCAATTCTGGTAACTCCTGCCAGCACCAACCTCTGGTGCACCGAGGAGGACTCTGCCACCTGCACACTGAGGTGTGGGATTGTGTAGCAGGGGCTCTGCAAGGAGATCTAACCCCTCCGTGGCCCCCATGGACCTGGATGCCAAAACCAGCTTCCAGGTGCGGAGGAGGTCCTGATAAAAGTCCAGCAGTGCAGAGAGGCCAGCCAGAACTCCCAGAAGGACGCCATGACAAGCGAAGCTTCAGCTAGTGTGCTAAAAATAGTTGTATGGACATTGTCACCTGATTTCTCAAGCACATCTGAATCCCTAGTCTTGAAAACCTGAGCTCCGGGATGAGCTGCAATGGGGAGAGGAATAACTCAGTGGTTTGAGCATTGGCCTGCTAAACCCAGGGTTGTGAGTTCAATCCTTGAGGGGGCCATTTAGGGATCTGGGGCAAAAATCAGTCTGGGGATTGCTCCTGCTTTGAGCAGGGGGTTGGATTAGATGACCTCCTAAAGTCTCTTCTGATTCTACCCAGTCTATGCTGCTATGGCCTTGAATATCCAGTGGCTTTTCAGCTACTGTATCTTGAGTGCCTGCTGCTTAATGTCTACACATGGCAGGTCCTATTAATGTCTTAATTTAAGGAATCATAGCAATGTAGGGCTGGAAGAGACCTTACCAAAGCTTACTGTCTTTCATCTGTATTTAAACTGGCAAGAAAAATTATTCTGAAACTATCTCTAAAGGGGTGACCTTAGGTGTCTGCAGCATTTTTTAAACTAATTAACACAACACAAGATCCAAGTTCTAATGTTGTCTTCAGTAGTTCTGTTTCAGTGATGCTAGACTGAAATTACTGGAAAATGGAGTCTAAAATGAATACTAATAATAAATGCTTAGCTGATGAATGCATACATCAGAACTACAGCTCCACTGCTGCAGAAACAAAGTCACCAATAATGTCATGTTGGCTTCATATTATTTCTGGCAGTAGCTGGGTAGCTGGTATTCCTATGGAGACTGTAAACCTAAAAAATACATCATTACATTATTGTATGTACATTACATTATTAACCTGAACAATTTAAGTTGCAGCACTTAAACTTTAGGATATTGGAGGCTTTCAAGTTAAACAATGTGCACACATTTTTCTTTGAGGAACATACAGTATTAATAATAATAGAGATATCCTCTCTCCTAGAACTGGAAGGGACCTTGAAAGGTCATTAAGTCTCGCCCTCTGCCTTCACTAGCAGGACCAAGTACTGATTTTTGCCCCAGATCCCTAAGTGGCCCCCTCAAGGATTGAACTCACCACCCTGGGTTTAATAGGCCAATGCTCAAACCACTGAGCTATCCCTCCTCCACCCCGTCATCTCTTGATTGAAGAGAAACTAGAGATAGGGAAAGCTTGTCACCTCCAGGTAGAAAATGTCTTGCTCGGAAGGACCAGGAAACACTGAAGCGAACTATAAAGTAATACTAGGTTATTTAGTAATAGTATATTGCCTGTTCTTGGTGTGAATCTCTTCTGTTTTAACTTTTGCCAGCAAAAACGAATCACTCAAACTTCAACAGCCACGGAAGGCTGGTAAGCAGCAACATGCTCATTTCAGACTTCCATATACCAAGGAACTGAGTACTTGTTACCTGAGTGGCCCTTCACTAATAATTTGACTTCAAGTATGAAATATTCTAGAGGTGTCAGTTGGGCCCTCAAGCCTCTTCCATGTGAAGGTGGAGACTTAAATTGATCTGCTTTAAAGGCCTGATGAAACTAAATTCCAATTCATGGATACTGAATTACTCACACTGGGGTAGAAGTATTTAAATTATTGTAACGACGTTTAAAAAAAACTTTGCTCTTACAGCCCAACTCTTAACCCAGATACTTAGGTTTGGAAGAATTAGATTTTTTATCAGTAAAGGTCAAGTTCACAGCACACCCACAAACCAACAAAAATATTCCCATCGATAACTGACACACACATTAGACAAGAAAGAAAAAATGCTGTTTGAGAAATTTACAGTTTATATTAAGGATATTCACTTTGAAGATTTTGACATGTGATGTTGACAATTTTGTCTTTTAATGGTTATAAACATTTAACTTTCTGTATCTCAAGTCTACTGTCATTAAGTTATCTGCTCCCTGCCCATAATTTCCCACAACGGTGATAACTGAAATAGATTAAAAGAAAAGCTAAACATAAACATGGACATTGACATTTATTTTTAAAAACTGAATTCTGTCATGCCTACTGATCTTACTAGGGTAGACTGAAGTTGAGGCTTGCTGGCCTTTGGTTGTTCTGATGTTTTGTTTAGATTTTCTAACTCTTAGGGGATGCATTGCTCTAATCTACACGTTGCATCTTGTGGCCACCAATTTGCCTGTCACTCCCACAAGGGCCTAGAATTGTTGACCCTGAGCTTGGGGGGATGTAGAGATGACATGAGAGTACTGAGCACCCCAGAAGAAGCTGGGCAGTGCCAGCCAGCCACAGCAGGGGGAACACGTAGAATTGCTCCAGAATGCTTGTGCCACCTTAACAGCCCCTATCTGCTAGACACATTGGTTGTGCTTTGAAGGGTGGCACAGCCGCATAATTCCCCAATATTCTAGTGGTTAAATACAACCTGGGTGTTGAAATCTATGAGGAGGGCCCTCAGAGCTGCTGTTTCTGAAGGACGCCTCCTTGTCGAAGCAACTCCTCTATCGGCATCTATGTCAGCATCATCATAGGATACTGCAAAGGAAGTGTAAATTCTAAAGGGAAGGGAAGAAATGGCTAGGCATGAACAAACTGAAGCTACTTCATGAACAAAAGGGAAGCCTTGTTGACAACACTGGTATGTAATTAAAAGTTAAAACTGTACTTTCCGAATCATGCTCCCCTCTTTTCTTGAGCCAATTGATTAACTATGGCAAGTCTGAACAAATCTTCCTGTAGCAATTCTGAGCTTCCTTCCCCTTGTTCTAGTATACAAAGCAGTGACATAATAAGCGTTCTTGTTCCATGCTTAAAACTTGTGTATGATCCCCTCCCTTCCCCCAACCAGGATCCACTGCCAGTGAAGAGCTTCGGCATCTCTAGAATTCTTTTTTTGTAACAGATGATGGCAGATTTCTACTTAATGGAAACATCCTGAAGGGGGTTTTCCGGATATTTGTAAGTGTGTCATGGGATCAGGGGTACAGCTAGCTATGTGGCTGGTATTTATGTAAATTTCAATCTTCTCGGGTAGATGACATTACACCCCCTCAGAAATGCACCAGGTGCAATCTGATCAATCAAGGTTTTGCCTTTCTGTTTCTTCAGGGGACATACTAACCCAGAAAAGGCATGGCACAAGATCTAGTTCAGTGGACACTTGGGGATCCACTGTAATAAAAATATTGAGTAATAACAGTTTAATAAATCCTGAAAATATGAATTGGCATAACCTGTTTGGAATCTCAGCAGCTAGTTGTTTCTGGGTACCAGAAACAAGAGGTAATTCTTAAAACAAATCTCAGATCTGAGAATATTACATCTAAAACTGGAGTGATGCAAAGCATACTGTAGCAGCCATCTTTCTGATCTTCCTGACTAGCCCAGGAGGTCTCTAAAGCTTTTATTGATGCCAAATAACAGCACTAGATACATTGTCATCTTTTGGAAATAAACTTGAGCCTTGATCCAAAATCACTGGTGGATGAACAGAGTGGAGAGACTGGATAAAGTAAAAGGCAACATGAAACTTTTAGACCTTCCCAATGGATGGAAAGACTTTAAATTAACATTTCTAGATCAGAGCTCTAGAGACTGTGAATCATGGAATTAAAAACAAAAATAATCCATTCTACAGAAAGTGGAAATCTTCCTTAATAAAAGTCTTAACTAGGCTAGTTTTAAATAGGCTACTCAGCACTCAGCCGCTTAGATGACGTATAGTGGATTGGGTAAAGGTCTATGATCCTCAATTGCAATCCACTGTGGGGAGCCCCGAGCCTTGCCAGGCTGGTGCCGGGATTTAAAGGGCCCGGAGCTCCTGCCACTGCAGGGAGCTCTGAGCCCTTTAAATCCAGCCCCAACCCAGCCGCCAGAAGTGTGGGCGGGATTCAAAGGGCTCTGGGCTCCCCGCAGCCGCGGGAGCTCTGAGCCCTTTAAATCCTGGCCCCAGCCCGGCTGCCAGAGCTGCGAGCCCAGAGCCCTTTAAATCCCCACCGCGGAATCCGGTGCTGTCCGACACGGTGTACTGGCTCTTGCCGGTATGCCGTACCGTACCGTACCGGCTTACTTTCACCTCTGAGTAGATCTCACTGCAAAAGATTGGTAGGGGTGTGGCATCCAAGTTAATGTATATTGAATCTGCAAATACCGAAACTTTACCAAGGAAAGCTTTCTCCACGTGATCTAAAGCCTCCTGAAATCAATGGAAAGTCTCCCATCAAGCTTTTTATCAGGCCTTTATATAGAAGTTCCGAATACAGTACAGGTGTCTGCATTCATGTATAGGGAAGCTTCTAACTTCCACAGACCAGTGAACTGTCACTTACACTGGTGAAAAACAAATGTGACTTAAATTCAGGTGTGGTATAAATAGGGGCAAGTGGCTCAACTTCAGTGCCGGTGAGCCTGAATCCTATCTGAAGTTAAATCAGGGGTCTCAAACTCAAATGACCGCGAGGGTCACATGAGGACTAGTGCATTGGCCCGAGGGCCGCATCACTGACACCCCCCCTCACTGCCCCTGGCCCTGCCCCCACTCCACCCCTTCCATGAGGGGGAGGTGTGTGGGGGCAGCAGGTGGGGCCGGGGGAGAGACCCGGCCCCAAACATTGGGGAGCAGCGCGCGGGGAGCTTAGCTGTCACATAAAATAACTTGAGAGGGAGGGGGTGAGTGGAGTTTGGCGGCAACAGGAAGTAACTGGGGCGGGGGGCGTGGGGAGCTTGGCGGGCCGCAGGGAAGAACTCTGCAGGCCGCATGCAGCCCGTGGGCCGTGTGTTTGAGACCCCTGAGTTAAATCATTGATTTCAATGAATTATCCAGATCATCTCCATTATCAATGAGCAGAATTTCACCCTGTATTACCCTGAACCTTCCTGGGGTGCTTATTAGCCTCTAAAAGGGTCACGGATGAATAATTGGAACCAAAATCAAATGCAGAGCAACAAACTCCATATTCTATTTAAAGGCTAAGCTTGTACATCAAGTGTTGACATTGTCCTTACCATGCACTAGGTGTGGTGCACTTACATTAACAGCAAGCTGTAGACAGCCAGATCACGTCTGCTGAGACTTGTAGCAATTTTCACAGCAATGCATTCAATTCAAAGCTACTTTTCAGTGGTGATAGTGGGGGGATACTGCCAGATGCACATTGCTGAAAGGGTTGGGAGGAAATGTTTCTCTGGAAACAGAATCTATTGATAGTGTTCAAGGGTAAAGCAGAGCCAGTCTCACCCCAATTTACTTACATGCAAAAAGGGTAGGAAACTGCAAATAGTGAGCTGATCAGCTGAGTGAAATGTATTCAGACATGGAATGTATTCAGACAGGCTGGATTGGCCAAGACCGCAACATTTCACTGACCTTGTAAACTAGAGGAGTGAATAGACAAAACGAGTGCATTCAGTCTGTGAATATATTAAATATGCTGGGGGGTGGGGGGGTGTCAGACATGACTAAACCTTTCCATTCATCTGGATGGTACAGAGTCTGCAGACAACGAGGGAGGGGGAAATCCGTGTTTTACTCAAACATTTCAGGGGGCATAGTGGAATCAAGGCTCAGCTCCCTGCCCCCTTGTTTCCTCAAGGTGGCAAATAATCCAATAGAAGGGGATGATTTTGCACCAGACCCAAAAGAGGGTAGTCCAAGCAAAGGGATAGGAAGGGGAGAGGTATTGGAAACTGTTACAATGTAAAGGGGTTATCCTGGTCCTGCTCTGAGGGAAGGCCTATTATCCCTCTTTGGGCAGTCTGCAAAGAGCCAGCCTGGAAAAAGGAAGGTTGAGATGTGCCTCTCTGCTTTAAAAAGCAGCCTGCCTTGTGTCTGTATTTGGTTTGTGTGTTAGATTCTGGATTCCAAGAAATAAAGTGTTATGGTGGAACCTTCCAGATAGAGTATTTTTGTATTTCTCTGTTAATGCCGAAGTGAGAACATAACAGAGGGGAACTTAATTCCCTGCTTGGCCAAGCGCAGTCTGGTTTATTAAACTATTTGAGGAGTAAGGTAACAATCAGAGAAAAGAAGGCAGTATCTTCCCTTTACAAAGGCTTCAGCTAAGCATTTCCCACATTCCTAGGGTTCTTCAGGGACTGACGAACCTATAGCCTAGATCCCTCCACTACAGAGCCTCTCTCTCAGTACACAGTTAGGTGTGGTAATAAGTCACATTTCTCAGTGTGTCAGTAGAATCCATTTGATCCTTTCCAGTAGGATTGTTGATTTATAAGAGGATAGCAGCTGTCAGGTAAGCATTCTATAGCTTTTTGGAAACGGTTTTGCAGAATGGAATCCCTAGAGATTGACATCAAGCATTGTAAATAGAGCGGTTTCACTGGAGACACTAGGAAGTGTATGCCCGGAACTGGGTGAACATTGCAAAAATTTACTGAAAGTTCACCAAAATTATTCACTAATATTTTGAGCACGTTTGAGACTGCTGATGAACTGTAAGTGAATACTGCAGAAGACTTGCAGATAGTGAATTTTGATCACATTATGACTAGGTGAATTATGTTCCATCAAAGACAGAAAAGTAGGCAACTACACTTTGTACTAGATGAACCTTATATGGGATCTTCCAGGGTAGACCCATATGAAATGAATAACAAATCAAGTCAGTAGCTGATATATCTATTTGCATGGGCCTGTCATGATAGTGTCTTAACACAGTATGCAGACCAGAGTGAGCAACTAGATGGTGAATTTATTAGCAATACTTGTCTCTTCCAATAAAGGCTTAGTTACAGGAAGGCTTCAAGATTGGAACTGCAGTAGGCCTCCTTTTACTAAGTGCTGTACAAGTGAAAACTGGTAACCAAAAGGAGGAATGAGGGGTACAGTCAAATAGGGTTTCAGTTTTAAAAAAAACCCCAATCTTCTAGTAAGTCTGCCAGAAGTAGACAGGATGAGACATAATAAAACATGATGGGAAAAGAAAAACTGAAAGATCTGGAGGAGAGGATAGTGTCACTATGCATCACTAAGATTGCTTTAATAGCATATTGCAGCCTTTGTTATATACGCAACATGAACATTTTATTCTAGGCCACTATGCTCTGTATCCAAAAGGATTAATAAGCTTCCTAGGCTAAAGCATAGCTCTTCATCGACAGGGCATATAAAATCTCCAGCATTGTCCAATACTTAGTAGGTGCCAAGGTTCTTTGAAGTGGCTTCACTTGTACAGTCAAAAACTGATCTTAAGCAGTGTTTTCTGAAATGTGACTCCACCATCTTGCATGCTATCTAACACAAGCTGGCTGCTTTAATTAGTGAAGTCAGTGAATCAAAACAAGCTCAGAGGCTGCTAAGGGGTGTCAAAATAGTGGGAGGAAAAGCAACAGGGACCTTGGTGAGTGGAACTGATCTCAACGATAGAAATGACAGCTGTAAAACAGTAGAGTGACTGAGTATCCTTGGAGTATACAGGGGAATCGAGGAGTCTGCAAGACCTAGTTAGAATCTGAAACAGAAGAATGTCGTAGACCTCAGGAAAACAAGTTCAGTGTTAAGGCTATTTGGGACTGTAAAAAGCCAACTGGACTGCAATAATCATTCCAAATGTATAGAGGGAAATGGCTGTATCCCCAAAATGATTTATTAGCTTAACTCCAGTCTCTGTGTCCCATGAACACACCATGTATGCTGCCTAGCTAATCTGTGGGTCAAATGTGTCAACTATTTGTCAGCAAGGCAGCTGGATGTGAATGAGAAGGATCATTGGGTGTTGTTAGTCTAAAAATCAGCTCCCACTGACCAATGTTCCTACCAATGTTACCCTCTGCCTACAGTGGATGGATTATCTTGAGAGGCAGTGTGGTTTTCATGTCTAAAGCACTGAACTCAGCTGTGGGTTCAGTTTTCAGCTCTGTCATAGGCTACCTATATGATCCTGTGCAGATTACTTAATCTCTATGCCTCAGTTCCCAGTTTGTCAAATGGGAATTATCTTATTTCTCCTACTCTTGGTCTGGCCTACAAAGCCTAAAGCTTTCTGGGTTAGGGGCTGCTTTGCACCGGCTTTATGAAGCAGCACATCAAGGTCCAAAACCCTGATCGGTCCCTCAAAGTACTTTCATATACAGATTACTAACAGAGGGCATCCCCTTGCCCTCTCCAAACAGAGGTTCTTGTCCCTGCTCCCTTATGAGCTCTTCAGGATGCCCTTTCAGGAAGCAGCCAGTTACTCCAGAACCCAGGATTCTGCCCTAGTTTCCAGACAACAGATGGTGCCTCTTACAGTGTATGTAGCATTGGGAGCCTAGGTAAAGCTGTAAACTAGTTTATTAACCTCCAAACTCAGCTTTCAAATTACAAGTGGGATTTCAAAGCAGACACGAAGTTAGTAGATGACTAGTCTCCACGCTTCTCTCTCTCAAACACCTAACCAGGCATTCAGCATGATTGTAGCAGCTTTCATTGCTAGTGTAGCTGGTGGGGTAGCCATAATGGCTAAGCCTTATTGCAGAGCAGTGTGGGGGAGGTTGCAGTGGGCCTGCCTGCACTATTTCTAATTTTAATAGGCCCTGATTAAGGCTGGGCAAAATGTCTTTGGATGAATAGTTTAATCACCAAAAAACCCAAAGTTTTGTGTTGACTGAATCTATTTGTGAAGTCAGGTCAAATTCAGCAAATAGTTTCAGCCAGAAAATGAACTTTTAAAAAAGGCAACATTTTAACATTTCAAACAAAACATTGACTTTTTGTATCAAAAGAGTGTCAAAATTGAGTAGATTCATTTTAAAGTACAGGTAAAATGCCAAAACAAGAGCAAACCCCAAAACTCCTCTGTGAGTAAGTGTCCACCCCACACAGGACTGAGGGAAGGTACGGCGAGGTGGGGTTAAGGTGACCCCTTAGGCCCATTAACTCCACAGGCTGTGCCTGGAGCAGGATATTGATTAGGAACAGACTTACCTGTGCAGGAACAGGCAGGGCCTATAAAGCCAGGTAGCAGGCTACAGCCTTGGCTGCTGAGAGAGGGCAATTGCTTGTGGGGAAGAGAAAGGAGTGTTTGGGGGCTCCTAGGAAAAACTGCACCTGTTGAGATCCTGGAAGTGGGCAGATGGAAATCACTCACTGGGAAGGAGGAGAAGTGTTTGGGGGTTGCTGGGAAAGGCTGTAGGCAGCCAGCAACAGCACCTAGCCTTGCTCTGGAAAGAGGGAGGGGGGTTCTTAGAGCTGAGATATCAAGAGAGAAGGGGAGCCAGTATGGTAGGAAGCAGCCCAGGGGGGGCAGAGAGCAGAAGGTCAGAACTGTTGAGATGAAGATCCCTGGACTGGAACCTGGAGAAAGGGGACCCTGGGCCTGCCCTGATCAGCCACTGAGGGTGTGGTATAGGACCAAGGTAGTGAATGGGTGGGCTGCTGATGGACTAACCCTGGAAGGGGGAATGCTCAGTGACCTAGTTGGAGGCATAAGTTGTGAAGAGGACACTGCGGGTCCTGGAGTGAGAGGAGCTGTAGACCAGAGTGGGTGTTACTGCATGCAGACTGCAGATGGGAGTGTTGGTGTTGAGAGCTAGTCCCCAGGGTGACCAGGAAGAGGTGCCAGACAGGCAGTGAGTGGAGCATGCTGTGACACCCTCATTTTGTATTGTTTAACAAGTTTGTGTTGGATCTTCTTGGTTCAGCTGCTGAACTTAATTTTTTTTATCAGCTGTATCCCTGACTTTCGAGTACCTCAGTATAAGGCTTTAAAAATGAAAGTGGGTCTATATAGAAAGTTAGAATTTTTATATATATATATAGACAGACCTCTGGGATGCTGGTCGACTCCAACATCCTGTGACTTAACATCTCTCTTCAGCCAGCTCAAAGTACATGTTTGTTTTCTAATCTAGGAGAAAGTAATTTCACACAAATGATTTTGAACTTGCTGGAGAGAGATGTCAGGAAATTTGATCGACCTAGTAAACCCCCACCCCCAAAACCAAAGCAACATCTGGGAGGAGGTTGCATTTACACTACAGCAGGAAAAGTTGAGCATACCTAGAATAGAGCTGAAGAGCCTTTCACATCTGTAAGGCACTGAGCCTCAACTTCTACATCGAAAGCTGCTGATAGCTTAACTCAGGGGTAGGTAACCTATGGCACGTGTGCCGAGCTCATTTTCAGTGGCATTCACACTGCCTGGGTCCTGGCCACTAGTCCGGGGGGCTCTGCATTTTAATTTAATTTTAAATGAAGCTTCTTAAACATTTAAAAAACCTTTACTTTATATACAACAATAATTTAGATATATATTATAGACTTATAGAAAGAGACCTTCTAAAAATGTTAAAATGTATTACTGGCACACGAAACCTTAAATTAGAGTGAATAAATGAAGACTCGGCACACGACTTCTAAAAGGTTGCTGACCCCTGGCTTAACTGAAACACAGAGGTGCAATTGGTAGACATTTGACATGCTTAGTATTCAGCGAGATTTCAGATGTCTTGTCAGACCCAAATCCTGACTGTTAGAGGCAATTTGTGCCCTGTTAATGGGAGTCATTGGAAGACTTAGCAGTATGAAGGACGAGTGTGGCATTAACACGGCAAGTGGCTGTGCAGTTAATGTGCAGTGACTATACTCACAACATCAGGGATATGTCTACATAGCAATCAAACACCTGCTACTGGCCTGGGTCAGCTGGCTTAGGTTTGGGCTGTGGAGCTGTAACATTGCTGTGCAGGTGTTTGGGTGCAGGCTGGAACCTGGGCTAATCTTGCAAGCCTGAGTCAGCTGACCCAAGCCTGCTGTGGGTCTTTAAAGCCAATATAGACGTACCCTAAGTGCCCTGTGGGTAACCTGCTTGCCTGTGATTTGTATTGAATGTTAAGATTTGGGCCAAAAATGGTCTCTCTGTGGTATGTACAGCGCCTAGCACAGTGAGGCCCTGGTTGGAGACGTAGACTATTATTGGTTCAGAATGTGGGCTTTGGTAGGGCATGTCGCAGGGGTTGGCACAATGGTGTGTGGTTCTGGGTGGGGGAGACTAGGTGCAAAATATTTGTGCCTTAGAAAGCAAACTTTCAGTGTTGGTTTCTTATGACTGCTGCTGAATTCATGGGGGAATTCTTAGAGTAAGTCGAAGTGGAGAAAGGCTCTTACCCTTCAGTCCCATTCTCCTGAACCCTATTAAAGCCTTTCTGCTCCCAAACACCACATAAGGAGGTGCTAGGGCAGGGATTCCTGCCCGAGTTGCCTGTAAATGTACTGCTTCCTGCAGAAGCACCAGCTGTTAGTCTGGGGAGGTGCAGCTTGCCTATGGCAGGTGCCCTGACTGCCATCAAACATCAGGCTGGGGGGTGGATTCCTGTGGGAAAAGGGGAATCAGACCATAGTGTGCGACGGATACTGTACCTGTATGTTGCTGTAGGGTGGGTCACTGGAGAATGTGGGTTGAACAGGGTGTGGGAGGAGAGAATGGGACCACAGGTACTGAACTGTTATGGAGCATCACTGGCCATGACCTACACATCCTGTTTCCCTCCGGTTACACTCATCTCTAAAATATACTGTAAACTCTTCAGGCCCGGGGCTGCATGTTCTGAAACACATAACCCACTCTTGGCGCTCTCCGGTCCTGTTTCTGTTCAACTCTTCTGCACCTGACAGACTGAAACTGTGCAAGACACACCTGTGTTGCCCAAGGCATAAACTCCTGTTATGACCCAGCACACATGAAGTACACCCTGGGTTAAGTTAGAGGAGTTGTAGAAATTTCCAAAAAGGGGGCTGGATGCTTGAAATAATGTCTGACAATGTTATGGAGAGAAGGCAAATAATTCTTTTGCTCACCTTGAGCCAAAAAGGCTCCTAGTGTAGTTCCTTACTGAGTAATGGATTCTTTGCAAATAAATACAATCCATCTGCTTACTCTGTGATCTCCCTACATTGGCCATTTCAGGCTCTGACATTTTTTTCCAGTCAGAAATGCACTTATACAGGAGCTGCTGTTACGTTGTAACTTACTCCAATCTTCACAAACTAGGGGCCAAATGGAGCTTTTAGTCCTTGTTATGAAGGGGTAGTGCATTGCCATGCTGTGTCAGAAGCTGCCCTGGGAAAGAATTGTGCCTGTCACATTCTCCCTTGCTTTGGGGTGGGATGGAGGAAGGAATTCAGCCAGCCCTTGACTGAGTTCAGGCTATTTTCTGTCCTTGCACTAGTTCAGTGGTTGGTTGGTTGGTGCAGAGCTATGACTCTATTCCCTCCCCACTTTCTCCCTGATCAGGTGCTTGGAGTTCTCCTCCAGCTGAAGTGCAGGGAGTGTTAATGCAGCTGTACAAGTGGCTAATGAATTAATGCTTTTGTCACTTCGTTCCTCAATAACAGAAGATAGGCGCATGATTGAACCAACAAGCCTTCTCAATAGATCTATTGGTTTCAGTTCAGATTGTGTGCATCAGTAAGTACTCCACATGTAAAGGTTTGCCACTTCAGGCCCATAAAGTAGTAACCATCATTGCAGCAAAATAGGTCTGAAGTAGTGGTACACATGTCATGTGATGTCTTCCTCATCCATTACTAAAGTGGGAAGTTCTCTGTAGATTTTATCCAGCCACCAGGTGGAATGTACTGGAGAACTAAGGAATCTCAAGGATGACTTTAAAAACTCAGATTCTCTAGTGTCTTACACAAAAGCCATTGGTTTAATTGCTAATAAATGCTACAGGACTTCCTCAAGGGAAACACCCACAGAGCTGCATTAAATCATATTGGAACTGTAGGTTTCAGGGTAGCAGCCGTGTTAGTCTGTATCCTCAAAAAGAACAGGAGTACTTGTGGCACCTTAGAGACTAACAAATTTATTAGAGCATAAGCTTTCGTGGGCTACAACCCACATATTGGAACTGTAGGCTCTCTGTTATTAGTTAATCACAGTTAACTAGTTAACTTCCATCTCCCTTTTAAGAGGTGCAGCACTGGATGTGGCTTTCTACAGAGCATTCTATGCAAATTTCTGCAAGTGCTTTTTGAACAATTTTTTACAGCATCCTAAATGTTACTTTGATTGTTGGAGTAAAATACACTAACTGTCCTTGTAAAGTAAGCACAATTAATACCACAGCAGAAACTACCCATAAGCACAGAGTACAATTTTAACTTATGGTTTCAGACTCTATCTGCAGCACAATCTTTTGCCACTTTTTTTGTGGCATAGTTTCTAGTTCACACTAATAGAACCCAGAGATGGAAAAGACATGTCTAATTCATCTTCCTTCAATGCAATGTTTATCCAAATATTAAACTTTGTAGTGCATTGTCCAGTGTAGTTCTGAATGTCTCTACCAAAGGGGTTTTCTACCATTTTCCTCACGTGAAGAGTCTGGAGCTGGAACAGCTGCCAGTTTTGGCTTTGTATGATCACAAATTGATTTACTGCAACTAGAAAGGACTTTAACTGGATGTAAAGATTCACTAAATCAGTCCAAATTCACTTTTTCTATCCAGTTTTAACTCCACTCTGTATTGCTCCATAAACTCCATTCCCTCTGTCTGCACTCACGTGTAGTTTCTACTCTCATCTTTGCTTCTTAGTCAAACTGTACATGCTTAGCTTAATATTTCTTTCTCAGCCCTTTCAGCACCCTTGCTTTTTTTCCCCCTCCAGTCCATTAATACCCAAACTGATTATTATACTTGCATCACAAATATATAGTACTATAGGGAAATGGAAGAGGGAAGTGATTATTCCCCTCTGTTCAGCACTGGTGAGGCCATACCTGGAGTATTGCGTCCAGTTTTGGGCCCTCCACTACAGAAAAGGTGTGGGCAAATTGGAGAGAGTCCAGTGGAGGGCAACAAAAATGATTAGGGGGCTGGGGCACATGACTTATGAGGAGAGGCTGATGGAACTGGGCTTATTTAGTCTGCAGAAGAGAAGAGTGAGGGGGGATTTGATAGCAGCCTTCAACTACCTGAAGGGGGGGGTCCAAAGAGGATGGAGCTCGGCTGTTCTCAGTGGTGGCAAATGATAGAACAAGAAGTAATGGTCTCAAGTTGCAGGGGGAGAGGTATAGGTTGGATATTAGGAAAAATTATTTCACTAGGAGGGTGGTAAAGCACTGGAATGGGTTACCTAGGTAGGTGTTGGAATCTCCATCCTTAGAGATTTTTAAGGCCCAGCTTGACAAGGCCCAGCTTGACAAAGCCCTGGCTGGGATGAGTTAGTTGGGGTTGGTCCTGCTTTGGGCAGGGGGTTGGACTAGATGACCTCCTGAGGTCTCTTCCAATCCTAATCTTCTATGATTTTATGAGTAGGGTGCTGCTCTAATGAAGTATATGCAGAGTATGTGCTGTCACAAGTTTTACAATGCCAAAGAGCTATAGCTAAAAATATGAAGGTAGCAGGATTCTTTAGGTAAGAACACCTCAAGTAATGACAATGGAGAGAGGACCTGGGGTGGGAGAGGGGAAAACAATCTTGCATCAGTTGTAAAGCTGGTCCAAGATGCAACTTAGTTGAAGTCCCAGATTTCAGTAAGTGTCAGATGCCTATGTAACACAGGGTATAGTTTTTCCACCAGACATACATGTAGCTCTTACTGAAGCTGCTGGAAGCTGTGTGTGTCTAAGTCAAAGTATAAATTTTATGATGCAGATAATCCTACAAATGGAGGAGTCATTGTGGAGGAGCCTTCTTTACAACAGGGAGGATCTGATAAATCGAAGCATGAACTTGCTATTAAAATTAATCAGATTTATAGGGTGAAATTGTGGTGCTGTTGAAGCCAATTGCAAAATTCACTTTGTCAATGGGGCCATGATTTCACTCATGGACATTCTATGGAGCTCAACCCCAGAGTACGTGAGCATCTTACAAACACTACTGCTAGGTGAGAGAGAAGGAAGTAGCTTTGTCTCCAGTATACTGACTGGGAAATGGAGGCGTGAAGAGATGAAGTGACTGAACCAAGGTCACACAGGAAGCTTGTGGCTGGGCTTCACTCAGATCTACTGACTCAGTCCCGCGTCATAACCATATGGCCAGTGTCCCTCCCTCCTGGGTAGGAATAGGACCAGTAAAAGAGTACTAGAGGAATACTTCAAAAGTCTAAAATAAGGGGGGATCTGAGAAATAAGAATAAGGTGTCTGAATTGGAAGTACTAAAACCAACTGTCAACACAGGGCTAAATCTCTCCTGGTGGAGATAATGGGGGTGGTCTGACTTGCATAAGAGCAGGATCTGGTCCTCAATGATTTTCATCCCTGTAACAGCAGAGTGTGGCCTATTTTTAGCCGATAACGTTCTTGCTAGTCATTAAGAAGAAAACACTTCAATACACGTTTGTGCTTCATCTGCACATTATAGTAACAATCCACGGCTAGTCAGCAATCATGCGCATTCAATCTCTTCCATTTTCACTGTTTAAATGAGTTTTATGTGCTTCCTGTAAAACGGCATGATGCAAATGACATGGAATAACATTCTCTCAAGCGGGACTTGAAAAGCAGTGTTCAGTGTGCTCTCACTTCCAGACATCCTCTCTAAAATCTCATCGTCTTTCCTTTAATTATGACTCAATCAGTTATCCTTCTCTGAGCACAACTGTCACAGCTGACAACCCTGCCTGTTAAATCTCTTTGCTGCTTTTCAGCTATCTAATTCATTTCCCCCAGCCATATGGTTGTCATGGGGACTTAACCTCTATTCCCAATGGGGCTTGCATTTCCACAGGCTTGCAGCCATCGTGTCTGACCACATACAACCTAGGCAAGAACAGCCACCACATATTGAGAAAGCAGCTTGCGCCTTTCCTGATCCTAACAGATGCAGAGAAGATAAATGATGTCAGATTGGGGTGGGGTGGTGTAGTCTGAGGGAGGGCACATGTACTGGCACTTTCCGGAGGAATAATCTCACACTGAATTCAGAATTGACTTTTGGCACTGCTGTAAAACCCTTACCCTTAGTAAAGTGGAGTGTAAACAATGTAGTAGGTACCTGCAGTTCAAATATAGAAGGTTAAACACAATACTATCCCTTGCGTCCATTAATCTCTAGTTCTCTACAGCTGCCTTACATTTTGAGACGGTAGCCCAATTTTGCTCAAACTGAAATAGCACTGCAGTAATAACCAAGCTTCAGCCATCAAACCAGAGGCATGAGCAGAGATACTTCATTTCACTTCCCTCCTGGGAGATGCATGCTCCTGATGTGACCCTCACGCTTGGCAGAGCTTTCTGCCCTGGAATTTTGCAGACTCTCTTACCTTCACTAGTGGTGAATTTATCACCCATGTGGGAGAGGGGGAAAGGAAGGTCATGGTGTTAGAGCACAATTATTACTTTCATGAGTCAACCTACCAACTAATGCTACCTATTTATTTTTTCTTTTGACAACTGGTCCATTTACGTATTCAGCTTAGAATGCTGGAAAGCTTTCCGGTCACACAATGCTAAGATAATGGATGTTCCTCTAGTGGAATTCTCAGTCTATTTTGAATAAATCTACTTAAATAAACACATTTCTTACACAAGTGTTTAAATAAATAGGGTGCCAGTGGATGGCACTGAAGAATACTTTGCATAGTTCCTGCATGTTGGGCCAATAATTTGTGTGCACTGCAAATAGCTTCCCCAGACAGCTCTTAAATGGAGCACTCAATAACTATACTGACAGGTTTCAGAGTAGCAGCCGTGTTAGTCTGTATCCTCAAAAACAACAGGAGTACTTGTGGCACCTTAGAGTGGCTATCTTAAAACAGAAAAACTTCAAAAACAGACTCCAACGAGAGTCTGCTGAGCTGGAATTGATATGCAAACTAGACACAATCAACTCAGGATTAAATAAGGACTGGGAATGGCTGAGCCATTACAAACATTGAATCTATCTCCCCTTGTAAGTATTCTCACACTTGCTTCTTATCAAACTGTCTGTACTGAGCTATCTTGATTATCACTTCAAAAGTTTTTTTTCTCCTACTTAATTGGCCTCTCAGAGTTGGTAAGACAACTCCCACCTGTTCATGCTCTCTGTATGTGTGTATATATATCTCCTCAATATATGTTTCACTCTATATGCATCCAAAGAAGTGGGTTGTAGTCCACGAAAGCTTATGCTCTAATAAATTTGTTAGTCTCTAAGGTGCCACAAGTACTCCTGTTGTTTTTGAATAACTATACTGTAATGCAGTGCCCCAAAATACCAGTCTACTTTGCTAGCACTACATCTACAGTGCACAGCACTGGAGGTAGCATGTAGGGTATGTGTAACTACATGCTGCATTGAAAGGGAAGTTGGCTCCAAGCTGCAGTGTGTAGCTATGTGTGTCAGTGGAAGGTTCTGGGGAGGGGGGGAAGGCTCTGGCAGCCCCCTATGGCAGGGAAAGGCTCCAGCAGTGGGGAGAAGTGTGGATTGTGAGGCACTGCTTGGGCGTATAGAAAGCTGTGTAGGGTACATACCCACAGGGTTCAGGTTTCTTTACTTGCCTAAGCAGTGCCTCACTGTTTACACCGCTGTGTATACCTGTGCTGGAGGGGGGTGCAGTGTCTGTACTCTACAGCTGTGCTAAGATTTATGCAGTGCAGTTGTACCTTAAGGGTAACAAAGATGCAGTAGTGAGACAAGCTGAAGTATAATATGGTTTCCTTATTGCTCCAAGCGCACACAGCTTTGGTGAATGGTGCTAGTTTCCTCCTGTAGCTGCTGCTGTGGCTAGAAGTTGTACCATGACTCTGAGTGGTGCGGATGGCTGACAGCCCTCACGCCTATTAAGTCCAGGCAGTCAGTAGTAAGCCAGGTGTAGCAGGCTAGTTGGCACTATAGCTCTCGTGGCACCAGGCAGCACATGGGAATTGCTGGGAAGAGCAAGAGAACCATCTTTGTGGGGGGAGCTCCCTGCATTCCATATACAAATATAAAATGGATCGGTGACAAAATCTATGGGGGCCTTGGTCTTAGTATTCAAGTGCAAGTGCTGGTCTGAATGCAGTTTTAGTGGCTAGAGATGCTGACGCATTCAGGGATAACACACTTGGCTCTGTAAGCAGGTGCATTTCCGGCGAGGCTACTTTTTTGGAACTGGTGCTAACTTAACCCCTGTAGCTAATGACAATTGTACTTTCACCTTGTGCAGCCTGCATTTAAAAACTTAAACTGAGAGGCGATGTTAATTGTGTTAGCCTGGCTCAGATTTGCACACCCAATCTGATCTGAGTGTGTTCTTTACCATTTCCTTTCCACCCCTCTTTGGAATGTCAGAGCATTAAAGCAACTACCCTGTAGTGGTAATGTCAGTGTCTGAGCACTCCTCAAGAATTTTTCCTTTGTTGCATTTCAAATTATCCTACCTTCTTTACTAGGCTTCACTTTTCCTCTTTTTCCAGTGAGGCGGTTAAAAAAAAAAAAGGCAGGGCTCCTGCTGTTAGAAAGTGCTGGGACTCCATTCCCGTGAGCTCCTGCTGACTTTGATCAATGCCGTAGTACTCACCACATAGGGCTGCTGTTGATGAAGTTCTCAGTTCCCAGCAGGATCTTACAATTACAAAACAGAACCAGAAGCAAGATGTGCACAAAAAGCAACAAAACTGTAGTGACCCATTGACTTGCAACCACGTTTATTACACTGAAATTCCCTTTAGTAGAGCATATAACACCTTCCTTTGAAAATCTAGCAATTTAACCCGATCATTTCCAATAGGCTTCATTACACTTTGTCAAACCAAGGTAAACTCTGGCAGCAATGACTTGAATGAAACCGTGGCTATTTCACATGCACCCCATCATTGCAAAATTCTGACAATAAGGAAAAGATCCAGCCTCCTTTTTATGCCTGCTGGATTTGGTTTTACAGTTTGCTTATTAATTACACCTATACAGGGTACATGAAATGTCAGTCTTAATGATCACAATTAAGATTAGATCTTGCATACATATGCCCATTTAAAAGGAAATGATTACATCAATGTAGTTTTAAACCGCTTGTAATTTAACCATTACAAAAATGAATTTGACCTGACAAAAAGAATGCGGCTTCTCACCTAAAGAATATATACATGGTTTGCTGCTGCCACCAAGCATTTGTATTTTAGTCACATCTAAGATGGGTACAGCGAGCATGATTAATATAATCATTATGAGAATCCCATGAAGGAGGCCGGGTAGATAGCTTGGATAAGAACAGTAGGAAAAGACATCGCATGAGGGAAAGGACCTCACGGAACGGTTATCATCCGAACCTTCTTGGGCAGCAGTGTCCGAAGGCTAAGGTTGATCTTTTCAAGGTCTGGAGGGTCCCAGTTTCCAGTCCTTTACATTCAAGGAGCGCCTGCCACCTCCAGTCCTGGAGTGACATTTAGGTTGGCGTAGGTCTTAGTTCAAAAGAACCCTGCAATTCTCAACGCAATGGAGGGCGGTTTGCTGCGAACCCGAAGGCTCGGCTTACATTTTGTTTTTCAACACCGGTGTGTTGGCTTCACCCACAGGGTATTTTTCAGCCCAGTCACCCTGTGGGGCAAGGCAGCAGATCCTCTTGGTCACCACCATATAAGCTTATGCTCAAATAAATTTGTTAGTCTCTAAGGTGCCACAAGTACTCCTGTTCTTTTCATCTAAGATCTTGTGTGCCAAGCGTAACTTTTTTCGGCACCCTGTTGAAAAAAAGGAAGACATGGCTGATTGATTTAGTGTAATAACATGTAATAACCTTTCAAAGAACTATACTTGCTGAAGTTCTCTTGCTTTTTCGTCTGGAGAGGCATTCTTTGGAAGAAATCACCATTCATCTTCACACAGTACCAGTTTGGTGCCCTGATAGTATCAATGGTGTAGCTAGTTGTAGTGTCAGTATCTTAATGTGTAACTCATATGGTACATGGGTACAAGTGATGTGTGGAGGGTGAGACTGTCACTTAGGCATAGGGCATAGTTGGGAGTTGAAGAGCCCTGGGGCGACAATGGCAGGCATTGTCTCCCAGAGATCCTGGACATGTAGAGGCTGCATAAGCACAGTAAACTCTTTGTGGGGTGCAGTCTACACCTACCTGTCTACTCATGGCCTTTGGTGTGAGCTGTTCTGTGGGAGTAGAGCAGGAGTATTCTATGCTCTGCTCCTGGACTGGAATTCTATTGGATCTCTCTGGGGGATATTGAGAGAGCTGTTTACTCCTTCCTCTTAACACTACACACCCAGGCACTAATGATGTACATTGTAGCACCAAGCTAAGTGATGCAGTTATGGCTGAAGTGGCTCTTTCGGTTCCAGGTCAAGATGGTGTAGACTGAAGAACAGACACTCTAAAAACCAGGGGGTATCTGCCCTGGACTTGGCTGAGGAGCCAAAGAACACAGTTATCTTCAAGCCTTGAAACAGTATTTCAATGATGAAATATACACTCTGCACTTGTTTACGTCTGCCATCTATTTAAACCTGACTCAAGGCCAGAGTCTGGTTCTTGACTTGCATGTAGTCAAATGAGGAATGTGTGCTTTAATAACATCATGGGGAGCATCTAGCTGGAAAGTCAGGCAAGGGAAAACGAGTCATAAATACCTACATGCTATAAAATACACATCTTAGAAGAGGATGAAGCCTATTTAATTGGGTGTCTCCGTGCAGGATACTGCAGGAACATCGGAATGAATCAGGGCTTCAGGTGGCTGACCACGCATGGTGCTTACTAGTGTCTCATCACGGCAGCAGTATGTGTGGAGGTAGTGTTGGCTAGGGTAGTAAGCTTGGGAACCAGACCTGGGTCCTGGCTCTGCCACTAACCTGTTGTGTTAGGAGCTGTGACATCTTGCACAAGTCACTTTTTCTCTCTCTCTCTGAATCTCCTCTCCCCCATCTCTCATCTATTTGAGTTTTAAACTTTTTCTGGCAGTGACTGTCTTGCATCTCTAAAGTGCCTAGCAGAATGGGGTCTAGACCTTCGTTGGCTCCAGATGTTACTGTGATCTAAGCAAACTGGCTGAGCAAGCACTTTGTTGATGGATTTCTTGGAATTGCTCTGGGCGGGGGGGAGCATAGAGAAATGTTAACAGCCTGTATTCCACTTAGCTTGATTCTAATGCTCTAGGTCCCTGTTCAAATGATTTATTTCTAACATGAAGTTACAGCCGGGTTGGCAATACTATTGAGAACAAACTGTGGTTGGCTATAGGATGAAGGGCTGTTAGGTGTGACAAGCGAAATTTGAAAGCTATCGATTTATGTAGTCTATCACTAAACACTGCTGTTGCATACATAGGCTGTCTTGCCGTACAAGAATACAGAATGTCAAAGGTCTTGCTTTAGGACTTGAGAATGGGTTAGACCAATGATCCATCTAGCCCAGTATCTTGTCTGACATTGGCCATTGAGAGGGAAGGAACAGAACAGGGCAATTGAGTGATTCATCCCCTGTCATTCAGTCCCCATTCTGGCAATCTGAGGTTTAGGGACACCCAGAGCATGGGGCAACAGAGGGTCCTGTGGCACCTTTAAGACTAACAGAAGTATTGGGAGCATAAGCTTTCGTGGGTAAGAACCTCACTTCTTCAGATGTTGCATCTGAAGAAGTGAGGTTCTTACCCACGAAAGCTTATGCTCCCAATACTTCTGTTAGTCTTAAAGGCCACAGGACCCTCTGATGCTTTTTACAGATTCAGACTAACACGGCTACCCCTCTGATACCAGAGCATGGGGTTGCAGCCTTGCCCATCCTGGCTAATAGCCATTGATGGACCTATCCTCCATCAACTTACCTAATTCTTTTTAAACCCCTTTATACTTTTGGCCTTGGCAACATCTTGTGGCAACTAGTTCCACAGGTTGACTGCGTTGCTTGAAGAAATACTTCCTTATGTCTGTGTTAAACCTGCTGCCTATTAATGTCATTGGGTGACCTCTAGTTCTTGTGTTTGTGAAGGGGTAAATAATGATTCCCTATTCACTTTCTCCACCCCACTCATCATTTTATAGATCTCAATTATATCCTCCCTTATTTGTCCCTTTCCTGAGATGATAGTCCCCATCTTTTTAATCTCTCCTTTGAATGGAACTGCTTCCATACTCCTCCTCATTTTCATTGCCCTTCTCTGTGCCTCTTCTTTTTGAAATGTATATGCTGTAATTCCAGTACATATTGTTGTGGCTTTCATAATCTAGGTCATGACTCTGGAACCCATAGGAGCAATTCTCTTTCAAGTGGTTAATGGAAACCAAATCATGTCTTGCTGCCCTCTCATTAGTATGGTTCTCCCACTGGAAGAACTTAATCTCAACCAGGTGGCTTTACTTCTGACTTGATGGCATGTTGCAGTTTTGATCAAATGACCTGTTCGATGCCTGTGGCACATAATAGTTCAGGCCCTTGAGGGCTGCAAACATCAATCAAATTCTGGTTGTGTTGGACTTGGTGTAGAGGTGGCTGGCTGGCGCTTAGGGGCCAGTGAAAAACCGGAAGTCAGACTAGATCTGGTGGTCCCTTTGGCCTCTGACTTTGTGGCAGATAAGAGCTAGAAAAGGCCAATTATCACACTTGTCTTAGTGTGAGGGAATTGTACTTCACTCTTGGGGGTTCTCCTGTTTCAGTGACTAATTTTTAAAGTTTTTTTTTTTTGGTAGTAATAAAGAAAATAGCTTTTAATTGCCTTGCCAAGTAAGCATGACAAGAATTCCTCCGAACACATGGATAGATAGGTCTGGCATCTGATGGGGGGTAGTTCAGGGATGGTCTTCTTTCCTTCACATTGGTGCTGTTCCACTGAAGTCAGTAGGATATCATCGGTGTAACAAAGGGACAAATCCACACCATTATCTCAAATGAAAAATCGTCCAGAGGAAATCGGGGGGAGGAGGGGAATTCCTTCCATTCTCCAGACCATGGAGAATTTTTGAGGCTTCCCTGTGGAAGCTATTCCAGCCTAATGATTAAGGTAGCCTCTGCTACCCATAGCTCACTTTCTACAACAGGATATGTAACAGTGTAATCTCTAGCCTTGGCCGTCCCTGCTCCGTGGTAAGTTCTCCTTGCAATATCCCATGTAGGGAACAGTGTATTTGGACTCCATGTATGATGCATGCTTGGCTTCCCCAGCACATCTTAAGCCTTAGAGTACCCCCTGTTCAGCTCTGCCTGCATGGAGTAGGCTTTGTCCCAGGAGCAGAGCTTGGCAGTAGCTGAGTGTCAGTTTAATTAACAACTATACTTGAAAGGGAGAATGCTTGATTGGGTCACATTTGGGCTAACAGACGTTAGAAACAACTGACAGCATTATTCTGGAGCATTCACTGAAGGCTGCTACCATACATTCTATGGATACTGACATAAGGGTGCTGGAGTAACAAAATTAGAGCATGCTTATAAATGCCTTATTTTTATTTACATACAACTTACTAAAATGAATTTAGCAGATATTCTCAAGTGTTGCCGACTTGAACCACTTTATTACAAGTATCATTATTTGGCTGTTGTTCAAAGCTTGGCCCATGGAGTCAATGGACTCTGTGAGATCATCTATTTTCATGTAGGGAAAAAGTCTGGCCTTCATGTTTGCAGTGACGTCTGAAAACTTGACCAGAGTGCACCCTAAAGCTCTGATCAATGGGCAAATTTAACTAGAGGGTCTCTCACCTTGTTTCTCACACGACTGCGTCTGTAGGCCAAGCTTACAGCAAACACTGTGGGCACCTGGCATTCCTCCATTCCACCAATGAGCTCCCAATGTGCCATCCCCTTGTATCTCTGGGACCTCCATGCCAGCGACTCCGTGTGCCCTCCATTCTCTTCTCTAGCTAGGAGAGGTCTCTCAAGGTCTCACAATTTAACATGTTGATACCTTGAATTGGGAGAATGGGCAGAGCTAAAGTGAGGTGTACTGTCTTGCTGGAATGTGTTAACGGCTGCCATCTACTAGTTCTGTGCTCTATAGACAATTAGAGGGGGAGGGATAGTGCAGTGGTTTGAGCATTGGGCTGCTAAACTTAGGGATGTGAGTTCAATTCTTGAGGGGGCCACTTAGGGATCTGGGGCAAAAATCAGTACTTGGTCCTGCTAGTGAAGGCAGGGGGCTGGACTCAATGACCTTTTGGGGTCCCTTCCAGCTCTATGAGATAGGTATATCTCCATATACATATAGAGAGAGAGGTGGCTGAAGCTGCTGGCTGTGCTAACCAGCTGTTGGAGGATCTGTCCCCCTCCAGTTTTTCACCAAAATCAATCTGGTTCTGGCCACTGATGCCTAGGACATTCCTTGGCCCTTTGGGACTGATTGGATGTGGCATTCATAAGTGCTTTCATTCCAGCCTGATGGGCAGAAAGGTCCCATTGAGCTGAGTCTTAGACTCAGCTGACCTAAAAAACCCCAAACTGATTTTCATGAATCTCACGATCTTTTTGGAGTCAACGCGTGATTTCTGAAAGCTTGGAATAAATAATACTGCATTTACTATTGCCCACTGTTTCCCTCACTCTTTTGCATTGGACACGCTGCAATTGAAAGGGGGGTGGATGTAAATATTTCCGCTATCGTATTGTTTGGATGAGTATAAGATAAAGTAGCTGAACTACCTTATTTCTAAGGTAGAGAACTAAGACCCTTCAACAGAAATGAATGGCTTCACCTAAGAGGGCAGCCTTCTCACACTGCGTTAGGTGCATCTCCCTAGTATTTGACCATTATGCTGGTCATAAAGAATTGTTTTTTTCTGGTGGCTAGAAAATATACTCGTATGTCAGTATTTAAAAGTGCTGTGGGTCTGAGCAACATTCAAGTTATTACTAGCTATAAATAGTAATTGGGTATTTACCAGGTTGAAGTGGGACAGAAGAACCAAGAAAGAATAATCTCGAATTACTCTTTCATGTGTCTGAAAGTATATTGGTAACCCATTGGATTAGGCTAATTGCCTCTAGTTTCCAGATGGCTAGCTAACATTTCAGATGGTGAGATCATGCTTCTAAATTACTTAATCCTGGGTTGTTGGGTTGCCCTTATGTTAAAAGGATGCACTTAGGTGTAGTTGCAAATCCCCAGACAATTAAGGTGCTTTTGTTTTTGGAGCCATTCACCACATGTGCCAGATCCTCTAACCCGAGCTCATGAGTCAGAGAACCCCAGGATAGAATTTACTATTGCATTGGTGGTGTGATATTGGTAACTTTCTGGGTTATCGTATTCTGTGTTCCTGTGGGTGGAAGGGTGGCCCTCGAGTAGAGATGTCTGGAGGCTGAGAGGCCTAAGTGCGTGTCTTTATCACAGACTACAGGTGCTCAGAAGCAGGGAGATAGTGTTAGGTGCTGTACAACAAGGTGAGATGGCCCCCCACAAACTTCAAACTAGAAAAGATGGGGAAGTCACAGAAGACAAGTGACTTGACAAACAGCAGGTCAGTAGCTGGCTAGAATGGAACCCAAATTTGAGTCCTGTCTGTATCCCGTTGACTAAACTGTGCTCCTGCAGTTGCTCTTCCTGGCCTTTCCCAAATGACCGTTCTATTCCACAATGGATTCCCATCATACTGGCAAATATTAAAACCCCTGTTGAACTTGTGGCATCTCCAGCTGGCCACTTTTTCCTATTTAAGTACAAGGCTTTCAAATGCACTTCTACATCTTCTGTAAGTGGTATCTGACTTTCCAATGTGCAAAATGTGTGCATCTTTCTTCTGAATTGAGGATCCCTTCTGAATGATTAGTGTAGCCCTGAATACAACACCCCAAGCTCGCCACTTGTTGCTATCTGACACTAATAGAATAATTGGTTCCAGTCTGATTAGCCCAACTAGTTCTTAAAACCAGCTATCAATGGTGACTAATGCAATGATTCAGCAAACACTATTTTTTATCCTTAGCAGGAATATGCTGCTGTGTACTGTGTATTTGAGGCTCTGTGAATTTCTAGTAGAAGAAATGCATTTTTCAAATAAGACTCCAATAATTCTAGCTTTACATGCTAGTGTCTTAAAATGTGAGCTTTCTATTTTGCTCATGAAGCATGGACTGCTCCCACGTGGGTCTGCAGAGTGCATAAAGGGATTCCTAGGGGCAGAGACATCCACATTTTTGTTTTTTGCAGTTTTGCTATTAGCACTTCATGGGTGCCTTGCCATGAGAGAAAACCAGCCCTGTCTGTCAGTAATAGCTCAGCGGTAAAATGCAGGCTGGAGAACTGGAGCTATGGGAGTTGGAGGAGTCTAGCACCTCTCAGGAGGCCGAGGTGCTGGAACAGATTGTATAGTGGGGGTGCTGAGAGCCATTGAACCCAGCTGTAAATCCTGTGTATGATGGACATGACTTCAAGCCAGGGGGTGCCCCCACACTCCCAGCACCCCTAGTTCCAGCCCCCATGTCAGGAGGTACCTTGGAGGCTTGGCCTCTACTCTATTAACCTTGTTTCCTTGCTGTAACAATGATCTCTCAGCCTATTGGTATCTTATAATGCATCTGTAACTGAGTAGTGCTTATGCAGCAGGAACTCCTGGTTAGTAGTATCTGGTTCAGCAGTGCATACTGATACCTGATTTCCCTCCTGTAGCTTTTTTTTTGCTTTACATACAGTGTTTGATATGCAAGGCATGTATCATAGTCTTTGCCCCACTGAAGCCATTGAATATATTTAAATAAGACCCATTTCTAGCCTGTCAAAACCGATCAGATTTGTGTGCATCCCTTAACTTCTATTATAAAGGCTGGAGGAGGACAATGACAGGCTTAAACGTATTGAACTGTCTTGAGTTTTTAACCTTGCTTTGGCTGTTTGAACTGCTTTGGTACCTCACTGTACTACTTCCACATCCTTTTATATTAATTTCAACTGGAGTTGAACTGTAAAATGCTTTCTTTGGCCCTTGTTTGTTTTGTTATGGGCGCCTATTGAACTAAACAGGAGCAGCATTTGACCCTTAGCGAGGCATGCGGATTGCCCACTTTACCTCTGTGCCAAAGCGGTGGATTCAGTTTACACATTAGTAGGGCTGGCAGCCACTGCTGCACCTGATAAGAAGGCTACAGCAGGAGCCACAACACTGACTGATAGTGACTTCAGAGCTCTCAAGTGATGCCACATGGGGTTGCACTAAAATACAGGAAAGGCCCCTGTTTGGGGTAACCTTGCAGCGTGCATGTTAAATGACAGTTGTGTGGTGTGGTTGTCCCCATGAAAACGAACGCTGTCCAGAAAAAAAAAAGGATGTAACCTTGGTTGTCATTGTAAGCCAGGCCTACACTTAAAGCTGTTGCCAGTAGAGTGATATTGGAGGGTGTGTGACTCTTTAAATTTTTTTGCCTGTAACAGCAACCCTTTTTCTAATGCAGACAAGCCTTAGGAGGCTCCAACATCCATGGGCATTAGGGCTATTGCTGATCACTTAATAGCTGTCATGATGACCTACAATCACTGTACTTTTGGCATCAACTGCATTATAAAAACTGAGATACTTAATTTTACGGATTTCTATAGCTCAGCTTCACCCACAAAGCCGTTTTTAACGAGGCAAGAAACAGGAGTGTAGCACTGGAAGTTAAATGGTGTATATTCCATTGTCGGCTCTACTGCCAGCCTCCTTGTTTGGCTCTGGTAAGTTTCTTAACCTCATTCTTTCCCGTTAACAAAAGGATAACCATTCCGAACTGCCTCAGATGAAGATTGATTCATGTGCTAAACGCTGAACAAGTCTCAGTTTATCCAGGACTGGGACTAAGCGCTGAGAGACATACACAATTACATCTATATGCTATAAAATGGCTTTTCTAACACAAATTATGGAGAGGGTAACACTTTCTCTCATTCTCAATACATAGAACAAACAAGCAAATGTTATAAATGTGATTTACTCTCTCTGGACTTTGACTTGAGTTTTGTGCCTGCCGTCCTCTCGCTGAGCTGCGTAACTCTAGAGTGATGAATGTCGGTCTGTTTCTGGGGCCAGACTGAAGCTGGCACTAGTGTGCAAGTACAACTTAGGAAGGCACAAGGCGTTCTTCATATGCCTTCATTCAAGGATCAGTCAAAAGTGTAGCCCCTATAGTCTGCTGTTAGCAGTTCCTGTTTTCAGTTAGCACCCCCTGATTGCAAGTCTCCTTAGCTTGGGATGGGGAGGAACCAGGCCCACATGAGCAGTAAACTCCCAACGGGTGGCGCAGTGTTGTGCAGGGACTCAGAGGCATAGTGCACCTCAGAGGTACTTGGGGATTGTGGACCTAGGTAGCCTCCTACTTACAGTGGTCTTGGCATAATCTGCACCTATACATATATTGGATGCCTTGATTTGTAACATTTTGTGAGTGATAAGACTAGGAAAATGCATTAGCTCAATTTGCTAAGCCCGCGAGCAACTCCAGGAGACTAGCTAGAGCTTGTTTTAAGAGTAGAGGTAAACATGCTAATTTTCTTGCAAGCCATATTGTACAGTTGTTCCTCTTCAATTCTATCCTGCTTGTTGTCTAAACGCTCTGGTGTTGTGTGACACAGACTGTGTCATGGACCAAATGTATTCCTTGGGTTGGTGCCCAGGAAGCAGTCTGGCACATCCTGTCTTTTATCTGCATAAAGCAATTGACAAGCTAATATGAAAAAATGTCTTTTATGCAACAGACACTGGAATATTCATCTACTATCTCAAAAAATAGAGAAGGCTAATGCATAAATCGCATGTGGGTACAGTTAAACTTTCAGTTGTCAACAGGGAAGAAAACTAAATGACAAAAAGAGGGCTGGTGTTTTGCCTTTGCACTCTGGATGCAGTGCTGGAGCTGGGCATTAGGTTAGTAGGCATATTAACAAAATATTCCATAAGAGCTAGAGCGGCTGATGCCTGATGGAAAAACATGAAACATTCCCTTTGGAAACAACCCTCCTTTGTCACATTTTTCTTTGTTTCTTTGTTCAACACATTTTATTTAGAACAAAACTCACTTGTCTCAAGCCCTCCCCTTCTGCGGCTTACACCCCACACCCTAATCATAACCCCTTGCCTGGACAATGTAATCAGTTCTGCAAAAATCAGTTGAGATTGCAGACAGTTTCTGCTGGAAGTTATAAAGATCTAGGTGCAGATGAAGGCTTGCTTTTCTGCTTCTCTTTTTAATAAAGACAAGGCAGAGAAATATAAACCATGAATAAGACTGTTTTAAAGAAAGAACAGGAGTACTTGTGGCACCTTAGAGACTAACAAATTTATTAGAGCATAAGCTTTCGTGGACTACAGCCCACTTCTTCGGATGCATCCTGTTCTTTTTGAGGATACAGACTAACACGGCTGCTACCCTGAAAACTGTTTTAAAGCAGAGTGCATTTAATAACATTTCAGTGAGGCCACAGCAGCTTGTAGCTAACAGGAGCATTCCCAAGAGGTAAGGACAGTCTGAGTGACAAGCTTTGCAGGATGGGGCACAAGTCTCATGATACAAGTGAGATGGAGAACATTGTAGTTTAACACACTGCTCATGTATGGCTCTGCAATCTAAAGACTGCAAGTGTATTTAGATAAGGGCTCTTCCCTGTAAGACCAGTCAATATGCAAAACATCACAATCCACTTACTTTGTGCAAATCTCTTCACCACAATTTCTATTACCACGAAGAAAGGAAAAATCGGGAATAGTCCTGAGATATATGTTGAAGGGTTGGTTACTAAGATACAAGTGAAGGTTTCCAAGCTTATGTAGTAACATAGGTGGTACTTTGCCTTTGCCAACAGGGCCACATTTGTTACTGAAGTGATATGGTAAAGATTTGTAGGGCAAAAATGAGACATACTAGTTGTCGTGTAGGTAACAGGCTCACATACATAGCATTTCCCCTTCCCCTGTATCAAATATGAATGTTTGTATGTGTTACGGGGTGCACCACTTGTCGCTGGTACAGCACTTCCTCCTGGTCACTTTGGGGAGTTAGCTCGTCCGCTGCCCCCGTCTGCAGTTTGTATGTCATCATCTGTCTCTCTGTCTGGTCTGCAGCCCCTCTCCCAGCCTCATGAACTGCAGCGTCCTCTTTGTGGCCTGGCTCTCCGGCCAGGTCACTAAAGTCCTCCCCTTCCAGAGAAATCAAAGGCCTTCCAGGCTCACTGTCCAGCTGGCATCTATCTTCTTATGCCCTTGCCACTTCCCAGTGGTTGGTAGGTGAACATGGGCCTGACCTCTACACCTGGGTCCAGCCCAGGGACCCTATAACAAGCAGGTACAGTCCTACCTCTCAATGCTGTTTCACTGGGCTTCTTCCTCCTTATCTAGCTTCCCCCCCTGGGTTTGCCAGCATCTAATTTCCTCCATTCAGGGTGTGGCTGCAGGGAAAAAGGCTCTCTTAGCCACAGTACCCTCCGCCCCCTCACTTCAGCCAGTTTACATAGCTTTACACTGTCCCTGCACGGGTGAACCTCACTGTAACTAGCTGTCTTCAGCCCAAAGCTCCCCTGTTTGCAGCCTAACTAGCTAAGTGGGTCCACCTGGCCCAACTCTGGCCTTGCAGGGGTAGTGTGGGGTGAGAGCATGCTTATTGTCAACCAGCACATTCATCTTTACAAGAAACCCACTTTCTGCGCTTCACTGAGCACCATTCTTGTAACTTGGATATGCTTTGTACAAAAACAAAGCAGAAAGCAAGGGGGAAAGCTGTTACCCATGTCAGCTTGGTTCACATACAGCAAGATGAAATCTGCACGTGGGTTACTCTAGGATGAGTCACTATAATCACTGCACTGATCTAACAGGTCTCAAGGCCATAGCCAAAACCAAACAAGTTGCTGGTAGTCCAGCATTGCACAGGACTTCCTTGGGAAGTTGGCACGGTGCGCTCACTCCTTTACACTTTGAGGGTACATCTACACCGCCCACGGCTGCAAGCCGCCCAGGTCAACAGACTTGGGCTTGTGCTACGGTGCTAAAAAGAGCTGTGTAGTCAGTGCTTTGAAGCTGTGGCTTGGGCTGGCCCTCAGGTTCTGAAGCTTAGCGAGGGGATGAGCTTCAGGCCCCAAGCTCCAGCCCACGCCACCATATCTTCACTTTTAGCTAGGCAGTGCAAGCCCCCATCTGTTAATCCAGGCTGGGAGGCTCATGGTCACGGGCTGTATACGTGTGCTGAGGCTCGATGGAAAAGGCTTATTGTGCATGCTTAGAACTTTAAAAGCTCTAGTCACACTAGGTTAGATCCTGACCAAGCAGTACTGTACTCCAACAGGTTTCCGTTCGGAGAACGGGGGTGATAATATTCCAAGCTCCCCCCCACAATACAAGCTGTACCCCCGGGAGACACCAGTCAGATTGTGCAGAAGTTAAAATAGCATCATGCATGTGCATTGGGCTCAGATTCCCTGCAGTGGGGGCTGAATACATACATGGACCCTGCTGGGATTCTTACACATGACTGCTCCTCAGTGAGGCCTACATGCACCGCTAGCTTTCTAGAGCGTGGCTCTCGGGGGGGGGGAGGGCGGAATTGCTTTTCTAAACCTCCCTCCCACTGCAGTACTGGTGGAGCAGAAACAGTGTTAAGGCTCCATGCCGTTACTGTCGCTTTGAGCACTCTGACCCCCCATCCTGCTCGGAGCAGGTGTAGAGAACCTGGTACCGAAGGCTGGCAGCACCTTGTCCACAGCCACTCTCACTGTGGGCAGTGGCAGGACTGAGCTGGCAATAGTAAATCAAGAATCCTAGTGTAGACAAGGCCACACTGGCTATAGCAGTGTGAGAATTATCTGGCATATTGCTCTGGCGATTTAGAGGGATGGATACTTGGTCAACCAAAGCCACACAACTGACTTTTTTGGAGCACGGTTTCTTAGTACAACTTTTAGACGGAAAGTGTTTCATGTAGGTGTCAACTTGAATGACTGCAAGGCTTTAAACAGAGGAGGAAGCTCACTGGAGTAGGCCACACTGAAACTGCCCATTTCCCCCCCACAGTCAGAATACCTACCAGCAGGGCTGGTGCAAGGATGGTTCGCGCCCTAGGCGAAACTTCCACCTTGCGCCCTCCCCCCTCCCCGAGCCCTGCAGCAGCTCCCCGCCCCGAGGCGCCCCCCCCACTGCAGCTCCCCACCCCCCCTCTGCCCTGAGGCGCCCCCCCCGTGGCAGCTCCCGCCCCGCCCTGGGAGCCGTGCGGCAGCTCCCCAGCCCAGCTCACCTCTGCTCCGCCTCCTCCCCGAGCACGCCATCGCTGCTCCACTTCTTCCACCTCCCAGGCTTGCGGCGCCAATCAGCTGTTTGGCGCCGCAAGCCTGGGAGGGAGAGAAGCAGGGCGGGGCGGCGTGCTCAGGGGAGGAGGCGGAGCAGAGGTGAGCTGGGGCGGGGAGTTCCCCTGTGTGCCGCCGCCCCCCCTTACTTGCTGCAGGCGGCCCTCCCCGCGTCCCCCTGCCCCAGCTCCCTCCGCCTAAATGCCGATGACGACTGGGGTGGCTGAAGATCTGGCCGCTGCAGTCGCCGCCGAAGAAAATGCCGCCCCCCAAATGCTAGTGCCCTAGGTGACCTAGGCCTAATAGGTTACACCGGCCCTGCCTACCAGAGCCCAAATGCTCACTGGCAGGAACTTAGGCCTGGTCCCCACTAATCCCCCACTTTGGACTAAGGTACGCAAATTCAGCTATGTTAATAACGTAGCTGAATTCGAAGTACCTTAGTCCGAACTTACCGCGGGTCCAGACGCGGCAGGCAGGCTCCCCCGTCGATGCCGAGCTGGAGTACCGGCGTCGACGGCGAGCACTTCTGGGATCGATCCCAGAACATCGATTTCCTGCCGCCGGACCCTCCGGTAAGTGTAGACGTACCCTTAGAACTGTAGTCACTACTTGGGTCTCTAGCAGTTCCATATTGCTGCTGCTGCTAGCAGAGTTCTGAATCGCTACTGATAGCGGTAGCTAGGGTGACCAGATAGCAACTGTGAAAAAACGGCACAGGGGGTGGGGGGTAATAGGCGCCTATATAAGAAAAAGTCCCCAAAAATGGGACTGTCCCTGTAAAAACGGCACATCTGATCACCCTAGTGGTAGCCAGTCACTGATCACCTTTGGAAAAGAATCTTTCCAATCTTGTAGGAGTGATCCAAGTCTGGCCGCAACATTTCTTTAAACTATGATCCATCCAGAGGAAGAGCAGCTTGAGAGGAGTAGAAAATAAGAGGACAGAGGGAGGAAAAAATAGGAAGATGCCTATACAAAACTGAGGATGTCTGAAAGAGAGGGAAAAGGAGTAATAGCCCAAGCACACTTGGATGAGTGTCCAATTTAGCTCTTGTAGCATGATACAAGCTGAAGTGGCAAGATAAAACTGCAGAAGGGAAATCAGACACTAATGCGTGTTGCTGAACCAGATAGTACTGCTTGGGGATTTTTTGCTGTAGACTTTGCCTGCTATAAGTGCTTTAGATCACTGTTGAGGAGGAGGGGGAGTTCATGAAAATAAATGAACATTATTTTAAAAATCCAACTAGCCCTTCTATGTAAATGAGAGGAGTTCTCATCCCTGTGTTGGACTTGCCATCTTTCCTCAGGGGTTAACAAACACAGTTCAGTTGTTATGATATTGGGGAATGGGCTAAATTATCTACTGGGACTACCTGGGAAGCAGAGGAGCGCATCAGGCCCTATAGGCTTAGGTTGACTTCCATATTGGGGCGAGGAGTCAGTCCAGTCAAGCCAACTTGTGTGGGCAAATTCCACACCTGCCCAAGGCTTGCAGTTTGGGGGGCAATGCCCTCTGCCCCCCAAACTATGCCCAGGGTTATGTGGTAAATTTTCATTAGTATGAAATTCTGCACTATGCTCCCTGCCTGCCTACTGGCAGGCAAGTGGGTTTGCCACTGCCTGTGTAGTATGTTGGTACAACACGTAAACTCTTTTGGAGCAAGAACTGGGTGGAATGCCTGGGCTACGTGTTTCTGTATCATATCCCTTTAAGTGTTGGAAGTGAGATCAGAGGGTGCAGCTCTGGAGCGCAAAGGTGTGGTTAGCCCAGAGTTGGGAGCTCCTAGAACACTCCAGCAGTGGGGCTTGTGCAAGCTCTGTGGTGGAGTCCATTAAGGTTTAATAAAACACTCTGGTTTCAAGTAGCGCCCTGGGCTGGTAGTGTAACAGTCTTCTCCCCAGGAAGAGGAGCAGCACACTGGTTGTTAGGGCTACTGCAACCCAGAGATAAAATCTGTATTGATTTAAATAGGAGCTGGTTTGGGCTATGCATCATCAGTGATGGTGAACCTCAAGCCTGGCTGCCCATCTGAATCTTGAACCTTGATCAAGCTGTAAATCATAGAACTGGAAGGACCTTGAGAGGTCATCTAGTCCAGTCCCCTGCACTCAAGGCAGGACTAAGTATTATCTAGACCATCCTGGACAGATGTTTGTCTAACCTGCTTGTAGCATTGTGGACTCACCCCTGCGGTGCCTCCTGCTGGTTTCTTCCGGGAATTAGCTCTCCAGCCTCTGGAGCGCCCTCTGCAGGCCAGTGTCCTGCTGCCTGTTGGCCCCCCAGGTCCCTCCCAGGACCCGGTGCCCCTTTATCTGGGGTGCTGCCCCCTGGCAGTAACCCCTTTCTTTTTGGGTCTCCCCTCCCCAGGGAATCCCCACCCACTATCCCCACCTCAACTCAGTTTAAGGCCACTGCCAATCATCATCTAGCCCCCGCGCCCTGGGGCAGACTGCAGTATCAGCCTACTCATCACTGGCAAGGGGGGTTGGGACTTGCTGCCTTTGCCTACCCCTGGGCTGCCCTCTGCAACCCCCAGTACCCATTGGCCTTCTGCTAGGCCGCAGCCTGGGGCTTTCCAGGCTGGAGCTCCCCGGCTCCTCTGCCTTTCCCCAGCCTTGCTCCGCTCAGGAACCCTGTCTCTAACTCCCTGCAGCCAGGCCCATCTCCCTCTACAAACAGAGAGAGACTGCTGAGATCCTGGCTCCCAGCCTCTTTATACAGTCCAGCTGGGCCTGATTGGGGCGTGGCCCAGCTGTGACTGTTTCCCCAATCAGACTAGGGTTTTCTCTCTCAACCCCAGCCCTCTCCAAGGGCTGTCTTTAAACCCCTCAGAGCAGGAGTGGGTGACCACCCCGCTACTCTGCTCTTAAAAATCTCCAATAATGGAGACTCCACAACCTCCCTAGGCAATTTATTCCAGTGCTTAACCACCCTGACTGTTAGAAAGTTTTTCCTAATGTCCAACCTAAACCTCCCTGGCTGCAATTTAAACCCATTGCTTCTTGTCCTATTCTCAGAGGTTAAGAAAAACAATTTTTCTTCCTTCTCCTTGTAACAACCTTTTACATACTTGAAAACTGTTATCATGTCTCCTCTCAGTCTTCTCTTTTCCAGACTAAACAAACCCAGTTTTTTCAATCTTCCCTCATGTTTTCTAGACCTTTAATCATTTTTGTTGCTCTTCTCTGGACTCTCTCCAATTTGTCCACATCCTTTCTGGAATGTGGTGCCCAGAACTGAACACACTACTCCAGATGAGGCCTAATCAGCAGTAGTGTGGTAAGCAAGACACGAGAAGCAATTCTTCTGCTCTACTCCGTGTTGATTAGGCCTTATCTGGAGTAGTGAGTCAACAGTATAATGCTGTTGCAAAAAAAACCATTGAAGACCTCCTGGTTAGCCCGGGTGGTCTCTTGCCATACTTCCTATCTTTCCTACGCAGTGGGATAGTTTGTTCTTGTGCCCTTAATAATGTCTCTTTGGAAAAACTGCCAACTGTTTTCTATTTTTCTATGTTATTCTCTTTTCCCCTTAGACTTGCTTCCCATGGGATCTTACCTACTGACTCCCTGAGTTGTCTTGTAAGGAAGCTTGATCATGTGGTATCAGTACTTCTTGGTTTGGGTTGGGTTCAACCCACTAACAAAGAATTCAAAACTACTCGTTAACACATAATTAGTGCATCATGAGTCAAACCAGACTTGATGATAACCTGTCTGTTCATTCCCTTTGGGGCACCTGGCATTGGCCACTGTCAGAGGACAGGATACTGGGTTTGATGGACCTTTGGTCTGACCCAGTAGGGCCATTCTTATGTCCTTTTGTTGCACTTCTTGCATACTGATTTTGTGGCAGGACACCCTGAAAGTCTGCCTTGTGACCAGGATTGCTGCGTTTGTAGCATTAGTGGTGTGTAGCAGGGTAAAAGTAGTGGATGTGGATTTAGGAGCTTTGCGGGTTACAGTCCTCGTATTGGACTGCATTAATCTCTGCAGGCTCAAAGACATCTGGTGTCACAAAAAGTGACTTAGCACAGTGGATAATGCTTTCCACTCACCAGGTGGTTTCTATGGCTTTCTCCAAGGTAGGACCTTCCATTCTGAGGAGTCATTCTCAAATCTTAGAACTGGTCATCTTCATGACAATTTGATCTCTGATCATTTCATCTGTGAAACTAGGAAATTAACAGGTTGCAATGAACTCACATACCGCAGTTATATAGTGGTTGGCTTGAGACATCTGCGCATGGGAATAGAAGCTGAAGCTTTCAGCAACATTTGTTGTAATCCTCTACTAATCAGCCATGGCTTGGAGGCAGCATCATATGGAGTTGTATCTTGTTGTTAGCCAGTAGCTGGAAGGAGATGCTTGAAGACTTGTTTCCCTGCAGGATGAGGAACTGAAGCAGTAAGGCTTTCTACTGTCTGGAGTGTAAGTAGTTTCTATAGCAAGCATATAGCTGCTGAAGTAGGACTTGCATCATTACCATGGCTGTGAAGATCTCCTGGGGTAGGGATGAACAATGATGGAGGCAGAACTTGCATCATGGTAACAAGTATGGAAGCAAGCTGGAGACATCTGGTGAATTGAGCAAGAAAGCTGAAGAATCAGTTGGTAAGAAATGCTGGTCACAGAAATGGCTGGCTGGCCTTGTAAAGCCGTTTGTGATGCAGCTGGGGTACTCAGAACTGGCTGGGGGGAAAAGGAGCACTATGAAAAAATAGGCATTGCTTCTTGAAATTTCTCTTCTCAGCAAGTTGCAGTCGCAGCTAGCAGCAGGCTTTAGGCCTGTGGAGTTTCCCTGTGAGCAGCAAGTCACAGCAGCAGGAATCATGAGGTACTTGGATACGTTAAATTTCTGTTTCTCTCTGGTTCTTTCATGCTCATCACCAGTGTGGGGGTTTTTTTGTTTTGTTTTTTTGGTACCTGAACCTCTTTAAGGAAGACTCAGGAGCTTGACAATAGCAAAGATGAGGTTTATTCCCCTCGCTCTTGCACAGAGCTCTCATTCTTCCTTCTCTCTCTCCTCTCCCCCTTTGCCAGTGCATCCTGGGAATTGTAGTTCCTAAACTCAAAGCTAGGAACCACCTGGGGAAAAACACAACTACTTCTGTTTGTATCTGCACCTCGCTAGACACAACACCAAGGTTTGTCCAGTGTTGCCACTGTGGAGAACTGGTACTGCTTAACTGTAAATCGCTTTCTGGTGCATAAATCTATTTAAATACTGGAAGATCCCAAACCCCACAAATTGATGATGGATGTGAAAAGCAAAAGCACTGTAATGTTCTTGTGTTCCCACATTGTACTGAACTGCTTGAGGCTGGCTTGCTTGTTTGAGGGTTGGTTGTGGACCAGCCTGGTCCATGGGGTACCTGAGTAGCCTCAGGGCTGATGTAAAATAACAGCTGCCATGGCCCCAACGAGCCATTCAGGCAGGCGAGGATTGCCAAAGCATTAAGGTGCTCTAGCTATGCGTGTCTTGCCTGTTAGATGTCTTGGGTGAGGAGACCCTACATCACACAGAAATACTCCTTGTGCTTGGCAATCAACAGTAGCAAGTACCAGGTTACTGGCATGAAGCAGATTGAATCAGGTTGAAATCTGCCCTTAAGTTCTTTCCTTCATGAGTGCTTAGAACC